>NC_140991.1:232799986-233399986 GCF_052327205.1 Somniosus microcephalus
CTATTGCCAGGAAATTAGAGAAGGACTTTTCAGCTTTGACATTCAATCATTCAGTGGAGCACAGATGCATCTGCAAAAGACAATACACAGGGAACCCTCAGAAATCATTCCCTTTTATATCAGCCATTTCATCATTGTCTCTGGGTGGCAAACCAAGTGCCAAGATATACTGTACTACACTGTCCTCAAATACCACATCATCCATGTTATGCCTCTCTTACAGGCTGGCCAGAATCATAGAATTTTATGGCACAGAGGGAGACCATCCAGTTCTCTGAAAGAGATATCGCTTAGTCCCATTCTCCATGCCAGTTTTTTTCCATTTCAATTATTTATCCACATCCCTTTTAAAAGCTATTATGGATTCTGTTTTCAACCCTGTTTCTAATTCCATGTCCGAACAAACCATTGCATCAAAAAACATGCTCCTCACCTCTCCCTTCATTCATTTGATGATGATATATAGGGCTAGAAATTCGTCTGGTTAGTGCCTCCCGTTAGCGTCACCGGAGGGCGATAACGGGGCACTAACCACTTACCGCCCAGGCGTGGCGAGGATATCGCCTACCGCTAAATTCGGCAGGAGGTTTGCGGCGGCAGTATGGCGTTGCACCCCAATCTCCTTCGCCCGGAGATCATGACATCATCGCCATGCGCATCACCCTGGTAGCGTCCTGGACCTGAACTTCGGTTTCGTCCCCTGCAGCATCGCTGGGTGAAAACACTGGCAGCTGCAGGAGGCGTTCATCGGGAGGCCGGGCACTTCGGGGGCGATACTTAAAGGCGAGGTGGCTGAGGTAGGAAAAAAAATAATCAAATGTTTGTTCTCTGTTTTTTGTGCTTTTTCCCCAGCGCTCAATCAGCCCGGCACTCTGCTGCAGTGCATCGGGCTGATTGGGTCGGATCGTGGCTGCTGTCAGGGACCAGGTAAGTTGCTTTCCATTGCAGAGCCTGCAGCGATGGGCCTTCCCTTTAAGGGAGGGAAAGAGCCTTCAATGCGGCAGTGCTGCATGGCCCAGTGTGCAGAGCTGCACACAGAAATCACAGAAACCCCACAGTGCAGATAGAGGCCATTTCGGCCCATCGAGCCTGCACCGACACATATCCCACCCGATCCCCGTAACCCCTACACCAACACATATCCCACCCTACCCCGTAACCCCACATATTTAATCCCCCTAACACTAAGGGTCAATTTATCATAGCCAATCATCCTAACCCGCACATCTTTGGACTGTGGGAGGAAACCGGAGCACCCGGAGGAAACCCACGCAAACACAGGGAGAATGTGCAAACTCCACACAGACAGTCACCTGAGGCCGGATTCGAACCCGGGTCCCTGGCGCTGTGAGGCAACAGTGCTAACCACTATGCCACCGTGCTGCCCTACCGCCTACCACCCCGCCTGCTGCCTGTTGAGTGGAGTGCTTGATTAAGCGCTCCACTTCCTTCCTGGAGCGCAAAACCAAATTTTATAAAAGTTGAATGACATTAGTGCCTGGCGCTAATTTTTCAACTTTTAAAAGGTAGCGCCCCAAACGGAGCTCTAATGAATTTCTTCCTCAAAATCTATGCTCTCTAGTTATTGACACTGGAAATCTCAGACTGGAGAGACCTGTACATCAAATCTGCTGGAAAGAACAATGGAGAGGTCCAGGGAAAGAGCTGAGAGAGCAGCCCCCGTAGTCTCTTCTAAATCAATGCAAGGAAGGTCAAATCAAAATGAACCTGCAAAGTGCTGCTCAGTACCCAAAACCTCCACAGCGTTGAATCTCTCCATGGGAGTATAATATTGTTGCTATGACGGAGACATGGTTGAGGGAGGGGCAAGACTGGCAGCTCAATATTCCGGGGTATAGAATCTTCAGGCGAGACGGGGGGGGGGGTGTAAAAGAGGAGGGTGTGTTGCAATATTAATTAAGGAGACAATTACTGCTGTAAGGAGGGATGATATATTAACAGGTTCCTCTAATGAGGCCATATGGTAGAACTTAAAAACAAAAAGGTGGCAAGCACTTTGCTGGGAGTGTACTATAGGCCCCCAAACAGTCGGGGGGAGATAGAGAAACAGATATGTAGGCAAATCTCAGGGAAATGCGCAAATAATAAGGTAATAATAGTGGGGGATTTCAACTTCCCCAATATTAACTGGGATAGTCAGAGTGTGAAAGGCTTAGAGGGCGCAGAATTCTTAAAGTGCATCAAGGAGAGCTTTTTGAGCCAGCATGTAGAAAGTCTTACAAGAGAGGGGGCAGTACTGGACCTAATTCTAGGGAATGTGGCTGGGCAAGTGGTAGAAGTGTTAATAGGTGAGCACTTTGGTGACAGGGACCATAATTCGGTGAGATTTAGGATAGTCATGGAAAAGGACAGAGATGGACCGGAAATAAAGGTTCTAAATTGGGGGAAGGCCAATTTTAATATGATAAGGCAGGATCTGGCCAAAGTGGACTGGGATCAGCTACTTGTAGGAAAATCCACATCGGAGCAATGGGAGTCTTTCAGAAAGGAAATTGAGAGAGTACAATGGCAACATATTCCCGTAAAGGTCAAGGGTGGGACCAAGAAGCCCAGGGAACCTTGGATGTCAAGGGATATACGAGAATGGATTAGGGAAAAAAGGGGGGCTTTTGGCAGATACAAAGCACTAAAGACAGAGGAAGCCCTAGAGGAGTATAAAAAGTGCAGGGGGATACTTAAAAAAGAAATTAGGAGAGCGAGGAGGGGCCATGAAATAACACTGGCGCGCAAAATAAAGGAAAATCCTAAGGTGTTTTATAAGTATATTAAGGGCAAGAGGATAACTAGGGAAAGAGTATGGCCCATTAGGGACCAAAGTGGCAATCTGTGTGTGGAGCCAGAAGATGTAGGTGGGGTTTTAAATGAAATTTTTGCATCTGTGTTCACTATGGAGAAGGACGATGTAGACATAGAAATCGGACAGGGGGACTGTGATATACTTGAACATATTAGCATCGAGAGGGAGGAGGTACTTGCAGTTTTAGCAGGCTTAAAAGTGGATAAATCCCCAGGCCCAGACAAAATGTATCCCAGGCTGCTGTGTGAGGCAAAGGAGGAGATTGCAGGGGCTCTGACACAAATTTTCAAAACCTCTCTGGCCACAGGGGATGTGCCAGAGGACTGGAGAACAGCTAACATAGTACCATTGTTCAAGAAGGGTAGTAGGGATAAACCAGGGACTTACAGGCCAGTGAGCCTAACATCAGTGGTAGGGAAATTATTGGAAAAAATTCTGAGGGACAGAATTAGTCTCCACTTGGAGAGGCAAGGATTAATCAGTGATAGTCAGCATGGCTTTGTCAAGGGAAGATCATGTCTGACCAATTTGATTGAATTTTTCGAGGGGGTGACTAGGTGTGTGGATGAGGGTAGTGCAGTGGATGTGGTTTACATGGATTTCAGTAAGGCTTTCGATAAAGTCCCACACAGGAGACTGGTCAAGAAGGTAAGAGCCCATGGGATCCAGGGTGCCTTGGCACATTGGATCCAAAACTGGCTTAGTGGCAGAAGGCAGAGGGTGATGGTCGAAGGTTGTTTTTGTGACTGGAAGCCTGTGTCCAGTGGGGTACCGCAGGGATCGGTGCTGGGTCCCTTGCTGTTTGTGGTCTACATTAATGATTTGGATGTGAATGTAAAAGGTATGATCAGTAAGTTCGCAGATGACATGAAAATTGGTGGGGTGGTAAATAGCGAGGAGGGTAGCCTCAGTCTGCAGGACGATGTAGATGGGTTGGTCAGAAGGGCGGAACAGTGGCAAATGGAATTTAACCATGAAAAGTGTGAGGTGATGCATTTTGGAGGGACTAACAAGACAAGGGAAAACACAATGAATGGTAAGACGATAGGAAAGACAGAGGATCAGAGGGACCTTGGTGTGCATGTACATAGAGCCCCGAAGACAGCAGAACAGGTGGATAAGGTGGTTAAAAAGGCATATGGGATACTTGCCTTCATTGGACGAGGCATAGAATTTAAGAGCAGGGAGGTTATGCTGGAGCTGTAAAAAATGCTGGTTAGGCCACAGCTGGAATACTGTGTGCAGTTCTGGTCTGGGCCACACGCTGCGGCATGGCACGCTGCGGTACTGCAGGCCTTCCTCCCACTGTTAACGGGGATATAGTTTATGTACCTTGAAGAAGGAACTATATTCTGCAGCCCCTGTATACTGCAGTACCAGTAGTGACCACCCCTGTATATAAGCCTGTGAAGTAACTTTGCATAGTAGTTCCAGTTTTGTCTCCATTCAGTAAACACCTGTTATAACCAACTTCTGCAGTCCGTGTCTCAATTACACACGGACATTACATTGGTGACGAACAGATCTGAACTTACCTACAGTTCTGCACCACCTCACGGGGATCCATCCCTGAAGCGAAGTTATTAGAGGTCGAAGCCAGAAGGAAGAAATCCAAAAAGAAAAAAAAACAAACAGAAGAAACGGGCGTCGACCGTGGGCAACCGCCCTCTGATTCATCGAATTCGAAGATTTGCAGGAGAGGCTGTCGACAGCTGGGCTTGGTTCTCCAGTCTATGGTGTTCCAGCTAATCGGGCTGGTGGCAGGTAGTACACTGATCCTTCCTGGGCTGCAGCGGGCTAGAGCTCGATCGGGTGGCTTTTCAATGGGGCCGAGCAGCATTGTCGGGAAGAGGAGAGAGAGAGAGAGGGTGGAGCACACAGGGCGCGGCCGGTGCTACGAAGCCGGGCAGCGTACAGACCTGAGAAGAGGGAGGAAAGTGTCCCATAGGGTCTGCTCTGACGATGGGAACAGTATTTAAAATAAAAGAAAAAGAAATTAGAAGCACAGAAAGCCGCGAGGAGCTATAGTTTGCCACGGGGACCGTGGAGAGCGGCGTTGGCAGCAGCGTGGAGGGAAGCATGCGAAGACCATAGGGCGTCGCCATCAAGGCATAAAAACGCCAGCAACAGCGTTGGCAGCAGCGGAAAAGACAGAAAGCGCGGGAGGCGCCATCTTAATCCAGCGGGGAAGAAGGCAAAGCACGGGAGGCGCCATTTTGTTCAATCAGGGAAGAAGGCAAGCGCGGGAGGCGCCATTTTGTTCAATCGGGGAAGAAGGCAAAGCGCGGGAGGCGCCATCTTAGATCTCCAAGATGCCGAAGACTGGCAATATCACTGCCTTCGATAATGAAATAGAAGACTGGACCACGTATGTGGAAAAAGTCGAAGTATATTGCAAGGCAAATGAAGTAGCCGATGAGAAAAAGGCATCGGTACTACTAAACTTAATGGGCGCAAGAACGTGGAGAAGAGTTTTAACGAAATTGTTGATATCCTACAGGAACACCTAAATCCTACACCGCTGCTGATAGCAGAAAGATTTAAATTCCACAAGAGAAATCAGCATAAAGATGAGAGCAATGCTGATTACCTTACGGAACTACGCAAGCTATCAAAGCACTGCCAGTTCGGAGCAGGACTGGCAGATACCCTACAGGACAAATTTGTCTGTGGACTCCTGAGTGAAGGAACCCAGAAGAGGTTACTCTCAGAGAAAGAGCTGACGCTAGATAAGGCTTTCAGCGTGGCAGTATCGTACGAAGCAGCAGCAAGGGGAGCTGCGGAAATACAGCAAAAGCCATAGGAATACGGCATCGATGAAATGACACGGGGATTTGAAAAATGTTATCGCTGCGGCAGAACAACCCATGACCAGAAGGACTGCTGGTTCAAGGACAAAACATGCAGGCATTGCGGAAAGATGGGACACATTGCACGAGATTGCAGGTCCGGGAAGAAGACTAACGACAACAAAAAGACTACTAAGAAAAAGTACAGGAAAGTACAAAAGATAACGGACAATAGTTCCGAAGACCAGAAGAGCAATAGTGAATCCAGGAACAAGAGACTAAGCTGTCTCAAACTACACAACGTAATCGCAAAAGAGGATCACCGAACCATTTGGGTCACCCTCACGATAGCAGGGTCCCAAGTCAAAATGGAATTGGATACAGGATCAGCCCTGACCGTCATGAATCAACGAGACTACGAGCGGCTATTCTCACACATACCCTTGAAAGACACATCCATTGTCTTGAAGACATATACGGGGCAGAAAGTATACCCCAGAGGGAAAATAAGGGTGCCTGTCGAATACAACGGCAAGGAAATACAGAAATTGTATCTGTACATACTGCAAGATGGTGGACCACCGTTATTGGGACGTGAATGGATCAGAAAGATAAGTTTAGACTGGCACTCCATTCAGGTACTGTCTGTGGCTGGTAAAAAGGATGACGACGTCACACCTGGATGATTGTCAAAAATCTTAGCTAATGCTAACGAGGTATTTCAACAAGGACTGGGAACTCTTAAAGGCGTAACTGCCTCGATAAAAATAGAAGAGAATGCAATTCCCAAGTTTTTCAAAGCAAGACCGGTACCGTATGCAATTCGCCCAGCCGTCGAGGCAGAGCTGGAGAATCTGGAGAATGCAGGCGTGTTATCTAAGGTAGACTGGAGCGAGTGGGTGACACCCATCATTCCTGTTGTTGTGAATGTACCTTTAAGAGAATAACTGGTCTCAGACTGCAGTACCGGCAGTGACCACCCCTGTATAAAAGGCACTAGTGAGCCTCTGTTGTTTTCAGTTTCACTATTGACTTCCATCAGTAAAGACATGTTTTGTTCAACTCCTGCTGTCCGTGTCTCAATCATTCACGGACGTAATACTGGCGACGAGCAGATACGAACCTACCTACAGTCTGCACCACCTCCTGGGATCCATTCCTACAGCGAAGTGAGCAGAGGTCGAGGCCAGAAAGAAAAGAAAGTAAGAGGCAGTAGAAACGGGCATCGACCATGGGCATCCGCCCTGTGTTGCGGAGTTGAAGATTGCTGGAGAAGCTGTCGGAAGCGGGGCCTGGTTCCTGTTGACGGTGCTTCAGCTAATCGGGCTGGTGGCAGGTAGTGCACTGATCCTTCCTGGGCTGCGGCGGTCGCGAACTCGAGCGGGTGGTTTGCAACGGGGCCGAGCAGCGTTGTCGGGAAGAAGAGAGAGAGAGGGTGGTGCACACAGGGCGCGGCCGGTGCTACGAAGCCGGGCTGCGTATAGGCCCATGAAGAGGGAGGCAAGAGTCCCACAAGGTTGTTCCACGACGGGAAAAAAAGAAAAAAAAGAAATATTAAACGCGCAAGAAACCACGAGGAGCTGCAAGTTGCAACGGGAACCGCGGAAAGCAGCGCTAGCAACAGCGGGGAAGAAGGCAAAGCGCGGGAGGCGCCATCTTAATCAGTGGGGAAGAAGGCAAAGCGCGGGAGGCGCCATTTTGTTAAATTGGGGAAGAAGGCAAAGCACGGGAGGCGCCATTTTAGATTTGCAAGATGCCAAAGACTGGCTGTATCACTGCTTTTGATAATACAATAGAGGACTGGACCACGTATGTGGAAAGAGTCGAGGTATATTTCGAGGCAAACGAAATAGCGGAGGAGAAAAAGGCATCGATATTGCTAAACTTAATGGGCGCTAGAACATACGGCCTATTGCAGGACCTGATTACTCCAGCCAAACCGAAGGCGAAGAGTTTTAACAAAATTGTTGCTGTCCTACAGGAACACCTAAACCCTGCACTGCTGTTGATAGCAGAAAGATTTAAATTCCACAGGAGAACTCAGCATAAAGATGAGAGCAATGCTGAGTACCTTACGGAACTATGCAAGCTATCAAAGCACTGCCAGTTCAGAGCAGCACTGGCAGATACCCCACGGGACAAATTTGACTGTGGACTCCTGAGTGAAGGAACACAGAAGAAGTTACTCTCAGAGAAAGAGCTGACGCTAGTGAAGGCTTTCAGCGTGGCAGTATCGTATGAAGCAGCAGCCAGGGGAGCTGCAGAAATTCAACAAAAACCACAGGAATACGGCACCCATGAAATGACACGGGGATTTGCAAAATGTTATCGCTGCGGCAGAACTAACCATGACCAGAAGGACTGCTGGTCCAAAGACAAAATATGCAGGCAATGCGGGAAGATGGAACACATTGCACGAGTTTGCAGGTCTGGGAAGAAGACCAGCGACAACAAAAAGGCTACTAAGGAACCGTACAAGAAAGTACAAAAGATGACGGACAGTAGTTCCGAAGACCAGATGAGCGATAGTGAATCCGGGAACAGGAGACTAAGCTGTCTCAAACTTCACAATGTAATCACAAAAGAGGATCACCGAACCATTTGGGTCACCCTCACGCTAGCAGGGTCCCAAGTTAAAATGGAATTGGATACAGGATCAGCGCTAACCGTCATGAATCGACGAGACTACGAGCGGCTATTTTCACACATACCCTTGAGAGAGACATCCATCGTCTTGACGCCGTATACGGGGCAAAAAGTATACCCCAGAGGAAAAATAAGGGTGCCTGTCGAATACAACGACAAGAAAATACGGAAATTGTATCTCTACATACTGCCAAATGGTGCACCACCGTTATTGAGACGGGAATGGATCAGGAAGATAAACTTAGATTGGCACTCCATTCATGCAATGACGGTGGACGGTAAAAAAGATGAAGACGTCACTCCTGGACGATTGTCAACAATCTTAGCTAACGCCAAACAGGTATTTCAACAAGAACTGGGCACGCTTAAAGGCGTAACCGCCTCGATAAAAATAGAAGAGAATGCAGTTCCCAAGTTTTTCAAAGCAAGACCGGTACCATATGCAATTCGCCCAGCCGTCGGGGCAGAGCTGGAGAATCTGGAGAAGGCAGGCGTGTTGTCTCAGGTCGACAGGAGCGAGTGGGCGACACCCATCGTTCCTGTCATGAAGAAAACGTTAAGCAATAAGTCCGGGGAGCCAAGGAAGATTCGCATCTGTGGGGATTTCAAGGTGACGGCGAACCCAGTCCTTCACACAGTACAATATCCTCTTCCAAGAATAGAAGACATCTTCGCCTCACTGTCTGAAGGGAAGCGTTTTACAAAAATTGACCTAGCACAAGCATATTTGCAGATGGAGGTTGAAGAGTCCTCTAGGAAGTATCTCACGATAAACACTCACAAAGGTCTTTACCAGTATCATCGATTGGTATTCGGAGTAGCATCGGCTCTGGCGATATGGCAAAGGGCGATGGAACAAGTCCTGCAAGGGATTCCGGGGACTCAGTGTTACTTGGACGACATCCTTATGACAGGTGAAGATGACAGTGAACACCTTAACAACCTAGAACAGGTGCTCACTAGACTACGGGAACATGGGCTGCGAGCCAACCGCCCAAAGTGCGAATTTTTTAAGAAACAGATATCGTATTGTGGCCACGTGATTGATGAAGAGGGGTTACATAAGTCCCCTGACAAAATTGAAGCGGTTGTTAAGGCCCCAGCGCCTGAAAATGTGTCGCAACTGAGGTCATTCCTCGGATTGGTGAATTACTATCATAAGTTTTTGCCGAATTTGTCAACAATTCTGCACCCACTGAACGCCCTGCTACGAACGGGGGTAGCAAGGAAATGGAGCGATGATTGTAAGCGTGCCTTTCAGAAGAGTAAGGACTTAATCACTTCAAGGGAAGTATTGGCTCACTACAACCCAGCACTGCCGATCAGACTGGCGTGTGATACGTCTCCCTACGGCATTGGGGCGGTACTGTCACATAAATTCCTTGATGGTTAGAGAGGCCGATAGCTTTTGCGTCACGCTCGTTAACTTCTGCCGAGCGTAACTACGCCCAGATTGACAGAGAGGCCCTCAGCCTAGTGTGGGGGGTGAAGAAGTTCAATCACTACCTGCACGGTCAAAAATTTACTCTACTAACCGATCATCAACCTCTTGTCTCCATTTTCAACCCTCAGAAGGGCATACCGATAATGACAGCACAACGGCTGCAGAGATGGTCCCTTTTCCTAGGGGCACACCGATATGACATCGAGTACAAAGGAACTAAACAGCATGGAAATGCTGATGGATTGTCACGCCTACCGTTGCCGACGGTGGAAGAAGAAGACCTTGCAGTGGATCCAATGGAGTTATTCCACTCGACCATAGTCGAATGTCTCCCTGTGACGAATGCAAACATAGAAAAGGAAACACGGAATGACCCGACACTATCACGGGTCTATGATTTAACGGTGAAGGGATGGCCAGCACATAGCGAACCACTGCTGCCAGCATTCTCGCCGAGAAGAGAACAGCTGTCAGTGTGCAGAGGAACCTTGATGTGTGGATCCAGAGTAGTAATTCCACCTAAGTTGATGGATAGAGTGCGCAATGAGCTTCATGAGGGTCATCTGGGTGGGGTAAAAATGAAGAACTTAGCCAGAGCGTTTGTGTGGTGGCCGGGAATCGATAGAGAAATCGAAGAGATGACCAAGAGCTGTACAGCATGCCAGAAGGTCCAAAACGCCCCACCAGAAGCTCCTCTGCATCCATGGGAGTGGCCCTCATCTCCATGGCAAAGGGTGCACATTGATTTTGCTGGTCCCTTCATGGACTCGATGTTTTTAATTGCGGTGGATGCACACTCAAAGCGGCCAGAGGTAATAAAAATGTCCTCAACCACCACGGAAAAAACTATCACAGTTTTACGAACCATATTCGCCAGGAATGGGCTGCCTGAACAGATTTGCTCTGACAATGGACCACAGTTTGTGTCTGAAGAGTTCCGGAGGTTCTTAAAGAACAATGGTGTTAAGCATTACACATCTGCCCCATATCATCCAGCCACTAATGGATTGGCCGAGAGGTTTGTCCTTACATTCAAGAAGGCTATCAAGGCAATGTGTAATGAAGAGATACCCCTACAACACAAGGTGGACAACTTCTTGTTTGCCTACCGGAATGCGACACATGCGGTTACCAACCAAACTCCAGCCATGATGTTCTTCAATCGAAGACTATGATGCCGTTTGGATTTGGTTAAGCCAAACGTCCGAACAGGCAGTTTCAGAATATGAATGAAAGGCCGACCAGGAGTTTTAAGATAGGTCAACCAGTTTTGGCCCGGGACTACCGCACTGAGAAATGGCAGCCAGGAACGATTTGTACACGACAAGGACCTCTCATGTAGACCGTGGACGTTGGGGAGAGCATTGTAAGACGCCATGCTGACCAGATTCTAGAGTCACTGGAAAACGTCAACTCCACACCACGATCTGATACACCTGGTAATGAAATCGACGTTCCAATTGCAGCTACCGCAGAAGCGGTAATATTGGAAGCAGATGAACCAAACAACGACATTGATCCCGACTCAACATTGCCAGAAGAACCTGATACTCCAAAGAGGCGTCATCCAGATAGAATCAGGAAGCCTCCTCAAAGACTGAACTTATAATTGCTTAAACTTAACCAATGTATCTAGCAACCGTAATTGTGATTGTAATTAGTTATCACTTAGTTGTTAAATGAATGTTATGTACTGTTCATCTAAAAGGGGAGGAATTGTTGTGTATGTACCTTTAAGAGAATAACTGGTCTCAGAATGCAGTACCGGCAGTGACCACCCCTGTATAAAAGGCGCTAGTGAGCCTCTGTTGTTTTCAGTTTCACTATTGACTTCCATCAGTAAAGACGTGTTTTGTTCAACTCCTGCTGTCCGTGTCTCAATCATTCACGGACGTAATACCTGTCAGGAAGAAAACGTTAAACAATAAGTCTGAGGAGCCAAGGAAGGTTCGCATCTGTGGGGACTTCAAGGTGACTGTGAACCCAATCCTTCACACAGTACAGTATCCTCTTCCGAGGATAGAAGATATTTTTGCCTCACTATCTGGAGGGAAACGTTTTACAAAAATTGACCTAGCGCAAGCATATTTGCAGATGGAGGTTGAAGAATCCTCTAGGAAATATCTCACGATAAACACTCACAAAGGTCTTTACCAGTATAATCGACTGGTATTCGGAGTAGCATCAGCTCCGGCTATATGGCAAAGAGCGATGGAACAAGTCCTGCAAGGGATTCCGGGGACCCAGTGTTACTTGGACGACATCCTAGTGACAGGTGAAAATGACAGTGAACACCTTGCCAACCTAGAGCAGGTGCTCACTAGACTAAGAGAACATAGGCTACGAGCCAATCGCCCCAAGTGCGAGTTTTTTAAGAAACAAATATCGTATTGTGGCCACGTGATTGATGAAGAGGGGTTACATATGTCCCCTGACAAAATTGAAGCGGTAGTTAAGGCTCCAGCGCCTGAAAATGTGTCGCAACTGAGGTCATTCCTCAGATTGGTGAATTACTACCATAAGTTTTTGCCGAATTTGTCCACAATTCTTCACCCACTGAACACCCTGGTACAAACTGGAGTAGCATGGAAATGGAGCGATGAATGTAAGCGGGTCTTTCAGAAGTGTAAAGGCCTGATCACTTCAAGAGAAGTATTGGCTCACTACAACCCATCACTACCGATAAGACTGGCGTGTGATGCGTCTCCCTACGGCGTTGGAGCAGTGCTGTCACATAAATTCCTTGATGGTTCAGAGAGGCCGATAGCTTTTGCGTCACGCTCGTTAACTTCAGCCGAGCGTAACTACACCCAGATTGACAGAAAGGCCCTCAGCCTGGTGTAGGGGGTGAAGAAGTTCAATCACTACCTGCACGGACCGAAATTTACTCTACTAACTGATCATCAACCTCTTGTCTCCATTTTCAACCCTAAGAAGGGCGTCCCGATAATGACAGCACAACGGCTACAGAGGTGGTCCCTTTTCCTAGGGGCACACCAATATGACATAGAGTACAAAGGAACTAAACAGCATGGGAATGCTGATGGATTGTCGCACCTACCGTTGCCGACGGTGGAAGAAGCACCTGCAGTGGATCCTGTGGAGATATTCCACTCGACCATAGTCGAATGTCTACCTGTGACGAATGCAAACATAGAAAAGGAAACATGAAATGACCCGACACTCTCCAGGGTCTATGATTTAACGGTGAAGGGATGGCCAGCACATGGCGAACCACTGTTGCCAGCATTCTCGCCGAGAAGAGAACAGCTGTCAGTGTGCCGAGGAACCTTGATGTGTGGATCCAGAGTAGTAATTCCACCCAAATTGAAGGATAGAGTGCTCAATGAGCTTCATGAGGGTCATCTGGGAGGGGTAAAAATGAAGAACTTAGCCAGAGCGTTTGTGTGGTGGCCGGGAATCGATAGAGAAATCGAAGAGATGACCAAGAGCTGTACAGCATGCCAGAAGGTCCAAAACGCCCCACCACAAGCCCCTCTACATTCATGGGAGTGGCCCTCATCTCCATGGCGAAGGGTACACAATGATTTTGCAGGTCCATTTATGGACTCGATGTTTTTAATTGCGGTGGATGCACATTCAAAGTGGCCAGAGGTAATAAAAATGTCCTCAACCACCACAGAAAAAACTATCACAGTCTTACGAACCATATTCGCCAGAAATGGACTGCCTGAACAGATTTGCTCTGACAATGGACCACAGTTTGTGTCTGAAGAGTTCCGGAGGTTGTTAAAGAACAATGGTGTTAAGCATTACACATCCGCCCCATATCATCCAGCCACCAATGGATTGGCTGAGAGGTTCGTTCAAACATTCAAGAAGGCTATCAAGGCAATGTGTAATGAAGACATACCCCTACAACACAAGGTGGATAACTTCTTGTTTGCCTACCGGAATGCGACACATGTGGTTACCAACCAAACTCCAGCCATGATGTTCTTCAATCGAAGACTAAGATGCCGCTTGGATTTGGTTAAGCCAAACATCAGAAGAGATGTGGAGAACAGGCAGTTTCAGAATATGACTGAAATGCCAACCAGGAGTTTCAAGATAGGTTAACCAGTTTTGGCCCGGGACTACCGCACAGAGAAATGGCAGCCAGGAACGATCTGCACACGGCAAGGACCTCTAATGTATACCATGGACGTTGGAGAGAGCATTGTAAGACGCCATGCTGACCAGATTCTAGAGTCACTGGAAAACATCAAATCTACACCACGATCTGATACACCTGGTGATGAAACCGAAGTACCAATTGCATCTACCTCTCCAGGATGCCCCGGAGCATGGTACATCGGCAAGACCATGCAGACACTGCAACAACGGATGAACGGACACCGCGCAACAATCGCCAGGCAGGAGTGTTCCCTCCCAGTCGGGGAACACTTCAGCAGTCAAGGACATTCAGCCTCCGATCTTCGGGTAAGCATTCTCCAAGGTGGCCTTCGAGACACACGACAACGCAAAATCGTCGAGCAGAAACTGATAGCCAAGTTCCGCACCCATGAGGACGGCCTCAACAGAGATCTTGGGTTCATGTCATGCTACATATAACCCCACCTGATGCAGGGTCATCCAGACTCGAGTCGACTTTGGCTTGTTCTCTCTACACGGATGCGGCCGGACCTGCTGTGATTTCCAGCCAAAAAAAAAAAAAAAATGTTTTTTGTCTGTTTTTTTGTTTTTCATACAGACCCCAGCGTCTGCAATATTTGAACCCTTGTGACCCCACCTCATTGTTCTTTGATGTAATGTTTCCCTGACTGACCTGTTTGGACACCATTCACACCTTTGACTGCTGTGATTATCTCTCTGCCGAGGTGTGATTAATGGCAGTTGGAAAGGTTACCTGTAAACATCTGACATGATTCTCTGACGATATAAGCTGTGTCTTTATGCATTTCTCCACTTCACCTGAAGAAGGAGCAGCGCTCCGAAAGCTTGTGATTTCAAATAAAGCTGTTGGACTATAACCTGGTGTTGTGTGACTTTTTACTTTTGTCCACCCCAGTCCAACTCCGGCATCTCCACACCATGGCTACTATCCTCATTACAACATTAACTACACTCCAACAAAAAAGTACTTATAGAGTCATAGAGTCATAGAGTTATACAGCACGGATAGAGGCCCTTCGGCCCATCGTGTCCGCGCCGGCCATCAAGCCCTGTCTAATCTAATCCCATATTCCAGCATTTGGTCCGTAGCCTTGTATGCTATGGCATTTCAAGTGCTCATCCAAATGCTTCTTGAATGTTGAGGGTTCCAGCCTCCACAACCCTTTCAGGCAGTGAGTTCCAGACTCCAACCACCCTCTGGGTGAAAAAGTTCTTTCTCAAATCCCCTCTAAACCTCCCGCCCTTTACCTTGAACCTATGCCCCTTAGTTATTGACCCTTCTACTAAGGGAAAAAGCTCCTTAGTATCCATCCTATCTATGCCCCTCATAATTTTGTACACCTCAATCATGTCCCCCCTCAGCCTCCTCTGCTCCAAGGAAAACAAACCCAATCTGCCCAGTCTCTCTTCATAGCTGAAGCGCTCCAACCCTGGTAACATTCTGGTGAACCTCCTCTGCACCCTCTCCAAAGCTATCACATCCTTCCTGTAGTGTGGCGACCAGAACTGCACACAGTATTCCAGCTGTGGCCTAACCAGTGTTTTATACAGCTCCATCATAACCTCCTTGCTCTTATATTCTATGCCTCGGCTAATGAAGGCAAGTATCCCATATGCCTTTTTTACCACCTTATCCACCTGTTCCGCCACCTTCAGGGATCTGTGTACTTGCACACCCAGATCCCTCTGACCCTCCGTCTTGCCTAGGGTCTTACCATTCATTGTGTATTCCCTTGCCTTGTTAGTCCCCCCAAAGTGCATCACCTCGCACTTTTCCGGGTTAAATTCCATTTGCCACTGTTCCGCCCATCTGACCAACCCATCTATATCGTCCTGCAGACTGAGACTACCCTCCTCGCTATTTACCACCCTACCAATTTTTGTATCATTCGCGAACTTACTGATCATACCTTTTACATTCATATCCAAGTCATTAATGTAGACCACAAACAGCAAGGGACCCAGCACCGATCCCTGTGGTACCCCACTGGCCACAGGCTTCCAGTCACAAAAACAACCTTCGACCATCACCCCCTGCCTTCTGCCACTAAGCCAGTTTTGTATCCAATGTGCCAAGGCACCCTGGATTCCATGGGCTCTTACCTTCTTGACCAGTCTCCTGTGCGGGACTTTATCGAAGGCCTTACTTGGCTGAAAAGTGCTTTGGGACATCCTGAGGTCATGAAAGGTGCCAAATAAATGCAAGTTATTTATTTTTTAAAAAGAAGAATCATGCAGCTCAAGCCACAGATCTGAAAGACATTCTAAACATGAATAATTTGGGCTGTATTTTGCGACCCCTACGGGTGTGTACGAGGTGCGTATGCGCCCTTAGGGGCCGCGCTAGTTCCGGGTTTAGGCATGCATAGAAACATAGAAACATAGAAGATAGGAGCAGGAGTAGGCCATTCGGCCCCTCGAGCCTGCTCCGCCATTTAACGAGGTCATGGCTGATCATCCAAATTCAGTACCCTGTCCCTGCTTTCTCCCCACATCCCTTGATCCCTTTAGCCTTAAGAAATATATCTAACTCCTTCTTGAATATATTTAATGAATTGGCCTCAACTGTCTTCTGTGGTAGAGAATTCCACAGGTTCACCACTCTCTGGGTGAAAATATTCCTCCTCATCTCAGTCCTAAATAGAAACATAGAAACATAGAAGATAGGAGCAGGAGTAGGCCATTCGGCCGTTCGAGCCTGCTCCGCCATTCAATGAGATCATGGCTGATCATCCAAATTCAGTACCCTGTCCCTGCCTTCTCCCCATATCCCTTGATCCCTTTAGCCTTAAGAAATATATCCAACTCTTTCTTGAATATATTTAATGAACTGGCCTCCACCGCCCTCTGTGGCAGAGAATTCCACAGGTTCACCACTCTCTGGGTGAAGAAATTCCTCCTCATTTCAGTCCTAAATGTCCTACCCCTTATCCTTAGATTATGACCCCTGGTTCTGGACTCCCCGACCATTGGGAACATCCTTCCAGCATCTGGTCTGTCCAGGCCTGACAGAATTTTATAGGTTTCGATGAGATCCCCTCTCAATCTTCTAAACTCCAGTGAGTATAAGTCCAATCGACACAATCTCTCCTCATATGTCATTCCTACCTTCCCAGGTATCAGCCTGGTGAATCTTCGCTGCACTCCTTCCATGACAAGAACGTTGTTCCTCAGATAAGGCGACCAAAACTGCACACAATACTCAAGGTGTGGTCTCACCAAGGCCCTGTACAACTGCAGCAAGACATCCTTGCTCCTGTACTCGAATTCTCTCGCTATGAAGGCCAATATACCATTTGCTTTCTTAACCGCCTGCTGCACCTGCATGCTTACCTTCAGCGACTGGTGCACAAGGACACCCAGGTCTCGTTGCACTTCCCCTTCTCCCAATCTATTGCCATTCAGATAATAATCTGCCTTCCTGTTTTTGCCACCAAAATGGGTAACCTCGCATTTATCCACATTATACTGCATCTGCCATGCATCTGCCCAATCACCTAACCTGTCCAAATCATACAGGAGTTTCTCGGCATCCTCCTCTCAGCACACACGCACACCCAGCTTTGTGTCATCTGCAAACTTGGAGATATTACATCTAGTTCCCTCGTTTAGATCATTAATGTATATTGTGAATAGCTGGGGTCCTAGCACCGATCCCTGCGGTACCCCACTAGTCACTGCCTGCCACTTGGAAAAAGACCCATTTATTCCAACTCTTTGCTTCCTGTTTGCCAACCAGTTCTCTATCCAAGTTAGTACCTTACCCCAAATCCCATGTGCTTTAACTTTACACGCTAATCTCTTATGTGGGACCTTATCAAAAGCCTTCTGAAAGTCCAAATACACCACATCCACTGGTTCTCCCTTATCTATTCTACCAGTTACATCCTCAAAAAATTCCAGTAGATTAGTCAAGCAGGATTTACCTTTTGTAAATCCATGTTGACTTTGTCTGACCCTGTCACTGTTTTCCAAGTGCTCGGCTATTACATCTTTTATAATGGACTCTAGAATTTTCCCCACTATCGATGTCAGGCTTACCGGTCTATAATTCCCTGTTTTCTCTCTACCACCTTTTTTGAATAGTGGGGTTACATTAGCTACCCTCCAATCCATCGGCTAAAATCTGGGACTTGCGTTCTGTCAAAAATCTTCTTGACAGATCCTCCACATCCCTGGGAGATGGGCCTCCACGGGCGGAGAGTTGCGCTATTTGCCCAACTTCCGCCAGCTGAATGCCTGTGAATTCTCACGCCTGGTAAAAGCTGACGTAAGGCTTGCTTTTACCAGCAAAAGAGTTTTAAAAAATAGAAAAATAAAATTTTATCACTCATTTATACATTAAAAACCCTGTCCAATAAGGTAAGTTTATTTTTAGCACTGTTAAAACATGGGGGAAAAATTCCGTTGCTTGCACCTCCCGTTAGCGCCTTAAGAGGGCGCTAATGGGGTGCAAAGCAACTAGCGCCCGGGCGCGGCAATATTTGCACCGCTTGCGAAATTAACTAGAGATTTTGCGGCGGTGCTAAACACTACTGCCACGATCTCCTGCGCCGGCAGATCGTGACGTCAGTCGAGTGCGCAACGCCCCGGTAGCGCCCCAGACCAGATATTGAGTGGCGCCCCCTGCCTTACTGCCTGCCGCTAGCAATGACAGGTTGAGGGGAGCGTTTTGCTGTCAGAAAGGGACTGGGGAGCGCTATTTAAAGGCGACCGCTTCCTGCCTTTTTTAGTTGGTGACATTTTTGCACCACGCATTCTGAGAGAGAGAGAGAGACTTCTGGAGAGATTCAACACTGTATGAATGAGTTTTGGGTACTGAGCAGCACTTTGCAGGTTCATTTTGATTTGCTCTTCCTTGCTTCGCCCACGCTCTGAGGTAGCGCCTCGCTCCTCGGCATTAAGACAGGTGTGAAGCGCCTGATTTAGCGCTCCAATCATCTCCAGGGGCGATAAAAGCCAAGTTTGCTGTTGGAGGTGATAATTAACGCCAGGCGCTAAACTTTGCCCACGCCCGATAATGGCGTCCCAAACAGGGCAATACTGAATTTTTCCCCCTTATAATTTTTTTTTTCCAAAAAATTTAATTTTTGTTTAAAATATTTAATTAAATGGCATTTTAATTAATTTTAAATATGTAATTTAAAAAAATTTATTTCATGTGTTTGTGTATTTTTTAAGTGATCCCCATTCATACTTATGGGGTTTCCGTACGTACGGAACTCCCATAAGTATGAATGGGGATACCCTTCTTTAATTGGTTGGGCTGGCCCAGGTGATCCCAGGGGCTCTTGCGAACCACATGCGCCCCTGGGATACATGGGCCTCTACCCGCGCATACCCGGAGAGGCCCAGGATCACAAGTCTCCATACCTCCCGGGCCACCAGGTAATTTCGTAGATTTTTTACAGGTCGGAGGAATCTGCCCGCAGGAAGCCTCCGATCGCAAATTTTGGGCCAATATGTTTCGATTCTTTGTAATTTATCAATGAAATGAAGCGTTGGGTTTCACTGCCTCTAGCAAAGAAATTGCATGAAATGTTATCAATGAATATATCATTTTATATTTTGTTGATTAACCATTCAATTGTGCTTAAAATGCTCTCCTCAGTTGAGAGCAACTGAGCTCACTTAACATAGTTCAAAATACTGGAACGATAGAATACTAAATTCTGTGTGATGAAAGAGCTATATAAGTTAAATAGTTTAGCTAAAAAAAAGATTTTTATGATTGTAAAAATATTTGAGTGATAGCTTACTTCTAACTTTATGTAGAGCATTAAAGAATTAAAAATAGAATTCAGCCTTTGACTTGCCCATCGTCTACCCAGCAAAGTTTTAATATAGCAATAAAAGTGTCCATCAGTACATTATGTGGAGGGAAATTTCTTCATAATATGATACCAGTTAGCCCTTCTGTGGGAAGAGTCTCTAGAACAAATCTAACAGAACATTTCCCTATGTCTGAAAGAGCAAGATTCATTTCTGAATGACATCAGTCCTGACTTTTATCTCCATAATGCCCCATAAAGGCGCGAAATCTGTGCATCACAGTGGAAATG
The DNA here is from genome assembly GCF_052327205.1 of Somniosus microcephalus. NCBI lineage: Eukaryota > Metazoa > Chordata > Chondrichthyes > Squaliformes > Somniosidae > Somniosus > Somniosus microcephalus. The sequence continues at coordinate 232,819,883 of NC_140991.1, forward strand.
TGAGCAGAGATCATTTATTCTGGATCTCTACTCGTAATGCACATGTCACAAATGAACGACACAGGAAACTCCTGCCAGAAACTGGCGGGGACATATTTTTTAATATAGTCCAGTAGAAGTGACATCAATTAGACATCAATGCCATTTCCATGCTTTTATGCCAGTACACTACTCCTTAAATTTGCCTATATTATTTGGACATACAGAGTTGCAACTTTGCACATTTGAATACAAAGTTGAATACAAATTTCAAGGGAAATTTTACAGGTTTTAAATGTGTTTTCAAATTTGTTTCTGTATTCTTGCAGTTTTATATTTTGCTTCTTTTTTTGGACAACTTTATGGCTAAAAGGGGGTTTGTAGTACAGGTTTGGCGCATTTATTATTTTCTTAACAAGTTTCTCGGGTCAATGAGTGTCCCTCAGAGAGTTCCTCTTTTTGTTATTTAAAGGAAGAAGAGGAAGAACAGAATGAAGCCAAATATGTCCAATTACATCATAAGAGAACTGTGCTGATCCACAATTACCCTCCCCAACCATATATCTGATCAAAGGCAGACTTACCTGAACTTATCTAAGGAACAATGTATACAGAGGCTGTGACAGAGTTGTGCTATATGCTGCAAATGTCAGGGCAGACATGTCACTTTGGCCCTCAACTTATATTCTTCAGGCTCATTCCAAGTTGCTGCATGGAACATCAGCAGCATCAGTCAATCTGCAATCCACAGATGTATTAAGCAAGTGACTGAAACCTGGTTTGCCACAGCTACCAACTTCACCACTTTCCCCCATGTACACTTGGCAATAGCAGAAGAGATCACTAGGAATTTTCCAGAATTTCCCAAAGTTCAAGGCATCATTGATTGCACTACGTGCTACTGTATGCAATAGTGGTGCTTTCATGAACCACAAAGGTCACTACTCCATCAATTTGAGGTTCATCTGTGGCCATCTGGGCAGGATCATGCATATTTTCCCTGTCAACAGTAATAATACCTCTATTTAATAGCAATCCATTGCGTTCCATTATTTGACCCGCAAAGAAAAGCACAAGGTAAGCTCCTAAGAGACCATGGCTTAGAAATTCTATACTTTAACATCGGCCGTTAAGTCAGGTTTTGTAGAAAAATGGCAGCCACCCTGCTTCCATCCACTTCCCATTGCAGACCATGGTGGCCTCCATATTGGGCAGGTTGGCAGCATTGCCGTTGCCTGCGCTTGACGCAAGTAATTTAGTTACCATGTGCAAAGCTGAATTGATGCACGCTCAGCGATTTTGGACGTCACCACTCCTCTTACCGTCCTCTCCAAAGCACACCTGTGCATGCAGCTGTTGACAGCACGTAGAGCCAGGAGAAAGCGGCGGTGAGCTATAAACCGTACAGTAAACAGCTGCTGAGATCACTGTTAACTATGGAGAGCTCAGACTATGTAATTGGAGTGGCAACTGCTCTAAATGAGATGCATCAAATCTCCCCCTGGTCAGTCAAACATTACAGGTGGTAAATACTTTTAAAATAAACTATACTGTATGTCATAGAGTCATAGGGGGAGAAATTGAGTATAGCCCCGTTTGGGGTGCCAGCCTCGCCAGGGTGCTAAAAGTAGTGCCCCAGAAACATTCGCGCCCCTGCACCAGAAATTGAGTGGTTGCGCCCCAAAGGGAAGCGCGACGATACTGGAGGTGCCCCGCATTCCTCTTGGGGCGCTGCGAGTGAATATTGTGGTGCTACGTGCTGCAGCGCCACATGCTGCGGCACATTGCGCTGCGGTATTGCAGGTGTTCCTCCCCTTCTTAAAGGGGAGGGGCCTTGTGCAGTGCGATCTGGGGCCCAGCTGGGCCCGCGAGGATCGGGAGCGCAGGCAAAAGAGCCCGGCACCGAAGAGAAGTGCCGGGCTCTTGGAGCGCAGCCGGCACTCCGCAGGGGGGGGGTGTCAGGAGGCCGGGGACAGGAGCGCAGGCAGGTGCTGGCAGGCAGCCAACAACAAAAATGGCCGCCCCGCACCTCGCCTTTAATATGCGCCTCCCCGGCCGCAGGTAGGCCCCCCTGAACCCATCGGACATAGCATCCGGCGGTAAATCAGGGGGCGCTGCTGAATATCGCGGCCAGGGCATCAGCGGGGCACTGCGCACACCGATGATGTCATCGGCAGCGGCGCAGCACTAACAGTTAGCGCCACCACTAACGTCTCGCGGAATTTAGCGGGAGGCGTGCGCGGTGCCGCGCCCGGGCGCCAGTTGGCTTGCGACCCACTTAGCGCCCTCTTAAGGCACTAACGGGTGGCGCAACCAACTGAATTTCTCCCCCATAGAGTTATACAGCACAGAAAGAGGCCCTTCGGCCCATCGTACCTGAACCTGCCATCAAGCCCTGTCTATTCTAATCCCATTTTCCAGCACTTGGTCCTTAGCCTTGTATGCTATGGCCTTTCAAGTGCTCATCTAAATGCTTCTTGAATGTTGTGAGGTTCCTGCCTCTACCACCCTTTCAGGCAGTGAGTTCTGTAGGGGGTTTCTCTTGCTCGTTCTGGTCTCCTGCCAGGCTTTGTGCAATAATTACCCTTGAGTGGTTCGACCCACTCTCCCCTACGGTTCTAGACCTTGGACTTAGATGCAGGGAACTGTAGTGCAGAGAAAGGACTCAATAGACCAGGTTGAATAGCACGAAATGGATGCTTTTATTTTTAAACAGTTTGAAGCATTACAAAATACATGTCATAGGCACAGATTAAAGTAACTACAATCATGCACAAATTTATGAACTTGACTCTATGGAGATGGGGAACACATGGCACATCGTAAAAGGGAAAACACATTACGATTACCCTTAATTCCCTCCCCTATACCTAAACTAAGTTTCGACCTGAGGAACTCGGGATCATGCTCACCACTCTCAAAATCGCGAAAAAGGGGTTCGCAGCCTTTTGGCATAGCTTTCCGTCGTCACGTGGATCTGGAAACTTCTGTCGCAGTCGATATTCTCTCTCTCTCTCTCTCTCTCGAGGCGGCGGGGTAGACACAGCCTCGATGAGCGCTCGTCAAGGTTGAGATCCACTAGGTCCGTTGTCGATTTGGGTTCATGGAACAGAACAACAACCCGATGGGATGTTGAGGCACGGAAGTGTCAGGCCCGGAATGTCCTTTCTCTCCAGCCTGGATCGTCGGTTTTCCTGAGGGTGTCTTCTCCTTCGGCCTGGGTCGTCGATGATCTCCCGACAACAGCACCCGGGCCACCCTCGTCGTCTTCCCGTCGTCACCGAGCCTTGTCTGGCTGAACACCGACCACGTTGTCTTTTCACCGAAATTGTCCGTCCGAAGCGTCTTTAAAAAGACGAAGCGTCTTGATCGATTCCGAAGCTACCGAGGTAGAAGAGGCGTGCTTGATCCTGGATCTGTGTAACCGTCACCGTCCGTAACTTTGATGGATTTTCAATCCATAGTTATACCCTTTTGGGACAGTCTTATCTCCCGCCAAATCATAGTCCTGTCTTTGTATTAATTTTGGCGGGCAGAAATCTCTGCAGGGGCGCTTTGTCTTGTAACGGGAGCCGGTGATAACTTAACTGGTCTTCCTGGCCGATAATGTCTTTTAATGTCTTTTACATTGTCACCGTGACTCGGTTCGCATATTGATCGGTCTGGAGATTTCCCTTGATGGCTGTTAAACGGTTTCTCCTTTGTACATTAAATGGGTATAAGTGTTCGTGCATTGTCCACCCATATCTTGATGGGCCCCATCCTGTACTTAGAATCCATTGAATATGTATGCTGTTTCCCTGAGTTTCGGTTCCCCGATACCGGCTTTCGCGGGCTTACTGTCTTCAATCCACAAGCCTGTCTGGCTTGCAGTAACAGAAATCAAATGGTCCAGAAAACTGATCACGAGGCCCGGCGGCCATTTTGTATGCCCTTTTATCAAAGGTTTTTCTGTGCAAGCTTACTTTGGTCAATAAACTGTCTTATTTTATCCTGTTTTTTTGCGTGATTATTGCTGAAAATTTTGAATCTTACAGGCCCCCCTGTGATACTGATAGCTTGCTAGAGGTATCAATAATCCTTGGTGAGCAAATTTTCCCTGAATCCCCACATCCAAACATTCCTGGCACTTAACTATCTATGACCCTCACGACACATGCAGTTCCCATTTCCGAAAAAAACGAAAATTACTTTGTGCACATTTGGACAATCATAGGCAGCACTTCTTAAACTATAACACATTCATCTGTCAGATGTGCAGGGGTTGATACCCTCTTGCACCACCTGCATACACTTTTTTATTAATCCAAAAACTTAAGAACGACTAATAACATAACAATATTCATATGCGTAAAACAAAAACGCGCAAATGGCCAAAATCTAAAAATGGAGGGGCGCTTAACCTTCAATACTAGCAACTTAAAGTGGGGTGTCTTCTTCCCCCATTCGCACATAGCGTTCTCTCCATTCTCCTGTGTTCTCGTGCCTCTGGAGGCGTTTGCCTCTTTTGCAATGCACGAATAGCAAAAATATCACAATTAAAACCTGACACACTACTAGGATGTGGGATGCTATTCTAATCCAGGCCGGGACCTCTATGTTAGTGAACAAGTCCCACCATGGTGGGATGACTATGTCCAATATGTCTTTTCCTATCTCTAGAGTCTTCTGCTTCAGTGTGTAAAAATGTTTCTGTGAAACTATAACGGCTTTTAAAATCTTGGTGAGGCGTTCGGGAAGAGGGGGAATGACATAACCAAAATGCGCGACGAATCATTGCAAGTCCGTGAAATTCTCTTTGACAGTGAGGTGAACGGTGGAGGGTGCAGGAATGGGGACAATTCGTTGTTGTGCCACTTGAACCTCGGCCCTGGGTTTGAAACAGAAACTGCTGTCACTGATCGAACACCACGTGTTGTCCGTAGTGGTAGTGAGGCGCTGCAGTGGTGACGCAGTATGTCCCACCCCCGATATATGCTACCTGCGGGGGCACATGGTCCTCTGCCATTGCCTCCGTGGTGCAATTTATCGGCTTCGCGCTAGCGGTTCTGAACCCGCACTGTGGTTTCAAAAAGGCATTCAAGTGCTGGGGACACAGGATGATGTGTGCTCCCCGGCTCCGACACCCCGAGAGGTTGGTGCCTGTCATCGTACGCTCCCATCTGATGACGTAAGGCGGGACCACTGCGTAACGAATGTGTGCGCCCCCCTGAATGACTCCAATGTTCTCCACCCTGTATACCAGGGCGGGCTTTGCTGCAGGACCCAACACCGGCATTCTTACCACTATTCCCATGATAGTATGATTCGAACGTCCGCAGTCCGCTGGGACTGGGTACGCTTCTGCAGCTAGTCTGAGCTGGCACGGGCTTAATGCATTCTCAAAAGGGTGGAGCGCTTGCAAGTGCTTGTTGCTGATCCAGGACGGGACCAAACCCTGTTTTAAATCCTCAAGATTACTGCGGCCCTCGCCCAGTAACCACGCCCCGTATAGCACACAGGCCTTGTTTTGCGCAGCTTGATCGGACGCATTCCGATCCTCCTTAATGAGCGCATTTACCGTTCTCGCGTGTTTCTCCAGCTCAGCTATTATTTCCTTAAAGTGTAGTGTCATGGCCTGGTCCTCATGTAACTCAGAACCCACTACCTTATTTTCATCTGTCAGTATGTTCCTTAACTGGGCTTTTAAACCGTTGATCTGTGTCTGCAGCTCCACGTTATCTAGAGCGTTGACGACAGATGTCCCGGTATTAAAAGCAGTGAATATATCATTTACTGTACCCCTTCTTTGCCTCCCGACTCGATCCAAAACTTCTGGTGGTGTGCTGTATAATTTGTCTTTGTCAATGTCGGCAAAGTCAAACTCGTAAAACTGTCTAAACATTCGGGTTAACAGGACCTGGTATAATTGTTCCGTTTCTTTGGGACACCACTCCGGCAATCGTACCTCAGTGAGGTTTAAAATCACTGAGGCCACCGCGTAGTGTACCCCTTGGTACAGCACCTGACCGGTGGGTACCAGTACTAAACCGTTCCCGGGTCCCTTGGTGGTGGTTGGGCACCCTTCTTTCTGGGCTAGTGCTACCGGAAGCGTGGGCAGGGGCTTGCGTGGGCGGGTGATGAGTTCAGTGGCGTTTACCGGAATAGGGGAGTATGGGGCTCCGCACGCTCGAGTGCTGACATCCTATCTCATCCCCTTTCCTTCATCCTGCCACTGCCTCTGGAAGAAGATGGATACGCCCTTGGGGCAAACGTGTTTTGAACCCCACATACAGACATATATTCCTTCATCTGGTTCCCACCATTTGTCCCAACACACACGTAATTGTCCGTGAGTCCCCGTAATAGTCCGATGGGTATTATTACCCAGTCGCTCCCACTCGACCGTAGAGTTCTTCATGTCCTTTCCCAGCTTTCGCAGCCACCACCATCGCCTTAGTGGTACGTTCCCATTACACACCAGACAGATCCTCTTTCCCACGGTATTGCTGACTTTGGGTGCAAGGATCCTCACCCGAGGGCACGTTAACGAAGTCTCTTGGTAGGCAAAACCGAAATTGCTGAAGTATTCCGTAGAATTCGTCCCCAGCCAACCTGGCCATCTCCCCTGGTGGAAGTAGGTGGCGGTTTCTTCAACCTCTCGCTCCCCTGTCCCATCCGTTGCGATGGGGGCCGTGTCCCCGGAACACCCGAAGATGATGACGTCCTTGGTGCGGCCTCGGTAGGCCCACCCGCACCCGATCGCCACGAACACGATGAGAATCTTTTTCATCATATCCCAGGTTTCTGTAAACTATAAAATGATGTAGCCAGGCTCCCAATAGGTGCTGGCCTAATTAAATGACAACGCGGGTTCCTGGACCCCGCTCCCAAACAAGCACACATACCGGGCAGAATTCAAAATTGTACTCTTAACATTTCTTAACACCGTAAACTTTATATTCCTTAAACTATCATCATAATTACCTAACTTAACTATGTACAGCGCCGCCCTCCGCGGGGCGGCCTACTGAATTCCTGTGAGGGCTGCAGCATGCCACACCCTGCGGTGGGGCTGCACTGGCCTTCGGCTTTGATCCCCCGCAGCCTGTCGCTGTTGAACGGGAACCATGCCTTTCTGGTGCTGCTCTAAACCGAGGTTGGGAAAAATGGGGAGAATCTGGCCAAAACTTTCTGGGCTGGGGTGCTCGAGTCGACCTACGAGGGGCTGCTTTGGGTGGGGCTCCCGGGGCTGATGGACCGGGGGTTGGGACTGTCACCGTCACAGCCTGTGGTTCCACCACAGCTGCCGGCTCCAGCTCCCCTCCCTCAGGCTCCGCCCCCCCGGGGCCGGGATTTGTGGCTTCCGACTCCACCTCACCTGTCCCTACAGGTAGTGAGTCTTCGCCCCCATTCCCTACCTCCCCCAAGCTTGAGTCGAGGGCGGGATCGTCGTCCTCTGACTCTTCCTCCTCCGTGATTGGGTCTAAGGCGAGGTCGAGCTGTTCGGGCTCTTCCTCGTCCGAATCCCAAATTAGAGGGGAGACCTCCCACTCCGATGGGGTGGCCCCTCCCTTCACGCAGGCTACTGTTCCAGCCTGTGTGGTCTGTGACTCTGTTACAGGCTGAGGATCTTTGTTCTCAGACCTGGTCCCTTTTGTAGGCCCTTGTGCACCCGATTTAAACAGTTTACACTGGTTAATGTGAAACCATTTGGCACGTCGGGGCACCTTCACTGCATAAACCATGGGGCTGGCCTTGTCCACAATGCTGTAAGGCCCCATGTACAATGGTTCAAAACTCCCTACCCTGGCATAGTTTCGGACCATGACCTGGTCTCCGACTACCCACTCTTGTTGCTTACGAGGTTCCAGTAACAGTCGATTTCCCTGGTGCTGTCTTCCCATGTTCCCAGCCGCCTGCCCATAAATCTGTTTCAGGCGCTCCAAAAGGGTTTGGACGAATTTGTCTCACTTCACCTCTCGGAGCTGGCCCTCAGTGAGCACCGGGGCTAGTACATGGGTGGGTGTTCGCATGATCCTTCCAGTCATTAATTCGTGCGGGGAATATCCCGTACTTTTGGACTGGCTGGCTCGGATCCCCATGAGGACTAAAGGCAGGACCTCCGCCCATTGTCTCTTTCCTCAGCTGTTCCTTGAGGGTCCGATTCATGCGTTCAACAATCCCGGATGACTGGGGATTGTATGCTACGTGCCACTTCCCCTCAATGCCCAAGAGCATGAGAGCGTTCTGCATTACTTGACCGGTGAACTGACTCCCTTGGTCGGACTCTACAAAACGGGGGAGTCCCCACCGTGAGAACACTTCCCGAATCAAGATCTTAGCAGTGCCCAGTGCCGTAGCTGTTCTGCACGGGAAAGCTTCTACCCATTTGGTGAACACATCTACCAGGACAAGGCAGTGTGGTAAACCACTTTTACCGTTTACTATCGTTACACTATAGTTATCACTGTTAGATCGTTTCCCTATAGTTATCACTGTTCACATTGTTGTATCACTGTACGAGGTCGCCTCTTGTCACGCTGCTATACCTGGGCTGACCACTGCCGACTCCGCCCATGGCTCCACCTACCTGCCCGGGTATAAAGGTGGTCGACTGGCTGGTATTCCTCCTTCTTGGATCCGATCACCCACGAGGGTGGGCTCTGTTATTTAGTCAATAAAAACCTATAGTTACTTTCTTAACTCGTCGCTTTTCATTGGACGAATTGATAGGTATATCAATTTTATTGACTAAATTTTAAAATGTCGTCAGTTGAGCAGCCAAACAACCAGTCAACGGAGCAGCCAAACGACCAGCCAGACGCCCAGCTACAACAGCCACAGCAGCCGGCTTGGCTGCGAGCCCTCAAACCACCGTACCTGGATCTAAACCCACAAGCAACAAACGCAGCCCTCGACTTCAAACACTGGCTGTGCTGCTTCGAATCCTACCTGGAAGAATCCGGCGTCCCTCAGAGATCCAAACTAAGAGTTCTGATCGCCCAAGCGAGCCCTAAAGTATACGCACTCATCCAGGACATTACTACTTACGAGGCCGCTATCAACCTACTGAAACAGCAGTACCGGAGCCCGGTAAATTCCATGTATGCCAGACACCTCCTAAGATCCCGCCCGCAACAGCCAGGAGAGTCTGTAGCTGAATTTTTACGGGCGCTACGAACACTCGGCAGGGACTGTGACTTTAAAGCAGTATCGGCTGCAGAAAACACTGAAGATAACATCCGCGATGCCTTCGTGAAAGGCCTTCGGTCCGACTACTCACGGCAGAGACTGCTGGAATCAAAGGACCTCGACCTGAACTCAACTGCAGCCTTGGCCTACTCCCTAGAAGTGACCCAGCGGGACCTCGAGGTGTATTCCAGGTACAGTTCGCGACTCTGGGACTCGGGCCCGACCCCGACCGCAATACCCCTCGTAGCGCCGCCCCCGGGACCTACCTCAGCGTCGGCGTCCCGGACCCGATCGGGACCGCCACCCCCGGTACCGGCTGCGACATCGGAGCCCCGCGACCGGGCCGCCGGCTGCTTCTTCTGTGGGCAGGCGAAACACCCGAGGTCGCGCTGCCCAGCCAAAAACGTGACGTGCTCCAGCTGCCTGAAGAAAGGCCACTTCGCGAAGGCCTGCAGAGGGAGAGCAGCAGAGGCCAGCAGTGCCTCATGCGAACTGTGGGGGCGGCCATCTTTTATCAAGGCCACAGATGAGCAATGGGGGCGGCCATCTTTGATCCAGGCAACCGACGCCAGCAGTGCCTCATGTGGGTTGTGGGGGCAGCCATCTTCTCCGCCATTTTGCCCCACCTCGTGGGCGCCTCCATTTTACCCACCACGCTCGACCGCCACCTTACCTCCAGACCTGACGACCGCTTCACCTACAGACTACAGCGACCCGCTCAGCCACACACTAGCCTCCGTCACGCTAGGCCAAGCTCGCCTGCATCAGCTGTCCAAGTCAATGATGGACATCAAAGTAGACGGCCACGCCACGACCTGCCTGTTCGACAGCGGAAGCACGGAGAGCTTCATACATCCAGACACGGTGAGCCACTACTCCTTCACTGTCCAGCCAACGCGCAACCGGATCTCGATGGCATCGAGATCCCACGCCACAGACATCAGCGGCTACTGTGTTGTGACCCTGTCGGTTAAGGGCACGGAGTATAAAAACTTTAAACTCCTCGTCCTGCCCCAGCTATGCGCTGCCGTCCTACTAGGGCTGGATTTTCAATCCCACCTCCAAAGCGTCACTCTAGCATACGGTGGACCCCTCCCCCCGCTCACAGTCGACAACCAGCAGCCTTTAAATCGCCGACCGCGTAACACCTGCGGCCTATCCACCCTCAAGGTCCCGCCACCTTCCCTGTTCGCTAACCTCACCCCCGACTGCAAACCCGTCGCTACCAAGAGCAGGCGGTACAGCGCCGGGGACAGAGCTTTCATTAGCTCTGAGGTGCAGCATCTCCTGAAGGAGGGCATCATCGAGGGGAGCAGCAGCCCCTGGCGTGCCCAGGTTGTAGTCGTTAAGACCGGCAATAAAAACTGCCTGGTCATCGACTACAGCCAAACCATAAACCGGTACGCCCAACTGGACGCATACCCCCTTCCCCGCATATCTGATATGGTCAATCAGATTGCTCAATACCGGGTATTCTCTACCATCGACCTTAAGTCGGCCTACCACCAACTCCCTATCCGCCCCGAGGACCGCCAGTATACCGCCTTCGAGGCGAATGGCCGCCACTACCACTTCCTTAGGGTCCCCTTCGGCGTCACCAACGGGGTTTCGGTCTTCCAAAGGGAGATGGACCGGATGGTTGACCAGAACGGGCTGCAAGCCACGTTCCCCTATCTAGATAACGTCACCATCTGCGGCCGCGACCGGCAAGACCATGACGCTAATCTGGAAAGATTCCTCCGTACGGCCCAACGGCTGAACCTCACCTACAATAAGGAGAAATGTGTGTTTAACACCTCGCGCCTTGCCATCCTCGGCTGCGTAGTAGAGAACGGAATCATCGGCCCCGATCCCGAAAGAATGCGTCCCCTCATGGAGCTACCCCTTCCCCACTGTCCAAAGGCGCTGAAGAGAACCCTGGGGCTCTTCGCCTACTATGCCCAATGGGTGCCGAATTATGCGGACAAAGCCAGACCCCTCATGAAGTCCACCTCCTTCCCCCTTACGGAAGAAGCGCGCGCGGCCTTCTCCCTCATCAGGGGAGACATTGCTAAGGCCACTATGCACGCAGTGGATGAGTCCATCCCCTTCCAAGTGGAGAGCGATGCATCCGACTTCGCCCTAGCCGCTACCCTCAACCAGGAGGGGAGACCGGTGGCCTTCTTCTCAAGGACCCTACAGGGCCCCGAGATCCGCCACTCTTCGGTCGAGAAGGAGGCCCAGGCGATTGTGGAGGCGGTACGCCGCTGGAGGCATTACCTCGCAGGCAAGCGATTTACCCTCCTCACCGACCAGCGTTCGGTCGCTTTTATGTTTAATAACAAGCTGAGGGGTAAAATCAAGAACGACAAGATCTTGAGGTGGAGAATCGAGCTATCCACCTACGATTATGATATCTTGTACCGGCCTGGTAAGCTGAACGAACCCCCTGACGCTCTATCGCGAATTACATGCGCCAACGCGCCAATTGATAGACTTCAGACCCTCCACAACGACCTCTGCCACCCCGGGGTCACCAGGCTTTACCACTTCATTAAGGCCCGCAACCTGACCTACTCCATCGAGGAGGTCAGGACCATGACCAGGAACTGCCAGACCTGTGCCGAGTGCAAACCGCACTTCTTTAGGCCGGACAGAGCAAGCCTGATCAAGGCCACCCGCCCCTTCGAGCGCTTGAGCATCGATTTTAAGGGGCCCCTCCCGTCCTCTGACCGTAATGTGTACTTCCTCAACATTGTTGATGAGCACTCCCGTTTCCCCTTTGCCTTCCCCTGCCCAGACATGACCAGCACCACGGTCGTTAAATGCCTGAACGACCTCTTTGCCTTGTTCGGGTTCCCAAACTATATACATAGTGACCGGGGCGCCTCCTTCATGAGCGAGGAACTCCGTCAGTTCCTACTAGCGAGAGGCATCGCCACTAGCAGGACCACCAGCTACAACCCCCGAGGGAACGGCCAGGTGGAAAGAGAGAACGCGACGGTATGGAAGGCCGTCCTCTTAGCCTTAAAGTCTAAGGGCCTCCCAACCTCTCACTGGCAGGAGGTCCTCCCAGCGGCGCTGCATTCCACCCGGTCACTACTTTGCACTGCCATTAACGCCACCCCCCATGAACGAATGTTTGTTTTCCCCAGGAAGTCGACTACGGGAACCACGCTACCAACCTGGCTGACCTCTCCGGGGCCTGTCTTGCTGCGAAAGCACGTGAGGGCCCATAAAACGGACCCCCTGGTCGAGAGGGTGAACCTCCTGCACGCCAACCCCCAGTACGCCTACGTGGCATACCCAGACGGGCGGGAGGACACAGTCTCCTTACGAGACCTCGCACCCTCGGGCACTCCGGAGACACCACCGCTACCCCCCCCACCACCCCCCCAATTCCAGCCCAGGTAGACGGTACGCCGGAACCCCAAGAGCCTTCGCCTACCTCGCAGACGCCAGCATTAACACCGGAGAACGCAACACCGCCACTGCGACGATCAGACAGGCTTACGAGGCCTCCGGACAGACTGACATACCAGAACTGGTAGTACACTTCACCCCGCCGGACTCAAATCTAAACAAGGGGTGAATGTGGTAAACCACTTTTACCGTTTACTATCGTTACACTATAGTTATCACTGTTAGATCGTTTTCCTATAGTTATCACTGTTCACATTGTTGTATCACTGTACGAGGTCGCCTCTTGTCACGCTGCTATACCTGGGCTGACCACTGCCGACTCCGCCCATGGCTCCACCTACCTGCCCGGGTATAAAGGTGGTCGACTGGCTGGTATTCCTCCTTCTTGGATCCGATCACCCACGAGGGTGGGCTCTGTTATTTAGTCAATAAAAACCTATAGTTACTTTCTTAACTCGTCGCTTTTCATTGGACGAATTGTTAGGTATATCAGGCAGTACTTATATCCTCCCTGGGCGGCGGGCAGGGGCCCTATGTAGTTGACCTGAATCGACTGCCATGGTCCCTCTACCCTCCTGATGTGTCCCATGGGCACCTTCCTTTTGTGGGGGTCTGGGTTGTTTGCAGCGCACACAAGACAGCTTGTGCAGAATTCGCGGACATCGTCCCGAAGTCCCGGCCACCATCCCGCCTGCTCTACCCGTTGCCAGGTAACCTCAGGCCCGGGGTGTCCCGCCCCTGGACCCTCATGGGCCAGTTGCAGGAATTCCCTCCGGTGCTGCTGCGGCACAACCCACTGCTCCTCTCGGAACAGCATGCCTTCTTTGACTGAGAGGGCTGCCGTACTGTAGGGACCCTCTACCTGCTTGCCTTCTGTGATGGCTTTTAGGACTGTTTTTAGGGCGGGATCCAGGGTTTGGACGGTCTTTAGGTCTGGGGGCGGTGTCACCCCTGTGTTCCCTGGAGTTCCCTCCCTGCCTTGGATCGCCGCCACGGGTCCGGGTTCATAGGGGTCCCAGAGAATGCTGTTGAGGGCACCCTCCCTGGCTAGCGCATCCGCCTGCTGGTTGCCCTGACTGCGGGGTTCTGTGGTGGAATGAGCCTTCACCTTATGGATGAACACCTCCCCTTCCTCTCCCATAGCTGCCAGGATCTTTTCCAGCAAGGGCTTAACTGTTAAAGGCCGCCCGTCCGCGGAGGTATATCCGCGGCGGGACCAGATGGCGAGGTACTCCGTACACGAATTGCATGTGAACATGCTGTCTGAGCAAATCGTGTATGGGGTTGGGAAAATCTCGGGGTGGGTAACCACGTACGCCACCGCGGACAGTTCAGCCTGCTGTGCGCTCATAGTGCTGGGGAGCTTAATTGCCAGGGCAATGTTTGCCGCAGGGTCATAAACTCCACACCCTGTGAGTCGTTCGCCAGCAGATACAGTGCTAGAACCGTCTACGTAGATTTCGCGGCCTGTGGGGTGTATCCCGGCCCGTAAACCTATGTTGACCTCCCATACCCCTTCTACGGAACACCGATGGGCTGTTCCGGGATATACCATGTTGGCTGCGAGCTTTGGTCCGCAGAGGCCTTTAACTTTGAGATCTATCTGGGAAAGGAGGAGGGGCCAGCGCGCAATCCGAGCGCTGCTTATGGTCCCATCCTTAATCCTTCCATCCAGAAGCATCTTTGTGGGGGTGTGATGGGTGAGGAGCGTAATGGGAGAGGTTCCTGTGAAGATCACTGATCTGTTCACAGCCCAATGCATGGCCAGGAGATGCCGTTCGCAATTGGAGAAACTCCTCTCTACATCCGTGAGCACCCTGGAGGAATAAACTACCGGTCTCAGCTTGCCGTGCCGCTCCTGGAGCAACACGGCGCTCAGGCTGTCCCCACTAGCGGCTACCTCCAGGAAGAACTCCTCTCCCCCATCTATGGCCCCTAGGGCTGGCGCGGTCTGCAGATCTCTTTTCAACTTCTCGAATGCTGCCTGGCACCCCTCATCCCAAGACCACTCGACTCCCTTGTGTAAGAGTCGGAGTAGCGGGGCTGCTGTGGCAGCATAGTCCTCGATGAAATCTCTGCAGTACCCGGTCAATCCCAAAAAGGACCTTACACCCGTTACTGTGTTGGGGATCGGCAGATCTTGTACTGATTCCCTTCTGGCCTTATCTATGGCTCTTTCTCCAGCGCGGATGGCCAGACCCAGGAATTTGACTTCCTGCTGGCCGATCTGTGCTTTCTTTGGGTTTACTTTGAAACCCTTCCTTTCTAACAGTTCCAATAATTCGGCTAATAGTGGGCCGTGCTCCTCCCTTGTGTCCGCGAACAGGAGTAGGTCGTCCACATACTGTACTATCTGGTTGGGCTGGCTAAACTCCTTTAAACTCCCCGCCATGCATTGATGGAAAATGCTGGGGCTGTTGTGAAAACCCTGTGGCAAGCAGTTCCAAGTGTACTGTTGCCCTTTGAAAGTAAAGGCAAACTTGTACTGATCCTCCCGCCGCAGAGAATGGACCAGAAACCGTTCGAGATGTCCAGCACCGTGAACGTGGTCGCCGATGCTGGAATACTCCCTATTAGGTCTGCAACTGCTGCTACCGTGGGCGCGCAGGCTGGGATGTTACTATTGAGGACTCTGTAGTCCACCGTGGCTCTCCACGAATTGTCCGGCTTCTTTACCGGCCATAATGGGGAGTTCACGTGAGTGGCTATTGGTCTCAATACGCCCTGCTGCACCAATGAAGATATTGCGGTCTCCATGTTGGGTTCTGCCTCCTTGGGGAAATTATACTGCTTTTGGGGTCGGATCATGGGGTCCCCGTCTACGCTGACTTCAAACCCAGTGACTCTCCCACAGTCGTGCTTGTGGGTGGCAAACGCGGTCAGATTTTCCGGCACACACGCCTGCAAGTCCGTTGGGATGTTCGCTACCATGAGCTCGAGATCGTAACCTCCTGACGGCTTCATGGTGCACAGGGCCCCCTTTTCTTCCCTCCCTGGGATTACGACTACCTTACCTAAACCGCTCTCGGCTCCCCAGAGACAGTGATTTCTCAGGTCCACAAGGATCCCGTGTTTCACCAAGAAATCAGCCCCGAGGATGCCTTTTCCACCCCCCTCACTCCACTTCAATAGGATACACGTCCAGGGGTGTGGAGTGCTCCCAAATGAATGGAGAGCGGGATGGAGTACGCGCCAGCCTGTTCTCTGCCTGTGAAACCCGCTACTAAGAATGGAGCCTGGGTGGACAGAGGTGAGGCAAAAGGTTTAGCTGTGTGGATCACGGTACACGAAGCTCCCGTATCCAACAGGTAACTACCCTTTTCCCTTTCCACCTCCATTTCCACCACAGGTCTTCTCCAGGCGTCATAGCGGAGCGGACACAAGTAGACGGGCTGCGCAGGCGTCAGTCATTTAGGTGTTTCGGTTGGGGTCTCGGGAGCGATAGGGCTGTTGGCGACCGCTACCTTCCCCTGCGAGGTCATCAGAGACCGCATAGTCTCCAAGATTGACTCAATCGTAGCGGGATCCACAACCGCACCACCTCCTGTTGTTGGGGCAGGGGCTACGGTTGGGTTCTGGGCTGGTGCTGGGGCAGCGGTCTGGGCTTGGGCTTGGGCTTGGGCTTGGGCTCGGGCTTGGGCTGCGGCGAACATTCTCTCTCTCTTATCCTTCCATGGATTTCTACAGTCCTTGCGCCAATGACCCTCCTTCCCACACCCGTAACAACTGCTGTTGGCTTGGGGAGGGCGATTCCCTTCCTGATGCCATTCCTTTTTAGCAGAAGCTGTGGGCCTTGCCTCATGTACCTTTCCTTTTAAAACAGGCGTTTTCCTACCCTTGTTGTTCCTGTAACTGATCGTGAGCTGATCAAGTACTAGTTCCTCCGTGGAGCGGGCGTTAGTGGGGTCAAACCATGCTTTGGCCTGCTCCGTCACTATTGGCAAGCAACCTGCTACCAGGCACCGGAGCCAATGAGCCCTTTGTTCATCGTTTAGCGCGTTCCGTTCCGGTCCTCCCGGGCAGCTGCGCCGATACACGGGCCACAACCTTCCGGCGAAAACCCGTGGGGGTTCTCCCTCTAGCTGCACTGTCTTTTCTAAACGGAGGAACGGAGTTCCGTCACCCTCTCCTATAATCTCCAGGATCTCGTCCCGTAACAACTCATAGTCCCTGTGCCCTCTCTTGCTCTCGCCAGGGAGACACTGGAGAAGCGAGCTGTCCAGGGAGAACAGCAGCATTTTGGACTGTTCAACCCCGTCGCAATCATTAACTGCTGCGGTCTGCTCCACGTCCCTAAAATGGATGGAGGGATCTCCTGACTCGGAGAGTTTTGGGATGTGACTTATCATTGCCCTCAGCTGTTGTGCGCTGTGGGGCATTATGATCTGATTCACAAGGGGTCCGTCCACGCCATTGTCTTCATTCGGACCAAGCCTCCGGTGTCGAGTTGGACACATCGGCGCCGGCCCCGACTCTACTATCTGGTGTTGCTCTACCTCAAGAATCTCTTCATCTACCGTCTCCGTTTCCTTCCCCGGAGTCCAAGACTCATCATAAGCAGGAGGCGCAGAGGGTTCGGGGGTTGGTTCCTGAACTATCTCTTGTGGAATCGGTCTTTTGGATTCCTTGGCTAGCAATAGCTGGCTCGCTGGTGGGTTTATGAGACACACCAACCCGTTTGCCTTGGCTAGGGCCGTTCTCAGGTTCTCTTGCTCCCGGCGGCAAGCGCTGTGGTCGGTGCTCTCAGATCTATCCTCCATGGCCATCGTATATGCTGCCCTGGCTCCCAGAAGTTTTTCCTCTTGGGTCTCTATTTGCTTAGCTAGACGGAAACACTTCTCTCTCATTCTACCTTCACAGGCCTTGGCTTCAATGACCTGACATTTTAAATACTCTACCCGGGTTTCGTGGCAGCGAGTTGTGGAGTGGCGTTCCTGATTCAGCACGTTAAGCGATTCAATCAGTTTTTGACCTCCCGCAACCTTTTCCTCTACATCTGTAAGCAACCCTTTTATCTGGGCTGTTTGTGCTGCAAAGATTTGGTCCAAAAGCTGGACTTGCTTCTTGTAGCACATCAGCCAGACCGCCTTTTCTACAGATTTCTTATGCTCTTTACCCTCTTTCCACTTGATGGCTGCGTCTAGCGGGCGCCTATCCCTTAATAGGTCAGATATCCATTGTTTTGTGAGGTTGACTTTTCCAAAAACATAATCCGCTATTCTTTCATCCATCACATTTCATTTATTCAGACCTTGATCTAACACACTACTTTCCTGCTGCCAAGGTCCTGCCGTGGTCGCCATTTCTGTAGGGGGTTTCTCTTGCTCGTTCTGGTCTCCTGCCAGGCTTTGTGCAATAATTACCCTTGAGTGGTTCGACCCACTCTCCCCTACGGTTCTAGACCTTGGACTTAGATGCAGGGAACTGTAGTGCAGAGAAAGGACTCAATAGACCAGGTTGAATAGCACGAAATGGATGCTTTTATTTTTAAACAGTTTGAAGCATTACAAAATACATGTCATAGGCACAGATTAAAGTAACTACAATCATGCACAAATTTATGAACTTGACTCTGTGGAGATGGGGAACACACGGCACATCGTAAAAGGGAAAACACATTACGATTACCCTTAACTCCCTCCCCTATACCTAAACTAAGTTTCGACCTGAGGAACTCGGGATCATGCTCACCACTCTCAAAATCGCGAAAAAGGGGTTCGCAGCCTTTTGGCACAGCTTTCCGTCGTCACGTGGATCTGGAAACTTCTGTCGCAGTCGATATTCTCTCTCTCTCTCTCTCTCTCGAGGCGGCGGGGTAGACACAGCCTCGATGAGCGCTCGTCAAGGTTGAGATCCACTAGGTCCGTTGTCGATTTGAGTTCATGGAACAGAACAACAACCCGATGGGATGTTGAGGCACGGAAGTGTCAGGCCCGGAATGTCCTTTCTCTCCGGCCTGGATCGTCAGTTTTCCTGAGGGTGTCTTCTCCTTCGGCCTGGGTCGTCGATGATCTCCCGACAACAGCACCCGGGCCACCCTCGTCGTCTTCCCGTCGTCACCGAGCCTTGTCTGGCTGAACACCGACCACGTTGTCTTTTCACCGAAATTGTCCGTCCGAAGCGTCTTTAAAAAGACGAAGTGTCTTGATCGATTCCGAAGCTACCGAGGTAGAAGAGGCGTGCTTGATCCTGGATCTGTGTAACCGTCACCGTCCGTAACTTTGATGGACTTTCAATCCATAGTTATACCCTTTTGGGACAGTCTTATCTCCCGCCAAATCATAGTCCTGTCTTTGTATTAATTTTGGCAGGCAGAAATCTCTGCAGGGGCGCTTTGTCTTGTAACGGGAGCCGGTGATAACTTAACTGGCCTTCCTGGCCGATAATGTCTTTTAATGTCTTTTACATTGTCACCGTGACTCGGTTCGCATATTGATCGGTCTGGAGATTTCCCTTGATGGCTGTTAAACGGTTTCTCCTTTGTACATTAAATGGGTATAAGTGTTTTTGCATTGTCCGCCCATATCTTGATGGGCCCCATCCTGTACTTAGAATCCATTGAATATGTATGCTGTTTCCCTGAGTTTCGGTTCCCCGATACTGGCTTTCGCGGGCTTACTGTCTTCAATCCACAAGCCTGTCTGGCTTGCAGTAACAGAAATCAAATGGTCCAGAAAACTGATCACGAGGCCCGGCGGCCATTTTGTATGCCCTTTTATCAAAGGTTTTTCTGTGCAAGCTTACTTTGGTCAATAAACTGTCTTATTTTATCCTGTTTTCTTGCGTGATTATTGCTGAAAATTTCGAATCTTACAGTTCCAGATTCCAACCACCCTCTGGGTGAAAAAGTTTTTCCTCAAATCCCCTCTAAACTTCCTGCCCCTTACCTTGAAACTATGCCCCCTGGTTATTGACCCCTCTACCAAGGGGAAAAGTTCCTTTCTATCTACCCTATCTATGCCCCTCATAAATTTGTACACCACAATCAGGTCCCCCCTCAGCCTTCTCTGCTCTAAGGAAAACAACCCCAGCCTGTCCAGTCTCTCTTCATAGCTGAAGCACTCCAGCCCAGGTAACATCCTGGTGAATCTCCTCTGCACCCTCTCCAATGCAATCACATCTCTCCTATAGTGTGGCGACCAGAACTGCACACAGTATTCCAGCTGTGGCCTAACTAGCGTTTTGTACAGCTCCATCATAACCTCCCTGCTCTTATATTCTATGCCTTGACTAATGAAGGCAATTATCCCATATGCCTTTTTAACCACCTTATCTACCTGTCCCACTAACTTCAGGGATCTATGTACATGCACACCAAGGTCCCTCTGATCCTCTGTCCTTCCTAGGGTCCTACCATTCATTGTGTACTCCCTTGCCTTATTAGTCCTCCCAAAATGCATCACCTCACACTTTTCAGGTTTAAATTCCATTTGCAACTGTTCTGCCCATCTGACCAACCCGTCTATATCGTCCTGTAGCCTGAGACTTCCCTCCTTGCTATTTACCACTCCATCAATTTTCATTTCATTTGCGAACTTACTGATCATACCTCCTACATTCATATCTAAATCATTAATGTACACTACAAACAGCAAGGGACCCAGCACCGATCCCTGCAGTATACCACTGGACACAGGCTTCCAGTCACAAAAACAACCTTCAACCATCACCCTCTGCCTCCTGCCACGAAGCCAAATTTGGATCCAATGTGCCAAATTGTCCTAGATCCCATGGGCTCTTACCTTCTTGACCAGTCTCCCATGCGGGACTTGGTCAAAAGCCTTACTGAAGTCCATGTAGACTACATCAACTGCACTACCCTCATCCACACACCTAGTCACCCCCTCAAAAAATTCAATCAAATTGGTTAGACATGATCTCCCCCTGACAAAGCCATTCTGGCTATCCTTGCTTAATCCTTGACTCTCCAAGTGGAGACTAATTCTGTCCCTCAGAATTTTTTCCAATAATTTCCCTACCACTGATGTTAGGCTCACTGGCCTGTAATTCCCTGGTTTATCCCTACTACCCATCTTGAATAATGGTACTACATTAGCTGTCCCCCAGTCCTCTGGCACCTCCCCTGTGGCCAGAGAGGTTCTGAAAATTTGTGTCAGAGCCCCTGCAATCTTCTCCCTTGCCTCACACAGCAGCCTGGGATACATCTCATCTGGGCCTGGGGATTTATCTACTTTTAAGCCCGCTAAAACCACAAGTACCTCCTCCCTCTCAATGCTAATTTGTTCAAGTATATCACAATCCCCCTGCCTGATTTCTATGCCTACATCGTCCTTCTCCATAGTGAACACAGATGCAAAATATTCAT
Organism: Somniosus microcephalus; assembly: GCF_052327205.1. Taxonomy (NCBI): domain Eukaryota; kingdom Metazoa; phylum Chordata; class Chondrichthyes; order Squaliformes; family Somniosidae; genus Somniosus; species Somniosus microcephalus. The sequence goes on from NC_140991.1 coordinate 232,840,764, forward strand.
TTATAACCTCACTTACATCTTCCGACTCTATACACGGACTGCCACTTTGGTCCCTAATGGGCTCTACTCTTTCCCTGGTTATCCTCTTGCCCTTAATATACTTATAAAACACCTTTGGATTTTCCTTTATTTAGCCCCCAAGTGTTTTTTCCTGCCCCCTCTTCGCTCTCCTAATTTCCTTTTTAAGTACCCCCCTGCACTTTCTATACTCCTCTAGGGCTTCCACTGTTTTTAGTTATTTGTATCTGCCAAAAGACTCCCTTTTTTTCCTAATCCATTCTTGTATATCCCTTGACATCCAGGGTGCCCTGGACTTGTTGGTCCCACCCTTGACCTTTATGGGAACATGTTAGTGCTGTACTCTATTTCCTTTCTGAATGACTCCCACTGCTCTGATGTGGATTTTCCTACAAGTAGCTTATCCCAGTCCATTTTGGCCAGATCCTGCCTTATCTTATTAAAATCGGCCTTCTCCCAATTTAGAACCTTTATTTCTGGTCCATCTTTGTCCTTTTCCATGACTACCTTACATCTCACCGAATTATGGTCACTGTCACCAAAATGCTCTCCTTCTGACACTTCTACCACTTGCCCGGCTACATTCCCTAGAATTACAGTTGTAAGAATCTCAGGAAAACAATCAAAGCTGCATTTCCATAATTTTTATACATTGTGTTTTCTAGTTTAGGAACTGATAAAATAATATGCCAAGTTTTGAAGTCTGTTTTTAAAGGTTAAAAATTAAGGAACATTTGACACCATATTCTCATCAAGAGTTCTTCAAAAGACTGTTGTTTTTAACAATTTAATTGAACTCTTTTCTGCACGATTTACACCAGTAAACTCGTGACCAAGAAGTTCATGTTTCCCTTTTTTAAAAATTTATTTCAATTGATTTCTCGTGCAACAGTTCAGAACATCTATGTCACAGTCTTTATGTGGTGTTTATAGTCACAGTCGCTCCAGATTTGAGCCTGTGTTTAAGAGCCACTCACCAGGGCGTGAATCCCCTGTGATATGCAGGCTAGTGCAGTGTCACTGCTAGCTGCAAGATGGTGCATCCACATCCCCCTGCCCCTCCCCCTCCAACACCATGGTGGAGCACAAACCTCCACATAGCAAACATCTGGGTGAAACTTCTATGAACCTATGACAGCCAGCGAAGGTAGGAGTACCAACAGTCTGCTACCCATTTGTGGACCCCACACAAGACCCAGACAAATGTCCGAGAAAGTAAGAGGGGAGCCATGGACAAACAAATGCCTCCTGATATGCCACAGTGGACAACTCTACAAGGGCCATCAGCGGACTCTATACTTCCTGACCGAACAAAACCCAGGAGCACCTTACCCGAGAATGCTGCATCAATCCTTTAGACGTGACCTTTGGCCTCCTGCTGATGTCACCGCTGGAAAGAATGCGTTGCACAAGAAGTTCTGCGCTCCGCTCATTTATATCAGCAGGAGCAACAAAATACCGGATTATACCAAAAAAAAGCCTGAAGAAAAAGCTGGATGTACTTTACCACTGGTGATAACGTTCTAAGAAGTGTGTAGTGTGCTAGAAATAGAGCTTCAGTGAGGTTTATAGTGTTTTCATGCCTCACGTTTGCAGCAGTGCCAGAGCTACTTTCATGGCTCGTAATAGAAGGCAGTCAAGTTTTAAGGAGGGCCGGTCCACAGCACCAATTTTGCTCTTTGTGTTGCAATGTTCCAGTCACAGAATCAGAGCCCAGGGACAAAGAGCTGCTGAGGTTAGTGCTTTCATTACAGTACATAAATAGGACATTAAATATTGACCTGATATTGATCTCCGCTATGAAAAAAGTTCAATTGTTTCAAAATAGTATTGAGAGCCACAAAGACTTTTTACTCAAGTGGACTTCTTCAATGCCTGTCTATTTAATAAGAAAAAAATAATTGAGGAGCTTTAAAGTCAGAGGCCTAGAAATTCAGTTGCTTGCGCCACCAGTTTGCACCCAAAGAGGCCACTCAGAGGCTTTAGCGCCACTGGCCGCAACCACCGCGATATTTAGCGGGGCGCTAATGGCGGCGTTAGCCTGCAGCGCTGCGCCGCCACCGATGACGTCATCGGTGTGCGCAGCGCCCCGCTATCGCCCCGCTGGCCATATCTGGTCACGCCCGCCTCCTCAGCGCCGGCCGCAAATAGCGACCGGTACACAGAGGCCTACCTGTGGCGGTAGTGGCGCTAGTTAAGGTGGAGGTGCGGCCGGCCGCTTTTTCGGCGCCTGCCTGCCCGCACCTCCGTCCCCGGCCTCCTACACCCCCCCCCCCGCGGCTTTGCCGGCTGTTTCCCGAGAGCCCGGCACTTCTCCTTGGTGCCGGGCTCATTTGCCGGCACTCGCGAGCGGGGATCGCGCTGTTGCAGGCACCTCCCCCTTAACAGTGGGAGGAAGGCCTGCAGTACCGCAGCGTGCTGTGCCGCAGCGTGTGGCGCTGCGGCCCTTAGCGCGCCGAAATACAGTTTCAGCGCCCCAAGCGGGGCGCGGGAAGCCTCGTTTAGCGGCCCACTTCCATTTGGGGTGCAGAAACTGAATATCCCGATGGCGCAAGTGGCTCCGCGCGCAGCGGTAATTCCAGCGCCCAGGCGAGCTTGGCGCCCCAAACTGAATTTTTAACCCAGAGTGTGGCAAAAAATGTGCTTGTGTAGTTTCCCATAAGATTTGCACATTTGTAAATGTTATTTTACCATTTAATTGTGCCTTGTATTCATCAATGTTGGTTCAGGAGGAAGAATACTGATTTTTCACTTTTGGAGCTTGGGTTTATATTCAGGCCTGTCTCTAAACTGGGTGCATGGGTGCTAGGTGAAATAAGTCCTGGCAGTGTCAAGCCAGTTATTAATGAGACTGGCCTACAGTACAAAACTAGTCCCAAAATGATACTAATTGACACCTCACAATTTCACTTCGGGAAGGTATAACAATGCCTGGTGTAGGAAATGACACAATCACATTGATGAGGTAACGGGTGCTTTTCTCAGATAGTAGTTAACACATTGTTAGGTGAAACTTTACTCTGCATTGCACTGTGCAATAGCCAATGTCAGAATGCTGACCTCATATCCGGTCTATTGCCAAGACCACCTACTTCCATCCTTTGAAATAGTACCCATGTTCAGCCCTACCTGACCTCTGCTGCCATTGAAACTCACATCCACATGTTCACACTTCCAGGCTTGGCTTCTCTAAAATTTAGTTCCACCCTAAACAAAATCCTACTCACCCAGAACACTTCTGCGAGCATCATATCCTGCACTAAGTCCCAGGCACCTATTGCCCCTGTCCTTGCCAAGCTCCACTGGCTTCCCATCCACCTACATATTGATTTCAAAATTCTCATCCTTGCTTATAAATCCCTCCATTGCCTTGCCCCACCTTACTTCTGCAACCATCTGCCTTTCTGATTCCGACCTTCTCTGTATCCTTCCCTCTGCTCCACCATCAGTGGCAGAACTTTCAAGCATCATGCCCCAGCACCTTTTATCTCCTCACTTTCAAAATCCTTCTCAAAGGGCTTTAATCGTGTCTTCAGTTATTTACCTTCATGCTCCTACCAAATGTCTGCTCGATGTCTGATTCCACTTTGTAAAGCTTTTATGGGATATTCTGCTCCTACTACTATAACAACTTGCATTTATATAGCACCTATAGCAAAGAAAAAACAACCCAAGGTGTTTCACAGAAACGTGAAGAAAAACTGGGCACCGAGCCAAAGAAAGGGATACGAGATGGGGCGAGAGGTGGGTTTTATGGAGGGTCTAAAAAGTAGGAGAGAGAGGTAGCGGGGAGGAGAGATTTAGGAAGGGAATTTTAGAGTTTTAGGCAATGTTTCCTCGAATTTATTTGGCCTGTGCAGCCCCTTTAACGGGCTGCATGGACCATTCAAAGTTTTTCTATTTGAAAGCCGGCTCACCAGCTGCGCGGGACCTCAAGAGCGCCACACAGCCGCACAGCTTAAAGGGAACATTGGTTGTGGGTACATGTTTCAGGGATGGACAAGATGATGCAGCAGAGTAATTAGCTTCTGTGGTGGTGCAGTAATATCCAATCGCATTGGGTGATGTGGTTACAGTCAGGTTTTTGCTGCATAAAGTTGCCAAGCTACAAATAGCATCAGGTCCCATGACATTCAACCGATCCTGGGTCACCATGCTGGGGCATATTGTTAGTCAGGAAACAGCTGTTTTCCCAGGTCTCCTGCCACATACATGTTACATTCTATAAGATGTAGTCAACAATCTGTCCACCACAGTAACTGATTATGTCAATAGGAAACATTAATATTACGGTATGAATTGCTACTAAATAAATGTTCTTGATAAGCAAGCTCTGTGGCAAATGATTTACTTAACAGAAAATAACTGCTGTTATAAATTATCATTGGGAACTAACATTAAACTATCTGCACTATGCTTGCTTGTGTTTAAATGTTCAAATATAATTCACCCTTGATTAGGTAAGATTTTGCAATACATCGTTTGTTACCAAATACCAAATAAATCATAGCAGGTTCCAATTTTACAGATTTATGCTGGTGTCTGCTAGACCTGAACATTGAATTTCAGCTGCCATTAATTTGCATAAAAAGGCCTTTGTTGTGAAACTATTGCTCCTGTGCTTGCTAGTCCCCAATCTTCTGCCCATTCCCTGATCCTTCAAGAATCATAAAATGTTACAGCACAGAAACAAGCTATTTGGCCCATCAATTCTGTGCTGGCGTTTTCTCCAAATGAGCCCCCTCACTCTCCTGCTCACTCCTCATACCTGTTAATATTTCTCTTTTTCAAACACTTATCTAGTTCGCTTTTTAAAAAAAGTGTAGGCCAGAAATTCCTTCTGAGCTGTTCTTGCTCCGCTTCAGTCACTTCGCCAGAAGTACAGCGGAAAAGCCGGTTTACACACAGGCAGGTTTTCCAGCACTTCCAGCAAAGCTATGGCAGCGGAGCGGAAACAGCTCCGAGGAAATTCGGACCATAGACTCTGTTTCAACTGCAGAAAATTCCACATTCTGTCCACTCTCTGTAAAAGAAAGTTTGTTCTAACGATTGTAACACTGGAATTCACAAACCAACGAAGCAGCTCAATAATTTCTAGCCCTAAAATTCACTCTAAACAGGGAATTCTATACCAATCCTTCTGAGTTCCAAATTGAGGGCAATTTTACTAATCTCACTCCGCAAAGCCACACAAATCAGAAATGTTGGCAAGCGTTGCTCATGTTCTTCCCCACAATTAAAATTAATGGAAAATCACGAGCAGTGCATGGCCGAATTTCTGAATTGCCCCGCTGGCAGGAGAAGCTCCCACTGGCAGTGCGGACTCATGGGATGACGGCCATTATTTACAAGTAAGATCTATTTACTTGGTGGTTTAAGCACTGTACTAACTTTTAAGCAGAAATATCAATAATTAACAAAGTGTTATTTTTTTCTATAAGATTAACTGCATCAACTAACAATTCAAGAAAAGAAAGTTGAAATCAATGCTCTAGCAGAAGTACATTTTTGGGACAGATAATATTTGATGAATATAGAACAAATTTTGGGATGCCAGAAATGTAGGTGCTGGTAGTGTCTACAATTCAAATATTTCAAGTCATGATGGGTTTCATCTATTTAAACTACAGAAGCAATTATAAGTGTCAGTCCACTTAAACTGTGGTCAGGTTTAATTTCTCTATTTAAAGAGTGATGTTGGACCTAATTAACAATGTTTCTTCATTTAAACCATTGCGGTATTTATTGGTCTTTCTCGATTTAAATCCTGATCAAATTTGTTAATTGAACATTTCAAAGCATCGGAAATAAGTGTCAGCTGTGGCTCAGTTGGTAGCACCCTCATCTCTGAGTCAGAAGGTTGTGGGTTCAGAGTTCCACTCCAGAGACTTGAGCACAAAAATCTAGGCTGACACTTCAGTGCAGTACTGAGGGAATGCTTCCCTGTCGGAGGTACTGTCTTTCGGATGAGATGGTACACATAAAAGATCCCATGGCACTATTTTGTAGAAGAGCAGGGGAGTTATCCCTCAATCAACATAACAAAAACAGATTATCTGGTCATTATCACATTGCTGTTTGTGTGCAACTTGGCTTGAGTGCAAACTAGCTGCCACATTTCCTACATTACAAGAGTGACTACACTTCAAAATGTACTTAATTGGCTGTAAAGCGCTTTGGGACGTCTGGTGGTCATGAAAGGTGCTATATAAATGCAAGTTTTTCTTTCTTTCTATAATTCCATGCTGTAAAGGTTTTTCTTTATTGCATTGTAATGTGATATGAGCGTGGGTTTCAGAGGAGTGAAAATCTCATTACATCATGTGTTGTGACTTAAGTAATTATATCAAAAGGGGACATGTGTATTCTTCAGGGTTTTTGGAGACTGGGAATATTAAATAGTTAAAACTTTGTACTTATTAATTGTTTCTGCAAAATTCTGACAAGGGTGCTTCCAAATTGAATAAATTTACATTTTGTTTCTCAAGTAATCTGGTAAAATTATCTCATTTAGTGCTGAAATACAAGATAGTCATGAATATTGGCAAGTCAACAGCATTGCTGAAATGATCATATTCCTACATCTTACTGTTTTATTAAAATGTTTTTTTCACGTTAGTTACCTACACCCAGGCCAATCTCCTTAGCTGGACATGTAGGTTGACAGGTCTTGTGCATGACCAGTGTGAGAAGAGACCCAACACTCTCCCCTGAACTATTTTCTCAGCCTCATTCACATGACTTATCCAAAACTGATGAAACTCATCCATAGGAAAAATCCAGAGGCACATGTCAGTTGGAAATGGGAGTTGAACTTGGATCCAGTGGCCAAGAATACATCATGGGGACATTTCAAATTTTGATGGGGGAAAAAAACTGGCAGTAGCAGATTGAACTTGAGCCGGTTGCATCATGTACAATGGGCTGCTGATTTGCGACCACCATTGTTTTGCCTCCATCAAATTTTAAAATTAGCCCTCATATCCCTCATATCTGGTGTGGCTGACAGTAAGCAGCATATGTGTTGCCTCTCTATTATAAGTTGTTTAATATTCAATGCAAGATCTGCCAAATCTGACCTCAATTTGGAATATTAAGGCCTTTGAAATTCCACTGTGCTAATATTCTCTAACACATTTTTATGAAGTTCCTTTATTTAGTATTTTAATGCAGGTGTTACTCTGTATAAAATAAATGCAATGAAGATTTGTACGCAAATATCTACACAGCATAAACTCCAAATATTCCAAACTCCTAGATACCACCAGGATCTGGACTAGAATCAATTTAGAGTCTAGGGTTAGCAAAAATTGTATGGACTTCACCCCAAATGCTGCATGGCTTAAAAGAACATGTCAGCTATTACCCTGATTCTTCTTCTCCCTTGTAGGAGGTTAGTAAAGGAAAATTGTTGATTTATAATCAATCTATTCCAGCTCTCTGACTCTACCTCTCAAAATATAGATGATCCTTGTGCAAGTACTGGTTGATTTTTTTTGCATAATATAACTGTGATATTTGTTATTTTAATACAGGGCAAGCACAAAGTATGTATTTGGGCACATGGTGCTTGTGCAGTATTTTTCTACTTCTTTAAACATTTAATGTACATCTATGTCTTCAACCAATCCTTGCGCATCAGCAACAGGAAGGGGGAAAGACACTGGGGACAATTTTCATTTTGGGCAAATATCGGGTGGGTGGCAGGCAGTGTGATTGTGACACCTGCCCAAAGTCCTTGGCAAGAGGCTCAAGCCATTCTGATTGCCAGGCCTCATCTGTGTGACAGGCGAACTGTGAGCACTGAACCAGTACTCACAGGCAGCTTGCTGATCAGGGTCGGCAGGAAATCTGGACATTCTTCCACGGAGCCAAGCCAGAATCTCGGATTCAAGTGGGGGAAGGAATTTGCCAGGAGGGGGAGAGTACAAATGAGGTGGCAGCAGGTGGAAAGATGTTTGTGGGGCCAGGAGGGATTCTGCCAGGACCACTCGGCTCCAGACCTCATTACAGCCTTGGTCCAAACATGGACAAAAGTGCTGAATTCCAGAAGGGAGGTGAGAGTGACTGTCCTTGACATCAAGGCAGCATTTGACTGAGTGTGGCATCATGGAACCCTAGTAAAATTGAAGTCAATGGAAATTAGGGGTAAATTCTCCACTGACTGGAGTCATACCTAGCACAAAGGAAGATGGTTGTGGTTGTTGGAGGCCAATCATCTCAGCCCCAGGACATCGCTGCAGGAGTTCCTCAGGGCAGTGACCTAGGCATGACCATCTTCAGCTGCTTCATCAATGGCCTTCCCTCCATAATAAGTTCATAAGGGGATGTTTGCTGATGATTGCACAGTGTTCAGTTCCATTCACAACTCCTCAGATAATGGAGCAGTCCATGCCCGCATGCAGCAAGACCTAGACGACATTCAGGCTTGGGCTGATACGTGGCATGTTATATTCGTGCCACACAAGTGTGAGACAATGACTATCTCCAACAAGCGAGAGTCCAACCACCGCCCCTTAACACTCAACAGCATTACTATCACCAAATCCCCACCATCAACATCCTGGGGGGTGGCCATTGACCAGAAACTTAACTGGACCAGCCGCATAAATACTGTGGCAACAAGAATGGGTCAGAGGCTGGGTATTCTGTGGTGAGTGTCTCACCTCCTGACTCCCCAAAGCCTTTCCACCACCTACAAAGTACAAGCCAGAAGTGTAAATGGGGCAGTTTTATGAACCTGCAGCAACTGAGAGATTTTATATGTATACATATTTTTCCAAATTTGAGCATCTGCTTCAACACTAACTATGGTATAAAATCATGGAGCAATGTGAAAGTGGAATCAAATGCAGCGCACATTTGAATTAATGGTTCAATACACCAGAACAGTTGATCATTTAATATTACATCTGCTAAGCAGACTCTGCCATTTCTGCTAGAAAAGTGTTCCCAAAAGATCACTTTTCCATTTTTGTAATTCTTATTGCAGTTTTCTAACATTGTAATATGCTTTGATTCATGGAATGATACAATTCAATGCAGGCGAGCTACTTTCAAGTTAGCCTAAGAGCCCAAAAGAATATTTCACTTAGAACTTTGAGAAGTTAATGTATTTTTAATAAAACCAGGAATTAATTATTATTGGCAATACTTTAGTATATAACATCATTTCAGTATGGTTTACAAAAATATATTTTGTGTGTTAACATACAATTTTAAGGGACCATCAATTCAATATAAAACCTTTTTTTAAATCTGCTGATATTGCATTACACATTTGCTTACTTAAATCATGTGGAAACTATTTTTCTGACCCTCAGAGATTGATAAAGCCTATGCTTCCAAGTCAGCAAACAGAACATTTTTAAGTAATGTCAATTTTTTTATCATATCAGGGAAATAGTTTCAGCAGGAAGCATAATTTGTACTTTTGTTCCTATTCTTCACTTCAGTTTGCAGTCCCAGTGCTCATTAAAGATAGAAAAGGCCTAGGATATTATTAAACCCTGACTAAACAGCATTTCCAGAAATTGAATGTTGTATGAGAAGACTAACATCAGCAGTCCCAGGATTAGACCTCCAGTCCTTTTCATTTCCCCAGTCACTGTTTCCTTTGCTGTCACATCGAGGATTTAGTTATAATGTCCAGTCACCTGTAAATGATCGGACAGTGTGACGCAAGATTAGTAAACCACAGCATTACCCAGAACATATAGAATGTTAATTATCAACATCCTTTTTGCCACATGTTGGTCTGCCTAAATCCAGGAGAATGATCAGCAGTTAAACTTTTTTCTGGCCATTAAAAGTAGAAAGAAAAGCTATCGTCCACCGATGAAAACCTCAAGATGTGCAGCTCTTTGTGAGTCCAGCAGGGATCACCAAACCCAGTAATTACCTCTAAATATTTCAGTAGGAGCTGGTAAGAATTAAAAAGGAAACATGTGACTTGACAATGTCCTTACAAGTTTACGATGCAAGGTATTACCTTGCTGATAGTATTTCATTGATTATTATATTTAACAGTACTGTTACATTAAAAAGCAAGTCAAGCCAAAAAGTTGCTCACTATCCAGCTTAAAGTGCTTTATTCAACATGATTTTATTTCATACTGCACTTGGATAGAAGGATATCCCATTCTAATGCCAATGAGCATGCAATTTGCTGGTATGCATGAGTATGTTTAATCTCTGATAGTCATGCGTTACATTTTCTGGTAGTGCACAAGTACATCTCCATTGCTCTCATCTTGTGGATTTAAAGAAATGTTCTAAACATAACACTATTCATTTAACTGAATGAAGTATTTGCATGCAGCCTTCAAATAATTAGAAATGTGTGTATTCTTTCCTTGTGAAAAGGTTTATTTTGAAGTGTTCATTTATCACACAGCACAATGTTGCCACATATCAGAATAAATCCACTGTATGAAATACTTCTGCTCATTTTAGTAGCCACAAAACTAACGAATCTAATAATCTGTCAGGAAGGACAGTAAGGGGAAGTGAAGCACAGCCGTAGGAAGAGCAGACTGTTGAAGAGCTCTCCTAGGCTCCCAAACCCAGAGGACGCCCGCCAAATGCATCTAAGCAGGAGCAGCATCCTAGTCAGCAAGGTGCCTCTACATCTGCTGAAGCCACAGGGGAAGTATCACGTAGAAACATGGGTAAGAGAAAAAGTAAGCACTTATAGTCACAAGGGGACTCACGTGGGTGATGTTTCTTTCTTTTCTGACTGTTGTTGGTATATTTTGTCATGTGTTAAAGAGAAATTATGGCAAACATTTGATTATATGGCCTATGTGTTCTGGGAAATGGCAAAAGCGCATTGAGGGCTCAGGGTGACTTACATTTGTAATGCTGATGGGAAATAAGAGTGTATAGCAGAGATGAAGTATGACATTGGACAAGTGTCACCTGCAATTACAGGGCCATATGGTGGCCACCTATGGTCAAAGAGTAAGCTTGTGGTAGTGTGGCATGGCAGTGTGCATACCCTGGTTGACAGGCAGCAGTGAACTGGAGGGATGCTGCATTGGTCACAACAGGGCATGCAAAGTTCCCCTCATCCTCCTCCTACTCCTCTTCCCATTAAGATCTGTGGTGAGCCACGTGGCTGCTACTCCCCCAATTATGAGGACCAGGATGAAAGGGCATAAATGTTTCCCATCCCCTTGCTATAGATTTCAATTGAGGTAACAATCTTGCAAGCGCACAGTCGAAGTGGCCTGAAATAATTCCATTCATGACACACTGCTGATGGGTGTCAGCTTGAACAGTCACAAGGTCAGTAGATGTGCAAAATGTTATCCCATACCTACAACAGCAAAGTTGTTGCAGTTGAATGTCAGCCATGTTTCAGGGGTGCTTTTAAAAGTGCTCCACCAATGCATACAAATCATGTCCGCCAGCAACTCGTCTCCTTGAACCTGGCCTGTTTCTGACTAGTCGGGAAACAGTAGCCAGTAGCAGGAAAATAGGAAACCACTATCAAAATAGGATTAGCAAGGCAGTTAACTGCTTTAACTACCTGTCCCACCGGTTGGAGATGGGTCAGTTTGGGAGCGGCTAAACAGACACTCAGGAAAATCGGGTGGGGGCGGGATGGAGGCGGCTTGGGTGTCTAAAGCCATTTTTCCTGATTTTCCCAGCAGACCCGCCTCCAAACCCGCCTCCTCAGGGCTATTAAAATCGAGCCCTTGGTGTCTGGTATGTAGAACTTTTATTAGAAGTTAGAAGTGAAGATATAGCTATCTCGTATAAATTCCATCCTCCACACATGCAGCTCTTTGACTCAATAGTGGATTCCGCAGTGACCACCCAACCTAGTAATTACCTTTAAATATTTCAGTCAGGGTGTATTGTATGGAGTAGAAACAGTAGAAAGAAAAATGAAAGAAAGAGCTTGCCACATGTAGATCTGTCTAAATTTAGGAGAATGATATAGCACCATGCTAAGCAGGTCCCAAAGTGCTTCAGAGTGAATGAATTACCTTTTGAAGCATATTCCCAGTTGTTATGTAAGCAAGTGCAGCAGTCAATTTGCAGACTGCAAGATCTCAATAACAACAATGAGATATGTGACCAGTTAATCTATTTTGGTGAGATTGATTGAGGGATAAATGGTGGCCAGTGTAAAGTCTGTAGGTATTATGGCGAATTAATACACAGACTACAAGAGTAACTTTAACAGGACTTTACTATTCGAAGGTCAGGGCGAATCTGCCCAATAAATCCTGACACAGCACTTATATACCGGTGTGGTCACCGTCGGTATTACAGTATACAGCAGCCAAGATAAAGTAGTGCCACACCTAAAATAGTTCTCTTAAAAGTGGACGGTTACATACAATAGTTCTCTTAAAGGTAGAACAGTTACATACACTACAATCCTCCCTTTTTAGCTTACAACATACTTATTCCCCATTAACATAACATCATAACATATATACAACTTATGCAAAACAGTTCACAGATTCAGTCTCTCTGGAGGCTTCCTGACTCTGTCCGGATAACGCCTCGGTGGTGTAGTAGTTTTCGGCGGGGTAGTAGGTTCTTCTGGCAAGGTCGATTCGGCTTGAAGGACAGTGTCAGGTTCATCTGATTCCAGTATTACCAGATCGGAGGTAGGTGCTCTGGGTATCTCTGCTTCAACATTAGCCGTGTAAGGTTGTGGAGTAGGTTGGTCCTTTGTGGATGACCCTATGATCTGGTCAACATGGCGCCTTATTATGCTGTCACCAATGTCCACGGTATACATCAGCGGCCCTAGCCTTTTCCCAATAGTTCCAGGCTGCCATTTCTCGGTACGGTAGTCCCGGGCCAAAACTTGTTGACCTATCTGAAAGGATCTAGTTGGCCTTTCATTCATGCCCTGAAATTGCCGGTTCTCTACGTCCCTTCTGACGTTTGGCTTAATCAAATCCAGCCGGCATCTTAGTCTTCTATTGAAAAACATCATGGCGGGAGTTTGGTTTGTGACCGCATGTGTTGCATTCCTGTACGCCAACAAGAAGTTATCTACCTTATGTTGTAGGTTGATGTCTTCATTACCCATGGCCTTTATGGCCTTCTTGAAGGTCTGGACAAACCTTTCAGCTAATCCATTGGTGGCGGGATGGTATGGGGCTGACGTGTAGTGCTTGACCCCATTCCTTTTTAAGAACTTCCTGAATTCTTCGGACACAAATTGCGGTCCATTATCAGAACAGATCTGTTCCGGCAGCCCATTCCTGGCAAATATGGTCCTTAATACTGTGATGGTTTTTTCCGTGGTGGTGGAGGACATCTTTATTACCTCCGGCCACTTGGAGTGTGCATCCACCGCGATTAGAAACATTGAGTCCATAAATGGACCAGCAAAGTCGACGTGCACCCTTTGCCAAGGAGATGAGGGCCACTCCCATGGATGCAGAGGAGCTTGTGGTGGCGCGCTTTGGACCTTCTGGCATCCTAGACAGCTCTTGGTTATTTCTTCGATGTCTCCATCAATACCTGGCCACCACACAAACGCTCTCGCTAGGTTCTTCATTTTCACTCCACCCAGATGCCCCTCGTGAAGCTCTTTTAGCACCTTATGCTGAAGTTTGGGTGGAATCACCACTCTAGATCCACACATCAAGGTTCCTCGGCACACTGACAGCTGTTCTTTTCTTTGCGAAAATGCGGGCAGCGTTGGTTCGCCATGTGCTGGCCATCCCTCCACTGTTAAATCGTAGACTCGTGAGAGAGTCGGGTCATTTCTTGTTCCATTTTCGATCATCGAATTTGTTACTGGTAGACATTCCACTATGGACGAGTGGAACATCTCTACCGGGTCCACTGTAGCCGCCTCTTCTACTACTGGCAACGGTAGGCGCGATAACCCATCAGCATTTCCATGCTGTTTGGACCTTTTGTATTCGATGTCATATTGGTGTGCCCCAAGTAACACGGACCACCTCTGTAGCCTTTGCGCTGTCATAGTGGAAACGGCCTTGTTAGGGTTGAATATGGACACCAACGGCTGGTGGTCTGTCAGTAATGTGAACTTCTTGCCCTGCAGGTAATGATTGAATTTCTTTACTCCCCACACAAGGCTAAGGGCCTCCCTATCTATCTGAGCATAATTTCGCTCAGCGGAGGTCAATGATCGGGATGCAAATGCGACTGGCCTTTCCGAGCCATTTGGTAACTTGTGTGAAAGTACTGCTCCAATTCCATAAGGGGAAGCATCACAAGCTAGACGAAGAGGTAACGTTGGGTTGAAATGAGCCAACACTTCCTCAGAGGTAATCAACGCCTTGCTTCTGCGAAAGGCCTTCTTACAGTCCTCGCTCCACTTCCATGGTACTTCTTTCCGCAACAGAGCATTTAGCGGATGCAGCACCATGGATAGATTTGGCAGAAACTTGTGGTAATAATTAATCAACCCCAGAAACGATCTCAACTGTGATACATTTTCCGGAGCGGGGGCCTTCACGACAGCTTCTATCTTGTCAGGTGACTTGTGTAGCCCCTCTTGGTCAATGACATGACCGCAGTATGAGATCCGTTTCTGGAAGAACTCGCATTTCTGGCGATTAACTCGAAGGCCATATTCCTTCAACCTGGTGAGCACCAGTTTCAAATTTGTGAGGTGTTCCTCCTCGTCTTCTCCCGTAATCAGGATATCGTCCAAGTAACACTGTGTGCTTGGAATACCCTGTAAGACCTGCTCCATGGCCCTCTGCCAAATTGCTGGAGCCGAAGCTACTCCAAAAACCAGTCTATTATAACGATACAAGCCTCTGTGCGTGTTGATTGTGAGATACTGGCGCGACTCTTCCTCGACTTCCATTTGTAAGTATGCTTGTGCCAGGTCTATCTTGGCGAAGTGTTTCCCGCCAGACAATGAAGCAAAGATATCCTCAATCCACGGGAGCGGGTATTGTACCGTGTGAAGCACCGGATTAACTGTGATCTTGAAGTCTCCGCAGATGTGGACCTTTCCCGGTCCCCCTGGCTTGTTACTTGATGAAGACTTCATGACGGGAACAATGGGCGTGGCCCACTCACTCCAGTCGACCTTAGACAGTACCCCTGAACGTTCAAGCTCTTCCAGTTCTGCCTCCACAGCAGGTCGTATCGCGTAAGGTATCGATCTGGCTTTGAAAAATTTTGGGCTTGCATGTTCTGCAATCTTGATTTTTGCTTTAATTCCTCTCAGTGTTCCCAGTCCTTGCTGGAATACCTCTTTAGCTTCGTCCAATATTCTGGACAACCGTTCAGGTTTGACATCTTCCTTTCCGGAATCTACCGTCATTGTGTTTAGCGAATGCCAGTCTATCTTTATTTTCCTGATCCACTCCCGTCCCAGAAGTGGTGGACCTCCCTTGGGCAGCACATACATGTCCATCCCTTGGTGATCTTTGTCCTTGTATCTCACCTTGACTTTTATCTTTCCGATGGGGTATACTTTGTGCCCCGTGTATGTCTGCAATACTATCTCCGTATCCCGTAGGGGAATATGTTTGAATAACTTTTTGTAATCTTGCTTATTCATGACCGTCAACGCCGATCCGGTGTCCACTTCCATCTTCACTTGGACTTTTGCAATCTGTAGTGTGACCCAGATAGTTTGTCGGTCAGCTTCTTTACTCACATTGTGAATCCTCAGACTGCCCAGTTCCTTGCTGTTGGAGTCTGAGTCTGAATTCTGTTCATCTGGACTCTTCCCAGTCACCTTATGTACCTTTCTGTACTTCTTCTGCGGTGACTTATTATTGCTGGTCTTCTTTCCTGGCCGGCATACCTTAGCTATGTGACCAAGCTTGCCACATTTCCTGCATTCCTGGTTTTTAAACCAGCATTGGTTCTGGTCGTGTGTTGTCTTCCCACAACGATAACATTTCGTTGTACCCGAAGTCATTTGATCCAGACTGAGTACCGCTGTCTTCCGCTGCATTTCCGCCGTGCCTCTCGCTGCGGCTTCGTGCGATGCTGCAATAAGGACAGCCTTATCAAGTGTAAGATCGTTCTCTTCGAGCAGTCGTTTTTGTGTTCCTTCCTTCGACATCCCGCACACGAACTTGTCTCTCAGTGCCTCTGTCAGATTTACCCCAAACTGACAGTATTTTGCTAGCCTACGCAGTTTAACCAGGTACTCCGCGTTGCTTTCCTCTTTTCGTTGCGTTCTCACGTAAAATTTTGATCGTTCCGCTAACATCAGCGGTGCGGGGTTAAAATGATCCTTCAGGACAGCAACAATATTAGCGAAAGACTGATCCGCCGGTTTAGCTGGTGATAGAAGATGCTTCAATAACCCGTATGTCTTCGCACCCATTGAGTTTAGTAAGGTTAGAGCTTTGTCATAATTTGCTATCTTATTGACCTTACAATATATCTCGATGCGTTCTACATACGTGGCCCAATCTTCCACATCGGAATCGAAACTGTTGATGTTACTACGCTTAGGCATCTTCACATTCTTCCTGAGAAACAACAACGAAATATTTCTTTAACTTTTTTTTTTCAAAATGGCGGTTTCCCGCGCTTGTCTTCTTTCCCCGCCCACTTTCAAAATGGCGGTTTCCCGCTTCTGTCTTCTTCCCCGCCTACTGGCGGCTTCCCGCGTTTCTTCCCCTGGCGGGAGGGGTAAGCTTTTCCCCCGGGCGACGACCGCTGGCTTTCGGGGTTCGCAGCCTGCGCGTCGGCTTCAGTGCGTTCCTTGTTCCCTTTTCTCGGCAGGGCAACCGGCGCTGGGTACAACCCGTTGACGGCGAACAGTTTCAGCTGGGCTGGATCTCGCTCAGTCTCCCTCGCTTGGGCTCTGTCTCTCCCGCTCGCTCGGGCTCTGTCTCTCCCTCAGCGGCTTCCAATCGTGCCTCCCAGCCCTCTCGCAGTCTGGTGCTTTCCTCCCCGGCTGCGGCTGAGTTCTCTGCGATTTATTTATTTTTATATCTTCCCGCGCCTTACGATCCCGGCCGCAGTGCTTCGTGGCCTCGGTCGCTGCCCGGCCTTTTTCACTCCAATCGTGCCTCCCAGCCCTCTCGCAGTCTGGTGCTTTCCTCCCCAGCTGCGGCTGAGTTCACCGCGGTTTATTTATTTTTATATCTTCCCGCGCCTTACGATCCCGGTTGCAGCGCCTCGTGGCCTCAGTAGCTGCCCGGCCTTTTTTGCCGGTCGCGGTCTAGCTGTCTCACGACGCCGTTGCGTCTCCCAGCCCGCTTGTACCGCGGCTTCCGTGCTCCACGCTGCCCCAGTCTCAGCGCCTCTGGGCCCGACTTCTGTCCGGCTCCTTTTCCCCGACCGTGGTCGAGTTCACCGCCCTTATCCTCCGTTTATTTTTTTTATTTTCCCTTTACTCACAGTCACCGTGGCCGACTTGCTTCTCGTGCTGATCGGCTCACTCACCACCGTGGCAGAAGGGACAATCAGTGCCTGTTGCTGATGAAGGCTTCGTGTCTGAATTCTTCCTTCTTCCTTGCTCTGCAGACTCGAGTTTTCTCTCAGCAGAACGACGAGGGCGGGTGCCTCTTCTCGACGCTTGTTAACTGCTTCGGAAGTATTGTTGCCGCAGGGTAAGATCGAACTCGTCGCCACTGTAAAGTCTGTAGGTATTATGGCGAATTAATACACAGACTACAAGAGTAACTTTAACAGGACTTTACTATTCGAAGGTCAGGGCGAATCTGCCCAATAAATCCTGACACAGCACTTATATACCGGTGTGGTCACCGTCGGTATTACAGTATACAGCAGCCAAGATAAAGTAGTGCCACACCTAAAATAGTTCTCTTAAAGGTGGACGGTTACATACAATAGTTCTCTTAAAGGTTGAACAGTTACATACACTACAGCCAGGACACTGGGAGAGCAACCTTGCTCTTCTTTGAATAGTGCCATGGGATCTTTTATGTCCACCTGAAAAGGCAAATGGGGCTGCAGTTTAACATCTCACCTGAAAGACAGCACCTCGGACAGTGCAGCATTCCCTCCATGCTCCATTGAAGTGTCAGTCTAGATTAAAGGGGTACATTTTAACTTTCACCATCGGGTTGAAAACTGGCAGTTGCATATCAGACACCTACTATACATGCTACACCAGCAGTGAAAGTTACGATCTATCCCTTGGACTCAATTCCTGCAAAGGGGCTTGAATCCACAACCTCCTTATTGAGAGGTGAGACTTAAACTATGGCAAAAAGGAAATACATTTTTAGAACTATCCTAATAATCATAAGGGCGACAATAAACCTTTTAATACATGGATGTATTGTTCAATTTTCAAAAAGGATTCAAAATATAGCCAAAATATTTGAAAAATACTTTTGAATTTTAAAGAAACACATTTGCTATTAAAAAGTACAATACAATTTTAGTGATTTATTCATGGCCCTCCCTTCCCAAACAAGTAATCAAGAAGTAATTATTTTAAAAACATTTTGGGGCGCACTTCCTCATTTGGTGCAGGTCGGGTCTTCAAGCTTGTAGGGTTCTCAAAATTCCCACATTCCCCGAAAGTTATGGATAAAGGGACTCTGTATGGACAAGTTATTAAAAAGGGTACCCAAAATGGCTTCTGAAACCTCGTGACCAAGGCCTGCAGGATTTTGAAAGCAAGGCCCTGCAGAAGGCAGGCCCATTCAAATCCTGAAACGAAACCTAACATGCATGGATCTGTGAAAGACTTTGGGGTCGATTTTCATGAAGCTGTCGGGAAGGAGGCAGGACTACAACTTTCGGATTTTAGTCCTGCCTACATCGACGTCTGGCCAATCCACGCGATTTTTCCCTTGATTGACCTTGTTGAGCCCGCCCAGCGGGCTCAGCAGGCCAATTAAGGGCCACCCGGCAACAGGTGACGTCACAGACTGAAATTTCATCTGTCAAGAGGTCTTGACAGATGAAGTATCAGTGTTTCACAGCTGTTTGAAGCTGTCAAACACTGACAGTCTAACATCTAACCTGAGTCCTTCTACACAGACTCAGTTAGAACTCACACCGGCAATGAAAGCTAAGGGCTGTCACTTTTGACAGCTCGCAGCCATTTTGCTTTCAGTGCCGGCTGAGTGATGGACTCCCAAAACCTAGAGGAAGAAAGGCTGTTAAGGTAAGTACAAGTAATTTAAACTTCTTTACACACTTTAGACACACCAAACACACTTACCTTTGTACTCATGCACCCATCACTCACCTGAACACCGACATCGCGACCCCTCCAAGTCCTTCAACCCAACGGCCTGCCTGCTCTAACCTGGCGTGGTTTGGAGCTGTCAGGAATCCCACACGACACCTCTCAAAATAGGGATTAGGCTAAAAACTGCCTGTTAACTACCTGTTAACAGGCAGTTAATTGGCACTAATCCCTTCCCGCCTTGGGTCGGCGGGTCCCAGTGCGGGGCGGGTACACGCCTCCTGTGAAATTTAGGTGGAGGCGGGTTTTGGGCGGGATGGTGTCGGAACCCCCAAAATCAGGATTCCCCCCCCCCAACATGCCTGAAACCCCACCTGACGGCTCCAGGAAAATCGACCCCTTTGTCTTTTTCTAAAGCCAGACAGCTAGGTAAACACAGAATATGCATTCTTCACCTGGGAACAGATCAAGTCAGGATGGACCTAATCTTGAGGCCATTAATCTTTTGCATAAATAATCGGTAACAGCTCACAGGTAGCTACCAAGCCAGGAAAAACGATTAAATTTCATAAATAACAAACAGCCAGGATATTGAAGCCATTAAACAAGGAGACAACCACCCCAAAAGCCGTTAAAGTGGATGACTATAATCACTTTAGACGAGCCCGCCAAAATTAAACAAAAAACTGACCTGATTTGGCGCGCAGATAAGGGGTGAAGAACTGGGTATAATTGTAGGCTCACCGGTAGCCAAGGTCTCTTGCCTCTTGCCTCTTCGATGGCTCTCTTCTCCCTCCCCGCACTGCTCAACACCAAGGACGCCCATTACAACACCGGGGGCTAAACGCGGGAGGAGAACGGAACCCAAAATTCGAACGCGCACAGGACACACGGGGCCACAAACGGGCAGACGAGACGAGACGAACGGCAAAACCGATCAGCAGAGAAGGGCAGCGAAAAAGAAGCATTAGGGACGAGCGGGCACACACCCCGGCCTAGTTATAAGCTGGCGTTTGAAGCATGGGTAGGAAAATCAAACTAACAATATAAACCGCCAACCGAGCCCCAACCGCAACAAAACCATCGGCGACCAAACCACCACCAAAAGAACAACCATTCCTGCAAGGTGAAGTACCCAACAAAAGACTTTACTCCCTATTTTTCTAACGAAGGAAAAGGAGGGTACTTCACACAGATGACTCCACCACCGCGCCCTGGGACCACGTGACGACGGCAGGCCCCAAAGGACAAGAGCGAACCCCAAAACCACAACCGGCTTAATCGACATGTTTCGAACAGTAAAAGGAACCCCATTGGTGAGCATGAATTCCTGGCCCCTCGTAGCTTAATGTAGTTAGGTATTTGGGGTGGGATAAGGGTAAGGGTATTTTTAATGTGTTTGTTCCCTCGATGTGCCGTGTGTTCCCCATTCCCAAATAAGTGTATTTTTATATGCCTGTAATTATTCTAGTAATTCTCAGTGTTGTGATTTTATTGTGCCTTTAATAAAATTTACGGTTTCTTGTACCAAACCAGTTGTCTACTCTATTTTCTGTATCGCCGCCTGTACCTAAGTCCGGTGTCTAGAACCCAGGGGTGTGGGAGCGATTCGAACCGCTCAGACAGTCAGGGGCAGAGCTGACTGGGCACACGCCACCCCCTACAAGCTGAAGAACGGTTACTAAATCTGCATTGGGAAATGGAAATAAAAATTGAGAGAGATGTAAAACCGGCAGCCGATTCGCTATCACCCATTTTACACTATCACACAAAGTCAAAATTACCCCTGTAATCCGTTAATAGCACTCAAATTTCCTGGATCAGCTTATTTGCATCTTTAGTCACAAATCCAGGTACAGCCTGGGATAGTTGGAGGGAGCACACTAATGGTAGGAAAGGAAATTTAGTGAAACTAAAAGGGATGAGGACAATTAATGAGGAGTGTCACAATGGGGTTTTTTTTTTTAAAGCTTTTACAAAGGCTTAAAATGCATCTCACCCATTAGCAGTTTTTATCATGGTTGAAGGGGCAAGTGACAGACAAAAATGAAGGCAAAGGAAGCCCTATGTGCGGGCTTGAGACTGCAGCTGACTGGTTCCATCACTGGCTACACCAGCCCTATAGTACAAGTTAGAAGCTGGATCCATACAGCAGATGGTTCTGGCTCTTCTGACCCAGGTGACATCCTGGCAGGTGCGACCAGTCAGGCTTCACTGGCTGTTGATCACCCTGGCATACCTTTCTTCATGTCGCAACGTGTAAAGCATGACATGCTGTGATTGGGGTGCTTCTGCAGGACCATTCAGTATAAGAATTAGTCAGGCCTTCATATTGTGCCATCCTGCTTGCTGATACAACCTACTGAGAGTTTGAGACAGCGCCCGCATGAATCATCTGCCAAAGTGTAGTCTTGTCACCTTTGACTGCAGATGCAGGTGTACAGGTACCAGCAAGTACACACAGAGCACTTCTCATGCATCTCAATGTGCCTATCATTCTTTTGGGGTCCTTTTCTTCCCAGCACCTCATAATGGGGGGTTTCCCATTGGAAAACCCATTGATGGAGACACTTGTGCAGTGGGGAGAAAAAAAAGCAATTGGCAGAAAGGCCCATGAGAACTTAAGTGAAATGAGAGAAAAATTAAAACAAATTAAGAAAAATGGGCCAGAAATGGCCTCAAAAGCAGCAAAAAGAAGTTTATTTTTGCCACTCTAGATTTACTGATTTCCACTGCCTATCGCTTGGCAACCCTAATCGCCTGGTTACAATGAGTGTTGTTTATAAAGGCTTTAGAAATGGCGTAAAGCACAGAAAAAGATGCTAAATTCCTCAGAACAGTGCTTCCACGTCATTTAAATATTATAATGAAGCTCTCAACTATTTCAAGTGTGAGTTTCTACTGCTCGCCCTTCACCCAGCCGGAAACGCACATCAACCCTTACTGGAATGAAGACCTGGCATATGGCTCGCTCTCCATTTTCCCTCATCCAAATGCCCCAGAAACAAAGGCTAATGAGGTGTTCCAGTGAAAAAATGGCCCCTCCATTTCAAAATGTAATGCAACCAGCTTTTGATTTTTTATTTATGTTCCATTGCCTCCTTTGGTAATTTTACTCTCTGACATTATTCTTTTTCTCAATGCCCCCCTTCTAACTTTTTCTTTTCATGCATAACCTTTCCTTTCTTTTATGAACCGCCTGCTATAATTCTCTCACTCTTTCTTTATCTACTTGTTCTTACAAGCCAGCTTGAAAAAGAAGTAATTATCAGCAAGTCCACAATGAGCGTAGGCATTCCCATTCAGGATGTTCTATACATGATATATTGATCAATCTTCAATGACTAATAGCGTTATAATGAAAAGAGGCTGTAGAAGTTAATGTAACTGCACATGCAAACCACAAATGAAGCACTCAATGGCACAAGAGGTCTGCTCCTGTGAATTTTAATTACTCCCTTCAACAATAAAAGTCTGGAATGTTTACGTTTATTCAGTAGCATTAGAGAGGCTCCATGCCAGAAACAACAATACACTTTAGAAACTTAAATTCCAATTTGTGAGTTAATACTTCAGATGCTGGGTAGACTTGGCAGCACCTTTAATACACAGAGAAACAACATGCCCTAGTTATAGGCTGTGGATAAAAATTATTGTATACGAGAAAAATCATTCATTTACATACAAGGCAATCTTTAACAAGCATTCCGAATAAAGATCCCAGCACCAGCATTTACCCTTTTCAACAGATCAAGCTTACATGATGGATGATATTAACTTGGATTCTGAGGAGTGTTGGCGTTATTATTTAAAATTATACTCTATAGCAGTGCATATTCAAAACAAATTGATAGAACAATACACATTTTATTGTATCAATTAGCAAGCAAAATTTTTTTTGTAGATATTTAACAACACAAAATATCATGGTCAGTCATTTCCTGGGGGTTGTTCCAATTTACTGTTGCAACTTTAGCGGAAGATTGGCAGAACACCAAAGAAGTGGCATAGATGAATGTAATTAGCTACTTATGCCATATCGTCAGGGATTTTGCCAATCTCCCACCAAAGTTACGGTGGGAGACCAGGACAACTCCAATGGAAATTCAGGGCCCACGTCTATAGTACAACAGGAGGAGGGAAAGGATAGGAGGGATCGTGGCTAAATTGGACACAAAGTTTATCAGACACAACTTTTAATTATGGCTTATGAAAAATGCAATGTGACTGAAATTTCTCAAAATAAGGAAAATTGAAGAGGGCTAGGCATTTGAACAAAAGCAAAATACTGCGGATGGTGGAATTCTGAAATAAAAACAGAAAATGGGGGAAACACTCAGCAGGTCAGGCAGCATCTGTGGAGAGAGAAATAGAGTTAACGTTTCAGGTCGATGACCCTTCATTAGAACTGCTGGTGGCATTTTCCCACTTTGAGCAGTTGATGCAAGTTGCTACTGGCAATGACATTACAATAATTAACTCCAGGACCAAATATCAGGAAGATCAGAAAACAACTACAGCTAAAAAGATAACTGAGCTAGTTAAAGAGTTAAACAGGAGGAATAGTAACAGTAAAAAGAAAAAAAACTGCAAATACTGGAAATCTGAAGTTACAACAGAAAAAGCTAGAAATACACAACAGGCCAGTCAGCATGTGTAAAGAGAACGAAGTATCATACTTGAAATTTTACCGGCTTTCTTCTTTACTGGCCTCCTGTGTATTTCCAGTATTTTGTGTTTTTGTTAGGTATTGTAAGATACTTGTTGACTTTTACAGGCTGGATTGTAAAATAAAATAGCTTTGCCAATAATCCTATAATGCTTTGACTATTTAAAGTGTGTGAACTCAATGTTTGTGACTGTAGGAACCTAGAAACAGGAGTAGGCCATTCAGCTACTTGCAACTGTTCCACCATTCAATTAGATCACAGAATCACAGAATCACAGAAACCCCACAGTGCAGATAGAGGCCATTTCGGCCCATCGAGCCTGCACCGCCACATATCCCACCCGATCCCCGTAACCCCACGTATTTAATCCCCCTAACACTAAGGGTCAATTTATCATAGCCAATCAACCTAACCCGCACATCTCATGGCTGATCTGTACCGCAACTTTATTTACCCACCTTTTCTACCTATAGCCTGATTTCTCTTATTTAACAAAAATCTATCAATCTCAATCTTGAAAATTTCAATTGATTCAGCGTCCACAGCCTTTGAGGAAGAAAGTTCCAGATTTCTACTATCTTTTCTGTGAACAAGTGCTTCTGGATTTCACTCCTAATTGGCCTGGCTCCATTTTTAAGATAATGCCGTCTTGTTCTGGACTTCCCCACCTGAGGAAATAGCTTCTCTGTACTTAAAGTTGATAAATCACCAGGACCGGATGGGATGCATCCTAGGACGCTGAGGGAAGTTAAGGAGGAAATCGCGAAGGTACTGGCCATAATCTTCCAATCCTCCTTAGATATGGGGGTGGTGCCAGAGGACTGGAGAATTGCAAATGTTACACCTTTATTCAAAAAAGGGTGTAAGGATAAACCCAGCAACTACAGGCCAGTCAGTTTAACCTCAGTAGTGGGGAAGCTTTCAGAAATGATAATCAGGGACAAAATTAACAGTCACTTGGAAAAGTGTGGATTAAATAAGGAAAGCCAGCACAGATTTGTTAAAGGCAAATCGTGTTTAACTATCTTGATCGAATTTTTTGATGAGGTAACAGAGAGGGTTGACGAGGGCAATACGGTTGACGTGGTGTACATAGACTTCTAAAAGGCGTTTGAGAAAGTGCCACATAATAGGCTTGCCATCAAATTTGAAGCCCATGGAATAAAAGGGACAGTGGCAGCATGGATACAAAATTGGCTAAGTGACAGGAAACGGAGAGTAGTGGTGAACGGTTGTTTTCAGACTGGAGGAAGGTATACAGTGGTGTTCCCCAGGGGTCAGTACTAGAACCATTACTTTTCTTGATATATATTAATGACTTGGACTTGGGTGTACAGGGCACAATTTCAAAATTTGCAGATGACACCAAACTTGGAAGTATAGTGAACAGTGAGGAGGATAGTGATAGACTTCAAGAAGACATAGACAGGCTGGTGGAACGGGCGGACACGTGGCAGTGTGAAATGATACATTTTGATAGGAAGAATGAGGAGAGGCAATATAAACTGAAGTGTACAATCCTAAAGGGGGTGCATAACCAGAGAAACCTGGGGGTGTCTGTGCACAAATTGTTGAAGATGGCAGGGCAGGTTGAGAAAGCAGTTAAAAAAAACATACGGGGTCCTGGGCTTCATAAATACAGGCACAGGCCGTGATTTTCTGCATGGAGGCGGGTTGGCATTGGGAACGGTAGTCGACGGGTTCTGGTCCTGCTGCCAGCTCCAGTTGGCCAGCTGACACAATTTTTGGTTAATTGGGCTCGTTAAGCCCGCCATGTGGGTTACCTGCCCTGATCATAAGACGCGGGTCTGTTGAGCTGATATGCTGACATGATTCCAGTCGATGCATTTAAGGGGGCCATTTCACCATTAGATCTCAGGTCATTTCTGGTGCTTCTGACTGCTGTTCTCCACGATGTCTGCAGAGAAACAAAAGGAAGCTCCCCGCTTTAATGAAGAATCCCTCCATGTTCTTGTGGAGGGAGTCAGAGGACGTAGGGAGGTCCTATACCCAGGTGATGGAAGAAGGAAACCTCCTCAGCAGACAAAGGCAGCCTGGCTGCGAATAGCTGAGGAGGTCAATGCCAGGTCTGTGTATAGACACACCTGGGTCTAATGCAGGAAAAGGTTCAATGATATCCTGCACTCTGGAAAAGTGAGTATAAAAGCGCTTACCTTAATTCTGCTGTGCCTGTCATCACATCCCCATCACTCTGCATTGCCAACCCTACTCCTGCACATCCTAACTCACCCCAACATCCCTTGCACCATCACCCATCCCTCTCTCGCTATGCACAGATTCACTACTCCATCTTACTATGCACCCCTCACACCCACCCTCAAGGTTATGCACTGACAACTAATAACTCAAAAGGAGGGAACTTCGTTATGGAAACCCACTCCTTCACATTCTCCTTCTAAACATCTATCCTATCCATTCTTTGCACTAATTTCGTCACTCTCACTGAAACTCCATGGGGACGATTTTCCCACTGGAGGTGGGTTGGAGGCAGGTTTCGATTTGGGTGGGTTTGAAACCCGCCTCCAATGATAGGTTTGAAAAAATTGCGGTTTTCCCCTGATTGGTCAGTTGATTTCAGAGGTGTGTGTTGCCCTTGGTCAATTAGTGTTTTGGGACTGAAACTCACCTCTGCGGACATCACTATTGCAGCCTGATTTTAGGGCTGCTTGCTGCCTTGGATCATGCCACTGGATTTCTGTCGATTCTGCACCACCTGCAACATATTCTGAGAAACCACTATGTCCAATTCCAAGGCAAGGGCCTCCCCGAGGTTCTCGGATGAAACGCTGCAAATGTTGGTTGAGGGGGTGAAAGCTAGCAGGGAGGTGCTCTTCCACTCATCTGTGAGGAAGAGGCCTCCCAAAGAAACCAAGGCTGTGTGGGTACAGCTGGCAAGGGATATAACCTCCAGATCTGTGTGCAGATTGGGTGAATGTTTATGTGTGTTGATGAAATACCATCCCTGTTGGAAAGCATTAAAATGATTTGATGGTAAAATGCTGGCATGATGGCATCTGTTCTTTCGCATTAGGCAGCTCCACATTGTGGGCTCCGCGACACTTGCATTGTCAGGTTGGTGGCCAGAGTGAAAGGAGGCCAGAGAGTCAAGTCCATTGTCTATCATGTCTTAAGATGGAGCCAAGGACATGTGCCAACATGGGCAACCTATGCAAATCTGGCCAGGATAAGTGCATCCCTTGCATCATGGGCAGCCATGTGCTCGCGTGCTGCCGCTGCTGCTGGTCAATAGACCATCACTCGGTCCTCCTCCAGCTACCCCTCCTCCTCCTGCTCCTTCTCCTCCTCCTCCTCATCCTCATCCTCATCTGAGGAGGCTTGGAACTGAGCCACTTGTTCATCAGGAAGCTGCAAGCCATGACGCTGTGCCATGTTGTGCAGTGTACAGCAGACCACGACCATTCTGGAGACCCTGTATGGCGTATACTGCAGGGCTCCACCTGATCGGTCAAGGCATCGGAAGCGCATCTTCAACAACCCAATGGTTTGCTCGATGATGGACCTGGTCGAAGTGTGGCTGGCGTTGTAGCGCTCTTCGTCATTAGCCACTTCTTCAGGGGGTAGCCTTTGTCACCAAGGAGCCATCCGTTAAGTTGGTTTGGCGGATTGAAAAGCGGAGGAACATTAGAGTTCCGCAGGATAAAAGAGTCATGGCAACTACCACAGAACTTGGCGCAAACATGCAAAAACTCCTTCTTGTGGTTACACACCAGCTATACGTTGAGGGAGTGGAAGCTCTTGAAGTTGACAAAGATATCTGGGTTGTGATGGGGTGCCCAAAGGGCCACATGTGTGCAGTTTATGACGCCCTGCACCATTGGCAAGCCTAACATACTTGCAAACCTAACCGAATGCACGGTTACACTTGCTTGATCCCTTGAGAACTGGATGTAATTGTGCGCCTTTGCGAAAAGGGCATTGGTAACCTACCTGATGCAACGTGGGTGGCCGACTGGGAGATGTGCTGATGTCTGCTGATGATCCCTGGAAGGAGCCTGAGGCAAAAAAGTTGAGTGCGGTGGTGACTTTGACAGCCACTAGTAAGGGGTGTCCACCTGCTCCTCTGGGCACCAGGTCTTGGTTCAGCAGTGCGCAGATCTCTCGGACAACCTCTTGCGAAAGTCTCAGCCTCCTTTGGCACTGCTGCTCACTCATATTGAGGTAGCTCATCCTCTGTCTGTAAACTCTATGTTGGGGTTATCTCCTGCGGCGAGGTGCCTCGATGCACTTGTGCCTTCTGCCCTGTGCAGCATCAGGTGGCTGAGCAGGAGGTTGGGGCTCCTGCTGCTGTTGCTGCTGAGCTGCCTGGTTCTGCTGCTGCCGTGGATGCTCCTCATCCGAATCTGAGGTCCATGTTGAAAGGAAATGAATGGTTCCCATGTTGCTTGCAGATGCCTCCGTTGGTGAAGTGCTCATTCCAAGCGGGGAGAGGGTCTTCCAAGGAGATCCCACAGTTGATTGATAGAAGCTGCAGCACCTCTGACTTCGGAAGGCCTGCTAAAAGTGCTGAAAGACCTTTTAAAGCAAAGTTCTGCCACCTGCAACTAATCCCTGATGAGAGCTCTGTTTTAATGGTGGACCTGCAGCTGTGAGGAGGCCACCCACTTTTCAACCCACCAGGTTTAGCTGGCATGGTTTAGGAGGATCATGGAACATGCTGAAAATGTGGAAAAATAACGACGGCCTCTCAAAATAGGATTAGAGAGGCCCTGAACTACCATTTAAGGCTCTTAACAACCTCTCTGGCATGCTGGAGGCGGGACCGATTCCCACCCAGCAAAACCACCTCCGGCAAAATTGTGCGGAGGCGAGTTGGAGGCAGGTTTCGAACCCACACTTAGCTTTTCCGATTTTCCTACCATTCCCACCTCCAAACCCGCCTCCTTGGGGCTGAGAAAATCACCCCCCACTTCTTTCCCTCATTGCAGGAAAAGAGAGCCCACAATAAGAGGGAGAGGGAGAGAACAGGAGCGGAACCACCATCCTTCAACACAATTCGCACTCCTGGCTGGCCTCCCACTTTCTACTCTCTAAAAATTTGAGGTCATCCAAAAATCAGCTGCCCATGTCCTAACTCGCAACAAGTCCCATTCACCCATCACCTCTGTGCTCGCTGACCTACATTGGCTCCCGGTTAAGCAGCACCTCAATTTCAAAATTCTCATCCTTGTTTTCAAATCCCTCCATGGCCTCACCCCTCCCTATCTCTGTAATTTTCTTCAAGTCCCACGACCCTCCGAGATATCTGCGCTCCTCTAATTCTGCCCTCTTGAGTATCCCTGATTATAATCACTCAAACATTGGTGGCCATGCCTTCTGTTGCCTAGGCCCTAAGCTCTGGAATTCTCTCCCTAAACCTTTCCACCTCCACCTCTCTATCCTTGTTTAAGACGCTCCTTAAAACCTACCTCTTTGACCAAGCTTTTGGTCACCTGCCCTAATTTCTCCTTATGTGGCTTGGTGTAAAAAAAAAATTAGGTGCAAGGACATTAAAAAGGCACATTTTAAAAGCTTTTAAATATTATTTTTTAATTTACTAACAAACTGACTACTGTACACCAATGTAACTAGTAAATGTTTCTGTATAGGTTTTTTCAAGTCATTTTCAATTATTTAAAATTGTGTTACTCATAGGTGGGGGGCTACACACTGATTAAAAATGCTTAATTTTTTGTGATAAACCCATTTTCAGCTGTACCCTGTATTAATAAAATTGTACCAACTTATCACTCTTAAATAAATCAAGAAATATTTTTTACACAATTATTTTTAAATCACTTTTTTAAATGCTGCCTGATCGCACTGGTTCATGGAAGATTTTACGTTCGGCAATGTGAAAATGAGTTTGAGCGGAAACTTGAGAAAAAAAAACACTTCTGAAAACGAGCACAATTTTGCATGCAATTTGCGCCCAGATCGTTAATTGTGCCCAAAGCAGAAGCTCTTGGCCCTCAATTAGATCACCTTCTAAACTCAAGTGAATAAAAACCAAGATTACCCAACCTGTCCTCATTAATTAACCCTTTACACCCCGGTATCATTCTGGTGAATCTGTGCTGTACCACTCCAAGGCCAATATATCCTTCCTGAGTTGCGTTGCCCAAAAACTGCACGCAGTATTCCAGGTGGGATATGACCAAGGCTCGATATAACTGCGGCATCACTTCCTCACTTTTGAATTCCAACCACCATGAGATAAAGACCAACATTGCATTAGCCTTTTTGATTATTTTTTGTACCTGTGTACTAGGTTTTAGTAATTTGTGTTCATGGACATCTAAATCCTTTTTCTCCTCCTTTTTCTCCTCCCCAGCTCCTAGTCTCTCACCATTAAGAACATATTTTGATTTGTTTTTTTCAGATCCAAATTGGATGATGTCACAGTTCACCACATTGAACTCCATCTGCCACAGTTTTGAAACTCACCTACTGTGTCTATGCCCTTTTGTAACTTCCTGCTCCCCTCTACACAACATGTTGTGCCTCCTAACTTAGTGCCATCTGCATACTTGGATATAAAACTCTCTATTGCTTCACCCAAGTCATTAATATATATATATATAGTGAAAAACTGAGGCTCCAGTACAGATCCCTGGGGAACGCCACTTGTCTCATTTTAACAATAACAGAGCATTCCCTCTAGCCTTACTCTCTGTCTCCTACCTATCTCCCAACACATTACCAACCTATGTCATAAGGTAACCTCCAATTCTGTGCGCTTTCACATTTGCTAATAATCTCTTATGCATAACCTCATCAAATGCCTTCTGAAAGTCCAAATAAACAACAGCCATAGATACACCCCTATCCACCATGTTAGTCACCTCCACAAAAAAATGTAACTAGATTAGTCAGACATAACCTACCCATCACAAATCCATGCTGACTCCCTTTCATCAGCTCACACTTGTCCAAGTGCCCAGTCTCACTTGCGTGGGGCGCAAAACAGGCGGAACCGTATTTGCCGACCTTTACATGACTTGCCTGATATTCAGTTCTATTGAAGTCAATGGAACTGAATATCAAACGGCACATATAATGGGTGACTGATGCGATACCACCTGTTTTGCGTCCCCGTCCATGTCCAATTTCATCCCTATCGTCTCTTCTGCTAGATTGCAGTAACCTCCCCACAAACTGACGGGTCTGCAGTTGCCTGGTTTCTCCCTCCCCTTTTAAATAATGGAGAAACATTTGCAATTTTCCAATCCATAGGCACAATTCTCAAACCTAGAAAGCTTTGAAAAATTATGCCAATGCATCTGCAATTTCCTCACCTATTTCTATAATTACCACTAATTTTTTGGAAACAAATTATGAACTGACTTTGTAGTTTCAACAAAGTGAGCAAAATCTGTGTAACATAGCAATAAATCAGTAAGATATTCTGCTTTAATGAACTCCATAATCATAAGTATTGTGAACCATATTCAGACATTTTCATTTGTCCTGATTGGTCAGTAAGTCTAATGAAATGAACTCACCCAGCAAAAAATGAAGTAATTACTATTTCTGTTCACTGGCATTGAAATAAATTTAAAATGTTGAGCTTGACATACCAATTTCGAAAAGTACAGATGCATACTTTCCTCTGCCCTGCCAGACACCAATATTGGCATCACAGCATCACCATAGATAAAGGTAGACACCCGTCCAGACAAATCACCCTCATAACACTGCTAGAGAAATAAACAACACTCACTTCCTAAATTAACACAACAACAACAAATTATACCTCTCCCTTTACATCCAGGAAAGCTACAACCCCACTAAACTATCAGGGGTAGGGTACCCTCCACTAGACTTAAAAAATTGTCATTTTAATTAAAAAGATCTTTGTTGCTATGATGCTATCCAGCAGCCTCTCACCTGCCACAACTGTGGGAAATGAATGGCAGGATATGCAAAATGTTTGCAATTCAAGAAAATCATGGGTGAATATTCAAAACGGATGCATAAATTAACAATGGTACAAAATTATTCTGTTTGCATATACACAGCAATGGTGGGCCATGAAAATGGTAGTACATACCTGTGGAGGTTTAGTTCATCTGTGACCGTGAACTAAATTTCTTTTCTATCCAAAGTGAATTTGAACTGAAGGGTGTCTAAATTGGACCAACACTGGAACTTCTAGTAGTCCAACCCTAATCAATTATGTAATCTCAGAGAGAATGTAATAGAGACATGAGAATCAGTCTCTATTAACAAACAAAATCTGTGTTTTTGAGCTTGACTCAATCTTTGTACGTGCAACCAAGCAGGGAAGTAAAATGAAAGGTTAGAATTTTTATCCTTAATTTGTCCGAACTGGTTTGTGTTTCATGGCGACTTGTATTTCACATTGATCTTTTGACAAGGAAAATGGGAATGTCAGCTGTAAGCTTCTCCCCATTTTCTATCACTTCTTTTGCTTTGTTCACTATCTGGCAGACAATTTATTAGTCTGTAATGAGATCAAGCGAACTGGAAGGACACTCAGGTTAGTTGCTGGAGCTGGAACCTCAGTAAACAAGTGCCCGTGTCACAAGTAGTAATTTATTGAAGCCGACGATTTGACCCGTTGTCTAGCTGAACAGTTGATTATTCGACCCATGACAAAAGGGACTTGAGCAAATGGATACAATCTCTCCATGGTTCACTTTTTTCAATAACATTTTCAGTATTTCAATGAAGAACTCCTGTCTGGCTGTACCAGCTACTGAAAGATCTGCTCACATTTTTCATGCATTTTCAACCAGTCTTTTTTTTCTAAGTGATTACCCTGGGCACTAATTTGAAAAATTGGGTTATGAATGATTGGTCTTGTAGAATGAATTACCACCCAAGCACTAATTCAAAAGATTTTTAAATTTTTTATGAGGCAGAGCAGTATCTAGTGCGATTTAAATTTTTGCATGTGTTTTTTTTGAGGAACCATTCACCGTGTCACATGCTTATTTCCAGGCTATTTTATGCCCTCAAGCTTCCTGAACATTAGCCAAGAATTTGGATAATTTACACATTTCAGAAAATAAGTATTTTTTCAATGTATCAATACTTAACTTTGTTATGTATTCAGATATTTATACCTTTCTAATCATATACAAATAGCTAAAACTTACTGGATAAAAACAATACATATTCTGTATTTCAAACTAGAACTTAAGGGTAACATTACTTTAGATGTTTCATCTTCCAAAGTCCTGGCAATCTATACTTTTGTGTTTGGCTCGCCACCAATTTGTACGTGAACACTTGACTTTGGAAAGTTGGCTCCATTTTTACAGCTGCCCCATTGACTGTGCAGAGATTTAATGACAGCCTAGTGGGTAGGTTAGAATGTTCGCCTTGGCCAAAATGGGAACGGTGGCTGCAGAGGTATCGTGAAACTACTCATATTCTACAGCTAAACCTGGCCTTCTCCCCTTTCTGATGTTTCTGTTACAATTCATAAATAAATATTTTTAAAACATTTCCTCAATCAGCAAGACAATGGTCCCGAAAATACTTGGTCCATGATCCCAGCACCGATGTCCCCTCCAGTGCTGACTCCACTGGTGTTTTCAGGCTTATTGGGGGGTACCTAATTTGAATAGGGTAAGTGAGCCTGAGTGCTAATGCAAGTTCCCACCTGCAGCCAGAAAACCCAGTGACTGCCTGCCGTAGGGTTCTTGCCCAAGCCTCTCGCCCCTTCAGCCTATGTAAGGGGGCTGATCACGATAAATTATTTGAAAATTGCACTATTTTTTGAAGGCCCAGACTACTTGCCTGGTCTAGACCCCTGCCAGTGGAGCTCACTTCTGCCACTCTGGAGACGACTATGCATTAAGTCACTGGTCATACCAGCTTCTAGTATTATGTCAAGTCCCGAATGAACTGGGGAAGCAGGAAATCCCAGCATAGAGGGTCTCTACCCCCAGTTCTGTCCTCAAATGGCATTTGTTTTGTAAGGGTGGGTGGAGGTTCTGCCCTTTACAAGGCAGGCTGGAAAATCCTGGTCCTTGCCATTTTCCATTGAGTCTCCTACTACTTACGTTGGGAAACCAACAGAACTCCTGCAGATTTTAGGGGCCAACACTTTTTCCCTTTGGGTTATCTGTTCAAAAAGATACATTTATGATTGGTTTTCCCACACAAATGCACTGATTTAATATTAGTAGATTAATGATCTTCCAATTTGAAGAAAGGTGCAGCACATCTTAATATAATGAAATGTGAAGCAGATTCTTTGCATGAAATCTTCCTTTAGTTAGTAAGGAAGATATGGAATTCATCATGTAGTGGACTTCAGTTAGCAGGCTATCTTGCTTGAATTAATTTTTAATACTGAGTAATAATCGGAATGACACCACTCTGTGCATGGAATTATAATTTCCCTGATATAAAAGAAATATTTGGCAAGGGTTTTATGAGCAAAGTTGACCTCAGGTCTCCGAAGCTGATTGAGAAATTACAGCTAACAGTGAGCTTAACCCTTCATGCATTTCAAACTTCCCTTTGAATCATTGAAAAAAATAAGCTGACAGAACAAGCATACTGTAGACCTCCAGATGTTTTTCCCTCTTATATTAAAACACAGTAGCATGCTGTCTAGAGCTCAATACACCATCACTGCCATAGTTTCTGAGTCTCTTACTATCACCTTGGGGGTAATTTTAACCTGATACGCCTGGCGGGAAGCTGAAGGATCAAATTGGCCACCCGCTTTACACCCCGCCCAATTATACTTTCCATTGAAGTCTGGCAGCCAATCAGATCCCATCAGTTTCATTCCGGGTGGGTGAGTTTAAGATTATCACCCTTGTCCACCAGTTTAGTTCCAGTATTACACAACGTCCTCATCCCTTTAAGTCCCATTAGTACCCAGATTCTAATTCCAATGTCCCTTGGGAATTCATGATTTCTTAGATTACCAATGGTTTCATGAGACAAGAAAAATGACTTATGTATAGGATTTGCTAACTTACCAGAAGAACTCAGGATTTAAGTAAAAAAACATTTTTCAAATCCTGGCGTGTGAAGAGTTAAATAGTAAAAGCATTCTTATCTGCAGTAAACCTGGAAGTATGCAACCACCCCAACAGCAGAATGGAAAGCTATTGAGTTATTCTTATCTCAAACAGCTCAGTGAGGGCACTGTAACTTGTAAACTCTTTCTGAACCATGTCATTTGAGCTCATTACAAGGACAGTTCAGATCCACCACATTTCTGTGGGTAACAACAACGTGCGTTTGTGGAGCTGTAACACTGAGGTTGTCCTGAGTTGAGCAAACCAGAGCCATGAAACTGGCTTTTCCTCCTGAGTTTTTTTTTTGGCTCTGAGGTGATTAGAGAATTGGAGCCAGTTCAGCAAAGTACATCTTTGGAGGCAAGCTGTCTCCAGTTCAAAGTTAAAGATGCTGTGAGGGCCTCATGCTGATATCTCCAGCTTTCCTTGCAAGCCAGACAAGCAGTGACAGAAATGTTGTGATTGATAGAACAAATGACCAATTATGTCTAGTGCAATGATATCAATTAAACTCTTTAGCCTCCAAACATTGTAGCGAAAGGATGAATCCACCAACAGAAAATACTTCAGGGCCAAGCAGTATATGTGACCGGGTCCAAAACAAGCCACAGTTGGTACTATACCCATTTGGCACTGACTTTGTTTCCATCTGCCCATTACAGCACTGCCTAACTTGTGATCTATGGAGAAAGGATTTGTAGCCTGTGGGTCTTCCTGATTCAACAGGTGTCTCACAGAACTCTATACATGTCAGGAATGTGATAATATCCTTTCAGCAAGGGAAATATGCAAGATTAATACAATTGTTGAAAGGCTTTTTAAAAGAAAATGTAATAAAGCGAGTGCCAAAATTAAATGTCAAAAAATAAAACCCATGTAATTATGAAAACGTTTCTTTGTATCAATCACAACCAGTTTCACGGTTTGGGTAGATGCCTTTATAAACATGAAATTCGGGTCTCCACGGGTGAGTACGCATGGGGTACTCACCCGTAAGCCCAATGGAAGTGCCGGTTTCGTGCATGCACTGCACATGCGCGGGAAACCGGCACTTCCGTTCCCCTGAAAGAAGGGGTTAAGAGGTGGAACGCGTGCACAGGAGAACTTACGTTTTTTTTGCAGGTTTTCCCGGGAAGGTAAGTCTCCAGAAGTTAGACATGTAAAAAGCAGTCGCAAGGCCTACTTTTTGCAAAGTAAGTGAATTAATTAAAATTAAAATATTTTTTCCACAGGTTTATTATTTTTAAATACTTTAAAGAAAGGTAAGTTTATTTTTAGCCCCGTTAGAAAATAAAATTATTTTTTTCAAAAATTTAAATTATTGTTTAAAATAGTTATTTCATGTAAGTTATAGTTTATTTTAAAAATGTGATTTAAAAAAAAAATTATTTGAAGATTTAGTGGTGTTTTGGGGCTTATAGTATTTATAGGTTTGACAGGTCCTGTCAAACTTATGAATGAAGCATTCCCTGCTACCATTGGCTCTCCATGGCCCACGTGATCCCAGGGGATGCATCGAACTAACTGCGCCCCTGGGATGCGCAAGCACTGCATGCCGGCAGTTGGAGGAGGCCCAGGATCGCAATTCCACGGGGGCCCATAGCTCAACGGCTGGCGCGGTAGGTAAGTGCAGGTCAGGGGCTTGCATCCGCGGGAAGCCCCTGACCCGAATTTCTGGGCCATCATAAACTGTGTTCTCAGAACATTTCTTGTCATCTTTCCTACAGAGATAAAAAAGTAACATCTTGCGCTACTGCTGCAAAAACTGAAGGGCAATAGTTCATGATAACTATATCTATATATATAAAAGGATCGTGGTGTCTGTCTGTCTGTCTGTCCGGGGCATCACTCAAAAGTTATAGAGCGTAACTACACATATGTTATATCAAAAGAAAGCTTATGATTAGGGGAGTCTCATAGGCATATTTACTTTTTGGTCAGACAAAAATTGTTCAGACAGTATACAAAAAATGTTCAAAAAACGGACAAAATCTGCTCATTAGCGGTTGACCAATCATACCGTTCATTAGCGTTGAGTGACGTGATGGTTGACCAATTGGGGGGCACTTCATGGTGTTTGTGGGCGGGGCCTAATCCTTCAAACTGCCGAGCGGGAGCTGAGCTGAGGTGAGTGGCGGGCATTAAAGACCGGCCAGGCCTGAAGCTAAAAAAATGGTAATGGAGGTGAGGAAATTGTTGATTCATTAGTATTGATTCAGGAATTTATCTCTCTCCCTCTCTCTCTCCTTCCCCCCCTCTCTCTCTCTCTCTCTCTCCTTCCCCCCTCTCTCTCTCTCTCTCCCGAAGCGGGAGCTCAGCTGAGGTGAGTCGCGGCCCGAGAGCCTGGCCGGGCCTGAAGCGCTAGGCCGCGCACGGTCACCGTGGCCTGCCTCTAAGTCCTTCCCCCCTCTCTCTCTCTCTCTCTCTCCTTCCCCCCTCTCTCTCTCTCTCTCCCCTTCCCCCCTCTCTCTCTCTCTCTCTCCTTCCCCCCTCTGTCTCTCTCTCTCTCCCGAAGCGGGAGCTCAGCTGAGGTGAGTCGCGGCCCGAGATCCCGGCCGGGCCTGAAGCGCTAGGCCGCGCACGGCCACCGCGGCCGGGCTCAATTTTCCAAGCCCTTCCCTGGGTGGGAAATTAAATGGCGGCCGCCCTTCTTCACCCGCAAAATCTCCCTCCGGCTCTCACCTTTTAGCGGGGGAGAGGCTGCTTTAAATTAGATCGTTCACTCAGTCGCGTCTCTCTTCATCTCTTTTGTTTTTCTTCTCTCTGGCTGGCTGCGCGGGAAAACAGAGAACCACGCGGCCCGAGAGACAGCGAGCAGGGGAGCAGCGGTGAGGGCTCCGGCTCAGCGGTGAGGGCGCTCATCAGGGGTCGGCCCGCAACACATCGACCGGAGGAACGGCGGCTCTCTCTCTCCTTCCCCCCCTCTCTCTCTCTCTCCATCCCCCCTCTCTCTCTCTCTCTCCTTCCCCATCTCTCTCTCTCTCTCTTTCTCTCTCTCTCTCTCTCTCCTTCCCCCTCTCTCTCTCTCTTTCCTTCCCCCTCTCTCTCTCTCTCTCTCTCTCCTTCCCCCCTCTCTCTCTCTCTCTTTTTTTCTCTCTCTTTCTCCTTCCCTCTCTCTCTCTCTTCTTCCCTCTCTCTCTCTCTCCTTCCCTCTCTCTCTCCTTCCCTCTCTCTCTCTCCTTCCCTCTCTCTCCTTCCCTCTCTCTCTCTCCTTCACTCTCTCACTCTCCTTCCCCCTCTCTCTTTCCCGCTCCCTCTCTCTTTCCCTCTCTCTCTCCTTCCCAATTCAATTCCAATTCAAATGCTTTATTGGCATGAAAGTTTACAGAGAACCATATTGCCAAAGCTTACATAGCAAAAAGGTACAGTTTTCCAACATTCTGTAGGTGTCAATCGATTTGACATTTGTTGGGTACATACAATATTACTTTTAAACAATATTAATTTTAAACAGTCTTACTTTTAAACAGTCCTCAGGTTGTGACATGTTGTTACATATTTGGCCCCAAGGTATGGTCTGTCTCCTTCTCCCAGGACTAATCTCAATTTTGACAGGTCATCCAATTCCTTGAAATCTGGGGTTGTTTGGCTTAGCTTGTTGAATAATATGTTTCTTGATGTGTTGAATTTTTCGCATTTTAGGAGGAAATGCATTTCTGTTTCAACCTCGCCGGCCAGACATTGATCGCATATTCTATTCTCTCTAGGCTGCCAGGATTTCTTGTATCTGCCTTTTTCAATTTCCCCCTCTCTCTCTCTCCTTCCCCCCTCTCTCCTTCCCCCTCTCTCTCTCCTTCCCACTCTCTCTCTCTCCTTCCCCCCCTCTCTCTCTCTTTCCTTCCCCCCTCTCTCTCTCTCTCTCCTTCCCCCCCTCTCTCTCCTTCCCACGCTCTTTCTCTCCATCCCCCACACAGACAGACAGACAGACAGACAGACAGAGACTCATTGATGTATATAGATAAAAATTATTTCTACTTTTTTCATAACAACATGCCCTCAAAAAACCCTCGGCACCACCGGGCACTCCAGCTAGTTCTAAAATAAAGCTGTAATAGGATAAACAATTGTTTGTGTTTGCATTTTATCAAATAATTAAAGTTAGATAAATTGTGCACATTGCAGACCCCCGTAATTTAAGGGAAACAGTTAGGAAAATTACTTTTTTTATCCACATATATAAAGCAAAAAGTACCTTGATGACATAGCAAATCTAAATTAGCTTTTTCTGCTCTTTGTAAAGCCACTTTAAATTAAAACCTTTTTTTTATAGAATCACAATATCTGAAGCAGGGCTATGCTTAAATTAGGAACCATTGCTTGTTTATAACTCAGGTTTGGAAGCTTTGACCGGAATTTGCATACCTGGGCGGGTCTGGTGCAGTAGGGGGTGTGGTGCGTGCGCCTAGTCAGTTATGCCCCTGACTGTTTGTGAGCGGTTCGAATCGCTCCCACGCCCCTGGGTTCTAGAAACCAGACTTAGGTACAGGCGGCAATACAGAAAGACTCGAGGAGACAGGTGGTTTGGATATAAGAAAACCAAGATTTTATTAAAACAGGAAATAACACAGTCTTACGAGAAATTACTAGTATAAAATTACAGGCAAATACAAAATAACTATACTTATGCAGGGAATGGGGAACACATGGCACATTGAGGGAAAATAAACTATATTAATAATCCCCTTATCCTTATCCCACCCCCCTATACCTAACAAGATTAAGCTATGAGGGGCCAGAATTCATGCTCACCAATCCAAAATAAAGCCAACTGTTTGACGAATGCAGGTTTTGAGGTTTGGTCTTTGGTCCTTCTAGGTACCCCGTCGCCACGTGGTCTTCAGGGGCGTGATGCTGGATCTGCTGCTGCGACACACCTTCTTCCCCTCCGCTGCCGTCATCGTCTCGTCGCGATGGGTTCTCCTCTTCTTCTCCCTCGGGCGGTCGTCGGCGGCAACGTTGTGCCTACAGGGCAGTTGGCAGTTTTAAGTACCTAGATTTTCCTACCCAAGCTTAAGAACGCCAGTATATTTGTCGTGGCGTGGCCACTTGCGTCTTCGCAGTGTTCAACAAGGAATTTTCGTCTCACCAAGCGCCAGCATATAACTAGACGCTTGGCCTCATCGATACGTATTTCGCTGCCCTGCTCTGCTCTTATCGAGTTGTTTACTGTCTTCTTCGTCTCCTTTCGTCTCATCTCGTTCAGTTACTATGCAAGTCCTGAACTGTCTACTCACTTTCGTCTCGTCCCTTTGTGCGGCCTGGGCGTCCTGGATGGCTATGGACTTGGGCCTCGTTCCCCTTCCCCGCGATTGGTATGGTGTCCTTAGTTACTGAAATTCTGCCACGGGGAGCGAGGAGAGAACCCGCCACGAGGCCAGGGCACGAGTGCGAGTGGTAGCCCAAGAGGCCAGAGCCACGAGAGCAGGGACAAGGGCAAGAGCAAGCGAGCAAGAGCGAGATTGCTACCCGGGGCCTGCAGTTATACTCCTTACGAAAACCCTTATCTACGCGCCAAATCAGGTTAGTTCATTGTTCCAATTTTGGCGGGGGAAGTTTGAATAACTGTAGCAATCTAAACTAACTGTTTTTAGATGACTGTTTATCGCACCTAATGGCCTGATGTCCGAGCTGTATTGTTAATGGGCCAGAAATTGCTGAATGGGGCTTGCAGCCCCGTTTTTGCACTTACCCCGTGCTCCTGCCGATCAGCTCCAGGGACGCCTGCACTTGCTGAAACAGAAAGAAGAATCCCGGGCAGCGTATGACGTCACGCCACCCAGGAGTGCAGCCAACGCGAAGCCAGGAGCGTGCAGTGCAAGTGAGACACGCCCCTTGAGGTCTCAGTTTCACTGGACACGCCCCCAATGTTTCTGTCAAGCTGCTAAGCATTTTTACATGCAAAACAGCAGTTTAAATAGGTTTTTGGAAGTTTTTTGAAGATTTTGGTAACTTTTATAAACTTTTTTAAATGTTTACATTATTTTGAGTAATCTGAAGTAGTTTTAAAGAGAATTAAAGCAATTTAAAGACTTTTAAAAGCCCTAAAAGAATTTTTTTAATTCCATTTATTTATTTAGCAATGTCGTCGTCATACGTGTCTTCACACTGTTCCCTTTGGGGAACTGTATGAAGTGGTGGAAGGATTTATGGCCATGATTAACGCTCATTCCGTGACCGTAACCATCTTTGAACCAGCCATTAGGGCGGTTAGTCCTATGGCGGGAGGGTTTTACGGGCTCCCACAAGCTATACAAGGAGGGGGGGCCACCCACACCCACGGACGCAAATATCCCACTGGATGTCAACCCAGAATTTAGAGCCGGAGCTCCGACTCCACTTGCCGGGACTGTCTGGAGCGGGGTTCGAAACCCTACCCTGATCTGGCCCAGCGGCGGGGATCCTACCGCTATGACAAAGGCCCAATCCGATTAGCAACGTGAAATGGCAGCATAGGGCTCCAGTCACGGGGAGGGAAAAGGCGCAGGAAACGTATGGGTGTCACCTTTTGTGCGGAGTGGGCCTTTTGCGTAGCAGTAAGCATCCCCGCCGCTGGGCCAGAAGGAGTAGGGTTTTGAACCCCACTCCAGACAGTCCCGGCAAGTGGAGTCGGAGCTCCAACTTTAAATTCTGGGTGGACATCCAGCGGGATACTTGCGTCCGTGGGTGTTGGTGGCCCCCCCCCCTCAGATGGGTTGTGGGAGCCCGTAAAACCCTCCCGCCATAGGACTAACCACCCTAATGGCTGGTTCAAAGATGGTTACGGTCACGGAATGAGCGTTAATCACGGCCATAAATCCTTCCACCGCTTCATACAGTTCCCCAAAGGGAACAGTGTGAGGATACGTACGATGATGACCTCTTGCGCAATGCACCTCCTTGGACCCTCAGTCACAGATGCGAGGGGGCAAGTCGTGCAATTGTTAAATTTTTCATTTTATTGACATGTAAAATGTTGGCCCAGTAATTCCCTTCCAAATGCGCGAGTACGGTTGGGGTACTTACGCATCTGGCTGGATGAAATGCCGGTTTTCAGCATGCACAGTGCATGTGGGGAAAACCGGCATTTCCTGTCCTCTGAACGAAGGGGTTCAGAGGCAGAACGCGTGCGACTGCACGGGCAGCGCGTGCGCAGTATAATTCGCCGCTTTCATTAATGCTTTCAGTGAGGTCAAGTCATTACAACTTACACATGAAAAAAGCATGGGTACAGTTGCTCCAGAGGCTGCGGAGGAAGATATTTATTATCGTGGAGCTTCTGAAAGTATGTATGTCTGTATATATTCCTTTGCGTGTTATGTATATATTCCTTTACTTATGTGTATGAATGTATTATTTAATTATGACTTTCAGAGAAAGTAACTTATTGGAAAATCATAATTAAAAACATACATTCATACACATTAGTAAAGGAATATAAAACATACATACATATACGTAAAGGAATATATGTGGACATACATACATAACTCATTCTCACATTCCATTCACACAGCCACAATTGCTCCTTCTACCTACCGTTCTGAAAACCCTTTTAAAAAAAAAATTTTAACTTTAAAACTTACTTAAAATTTCTTAAAATAACTTCCCTCCCTTTCCCAAACAAAAATATTGCATTTCAGAAGCTCCACGATAAAATATATCTTCCTCCGCAGCCAATGAACAACTTTACACTTGCTTTTTTCAAGTGTAACTTCGAAGTACTTACCCTCACTGAATCCATCATTGAAATCCACAAAGTTCACTGCGCAAGCGCTGCCTGTGCAGTCGCACGCGCTGTGAATAGACCTCGGGTCTGGAAATGCCGGCGTTCCCTGCATGCGCTGTTCCTGCTGAACGCCGGCATTTCCAACGGCCAGATGCGTGAGTACCCCGACCGTACTCACGCTTCTGGCCGCGAATTTCTGGCCCATTAATGCATTTTAATCGGCCTGTCCAGCCTCAGTGGCTTCCTTAAGCTGTTTCCAATTATTTATGCAGACAGCTTGATGGCCTCAAGTATAGGCCTAACTGGTTTTGATCTGGTGTGGAGATGCCGGAGTTGGACTGGGGTGGACAAATGTAAGAAGTCACACAACACCAGGTTATAGTCCAACAGCAGCGCTCCGAAAGCTTGTGATTTCAAATAAAGCTGTTGGACTATAACCTGGTGTTGTGTGACTTCTTACATTGGTTTTGATCTGTCTACTATCTGGCTTAATGCATATTCAAAGTCCTGTGTCTGCTTTCCAAAATACAAAGTCCTTTTTCACAGAAACTACATTTTAGGTTTCGATTTCCCCAAAAGCTTCCAGTGCTGCCACAGAGTCCAAGCTTTTAAAATCTTGCAGGCTTTTGGTCACGAGGTGCGGACGCCATCTTTGGGTACCCTTTTTAAAATGTCTATGCAGGGTCCCTTTTATTAATAACTTTGGGGAGAATGTGGGAATTTTGTGAATCTTACAGTGCGGGCGGTGTCCGTGGTGGGTCGGGACCCCGCTGCTGGCTCCATCCCGCTGTTGAAAATGAACTTACCTTAATGGGGCCTATTAAGCCTGGCCAGTGCGTTACCTGGCCCAATGAGATGGAGCAGGTTTGGTGATGTCATTCATGACGTGTTTTCAGTTGGGATCTTT
Organism: Somniosus microcephalus; assembly: GCF_052327205.1. Taxonomy (NCBI): domain Eukaryota; kingdom Metazoa; phylum Chordata; class Chondrichthyes; order Squaliformes; family Somniosidae; genus Somniosus; species Somniosus microcephalus. Next base: position 232,884,193 of record NC_140991.1, read on the forward strand.
AAAGGGACCATGACCACATTAGATTTGAAGTTTAATCTAACATAGTGCTGTCAGTGCACTACAGCATTGAAGTGCTACAAACACTGACAATGACTGCACAGAGGCAGAGGGCTGCACCCAGGTTCTCCGATGATTCCCTCCATATGCTTATGGAGGGAGTCAGAGCATGCAGGGAGGTCCGCTTCCCTTCCGATGGGTGGAAGAGACCTCCCCAGGACACCAACGCAGCCAGATTTCAGATTGCACAGGAGGTCACAAGCAGAGATGTGGTCAGGAGGAACTGGGTGCAGTGCCACAAACATTTCAATGATCTCATTAGATCAGGAAACGTTAGTACAAAGCCACACTCAACTTCATCCTGCTGTGCCTCTCATCACATTCCCATCATTCTGCCTTCCCTACCCTACTCCTGCACATCCTCACTCACACCAACTTACCTTGCACCTCCACCCATCCCTCTCTCTCTATCTACATTATCACATCCCCATCTCACTAACCACCCCTCACACTCACCCTCATCCTAGTGCAATCATGCCAAATAACAACACACAAGGGTAGGCACTTCGGTGTTTTATCCAATGTTTATGTAAAGCTTCTGTTAATGTGGTGGTGAACATTGAAATCTTTATTTTCAACACTTTCCGGTCTTGGCCAGATTTGTGTGCACCTTTGGAAATGGCTTAGTGAGTTGCAGTGAATGGTGAGACATAACGGCGATGAGTGCGAAAGGAATGGCTTGGCATTGTAGGGCTGCTTTATGGTGTTGGTGTGGGGTTCTGCCAATCTGGCGCATCATGTGGTAGCCATACAGCTAAAGTTAACTAAATCTGGCTATGGTGAGGCCATCCCTGGCCTCCCAGGCAGCAATGTGCTCGGGTGCTGATGCCCTGTGTTCTGTGCAGCATCAGGTGATTGCACAGAAGGTTGGTGTTGCCGTTGGTGCTGCTGGTGTGCCTGGTGCTGCTGGTGTTGGGGCTCATTGTGGTGGGATTCTGAGGACCAAGGGGAGACAGTATAAAGGGCACCCATGTTGATGGAATAGATGGCAGGTGAAGTACAGATGTCAGATGCATCCTGTCAATGGTGAGAGAGTTCTTCCAACGAGGTGACACTGGATGGAGACTTTGCTGGGAAGAGTTGCAGCCTACAGAATCTGTGCTGGAAAAGGCCTGAGGAAAGTGATCATCTGTCAGGTGGGAGCTTTTACTGTACATTTGATGCTGTCAAGTCATCAGCTGGGGCAATGGCCACGGAACTCCTGCCTCAGGTTGACAAATGTGGTTCCCGAGCTGTGTGAATCCCATGGCCATGCAGGGAAATTTAAAAAGTAAGTGAAAAATGGCTCTTGTGTGCCTGTAAACTACCTGATAATGATTTCAATTGGATCCCCCGCCGCTGCCGGTTGGGCCGGCTCCGCGATGACAGACACACCTGGTGGAAAGGCGCGTGGGAGCGAGATGACAGCGGGTTCCTGACCCGCTGTCAAAAATAACAACTTTCCCACCCGACCCGCCACCGATCATGCCCGCTACCACTCTGGAAAATTCCAGCCTTTGTTGCAGCTTCTGGCTGATGTCACACTGAGAGTTAAAGGAGAACACAAGAGGCCAATTTTAAGTTGAGTTGTTGAAATATATGCTCAGTTCAAGTTAAACAATGCTGGTCTGCATAATATCTAGCATGGAGGTGCTGAGCTGTGAAAAGAGTGTTGTGTTGGGTCCAGTTACTTGAATAGACTTGTTAAAGCCCGTGGCTGATGTATGCTAAGCAGGGCCAAGCGGGAGAGAGAGGGCAGGGAGGCTCAGCCAGCACATCACTCTCTGAGCCTGGGCCTGCACTTTGATTGCTCCTTTGGAGGTGTAAGTGAAAGCCAAACCTCTGTTCCCTCCTTTTTTTGCTTCTGCCATGCAAAGATAATCAGGTTTATGTAAAGTATGTGTGCTCTTTTGACAGTCCGCGATACCTCATTAATTCAATCATACCCAACAGCATTGTTCCAAAGTGTTTGAAATGCGGATAGGGACTGGGCTTTTTTTAATCCTGTCAATCAATGTTAACATTTTTCTTGCAGTTGCCATGGCCAGGGCCAGAGTTCATGAAAACACAGAATAAGCGCCAACAAAACAGGAATAAAGACTTATTTGAGATACTTTTTTTAAAGGACATCTACCATGCACAAAACATGGGAAGTAAATGTAGACAAGTTTAGACACTATAGCTCCACTGAGGGAGAAAGAGAATTTGAAAATCAAACAGGCCTATAAAAGCTCGACCAAAGAGTCTCTGGGAAAAACCTGATGAATCGGTCTTTGGTACAACAATGTTCTTTCTTTCGTGTGTTCTCCAAAAGTACAATGACTAATACATTTTAACACATGCCACTGATGTCTTTACACTGTTGTAAGCCACCTAAAACTGGCAGAATACCACAGGAGAACAAGAGAGGTTGTGCTTTGGTGACTATCACCCTAGAACTAGGGATAGAAACAAATTCTGCATTTAATACAGAACAAGTGCATGCTTATGGATTAGTGAAATCGCTGGTGAATGTATTTCATAATTTATGTTTCACAAAATGCCCAGGCACTTCTTAAAGGGAGACACAGTGGCTCAGTTTCTATTTACTGAATGCTGCAGTTGACAATGTCACTGTCTCCTGCAGGCTACAAATATAGAAATGTTACATCTTATGTCAGAAAAAATATGACAAGCAATGTTTTGTTTGCTGTTTTTAATATCACAACAGAGTGCAAAATAAAACTGCTCCCCAAAATTTTAAAGTATTTTGAATATAACGTGGACACTAATATGGCACATTTTATAGGCCATTAATAGAACGTGGGTCAGTTTGTAGCAGACATTTTGCTTTTCAAAATAACTTCTAAAATAATTTCTTATGCAATCTCTCCTTCTACCTTTAAAGTAGCTCTTGTTTTGCATTAAACTATCTTAAAAAGGTTTGGATGCAACTTATGATTTAATCATTGTCAGGGATACACAATGGCTCAAAAGTAATTTGTACACTCTCTAAATGCCTAAAGGTCACTCAATGACTGACAGTCATTTATAATACACATTTGTATAGATAAATATTCAGGATTGTTATGTTGCTTGTAAAGAGAACTGCAATGTCCTGCTTAAGATGTACAATGTTATTCAAATAATTCAGAAGGTCTGTGGATGTCTGTACAACAAACTCCATGTCTGAATTATGAAGTCTTGATGAATTAGCAATTCAGGTATATTCTAAAGCAAAGCATTGAAATGTAGGTTATGAATGAATTTAGGAGTGGCACAAATGCTCGGCTAAAGCAAGACATAATGCCTAACACACCGGATGTTTTAATTTGACAGTTGTAAAATTACGTAAAATATGCATTGTTTTAATTCAATGCACTGTTTCTTTTAGCCACAACAAAACAAAACAAATCTTTCTTTTGGAAAATATGGCACAATGTTTGAATTCTGATTCAAAATGCAAAATTCTGTACAATCCCACTGTTCACATGAGTGGTGTGCTCAGTAGGTGCAGGGCTATCGTGTAGTTAATCTGTTATTCCATTATTAATCGTTCAATAAATATTTTCATGGTTGTCCTTCATACTTACTTTTTCATTGCATTGTGCTGTTTTCTGCCATCTTGGGAGCTGCACACTGAACTGTCAGAACTGCATTGTAACTAGTTACTGTAGAGTCAAAGACAAACAGTAAACTCATTTATTAATACATCAGATTCCTGACCAAAATGTTCAAGATAGTCTGAAACAAATTCCATAGCATTCTATCAGCCTTTAGCCCATCAAAGTTAAACAGGCTTTAATAATGTAAAGTAAGGTCTTTTAATTCACAATTTCCCCCCAAAAACGTCTAGAGTAATCTCGGCTGTGTAGTGTTATGTTCTCTCAGTCTGCACAAGATTGTTCAAAACCTGATTAATATTGTGTATGTTCATTTACAGCACCTGGTTGTCATTAAAAGAAATGTGAATGGAGTTTACAGGCTGCCCAATCTCCTACCAGCTAATTAAATTAGCACTGCATTTGTTTCCTACATTTTCCTATCTTGGGGTCATGCTCAGTAGAAATGTACTTTTGTTCACAATGACTCCAAATGATTTACTTTTGTTTTACAGCTCCCAGCTCAGCTGCTAAATTGTAACTCGTAATAGGCAACCATTAGGTTTAGTGAAGCGTGTCGAAGATGTCAACGGAAATCGGTTCTTGAATGCACGCCACTGCTCTCATAAAAGGTAGGGTCAGGAAGGAGACCCTTTTACATTGTGTAGAGATTCACACATATTGGATAGGAAAACATTCAATATCACTGCATGAAACCAGAGAACAGCCAGTGAATATTTAATACTTTTGTTTATAATCTGCTTTACTTAACCTGAACCAATGACGCAATGTGCACTTTGACCCTTGTATGACAGATGAAGGTTAACTTTTTCACTGCCACAGAGGCCATTCAGTGGCGTGACGCAAACAGATACGGTGTTTGATTTTTCTTGACAGAGGCATGATTCTTAAGCTAAGAAGTGCCTGAGGATGTCCTTGTTTGCATGGTAGTTTTTCCCTGAAGAATGGAATCAGATGGAATCACTTTGAAAGCATAGTGCACATACAGTGATTGATGATTACACAGTGAAATAAGCCCTTACACAGGAGGCCTAGAGGTAGCATACATACTATTAACATGCTACACAGAGAAAACCTCAGAATGTCTAGCTTTTGCTAAGTAGAAATGCAACAGATACAATTCCTACAATTCTTTAAACTTTAAGAAATGATTTAGATGTTAAATATTAATATTGCATCTTCTAACCATTTTGCAAATATCTCCTAACTATTATGCTTCTATGTTGCATTCTACCCCCATCGTTACCTTCATTTTCTAGCTGTGATGCTGCACTTCCAATGTCTTTCTCTGCTAAAGTCTCCGATCTGCAATATGACATTAGCACTAGCAAGAAGCAATACAGAAAGTACATTCTGTGAGATTAGGTGAGAAGCTTCAAGCTGAAAATGTTTTGTCTGAGGGGAAAGAGACAAAAAAAATCAGCCTGCATGTGTGTGGGCATTGGGTGAAGACAGAATCAGGCTTAATTGGCAAACTTCCATAGTTGAATAGCCTGACAACAGTCACTGTTTACACCTATACATGAAGAATAATCAGTTGAGTGGCTGGCTGCCATGAAAATGTAGCACAGCATATGACAGCACCTTAATAAAAGGAGAACACGCAGGGAAAAAGGATAGAAAGAAAGACTTACATTTATATAGCGCCTTTCATGACCTCAGGACGTCCCAAAGCACTTTACAGCCAAATAAATACCTTTAAAGTGTAGTCACTGTTATAATGTAGGAAACGTGACAGCCAATTTGCACACAGCAATCTCCCACAAACAGCAATGATATTGGTTTTAGTGATGAAGGTTTAGGGATAAATATTGGCCAGTACACCGGGAGAACTCCACTGCTGTTCTTTGAAATAGTACCATGGGATCTTTTACATCCTCCTGAAAGAACAGGTAGGGGCTCAGTTTAACATCTAATCTGAAAGATGGCACCTCTGACAGTGCAGCACTCCCTCAGTACTGCACAGAAGTGTCAGCCTAGATTTTGTGCTCAAGTCTCTAGAGTGTGCCTTGAGCTCACAACCTTCTGACTCAGAGGTGAAAGTGCTACATTCTGAGCCACGGCTGACACAGATAAAAAAAGAAAATATTCCAGTACTCACTCAGCTTAAATCCTAGAGCAGAGTCTGTAGCAGCAATACATTGAGGTGGTCATCTGCCCAGTGGTCACGCATTTCATCACTGGTCTTATCTATGACTTAGGTGTTAATAATATAAAGGCAAGCTTTAGATGTTCTCCATATCTTAAATTGTAGAGCTTTTCCTTCAGGCTTCACCACCTAACCTCTTTTCCCAGAAAAGAGCTGTTATGATTTCAGGTTGGCAGGTAGGTGAAGTCTGGATCAGTTAGATTCACTGAAATTTTAATTGACTTCCCAGATCAGAGACCCTTGCAAGCTTAGTGTCATTATTGTTTAAGATATATATTCTGTGCAGATTTGGGGAAATTACAAAGTGCCGTTGGTTACAAGAGAAGAATGATAACAAATATAGGAAATAGAGCAAAATAAAGGAAAATCCTAAGGTGTTTTATAAGTATATTAAGGGCAACAGGATAACTAGGGAAAGAGTTGGGACCAAAGTGGCAAACTGTGTGTAGAGCCAGAGGATGTAGGTGGGGTTTTAAATGAATTTTTTGCATCTGTGTTCACTATGGAGAAGGACGATGTGGACATAGAAATCGGGCAGGGGGACTGTGATATACTTGAACATATTAGCATCGAGAGGGAGGAGGTACTAATGGTTTTAGCAGGCTTAAAAGTGGATAAATCCCCAGGCCTGGACGAGATGTATCCCAGGCTACTATGTGAGGCAAAGGAGGAGATTGCAGGGGCTCTGACACAAATTTTCAGAACATTTCTGGCCACAGGGGATGTGCCAGAGGACTGGAGAATAGTTAACGTAGTACCATTATTCAAGAAGGGTAGTAGGGATAAACCAGGGAATTACAGGCCAGTGAGCCTAACATCAGTGGTAGGGAAATTATTGGAAAAAATTCTGAGGGACAGAATTGGTCTCCACTTGGAGAGGCAGGGATTAATTAGGGATAGCCAGCATGGCTTTGTCAAGGGAAGATCATGTCTGACCAATTTGATTGAATTCTTTGAGGGGGTGACTAGGTGTGTGGATGAGGGTAGTGCAGTGGATATGGTTAACATGGCTTTCAGTAAGGCTTTTGATAAAGTCCCACATAGGAGACTGGTCAGGAAGGTAAGAGCCCATGGGATCCAGGGTGTCTTGGCACATTGGATCCAAAACTGGCTTAGTGGCAGAAGGCAGAGGGTGATGGTGGAAGGTTGTTTTTGTGACTGGAAGCCTGTGTCCAGTGGGGTACTGCAGGGATCAGTGCTGGGTCCCTTGCTGTTTGTGGTCTACATTAATGATTTGGATGTGAATGTAAAAGGTATGATCAGTAAGTTCGCAGATGACACGAAAATTGGTGGGGTGGTAAATAGCGAGGCGGGAAGCCTCAGGCTACAGGACGATATAGATGGGTTGGTCAGATGGGTGGAACAGTAGCAAATGGAATTTAACCCTGAAAAGTGTGAGGTGATGCATTTTGGACGGACTAACAAGGCAAGGGAATGCACAATGAATGGTAAGACCCTAGGAAAGACAGAGGATCAGAGGGACCGTGGTGTGCATGTACATAGATCCCTGAAGGCAGCAGAACAGGTGGATAAGGTGGTTAAAAAGGCATATGGGATACTTGCCTTCATTAGCCGAGGCATAGAATATAAGAGCAGGGAGGTTATGATGGAGCTGTACAAAACGCTGGTAAGGCCACAGCTGGAGTACTGTGTGCAGTTCTGGTTGCCACACTATAGGAAGGATGTGATTGCTTTGGAGAGGGTGCAGAGGAGATTTACCAGGATGTTACCTGGGCTGGAGCGCTTCAGCTATGAAGAAAGACTGGACAGGCTGGGGTTGTTTTCCTTGGAGCAGAGAAGGCTGAGGGGGGACCTGATTGAGGTATACAAAATTATGAGGGGCATAGATAGGGTGGATAGAAAGGAACTTTTCCCCTTAGTAGAGGGGTCAATAACAAGGGGGCATAGATTCGAGGTAAGGGGCAGGAGGTTTAGAGGGGATTTGAGGAATAACTTTTTCAGCCAGAGGGTGGTTGGAATCTGGAACTCACTGCCTGAAAGGGTGGTAGAGGCAGGAACCCTCACAACATTCAAGAAGCATTTGGATGAGCACTTGAAATGCCATAGCATACAAGGCTATGGACCAAATGCTGGGAAATGGGATTAGATTAGATAGGGCTTGGTGGCCGGCGCGGACGCGATGTGCCGAAGGGCCTCTTTCTGTGCTGTATAACTCTATGACTCTATGACTCTATGGGGGAAGGCAGGCTTCTAAATTGCATTTGTAATTCTTTACAAATACTAGACTCACTGACATCAATAACTGATATAGGAAGAAGTGCCTTTAAAGGGGCGCAATCTTCATTTCAAAAAACATTTTGTAAACTTCTGTTTTGTTTCTTTGCTGAGCACTTTGTCCTGGTGAGGCAATTTGCATCAAAGCATATTATTTCAGTAGAATATGTGGCTGCTGAGCTCGTCTCCCTGGACAGGGATGATTACAGTGCCTCTTTATAAAGGTATGGTTGCTGCCAGAAAATACCCCTGTCTTCTCATTCTGGGTATGGCTTCCATAAATGAAAAGTAATAGATTATTGGTTGGAGTTAAAGTATCTCATTACTGTACAGCACATATTTCATAAAATTAAGTATGTTATCTCATGCATTTGAATTAAATTACCAAAATGATCATATATAAAGAAATTAGATTATTTGATCTGTGACAGGAATGTGGCTGAAGGTATGGGAACAAACATATCTTGTATTAAATATTGGGAAGACCGAAGCCATTGTTTTTGGTCCCCGCCACAAACACCATTCCCTAGCCACTGACTCCATCCCTCTCCCTAACATCTGTCTGACGCTGAACCACACTGTTCGCAACCTTGGTGTCATATTTGACCCTGACATGAGCTTCCGACCACATATCCGCAGCATAACTAAGACCGCCAATTTCCATTCCATAACATCACCCGTCTCCGCCCTTGCCTCAGCTCATCCGCTGCTGAAACCTTCATCCATGCCTTTGTTACCTCTAGACTTGACTATTCCAATGCACTCCTGGCTGGCCTCCCACATTCTACCCTATGTAAACTTGAGGTCATCCAAAACTCGGCTGCCCGTGTCCTAACTCGCACCAAGTCCCGTTCAACCATCACCCCTCTGCTCGCTGACCTAAATTGGCTCCCGGTTAAGCAATGCCTTGATTTCAAAATTCTCATCCTTGTTTTCAAATCCCTCCATGGCCTCACCCCTTCCTATCTCTGTAATCTCCTTCAGCCCCACAACCCCCCTGCGCTCCTCTAATTCTGCCCTCTTGAGCATCCCTGATTATAATCGCTCAAACATTGGTGGCCATGCCTTCTGTTGCCTAGGCCCTAAGCTCTGAAATTCCCTCCCTAATTTCTCTGCCTCTCCACCTCTCTTTGCTCCTTTAAGACGCGCCTTAAAACCTACTTCTTTGACCAAGCTTTTGGTACCTGCCCTAATTTCTGCTTATGTGGCTCGGTGTCAAATTTTTTGTCTTTTAGCACTCCTGTGCAGCGCCTTGGGATGTTTTACTATGTTAAAGGCATTATATAAGTACAAGTTGTTGTTGTTGTTTTCAGAACTTACTTCTTCATGTCTAACGGCAGGTTAAATGTAACAGGCCTTTCACTGACAAGGTTAATGAGTAAAAATTGTTGCAGTTAGTTGGTCATTATGATCATATAGCTAAATCAAAGTTGATCAAACACTAATTGTTGTATATTCGTTACATTCTTTTCCTTCCCTCTGATTTCAATTGAAGAATTTGACCCTTGTTAAAGCAGAAAATGAAAAACATTTTATCTTTATTCAGTTCACTAGTTTGTATTAACTACCACCTTGTAGCTTTCATTTGGCTTAAAGGTTCAGTCATAACTCTGTAAAAACTATACAGGTGGCATCTGCTCTATCTTCTGAATAGCCACTTCCAGCACCTTATAGATTCTATATTTGTGGTTTCATAGTCCCATCAACCAATATAATCATTTTTGATAGCAAAATACTGCAGATGCTGGAAATTCGAAATAACAACAGAAAATGCTGGAAAAACTCAGCAGGCCAGGCAACATCCGTGGAGAGAAAATAGAGTCAACGTTTCGGATGAAAACCCCTTTGTCAAGACTAAAGAAGCACAGGAAATGAAATGGATTAAGAGGCCAGTCTGGGAGAGAATAAAAGAGAAGAGACATTAAGAGGTATTCAAAACAAGACAAGATGGTGATAGGACTAGTGGAGACAAAAGACGGCTCTAGATTAGGTGTGAAATGCACTGGCAGAGTGGGAGACAGCTGCCATGTGGGAGAGAGAAAAAATGATGGACTGGCATATCAAGCCAGGTAACAAAATGGCAGATGGTGTTATCGGACATGAATGCCTGAGGTTTCCAAAGTACCTGAAGTGTCCAATGCATCTCGGTGCAAGCAACAAGCACAAAGCGGGATTAGGAGTCTGCACGCTGTTGTGTGCGAAACTAATTAGGCCCCAGAAATTATGTGGTCATCCTATAATGTGGCAGGAGCTCTCTTGTCTGGTGCCCCGGGTCCATCTCCTCAGACCCTGCGTGCTCTTCCCCAATTGACCAGTGCACAACTCTCAGCCAGCAGCCCTTCACTGACTGCTAGTGCCCAACATGGTGACCCTGATGTTCCCAGTGCGTCATGAGAGTTGCACATGGAGCACCACAACATAATGGAAATGATCAGTGATATCATGTATTCATAATTGAACTCACTGATTGGGTGAAATTTCTTAGTGATAATATGCCTACCTACATCTTGTGACTATATTCTCCCAAGGTTTTCTGTGATTTTGTTATTTCCTGCTAATTCAATGATTTGTTTAATATATCAATATATTTATCTACACCTATAATATTATTATATAAAACGGCATATCTAGAGGCATTGGAAAAGATTACAAGGATGATACCAGAACTGAGAGATTATAACTAACAGGAAAGACTGAAAAGGCTGGGGCCCTTTTCTTCAAAAGAAAAGGCTGAGGGGTAACGTGATAGAGGTTTTTAAAATTATGAACGGGTTGATAGCATCGATATAGAGATGTTTCCACTTGTGGGAGAGTCCAAAACTAGGGTGATGTAAAAAGACTACTGAGCACTTGGTTTGACTATAAAAACAAGGCTTTAATCAAGTATTTCACAACCATGAGATTCTAGTTACATTGTAGGAATTAACGAATTCCTACGAATAACTGAGATCGACACCAGAGAATAATTAAACAGGTCTTTACTCAACGGAGATGCCACGAGGAATGCCTGGGCGGTCCCGTGGTTTGCAACGTGACATCATCGCATTTACCGCGTTTTCCCGCGCTCTTAAAGGGGCCACGCCCCGTACATGGAAACTCTATATACAAAACACAGTAATGCCTAACACAATGGTACAGGTTTAGGCTGGTGTTGAAACATTGTTAAAGAGAATTATATACAGTTAGCCAGAGTCATTCAGTGGTTCTGCCACATGCGCCCCCCCAGAATTCGTTTTAACGGACAAAGTCAAACGGTGAGGGTGTCTGACGAGCCTGTCAGAATGACTCCTGTACTCTCGAGGCGGAGGCTGCAGGGCGGCTGGCGGTCTAGCGGGCGGTCGCACTTGGTCTGCAGTAACGATGATGGGTGGCCAACCCTGTCTCGGCAGTTGTGCTGTCTCGACGGGGCGGTCGAGGTCCAAATGTGCTGGCTTTAAGCGGTCGACTGAAATGTTTACCACCGACATCTACCGTGAAGGTTTTGTCCCCTGATTCCAACACGCGGAAGGGACCGATATATGGGGCCTTGAGTGGATCCCTATGTGTGTCATGGCGAATAAAAACGTATTCAGCCTTGTGAAGCTCTGTGGGAACGTGTGACCTCTGCAGCCCGTGGTGCGAAGTGGGCACCGGTGCGAAACATCTGGCTGCCTCTTGGTGACGAGCAAGCTGGGCAGACGCGGACCAGGGCTCCGTCGATGTTGGTAGGAAATCCCCTGGGACTCGCAGCAGCTGACCATACGCAAGCTCCGCTGATGAAGAGTGAAGGTCTTCTTTGGGGGCCGTGCGAAGGCCCAACAGGACCCACGGTAGCTTGTCTGCCCATCCAGCATCCTGGAGGCTGGCCCTCAGGGCGGCTTTCATTGGGCGGTGGAAGCATTCGCAGAGGCCATTCGCCTGTGGGTGGTAGGCTGTGGTGCGGTGTAATTTGACACCGAGTCCTTGGGCCACTGCATTCCAGAGTTCGGAGGAAAACTGCGGTCCCCTGTCCGACGAAATATCTGCGGGTACTCCGAAACGGGCGATCCAGGAGGAAATGAACGCCCTGGCCACATCCGCCGAAGTAGTGGATGACAGGGGGACCGCCTCTGGCCATCTGGTGGTGCGGTCAACCATGGTCAGGATGTGTGAAAAACCATGGGAGGGTGGGAGTGGTCCTACCAGGTCCACGTTGACATGGTCAAAATGTCGCTCCGGAACTGTGAAGGTGGCCAACGGAGCTTTGATGTGGCGATGTACCTTGGCCTTTTGGCAGACCACGCAGGTGTTGGCCCAGTCGCAGACGTCTTTATGCATGCCATGCCATACAAATTTCACTGACATCAGTTTCTGAGAGGCCTTCATTCCAGGGTGTGACAACCCATGTATGGCGTCGAACATTTTGCGGCGCCAGACGACCGGCACGACAGGGCGAGGGTCCTGTACGGAGACGTCACACAACAGCGTGGTAACTGCCGAATGGAACTTGACGTCGGCCAACTGGAGGCCAGTGATGGCCGTTCTGTAAGCTTGGACTTCCGGGTCTGAGGCTTGGTCCGCTGCCATGAGGGCGTAGTCGATGCCCAAATGAACCGTATTGACGAACGCGCGGGAGATGCAGTCTGCCACCAGGTTGTCCTTACCGGCCACGTGCCGTATATCCGTGGTGAATTCGGATATGTAGGTCAGTTGACGCTGCTGTCGGGCTGACCACGGTTCGGCGGTCTTGGACATTGCAAAGGTCAGCGGCTTATGGTCCACAAAAGCGGTGAAAGGGCGTCCTTCCAGAAGGAACCGAAAATGGCGGATGGCCAGAAAAAGGGCGAGCAACTCCCGGTCGAGCATGCTGTATGCTCTCTCGTTCTGCCGTAGTTGACGGCTGAAGAATGCCAATGGCTGCCACGCCCCGTTCACCCACTGCTGTTGCACGGCACTGACTGCATAGTCCGACACGTCGGTGGTGAGGGCGATGGTGGCTCCTGGCAGCGGGTGCGCCAGCATAGTCGCGTTGGCTAAGGCACTTTTGGTGCCGGCGAACGCTCGGGCCATGTCATCCGTCCAGTCTACCGGGTTCTTGCCAGTCTTGCCCTTGAGGGCCTCGTACAGAGGCTGCATGAGTAGTGCCGCCTTAGGCACGAAACGGTGGTAAAAGTTTACCATGCCTAGGAATTTCTGCAGGGCCTTTATGTTCTGCGGGCGTGGAAAGGATGTCACTGCCTCTGCCTTCGAAGGTAAAGGAACCGCTCCCTTTGAGGTGATGCGATGCCCCAGGAAGTCAACTTGGTGCAGGCCAAACTGACACTTGGCCGGGTTGATAATCAGGCCATGTTGGCTGAGGCGTTGAAAAAGGGTGCGTAGGTGACAGGTATGTTCTTCCTTAGTAGGACTGGCAATTAGAATGTCATCCAGGTAGACGAAGAGGAACCTGAGGTCCCGCAGCACGGAGTCCATCAGGTGTTGGAAAGCCTGGGCGGCGTTCTTTAACCCAAAAGGCATTCTTAAAAACTTGAAGGGGCCGAATGGGGTGATGACTGCGGTCTTCTGGACGTCTTGTGGATGAACTGGGACCTGGTGGTAGCCCCGGACGAGGTCGACTTTAGAGAACATGGTGTTCCCTGCCAAATGGGCAGAGAAGTCCTGGATATGGGGGATCGGGTACCGATCGGGAGTGGTGGCGTCGTTTAGGCGTCGATAGTCGCCACATGGCCGCCATCCGCTGCCAGGCTTCGGGACGATATGGAGGGGTGAAGACCAGGGACTATTCGACCGGCGAATAATCCCTAACCGTTCCATGGTTGCGAACTCCGCCTTTGCGACCGCCAGCTTGCCAGGTTCCAGGCGCCAGGCCCACGCCTAGACCGGGGGGCCGTTGGTGGTGATGTGGTGCTCCACACCATGTTTCGTGGCTGTGGAGGAGAACGTGGGTCTTGTCAGGTCGGGGAATTCGCCGAGCAGGCAAATGAACTCATCAGGAGTCAGGAACGCACAGGAGACGGTGCATGACGTAGTGTTACTGCGGTAACACGGAAGAGAATGAAAAGTTGCTGCATTGATCAGCCGCCGGTTCCAGACGTCGACCAGGAGGCTGTTGGTGCACAGGAAATCCGCACCGAGGAGGGGCTGGGAAACTTTGGCCGTAACAAAATCCCAGTGAAAATGTTGCCCCCCGAGGCACACCTCCACTCGCCGTCTGCCGAAGGTCCGAATTACTCCGCCATTGGCCGCTTCAAGGGTGGGGCCGTGATTCCCCATCTGCACATCGAGGATGGACATGGGTAAAATGCTGCACTGCGCTCCGGTGTCACACAGAAAACGACGACCGGAGAGAGTGTCGGAGATGAACAGCAATTTTCCCGCGTTGCCGACCACCATCGCGGCTGCGGGGTGCTCGTTAGACCCATTCCTCGGTGGTCGCAGTGTCAGTTGTTGTTTTATTTGGGGAAAACTGCAGGGAGGGCGGCAACGCTTCGCCTTCGCGCTGAATTGCGCGTGATAGAAACACAGTCCAGCAGGCTGACGAGCTGGGGTGGTGTCTGCGGGGGATGGGTGCTTCGTGGCGGCGCAGTACTGCCGAGTTACAGCGAAAATTTTGTCAGCCTCCTCAGCGAGTGTTGCGCAGTCTTCAACTTCAGATCTGGCCAGGGCAGCTTGTACCTGTTCAGACAGTTGGCTGAGGAAAATCTCACGGAATAGGAAACATTCCCATTCTGAGCCCAGGAGTGTGAGCATTTGGCTCATCAACTCTGAAGGCTTGGAGTCCCCGAGCCCGGGCATAGCGAGTAATCGACGGGTGCGCTCCGATTTCGTGAGCCCGAAAACCTGCAGTAACCGCGCTTTGAGGGTTTCATACTTGCACTCCGTTGGGGGGTTTTCGAGAAGGCTGACAATCCGAGAGGCGGTAGAGCTGTCGAGTGCGGAGACCACATAAAGATACTTGGTCTGATCCGCATCGATGTTCCTCAGGGCGAACTGGGCCTCGACCTGAATAAACCACCAAGGCGCTTGCTGCTCCCAGAACTGCGGTAGCTTCAGCGAAACTGCGTTTGCTTCCATGCTGTGCTCTTCTTTTGTGAAAACATTCACAAAAACGGGGTCACCAATGTAGGAATTAATGAATTCCTATGAATAACTGAGATCGACACCAGAGAATAATTAAACAGGTCTTTACTCAACGGAGATGCCACGAGGACTGCCTGGGTGGTCCCATGGTTTGCGATGTGACGTCATCGCATTTGCCCGCGTTTTCCCGCGCTCTTAAAGGGGCCATGCCCCGTACATGCAAACTCTATATACAAAACACAGTAATGCCTAACACAATGGTACAGGTTTAGGCTGGTGTTAGAACATCGTTAAAGAGAATTATATACAGTTAGCCAGAGTCATTCAGTGGTTCTGCCACAACATCACTATTTCCTGGTTAGAAAAACGCCCTGAACAAGCTGGGCCCACGCCCGAGTATTTATACTCCTTGGACAGCACCACCAGCTGGCCGCCCAGTGTTATTTCATGAGTCATTTCTTCATGAATGATAAGATTCATGACATTGGGATCATAAATGTAAGATAGTCACTCATAAATCAAATAAGGAATTCAGGAGAAACTTCTTTACCTAAAGAGTTTAGAAAGTGGAACTTGCTACTACATGGAGTAGTTGAGGTGAATAGCATAGATGCATTTAAGGAGAAGCTAGGTAAGTACATGAGGGAGAAAGGAATAGGAGGATGTGTTGATAGAGTTAGATGAAGTAGAGTGGGAGGAGCTGACAAGGATGGTGCTGTTGTTGTTTGGCGAACCGAAGCTGAACGGCAACTCTCCGACACCTCCTCCTACCTCCGCCTGGACCATGACCGCACTACTGAACATCAAGCCACCGTTTCCAAGACTGTCAATGACCTCATCTCCTCTGGAGATCTTGCCCCCATGGCCATTAACCTCATAGTTCCCCAATCCCGCACAGCCCGCTTCTACCTCCTTCCCAAGATCTACAAACAGGACTGCCCTGGTAGATCCATCATTTCAGCCTGCTCTTGCCATACAGTACTTATCTCTTCCTACCTCAACTCTATTTTTTCTCCCCTTGTTCAGTCTTTTCCCACCTACATCCGCAACTCTTCCGACGCCCTCCGCCACTTTAACAGTTTCCAGTTTCCTGGCCCCAACCGCTTCCTTTTCACTATGGACATACAATCACTCTACACCTCCATCCCCCACCAGGATGGCCTGAGGGTGCTCCGCTTCTTCCTTGAACAGAGGCCCAACCAGTCAATTCAATTCAATTCAATTCAAATCGCTTTATTGGCATGACAAGTTACATCTTATGTTGCCATCCACCACCACCCTCATCCCCCTGGCTGAACTTGTTCTCACATTGAACAACTTCTGCTTTGACTCCACTCACTTCCTCCAAATCAAAGGTGTTGCTATGGGAACCCGCATGGGTCCTAGCTATGCCTGCCTTTTCGTGGGATATGTGGAACGCTCTTTGTTCCAGTCCTACTCAGGTCCCCTCCCTCATCTCTTTTTCCGGTACATTGATGACTGTATCGGTGCCGTTTCCTGCTCTCACACTGAACTAGATAATTCCATTCACCTTGCTTCCAATTTCCACCCTTCAATCACCTTCACATGGTCCACCTCCGACTCTTCCCTTCCCTTCCTCGACTTCTCCGTCTCCATCTCTGGGGATAGGTTATTGATAAACATTCACTACAAGCTCACTGACTCCCACAGCTACCTGGACTACACTTCCTCCCACCCCGCTTCCTGTAAGGACTCTATTCCATTCTCCCAGTTTCTCCGTCTCCGCCGCATCTGCTCTGATGATTCCACCTTCCATACCAGTGCTTCCGACATGTCTTCCTTTTTCCTCAACCGAGGATTCCCCTCTACTGTGGTTGACGTGGCCCTTGACCGTGTCCGTTCTATCTCCCACACTTCAGCCCTCACCCCTGCCCCTCCCTCCCGGAACCAAGATAGAGTTCCCCTTGTCCTCACCTTTCACCCCATCAACGTCCACATTCAATGGACCATTTCTGCCACCTCCAGTGTGATCCCACCACCAAACACATCTTCCCCTTACCTCCCCTTTCCGAATTCCGAAGGGACCGCTCCCTCCACGACACCCTGGTCCACTCCTCTATCACCCCCAACACCCCTTCCCCTTCGCCCGGCACCTTTCCGTGTAAGCGCAGGAGCTGCAACACATGCCCTTATACCTCCCCACTTTCCACTGTCCAGGGCCCCAAACACCCCTTCCAGGTGAAACAGCGATTTACTTGTACTTCTTGCAATCTAGTATACGGTATTCGCTGCTCACGTTGCGGTCTCCTCTACATTGGGGAGACCAAATGCAGATTGGGTGACAGCTTTGCGGATCACCTCCATTCAGTCTGTAAGGGGGACCCCAAACTTCCGGTCGCCTATCACTTTAATTCTTTGCACCACTCCCACTCAGACCTCACTGTCCTCGGACTCTTGCATTGTTCCACTGAAGCTCAGCGGAAGTTCGAGGAACAGCACCTCATCTTTCAATTAGGCACTTTACAGCCTTCTGGACTCAACATAGAGTTCAACAATTTCAGATCATAACCTCGGCCCCTATCATATATATATTTTTCATCCACACTTTTTGTCTGTGTCTTTTTTCTTCTCTCCCACATGGCAGCAGTCTTTCATTCTGCCAGCGCAATTCCCACTTCATCTAGAGCCATCCTTTGTTTCTTAACCTGACCCATTACCATCTTCTTTTGCCTTGAATGGCCCAGAAATTCGGGTCGGAGGCTTCCCGCGGGTGCAAGCCTCTGACATGCACTTACCTAGCGCGCTGGCCGTAGTGCTGTGGGCCCGCGTGGGATTCTGATCCTGGGCCTGCTCCAACTGCCGGTGCACAGTGCTTGCATATCCCAGGGGTGCAGTTAGTTTGAAGCGTCCCCTAGGATCACGTGGGCCATGGAGAGCCAATGGTAGCAGGGAATCTGTATTCATAGATTTGACAGGAAGAGCTGTCAAATCTATGAATACGATTCAGCCCCAAAACATCACTAAAACTTCAAATACATTTTTTTTTAAATCACATTTTTAAAATAACTATAAATTACATAAAATAACTATTTTAAACAATAATATAAATTTTTGAAAAAAATAATTACAGTTTCTAATGGGACTAAAAATAAACTTACCTTTATTTAAAGTATTTAAAAATAATAAACCTGTGGAAAAAAAATGTTTCAATTTAACTTAATTCACCACTTACCTTGTTAAAAGCAGGCCTTGCGACTGCTTTTTACAAGCGTAGCTCCTGGAAACTTACCCTCCTGGAGAAACCTGCAAAAAAACTGAAGTTCTAAGCATACGCGCTGCCTCTCCGATGCACGCATTCGACTTGTGAACCCCTTCCTTTAAGGGAACGGAAGTTCCGGTTTCCCGTGCATGCGCAGTGCATGCACAAAACCGGCACTTTCGTTGGGCCTACATGTGAGTACCCAGCACGTACTCACCCATGGGGACCCGAAGTTCTGGCCCTTTAAATTATCTCTTAATGTCTCTTAACCTCTTCTGGCTTCTATCCTATCACAGACCTTCCCTTTTGTTCTTTCATCCCCTACCCCCTTTCCCAGCCCCTGCACTTGCTTAAAAATCTGTTCCATTTCTTGCTTTTTTCCAGTTCTGACGAACGGTCATCGACCTGAAACGTTAACTCTGTTTCTTTCTTCACAGATGCTGCCTGACCTGCTGAGTATTTCCAGCAGTTTCTGTTTTTATTTCAGATTTCCAGCATCTGCAGTATTTCCTTTTTGTATTAGAGTGGGAGGAAGCTTGTGTGGAGCATAAACATGGGCATAGACCAATTGGGTCGAATGGCCTGTGTCTATGCTATAAATTCTATGTAATTCTACATGTGCTCCCAGTCAGCCACACATCAGGCATCACAGTTGCAATGACCCTGAAGAACGGAACATAAGAACATAAGAAATAGGAGCAGGAGTGGGCCATTCGGCACTTCAAGCCTGCTCCGCCATTTAATAAGATCATAGTTGATCTTTTACCTCAACTCCACCTTCCCACACTATTCCCATATTCCTTGAGTCCCTTAGTATCTAAAAATCTGTCGATCGCTATCTTATATATACTCAACGACTGAGCATCCACAGCTCTCTGGGGTAGAAAATTCCAAAGGTTCACAACCCCTTGAGTGAAGAAATCTCTCCTCATCTCAGTCCTAAGTGGCCGACCCCTTGTTCTGAGACTGTGACCCCTAGTTCTAGACTCCCTAGCCAGGGGAATCATCCTCCCTGTATCTACCCTGTCGAGCCCCTTAAGAATTTTTTATGTTTCATTGAGATCACCTCCTATTCTTATAAACTCTAGGGAATATAAGCCTAGTCTACTCAATCTCTCCTCATAGGACAATCCCCCCATCCCAGGAAACAATCTGGCGAACCGTCATTGCACTTCCTCTATGGTAAGTATATCCTTCCTTACGTAAGGAGACCAAAACAGTATACAATACTCCAGGTGTGGTCTCACCATTGTGGTAAGACTCCTGCAATCCCTTTGTAATAAAGGCTAACATACCATGGCCTAGAAATTCAGTCGCGTTTGCGCCCACTTAGGGGCGAGAGAGTGGGTTGCGCCGGAAGTTTTTTAGTGCCCGAAATTAAGTTGGTCCCTAACAGTGGCGTTAGCCGGTAGCGCTGCGCTGGCACCGATGACGTCATCGGTGTGCGCAGCGCCCCGGTTCCAACGCGATTCCGTGCCGAAGGCCAAATTCAGTTGCGGCCGCCTCGCCCGCAGCGGCCGCAAACAACGTTTGAAAAACGGGGCCTTGCAGCTCCGAGAGGCCGGCGCATAAAGGTGGAGGGGCGGCCGGCCGCTTTCCCGGCGGCCGCATGGCCGCACCTCCCTCCCCGGACTCCTGCACCACCCCCCCGCGGCATTGCTGTCTGACTCCCGCGAGCCCGGCACTTCTCCGTGGTGCCGGGCTCATTTGCCGGGGGAATCCAGCGGCGATCTCACGGCTGCAGGCAGCTCCTCCTTAAGAGAAGGAGGAGGCCTGCAGTACCCCAGCCTGCCGCACCGCATCGGGTGGCGCAGCGGCAGCTGGACGCCTGAAATAGACTTTCATCGCCCCAAGCGAGGCGGCCAAACCCTGCAATAGCGCTCGCCTCCGTCTTGGCCCGTCGCAACTGAATTTCAGGCGGGCGCTACGGGAATCCGGACGAGCGCTAAATTTCGGGCGCTAAAGACCTGGCGGGGCCTTACTGAATTTCTAGGCCCATTTGTTTTCTTAAGTGCTTGCTGACCTGCATGTGAACTTTCAGTGATTTGTGTACAAGGACACCCAGGTCTCTCTGAATACCAACATTTCCCAGTCTCTCACTATTTAAAAAATATCCTGCTTTTCTATTTTTCCTATCAAAGTGGTTAACTTTACATTTCTCTACATTATATTCCATCTGCCATGTTCTTGCCCATTCACTTAAACTGCCTCTTTGCAGCCTCTTTGCGTCTTCCTCGCAGCTTATTTTCCCACTTAATTTTGTATCATCAGCAAACTTGGATACATTACACTCGGTTCCCTCTTCTAAGTCAATAACATAGATTGTAAAAGCTGAGGCCCAAGCATTGATCCTTGCGGTACCCCACTAGTTACAGCCTGTTTATTCCTACTCTCTGTTTTCTGTCCATGAACCAATCCTCAATCCATGCTAATATATTACTCCCAATTCCATGAGCCCTAATTTTGTGCAATAACCCCTTGTATGGCACCTTATTGAATGCATTCTCAAAATCCAAATACACCACACCCACTGGTCCCCCTTTGACAGATTTGACAAACATGATTGGGCTATGGGAAGGTGTTGTGGCTGCTCCCACCTTGGGATGGGGATGGGGAGGTTGGATATACCAAGTAAAACCCAAAGGTTCTGTGGGTGGCGAGAGAGAGGAAGGTGAAGTGCTGTTGCAGTTCCTGACATGTATCATGATTCACTGTAATTACTAAGTACACTATGTTCTACATACATCATGTGTTTGAGCTTTGTCTGGAAGAAGTTGAAGATCCTGGTTAAATGGGTCTTCACAATTGGCACCTGAACATAACTAATTTGGTTAGTGGGGGAGAGAGAGTGAGAGCGTCCAACAGTTTTCTACATTGACGAGTTGGTGGTCTGGCCAAGCAATCCTTCAAGTCACAAAGAAGAAGCATTCAGAAAATAGTCCTCTCATTGAAATCAAGGAGTCAAGAAAGGAAGACTATATTTGTCTGGCCATATAATTACTGTTTTCTTTGATTTATTTATCTGTCAGCGCTGAGCAGACCCAACACGCAGCGGCGGGGGAGGTAATTAAGGTCATTATGACCTTGTTACAGAGCATTAAGAACTATTTTCTGCTCACCTTCAGAGTTTACCAGGTCACCCATGCTGCTCGGGGATCACATCAGGTAAGAAGGGCGGGAGTTGAATGGCCATCTCATTACTTGACAGCTGCAAATGTGCTATAAAAGCTCCCATCTCACAGCTGTTCACTTTCGAAGCTCAGAAGCTGTTGCTTGCAGCATTTGGAAGACAGATTGAGCTTTATTCAGATTGCAAGTGTTTGGAGCAAATTCTCTATCCAGTGTCACCTAATTAGAACAATCTCACCAACCATTGACAGCTCGCTTCTGTCATCTCTACTTCACCACGCAGATGACACAAAAATTGGTGGGGTGGTAAATTGCGAGGAGGAAAGCCTCAGGCTACAGGACGATATAAACGGGTTGGTCAGATGGGCGGAAAAGTGGCAAATGGAATTTAACCCTGAAAAGTGCGAGGTGATGCATTTTGGACGGACAAATAAGGCAAGGGAATACACAATGAGTGGTAGGACCCTAGGAAGTACAGAGGGTCAGAGGGACCTTGGTGTACATGTACATAGATCTCTGAAGGCAGCGGAACAGGTAGATAAGGTGGTTAAAAAGGCATATGGGATACTTGCCTTCATTAGCCGAGGCATAGAATATAAGAGCAGGGAGGTTATGATGGAGCTGTACAAAACGCTGGTGAGGCCACAGCTGGAGTACTGTGTGCAGTTCTGGTCGCCTCACTATAGGAAGGATGTGATTGCTTTGGAGAGGGTGCAGAGAAGATTCACCAGAATGTTACCTGGGATGGAGCGCCTCAGCTATGAAGAAAGACTAAACAGGCTGGGGTTGTTTTCCTTGGAGCAAAGAAGGCTGAGGGGGGACCTGATTGAGGTGTACAAAATGATGAGGGGCATAGATAGGGTAGATAAAGAGGAACTTTTCCCCTTAGTAGGGGGGTCAATAACAAGGGGGCATAGATTCAGGGTAAGGGGCAGGAGATTTAGAGCGGATTTGAGGAGGAACTTTTTCACCCAGAGGGTGGTTGGAATCTGGAACTCACTGCCTGAAAGGGTGGTAGAGGCAGGAACCCTCACAACATTCAAGAAGCATTTGGATGAGCACTTGAAATGCCATTGCATACAAGGCTATGGACCAAATGCTGGAAAATGGGATTAGACAGGACAGGGGTGGATGGGCGGCGCGGACACGATGGGCCGAAGGGCCTCTTTCTGTGCTGTATAACTCTATGACTCTCTGACCTACCATCTATTCCATCAGCATCGGTGCCTTTGAAACTATCTCACCTTGGTCCCCAGAATCCCACCACGATCAACCCCAACACCAGCATCACCAGGAACACCAGCTACACCAATAACAACACAACCTTCTCCACAAGCAACCGACACTACACAGGACACAGGGCATCAGCACCTGACCACATTGCTGCCTGGGATGGCCTCAACATGGCTAGATTTACTTCACTTGATGCTGCACACATGATGTACCCTGGCTGCCACATGATGTGTCAGATTGGCACCACCCCACAACAACACCATAAAGCATCTCTACAATGCCCAAGCCATTCTTTCACACTCATCACCATTGTGGGGGGTACTGTTATGTCTCACCATTCAATGCAACTCACTAAGCCACTTCCAAAGGTGCACACAAATCTGTCCAAGAAAGCAAAGTGTTCAAAATAAAGGTTTCAATGTTTGAAAGCACATTAACAGAAACTTTACATGAACATTGCATAAAAGACCCAAGTGCCTACCCTAGTGTGTTGTTAGTTGGTATGATTGCACTAGGATGCGGGTGAGTGTGAGGGGCGGCTAGTGAGATGGGGATGTGATAATGTAGATAGAGAGGGATGGGTGGAGGTGCAAGGTAAGTTGGTGTGAGTAAGCATGTGCAGGAGTAGGGTAGGGAAGGCAGAGTGATTCTTCTTATTCTTAGGAAGCCCCTCGGAACCGAGGATGACTTGCTTCCACATTAAAAATGAGTTCTCATGTGACTGATGAGTCCAATGCGGGACCTACAGTCTCTGTCACAGGTGGGGCAGACGGTGGTTGAAGGGTCGGGTGGGTGAGGTGCTTGGGTTGATGTGCGCTCTTTGCGCGTTTGCGCTTGGCTTCCGCTTGCTCCCAGTGAAGAGACTCGAGGTGTTCGGCATCTTCCCGGATGCTTCTTCTCCACTTTGTGCAGTCTTGGGCCAGGGATTCCCAGGTGTTGATGAGGATGTTGCACTTTTTCAAGGAGGCTTTGAGGTTGTCCATGAAGCATTTCTTCTGCACACCTGGGGCTCCCTTGCCGTATCGGAGCTCTGAGTAGAGCGCTTGTTTTGGGAGTCTCATATCGGGCAAGATATACCAATTTGGATATTGTTGAGGGAGATGGCTTATTGGGGGAAGGCAGCAGCAGCCAACTTCCTGGCACTGTAGGTGGTTCTGCTGCACAGGACGGGATGAAAAAGAGCGGGAGAGCTATAGTGATAGGGGATTCTATTGTAAGGGGAATAGATAGGCATTTCTGCGGCCGCAAATGAGACTCCAGGATGGTATGTTGCCTCTCTGGTGCAAGGGCAAGGATGTCTCGGAGCGGCTGCAGGGCATTCTGGAGGGGGAGGTGAACAGCCAGTTGTCGTGGTACATATAGTTACCAACGATATAGGTAAAAACCGGGATGAGGCCCTAAAAGCTGAATATAGGGAGTTAGGGGATAAATTAAAAAATAGGACCTCAAAGGTAGTAATCTCAGGATTGCTACCAGTGCCACGTGCTAGTCAGAATAGATATAGAAGGATATTTCAGATGAATATGTGGCTAGATGAATGGTGCAAGGGGGAGGGATACAAATTCCTGGGACATTGGAACTGGTTCTGGGGGAGGTGGGACCAATACAAACTGGACGGTTTGCATCTGGGCAGGACCGGGACCGATGTCCTAGGGGGAGTGTTTGCTAGTGCTGTTGGGGAGGTTTTAAACTAAAATGGCAAGGGGTTGTGAACCTGTGCAGCGAGACAGAGGAAAGGGAAGCAAGGATAGACGCAAAAGACAGGAAGGAGAAAAGCAAAAGTGGCAGTAAGAGAAATCAAGGGTGTAAATCAAACATGGACACAGTAAATAATAATTCTAAAAGGTCTAAGAGTGTTAAAAAAACAAGCCTGTGTAGGGGGTGGTGTGGGGTGGCATGTACGCCCAGTCAGTTATGCCTCTGACTGTTTATGAGCGGTTTGAATCGCTCCCATACCCCTGGGTTCTAGACACCGGACTTAGGTACAAGGCGGCGATACAGAAGAGACTTGAGTAGACAGGTGGTTGGATGTAAGCAAAAACCAAGATTTTTATTGAAGAGGAAATTAAAACAATCTTATGAAAAAAAGTTACTAGTATACACTTTTACAGGCAAAATACAAAATAACTATACTTATACAGGGAATGGGGAACACACGGCACATCGAGGGAAAACAACTATCTTAACAATCCCCTTATCCTTATCCCACCCCCTATACCTAACTAGATTAAGCTATGAGGGGCCAGAATTTATGCTCACCAATCAAAAGGGGTCTGCTGACCTCAAAACAGCGGTGGGGTTCAGGGTTCGCTCTTGGTGCTCTCTGGAGCCTGCCATCGTCACGTGGTCTCCGGCTGCTGCAAGGACGTTGTCCAGGTACAAGTACCCGAAAGTTAAAGTCACTGCTTGGGTACTTTGCCTTGCAGGGATGACGGTTCCTCTTCCTCGGCCGACAGTTTGAGTTTATATGAAGATAGTCGCAGGTCAGTTGAGACTGTTGGCCCGATGATTCGAAGCCTGTCTTCAGTCATCTTCCTCAGTTTGTCTCCTCCGTTCGTCTCCTCAGTTCTCTTCCTCAGTTCGTCTTGCCTCTTCACCTCATCGCGTCCCGCCTCGCCTGGCCTGAATTGTCCGTGTCCACCCGATGCAGTGCCTGGGCGATTCCAGATGGAGTGGGGAAAGGCACGGGCAAAAGCCAGGAGATAAGCGCGGGACGGGGAAAGAGCAGCAGCCACGAGGGCGAGGAGCATGGAGAGGCCAGAGAGAAGAGAAGAGAGCGGTAGCTACCCGGGGCCTTCAATTATACTCCTTTTGAAAACCCTTATCTGCGCGCCAAATCAGGTTAGTTCTTTGTCCCAATCTTGGCAGGCTATTTTAAATAATGGTAGCAATCTATACTAACTGTTTTTAGATGGCCGGTAATCGCATCTACTGGCCCGATAATTGACTTGTTTTGTTTAAAATGCACCTTGATGGGCTTGTCCAGCCTCGATGGCTTCCTTAATCTGTTGCTGATTATTTATGCAAACTGCTTGATGGCCTTAACTATAGGCCTAACTGGGTTTGATCTGCCTCCGATTTGGGCTAATACATAATTCAAAGTCCTGTTTGGTTTCAAAAATGCAATGTCTCTCTACACAGAAACTGCAGCTTTGGTTTCGATTTCTCCACGAGCTCCCACAGAGTCCAAGTTTTAAAAATCTCACAGGCTTTCTGCCACGAGGCGCAGATGCCATTTTGGGTACACTTTTTCATTAAAATGTCCATGCAGGGTCCCTTTTCTTATTAATAACCTTTGGGGAAATGTAGAAATTTTGAATTTTGCGAATCTTACACTCCTCCCTGTGATACTAAAACTTGCTTGAAGTATCATACTTTTACAAAGTGAGCAAAAAATTTCTGACCCTCCATAGTCAACCTTCCCCTGTAATTACCTATCTAAATATACCCACGACACATGCACTTCACATTCAGTGAAAATGTAGTGAACATCAGCATACAGAGAGTAAAACTACAGACTTTACACACACCCAAGCATGGAGGGGGTCCAACACCCCTGCACCACTTGGTGCACATACATCTTTGTTACCCGCGTCGCAAAAAACAACAGAAAAACC
Source organism: Somniosus microcephalus (assembly GCF_052327205.1). Taxonomy (NCBI): domain Eukaryota; kingdom Metazoa; phylum Chordata; class Chondrichthyes; order Squaliformes; family Somniosidae; genus Somniosus; species Somniosus microcephalus. The sequence continues at coordinate 232,910,452 of NC_140991.1, forward strand.
TTTATTAAAAATAACAAAACACAAAAAAAAATCTTTAATCAAAATACAAGGAAAAAGACTTAAACGGTCGTATCTCCTTCCACCTTTACATAATGTTCCTTCCAGATCTTCTGGTTATGGAATTCTAACAACTGACCTTTTCCCTTACATTGAATGCAAGCTAGATACAACACTATCCCTAACTGGCAAACCACGAGAATGCGGGAAGCCAGTTTGATCCATGAAGGGAACCTCTATATTATTGAAAATGTCCCACCAGGGTGGAATCACAATATCCAATATCTTAGTCCCTATCTCTACTGTTTTCTGCTCTAGAGTGTAAAAATGATTCTGCGAAACTATGACGGCTTTGAGTATTTTGGTAAGGTGTTCAGGGAGAGGGGGAATTTCATAGCCAAAGTGGGCTACGTACTTTTGCAAATCCGTAAAATTATGCTTCACAGTGAGGTGAACAGTGGAGGGTTCAGGAATGGGAACAATTCGCTCCTGGGTCACTTGAACTTCTGCCTCAGGTTTAAAACAGAAGCTGCTTTCACTGACCGGACACCAGCTATGCTGTCCATGCTGGTAGTGGGACGCGCCGGTGGTGACACAATATGTCCCACCTCCTATATATGCTACCTGCGGGGGAACATGGCCTTGTGCCATTGCCTCCATGGTACAATTTATAGGTTTCACGCCAGCAGCTCGGAACCCACACTACGGTTTCAAATAGGCATTCAAGTGGTGGGGACACAGGATTATGTGTGCTCCCCGGCTTCGGCACCCTGAGAGGTCAGTATCTGTCATAGCGTGCTCCCACTTTATGACGTAAGGCGGGACCGCTGTGAAACAAATGTGTGCACCCCCCTGAATGACTCCAATGTTCTCCACCCTGTATACCGGCGCGGGTCGGGCTGTCTTAACCATGACCGGCATCCTAACTACTACTCCCATGATTGTGTGGTTGGACCGCCCACAATCCATGGGGACTGGATAGGCTTCGGAGGCTAGCCGGAGTTGGCACAGGCTTAATGCATTCTCAAATGGGTGTAGGGCTGCGAGGTGCTTGTTGCTAATCCAAAACCCTGTTTTAAATCCTCTAGATTACTGCGGCCCTCGCCCAGTAACCACGCCCCATATAACACGCACACCTCATTCTGCGCAGCCTGGTCAGAAGTGTCGTGTATTGATTGCGAGTTTGACACCAGTCAATACGGTAGTGTAATGTGCATTGCATTATGGGAATTACCCGGGAAAACGGCAGTCGGCCATTTTACGCAATAAAGTGAACATCGCAGTTATAAGCCTGTCTGCCTGACTCTGATTTAATTCGACGTAGCTACATGCTTGATTGAACGCATTAAAGCATAGATACAACTTTGGCGATCAGGATAACAAACGGAATCATTTTAGATAGGTAGTTGCCCAAGTTTAGTTAGCTAGGGTGGAGATGACAGGCATTCAAAATTTTGCATGCTTCGCCGAGCCAGCCACGTTGGGTCCAAGATGGACAAGGTGGTTAACGTCTTTTGAGCTTTATGCCGACGGCAAAGGACTCATTATCGACGATACCTCTACAGGTGCCACAAAGCGGAGGAGAAGCACTCTACTTCTACATCTAGCAGGACCAGACGTCCAGGATATCTTTTCGACTCTACCGGACACAGGAGTGCCAGCAGACTACACGGCGGCAGTTAGTGCTTTGAATCACTACTTCTTGCCCCAGGTCAACGCAGCATTTGCTAGACAGACTTTTCATAAGTTGTCCCAGAAGACAGGTGAGACTGTGCAACAATTTGCTACTCACTTGTGGCAGGCTGCTAAAGACTGTGCTTTTGGGGGGGATGCAGATAATCAAGAGACGCTATCCTGAGTAGATGCACGTCAGCCTATGTGCGGAGGAAATTGCTAGAGGAAGGGCAAGGTCTAACGCTTGCCCGCACATTACAATTGGCCTCACAATGTGAAAACGTCGAGGAGCAGATGTCAGCCATGTCATGTACAGAGAAGGCGGAGACAGATACTGTTCATCGTGTTACACAGAAAAGAGGGTATTATGCGAAAAGCTCGACAGAGAAACCAAAGGGAAATGGCGATAGGAATGAAAGGAAATGTTACAGATGTGGACACACAGACCACATGGGCAGAGATCCGAAATGCCCAGCAAGTGGACAAACATGTCATAAGTGCAAGGGAAAGGATAATTTCTCCAAAGTATGCCGCATAAAGGGTACAAAGAATCACAGTGTGAACAATGCAGAGGAACAAAATGACATTGCATTTGCTGTTACTGGAAATAACGTGACAGAGAGACTTACCTTTTGTGTGGGAGGAGTAAACCTGAGAATGTTAATTGATTTGGGTGCAACTAGTAATGTGATAGATGAGAATACATGGGAAGGATTAAAGTCAGAACACATTAAGTGTCAGTCACATGTCCCTAAGACAGAGAGAAAGTTATTCTCTTATGCTTCTAGCCGACCACTGTCAGTTAAAGATATATTCACATGTGGGATTACAATAGGTAAGAGAACTGAGCAGGCGGAGTTCATTGTGGTTAAAGGCCATGGAGAGCCGTTGCTAGGAAGGGAGACAGCCATGAAACTGGGAGTTTTAAAAATAGGCGCAGATGTCTCAGCTGTGGTAGATGTAAGACGGCTACTAGAACAGCGGTATCCAAAGGTGTTCCAGGGAGTAGGAAGGCTGAACACAAAACAGATCAGTTTGTATATCGACCCACAAGTGAAGCCTGTGGCCCAGCCACTCAGGCGTATACCATTTAACTTAAGGGGGGCAGTAGAGGCCAAAATAAAACAATTGAGGGACATGGACATTATCGAACCTGTAACTGGTCCCACCCCATGGGTAAATCCTGTGGTTATTGTACCAAAAGCGGATAAGGATGTAAGGTTATGCCTAGACATGAGACGAGCAAACCAGGCAATAGTGAGGGAACAATATCCAATCCCCACCATTGATGATACTCCAAGGTATGAACGGCTCGACGGTGTTTAGTAAGCTAGACCTGAAATGGGGTTATCACCAGCTAGAACTGACCCCTGAGTCACGAGAAATCACAACGTTTGCAGTACATAACGGAGTATACAGGTACAAGAGGCTGATATTCGGTGTATCTTCAGCTAGTGAGCAATATCAGCACGAGATAGCTAATGCCTTAGCTGGAATAGAGGGTGTTGAAAACATCTCAGATGACATTATCGTGCATGCACACGACCAGGGAATGCACGACAGACACCTGCACGCTGTCATGACCAGACTAATGGAATGTGGACTGACACTAAATTCAGAGAAGTGCCAATTCAACATGGACCGATTGATTTTCATGGGAATCCTGTTGTCTGAAAAAGGCATCGGACCAACAGCAGAGAGAGTGCAAGCGGTGGCAGAAGCTTGGGAACCAGAGAATGCTACAGAGGTGAGGAGTTTCTTGGGATTTGTTGGGTACAGTAGCAGATTCATCCCGCAGTTTGCAACGCTATCAGAGCTACTGTGACGCCTGACGAGAAAAGACACACCATTTAAATTTGGATCACAACAGAGACAGTCATTCAGTGCACTCAAGGAAGAGTTGGCCAGAGCCGGCACTTTAGCATATTTTGATAAGGACGCACCAACCAAGGTGATTGCAGATGCCAGTCCTGTAGGTTTAGGCGCAGTACTAGTTCAGGACCAACAGGGACAAGAGGTGCCAATATGCTATGTAAGTCATAGTTTAACAGACTGTGAGAGGAAATACTCTCAAACAGAGAGAGAGGCCTTAGCTCTTGTATGGGCTTGTGAGAGGCTGCATCCATATGTGTATGGCCAAAAATTTAACTTGGTAACTGACCATAAGCCATTACAAGTGATATATGGCACACACTCTAAACCCTGTGCCCGTATAGAGAGATGGGTACTTAGATTACAGCCGTACGATTTTAAGGTGATACACATTCCAGGCAAGCAAAACATTGCAGACCCACTGTCACGATTGCTGGGGAGACAGCAAAACAGGAGAGAGATTCTCATGGCTCAGATGAATACGTGAGATTTGTAGCTGTGAGTGCAACACCAAAAGCACTCACTACTAGAGAGGTGGAGGAAACCTCTGCTGCCGACGCAGAGCTGATTGAGGTATGGAAGGCAATCACAAACAGACATTTTGAGAACTGTAAAACTTACGCAGCAATTGCAAACAAGCTGTGCATAGTGGGGTACCTAGTTCTTCGGGGAACACGCATCGTGCTACCCACAGTGTTACACGCACGAGCCCTGGTGTTAGCACATGAAGGACACTTGGGAATAGTTGGAACAAAGCAACATCTCAGAACCAAGGTTTGGTGGCCTGGCATGGACAAGGCAGCTGAAAAACACTGTAAAGCGTGTCACGGCTGTCAGATAGTAGCCAGACCTGACCCACCTGAATCGCTGAGACCAACACCATTACCGGAGAGCCCCTGGCAGGATGTAGCTATAGACTTACTGGGACCCTTGCCATCCAACCACTCCATTCTTGTGGTAGTTGATTATTATAGTCGCTACTATGAATACGACATCATGACCTCCACAACAACAGAGAAGGTTATTGATAGTTTAGAGTCAATCTTCAGCCGTCATGGTTTGTCAATCACCTGCAAATCTGATAATGGTCCCTGTTAGATCCGTGTATCTTGATGTTGTGTCCTTCAATAATTAGACAACCAGACTGCAGGGAACGATTCAACAGGTGTTTACTGAATGAGGGTTACTCTAGAACGAACTGTACAGATCACTACTCAGGGTTTATATACAGGTGTGGTCACTGCCAGTACTACAGTATACAGGAGCTGTAAAAAGTAGTTCTCCCCTTAAAGGTGCATACATTACAATTCCTCCCCTTTTAGATTAACAGTACCATAACACTCATTTAACAATTAAATATCAAACCAATTACAATTAACACTTTTAACATGCAACATTAACTGAAAATAGTCTATTTATAAATTCAGTCTTTGGGGAGGCTTCCTGATTCTTTCTGGATAATGCCTTTCCCGAGTGTCTCGCTCTTGGTGCGGAGGCGATTCTAACGCCCTGTCGTCAGTTGATTCATCAGCTTCCAATGCTATTGTTTCTGAGGTAGATGCGACCTGTACGTTGGGTTCCTCACCAGGTACGTATGGCCGAGACATGGGGTTGACTCGTTCCTGTGACTCTAGGATCTGGTCAGCATGGCGTCTCACAATGTTCTCCCCAACATCCACTGTGTACATTAGTGGCCCCTGCCGTGTGCATATCGTTCCTGGTTGCCATTTCTCTGTTCGGTAGTCACGGGCCAAGACTGGTTGCCCTACATTGAAGCTTCTTGTCGGCTTCTCATTGATGTGCTGGAATTGCTTATTCTCAACATCTCTTCGTACATTTGGTCTGAGCAAATCCAGACGAGATCTCAACCTTCGGTTAAAGAACATCATGGCCGGGGCTTGGTTGGTGACTGCATGTGTCGCATTTCTGTAGGCTAACAGGAAATTGTCCACCTTATGCTGTAGTGGAATGTCGTCATCGCACATGGCCTTTACTGCTTTTTTAAAGGTTTGTACGAACCTCTCAGCCAATCGATTTGTGGCTGGATGATACGGGGCGGATGTGTAATGCCTCACCCGATTCGTTTTCATAAATCTTCGAAACTCTTCGGACACAAACTGTGGTCCGTTATCAGAGCAAATCTGCTCCGGCAAGCCGTTCCTGGCAAAAATGGTCCGTAGGACTGCAATAGTTTTCTCCATGGTGGTGGAGGACATTTTGATCACCTCAGGCCATTTCGAGTGCGCATCCACGGCTATTAAAAACATTGAGTCCATGAATGGACCAGCAAAATCAATATGCACCCATTGCTATGGAGATGAGGGCCACTCCCATGGGTGTAGAGGGGCATGTGGTGGTGCATTTTGGACCTTCTGGCATCCTGAGCAGCTCTTTATCAGGTCCTCGATTTGCTGATCGATCCCCGGCCATCACACATAAGCCCTAGCAAGGCTTTTCATTTTCACCCCTCCCAGATGACCTTCGTGAAGCTCATTGAGCACTCTCTCCCTTAACTTGGGTGGAATTACCACTCGGGATCCACACATCAAGGTCCCCTGGCATACTGACAGCTGTTCTCTTCTGGATGAGAATGCTGGCAACAGTGAGTCGCCATGTGCTGGCCGTCCCTTCACCGTCAAATCATATACCCGAGACAGTGTCGGGTCATTTTGGGTCTCCTTCTCTATACCAGCATTAGTTACTGGCAAGCATTCAATTATAGTCGAATGAAATATTTCGACAGGATCCACTGCTGGTGCTTCCTCCACAGTAGGCACTGGCAGGCGTGATAGCCCATCAGCGTTTCCATGCTGTTTCGTGCCCTTATACTCGATTTGATATTGGTGCGCCCCTAGAAAAAGGGACCATCTTTGTAGCCGTTGCGCAGTCATCACCGGAACGCCCTTCTTTGGATTAAAGATGGAGACAAGTGGTTGGTGGTCAGTCAGCAAGGTAAACTTCTGCCCGTGCAGATAGTGATTGAACTTTTTCACTCCCCACACTAGGCTGAGGGCCTCCCTGTCAATCTGGGCGTAGTTACGCTTGGCTGAGGTTAGTGACTGAGACGCAAAGGCTACTGGCCTCTCCGAGCAGTCCGGGAATTTGTGCGACTGCACCGCTCCAATGCCATAGGGTGATGCATCACACGCCAACCGAATTGGTAGTGCTGGGTTGAAATGAGCCAACACCTCTTTTGATGTGATCAATGCTTTGCTCTTCTGGAAAGCTCATTTACATTCGTCACTCCACTTCCATGGTACCCCCGTTTGCAATAGGGTGTTCAGTGGGTGTAGTACGGTGGACAAATTCGGCAAGAACTTATGGTAGTAGTTCACCAGCCCGAGGAACGACCTCAGTTGTGACACATTTTCCGGTGCTGGAGCCTTGACTACTGCCTCAATCTTTTCAGGGGACTTATGTAACCCCTCTTTATCAATAACGTGGCCACAATACGAGATCTGCTTCTGGAAAAACTCGCATTTGGGGCGATTAGCTCGGAGCCCATATTCCTTCTACCTGGTGAGCACCTGCTCCAGGTTGGCAAGGTGATCACTGTCATTTTCGCCCGTGACCAGGATGTCGTCCAAATAACACTGGGTCCCTGGAATCCCTTGCAGGACTTGTTCCATTGCCCTTTGCCAAATAGCCAGAGCTGATGCTACCCCGAACACCAGCCGCTGGTATTTGTAGAGACCTTTATGAGTGTTGATCGTGAGGTACTGTTTCGAGGCTTCTTCTACCTCCATTTGCAGGTACGCCTGGGCCAGATCAATCTTAGTGAAGCGTTTCCCTCCAGATAGCGGGACGAAAATATCTTCAATCCGCGGAAGCGGATATTGTACAGTGTGAAGGACTGGGTTCACTGTCACCTTAAACTCCCCACAGATGCGAACCTTCTTTGGTTCCCCAGGCGTATTACTCAACGACCTCTTCATTACAGGAACGATGGGTGTAGCCCACTCGCTCCAGTCCACTTTCGACAGTACTCCTGAACGTTCCAAACCTTCCAGCTCTGCTTCGACGGCTGGGCGGATCACATAAGGTACCGGTTTGGCCTTAAAAAACTTTGGGCTTGCATTTTCCTCTATTTTGATCGTCGCTGTTATGCCTTTTAGTGTTACGAGTCCCTGCTGGAACACTTCTTGTGCGTCAGTTAGCATTTTTGACAGTCGTCCAGGTGTGATGTCGTCATCCTTTTAGGCATCTACAGTCAGTGCTTGTATGGAATGCCAATCTAGCTGTATCTTTCGGATCCATTCATGTCCTAGTAGTGGTGGTCCTCCATCTGGCAATACATATAGGTCCATTTTTGGTGTTTCCTTGCCGTTATATATAACGTTCACCCTTATTTTTCCTTTGGGGTGGACTTTTTGCCCCGTGCACGTCTTCAAGACAATCTTTGTATCTCTCAAGGGTATATGTGAGAATAGCCGCTTGTAGTCCCTTCGGTTTATGACTGTTAGGGCTGATCCTGTGTCCAATTCCATTTTCACTTGGACTCCTGCTATCTTGAGCGTGACCCAGATAGTTTGATGATCCTCCGTTTTGATCACATTATGTAGTTTCAGACAGCCCAGCTCCTTGCTTCCGTAGTCTGTATCACTTTTCTGTTCGTCTGAACTACTCTCCGTCACCTTATGTACCTTCTTGTACTTCTCCTGTGGAGATATCTTGCTGCTGGTTTTCTTTCCCAACCTGCAGACTCTTGCTATGTGTCCTACTTTTCCACACTGTTTGCACACTTTGTCCTTGAACCAGCAATCCTTACGGTCGTGTGTTGTTCTGCCGCAGCGATAGCACTTCACTGTTCCGTATGACATTTCATTTGTGCCATATTCTTGCGGTCTCCGTTGTATCTCTGCCACGCCCCGTGCTGCTGCTTCATGTGATACTGCCATGCTGAAAGCCTTGTCCAGCGTAAGATCCTTTTCTGATAGAAGCCGTTTCTGGGTTCCTTCACTTTGAAGCCCACACACAAACTTTTCCCTTAAAGTATCTGCTAGTCCTGTTCCAAACTGGCAGTGTTTTGATGGCTTGCGCAGTTCTGTTAAATACTCAGCATTACTTTCATCTTTATGCTGGTTCCTTTTGTGAAACTTAAATCTTTATGCTATCAGCAGCAGTGTGGGGTTTAAGTGGTCCTGTAGGATTGACACTATGTTTTCAAAATCCTTTTCTACTGGCTTCTCTGGGTTTACTAGGTTTCATAGTAAGCCATACGTTTTTGCACCCATTGAATTCAACAATACCAGCGCTTTCTTGTCATCTGGCACTTCATTCGCCTTGCAGTATACTTCTATGCATTCGACATATGTCATCCAATCTTCGACTTCATTGTCGAACGCTGTGATACTGCCACTCTTCGGCATTTTTGGGTGTGGTTAGACTGGCTTAAAATGGCATCTCCCGCGCTTTCCTTTCTTCCCCGCTGCGGCTTTAAATGGCGTCTCCCGCGCTTTCCTTTCTTCCCTGCTGATGCTGCTCGGCCCTTGAACACCGGCTGCGCTCTGCTCTCTCGCGCCTCTCTCTCCCATTGACGCCGCTCGGTCCTGAACACCGGCTGCGCCCTGTGCGCTCTACCCTCTCTCTCTCCCCCGTCGATGCTGCTCGGCCTTTTTCTGTGCCGTCGGTCGGCTCTGGCCGCCGCTGTCCGGGAAGGGTCTGCACAGTACCTGTTGCCAGCCTGTTTCGCTGGACCACCTTGACTGGAAAGCCAAGCCTGGCTCTCGACAGCCTCCCCTGCAATGCTCAAATCTCCGCTGGATGACTGGGGGGTTTCCCGTGGTCGACGCCCGTGCTTCTGGACTCGGCCTTCTTCCACTGTTCTCCAGGAGCGAATCCCTGGGAGGTGATGCAGAGTTGCAGGTTGGTTTGAATCTGCTCGTCGCCAATGTTAGATCCGTGTATCTTGATGTTGTGTCCTTCAATAATTAGACAACCAGACTGCAGGGAACGATTCAACAGGTGTTTACTGAATGAGGGTTACCCTAGAACTAACTGTACAGATCACTACTCAGGGTTTATATACAGGTGTGGTCACTGCCGGTACTACAGTATACAGGAGCTGTAAAAAGTACTTCTCCCCTTAGAGGTGCATACATTACAGTCCCCAATTCAGATCTGAATTATTCAAAGAACACTGTGAAAACAACGGGATCAAACACCTGAAAACGACAGCAAAATGGGCTCAGACTAACGGAGAAGTCGAGTGCCAGAATGCATCGGTGATGAAGAGAATCAGAATTGCTCAGTCAGAAGGACTAGATTGGAAACGTGAACTTAGAAAATATGTGACTGTGTACAGGAGCATTGACCATGCCACGACAGGAACGAGCCCGGCAGAGCTGCTCTTTAAATGGAAAATGAAAGGAAAGCTGTCAGACATCACAGAGTCGCGCGCAGACATGGAAGTACGTGACCGGGATGCAGAACAAAAAGGCAAGTCCAAACTGTACGCAGATGAACAGCGGAGAACACAATGCTCAGAAGTGGAAGTTGGCGACACGGTGCTGGTACGGCAGGACAAAGTGGACAAGTTCACCACTCCTTTTAATGCCACACCCCACAAAGTTTTGAGTAAAACAGGGAGTCAAGTAGTAGTAGAATCTCCAGACGGAGCACGCTACTCAAGAAACACGATGTTTGTGAAGAAATACAGAACCAATGGACCAAAGGAGACACTTCATGAGCAGGAGGAAACACAAGTGACTGAGGACAGTATAGTAGACCCTGACACACATACCACTGTGACACAGGCAATACCCACTGACACCAACATGTCAGACATACCCAATACAGCCAGACCTCAAAGGGTTAAAAGAAAACCCCAAAGACTGTCTGATTATGTCACAACATAAACTGTGCGAGAAATGCATGGGTGATGTTAAATGTTTAAACCTGGGAATTATTTAGTTGTGTGGTAAGACACAAGTTTGTAAAAAGTTTATAAACCATATAAGTTATGCAGTGTTATTGTAAGCAACTGTTTGTAAACTGTAAGTTTGTTTCCAAGGAAAAGGGGGATGTTGTGTATTGATTGCGAGTTTGACACCAGTCAATACGGTAATGTAATGTGCATTGCATTATGGGAATTACCCGGGAAAACGGCAGTCGGCCATTTTACGCAGTAAAGTGAACATCGCAGTTATAAGCCTGTCTGCCTGACTCTGATTTAATTTAACGTATCTACATGCTTGATTGAACACATTAAAGCATAAATACAACAAGAAGCATTTCTGTCCTCCCTTATGAGAGCATTTACCATCTTTGCGTGCTTTTCCAATTCGGCTATGATTTCCTTTAAATGGACCGTCATGGCCTGGTCCTCATGCAACTCCGAGCCCAGTGCCTTGTTCTCATCCAGTAATATCTTCTTTAACTGTGTTTTTAAATCGTTTATCTGGGTCTGCAACTCTATGTCATCTAAACTGTTGATGACAGAGGACCCAGTATTAAACGCAGTGAAACCATCGTTCCATACTCCCCTTCTTTGCCTCCCTGCATTACCCAAAAACTCTCGGTGTGTGGTGTAGATTTCGGTTTTGTCCTTGTGGGCGAAATTGAACTCGTAAAACTTCTTGAACATGTCGTTTAACAGGGCCTGGTATAGCTGCTCTGTTTCTTTGGGACACCACTCCGGCAAATGTACCTCCGTGAGATTTAAAATCACGGAGGCTACCACGTAGTGTACCCCCTGGTACAGCATCTGATCAGTGGGGACTAGTACCAACCCATTCCCTGGTCCCTTGATGGTAGTGGGGCAACCTTCCCTGGGTAACCTCGCCGCCTGCGCCATGGGCATGGCAACATGCTCAGTGGTGTTGACTGGGATCGGGGTGTAAGGGACCGCACACACCTTCAGGCTGATATCCCACTTCATCCCCTCCCCGGTGTCGTGCCACTGCCGGTGGAAAACGATAGAGATGCCTGCGGGGCAGACCTCCTCTGACCCCCACATACGGATATAAATCCCTTGATCCGGCTCCCACCACTTGTCCCAACACACAATTAATCCTCCATGAGTCCCTGTGATCGTCCGGTGGGTGTTGTTCCCCAGCCGTTCCCACTCGACTTCGGGGTTCCTCATGTCCTTGCTCAGCTTCCTGAGCCACCACCATCTATCCAGTGGAATGTGTCCTTTACACGTCAAACATATTCGCTTCCCAACAGTGACGCTGACCCTCGTGGTAACAACTCGTACCCTGGGGCACAGGAGGGAGGCCTCCCCGTACGTGAATCCGGTTTGGCTGGAGTACTGAGACGAATTGGACCCCAGCCATCCTGGCCACCTTCCCTCATGGAAGTAGATGGTGGTCTCCTCCACATCCCGTTCACCACTTCCATCGATCGCTGTGGGCGCCTTGTCTCCCGAGCACCCGTAGATGTGGGAGTCTTGGACGTTGTCTTGTCTTTCGATGCTCATCCCAATCAGGGCGAATAGGATCACGATCCCCTTCATCCTGAAGATCTTTCTGCAAAAGATACAAAAACATGCAGCCAGATCCCCAAGAGATTCTCTGGCTTGGTGAAGCATGGTCGGGTCCCGCGACCTCGACCCCAAATATACACTCTCAACAGATTCCTTAACTCAAAACTACCCATCACCTTATTTAACTTAAATCAAAAACATCCAAACTTAAGCTAAATAATTAAACTTTACTTAAACTAAAACTTAAACTAAAACTATATACCTCCGCTGCCCGTCTCCGGGCGGCCAGGCTAATCCTTGGTCAGACTGCGGCTCGTCGCTCCCCCCGGCGAGACCGCACCGTCCTTCACTGTTGGTCCCTCGCAGCTCGTGGCTGCTGGCTGAGGACCTGTGTCCTTGGACCTCTCCCTGACTCAAGGGGCAGCCCTTGGTAACTGGAAGGCTGGTGACTATGGCTTTCTCGGCTGGGGCGTCCGTGGGGACCTTCTAGGGGCCTTGGCGGGTGGGGCTTTCTTGGCCACTGGGCCTTTAACCCGAACCAATGCTCCCTCAGGCTTGACCCCTCCAGAACCTGGGCTGGGGGCAGGTAACTTTTCGCAGCCTGCTACTGCGAGCTGTGAGTCTCCGCCCCCAGGTCCCATGGTTGGGTCCGGGGTGGGGTTTTCGACCTCTGGTCCCTCCCTCTTGTAAGGGGTTTTCGATCGCAGAGGTTTCTCTCTCTAGAGGCCTCTCTCTCTTGCACAGTAAAAACATTGAGTGGTTTGACCCACTCGCCCCTTAGGTTCTATACACTGGTCTTTGAGGCAGGAACTACAATGCAGAGAATACTCTATAGATCAGGTTTAATGAAAACGAAATGAAATGTTATTGCATAAAGGAACAAATTGAATGTAAGCCAAATAAGGTACATGGGAGGGAAAAACAAATCATAATACAGGGCTAACCAACATATATACAGGCATGTTATACTTTACAAAAGTCATCTCGAAATGGGGAAACACACGGAACATCGAGGGACAACAACTCATAATTAATTATACCCAAAATGCCCACCCCCTAAGCCTAGCTAGATCAGATTATGAGGGGCCAGAAACATGCTCACCAGTCCAATGAGAAAGTATAAGATTTTGAAAGGTCTGCATTTTGATCCTCTCAGGCGTCCTGTCTCCACGTGGTCAACGCTGCGGGCTGCGACACTCTCACTTCTTCCTCGAGGTGAAGGTCACGGACAGGCTGGATGCTGGCAGGCCTGGACATCGGCGTGGACGGAGACCACCTATTTGACAATGGTCAGATAGGTTTCTTCGCAGAGCCCAGCTGGTTTACCATTTTCAGATAGGTTTCTTCTAATGGGTTGCTGTCCTTTGTCTCGTCAACAGCCCGGGACTCCAGTTATACCTTTTCATGGAGGCCCTTATCTCCCGCCAAATCAAGGTTAGTCTTTGTGGGCTGTTCCAGGATATACCAGGTTGGCTCACAGAGACCCTTCACCTTCAGATCCATCTGTGAGAGGAGCAAGGTCCAGCGAGCAATGCGGGCACTGCTCACTGTTCCATCCTTGATCCACTTGTCCAGAAGCATCTGATGGGTGAGGAGGGTGATGGGAGAGGTGCCTGTGAAGATCAATGATCTTTTCACAGCCCAATGTGTGGCCAAAAGGTACCGCTCACAGTTGGAATAGCTCCTTTCAACATCAGTGAGTATCCTGGAGGAGTAGACGACTGCTCTTGGAGCAGCACAGCACTCAGGCTGTCCTCGCTGGCTGCTACCTCCAGGAAAAACTCTTTCCCCCCATCTATGGCCCCTAGAGCTGGCGCGGTCTGAAAGTCTTTCTTGAGCCTGACAAATGCTGCCTGGCAACCCTCATCCCAAAGCCACTCCACTCCCTTGTGTAGGAGTCGGAGCAGAGGGGCTGCGGTGGCCACATAGTCCTCAATGAAATCTCTACATACCTGGACAGCCCCAGAAATGACCTCACACCCGTTACTGTGTTAGGGACTGGTAGTTTTGTACCGCCTCCCTCCTAGCCTTATCTATGGCCCTTTCTCCAGCGCGCACGGTCAGACCGAGGAATTTCACCTCCTGCTGGCCGATCTGCGCTTTCTTGGGATTTACCTTGAAACCCTGCTGCCCTAACAGCTCCAGCTGTTCGGCCAATAGCGGGCCATGCTCCTCTTTTGAATCAGTGAACAGGAGCAGGTCATCCACATATTGAACCAACTGTCTGGGCTGGCTAAAATCCTTCAAACTGTTGGCCATGCGCTGGTGGAAAATGCTGGGGCTGTTGTGGAAGCCCTGAGGCAAGCAGTTCCACGTGTACTGTTGCCCTTTAAACGTAAAGGCAAACTTGTACTGATCCTTCCTCCTTACAGGGATGGACCAAAACCCATTTGAAATGTCCAGCACCGTGAAAGTGGTCGCAGATGCTGGAATACTCCCGATGAGGTCGGCAACTGCTGCCACTGTGGGTGCGCAGGCTGGGATGTTACTATTTAGCACTCGATAGTCCACCGTGGCCCTCCATGAATTGTCTGGCTTTCTGACTGGCCGTAATGGAGAATTCACGTGGGTAGCTATCAGTCTCAGAACTCCTTGCTGCACTAACGAGGCCATGGCTGCTTCCATGTCCGGTTCTGCTTCCCTGGGGAAGTTATACTGTTTCTGTGGTCGGGCCATGGGGTCCCCGTCTACGCTGACCTCAAACCCTGTGACCCTCCCGCAGTCGTGTTTGTGAGTGGCAAATGTGGTCAGGTGGGCCTGCACAAATGCCTGGAACTCTGGTGGGGTGTTGCTGACCATGAGCCCGAGGTTATAATCCTCTTTGGGTTTCATGGTGCAGAGGGTCCCCTTCCCCTCCTTTCCCGGGATTACTACGATCTCTCCGTTCTTTACTTTACCTGCCCCCCCAAAGGCAGTGATTCCTCAAATCCACTAGGATCCCGTGGCCTACGATAAAGTCGGCTCCCATGACCCCTCTTCCACCCTCCACATCCCATTTCATCAGGACACAGGTCCACTTAGAGCTGAGCGGTCCTAACCGAATGGCGAGTGGGATGGAAAACGAGCCGGCCTGTTCCCTACCCGTGAACCCTGATAGACTGTATGGGACCCCGCTGGAGAGAGGTGAGGTGGTGGGGTTAGCTGAGTAGACCAAGGTGCATGATGCCCCCGTGTCTAACAAATAGGTCCTTGTCACCTTCTCCACCTCCATCTCCAAAAGGGGTCTTTTCCACTCATCATATCGGAGAGAACACAGAAAGACAGGCTGCGTTGGCTCTAGTCATGGCTGTGGGTTGGATGGGATGGATGGGGTGAGAGCACCGGTGGCGGCTGCTACTCTCCCCTGGCCAGTCAGCAAGGACCTCATGGCATCCAAAAGTGACTCGACCTCTGCGGAAGGGGTCCCTGCCCCCGCCTTTTGGGCTGTGACTGTGGGATGCTTTCCCTTGTTACCTTTCCAAGGGTTTTTGCAATCCTTCCGCCAGTGACCATCCTTCCCACACCCGTAACAATTGGTCTTGGTGTTGGGGGGGTTACTCCCTTCCTGGTGCCACTCTTTCCTACTCGGTCCGGGTTTTACCTCATGCACCTTTCCCGTGGGTGGGTGTGCATCGGCTCCCCTACCATTTTTGTAAGCCAGAGTGAGCTGCCTAATTACTGTAAGTTCGGTGGTCTGGGGATTTTTGGAATCGAACCAGGCTTCTGCCTTGGCTCGGACCTGTGGCAAGCTGTTTGCCACCAGGCAACGGAGCCAATGTGTCAGGGAATCGCCATCAGGAACGCCCGGCCCGGCGACCCCGGACAGGCCCTCCGGTACACCGGCCATAGCCAGTCCGCAAAAGCCTGCGGGGTTTCCCCTAAGAGCTGGATCATCTTCTCCACACAGGAGAAAGGACTTCCCTCATTCATCCCCATGGCCTCCAGAACCGCATCTCTAAGCTCCTCATACCCTCACTGCCCCCTTTTACACTCGTCAGAGAGGGATTGGAGGAGATTACTCTCCAGGGAGAATAGCAGCATTTTGGCCTTTTCAGCGTCATCGCAGTCGTTGACGCTGGCCGTTTGCTCTACTTCCCTGAAGTGGATCGAGGGGTCTCCCTTTTCGGAGAGCCTCGGGAGATGGCTGACCATAGCCCTAAGCTATGACTGGGAATTAAATATACCAGGTTATTTAACAATCAGGAAGGACAGGCAGGAAGGGAGAGGAGGTGGGGTGGCTATGTTAATAAAGGAAGGAATCACTATAATACAGAGAAATGATATTGGGTCAAAGGAGCAGGATAGTGAAACAGTTTGGGTGGAGATAAGGAATAATAAGGGGAAAAAAACACTAGTGGGTGTAGTCTATAGGCCTCCGAACAGTTGCAACTCTGTTGGACGGAGTATTAATCAGGAAATAGTTGAGGCTTGTAATAAGGGAACAGCTATAATTATGGGGGATTTTAATTATCATATTAACTGGACAAATCAAATTGGGCAGAGCAGCCTTGAGGATGAGTTCATTGAGTGTATTAGGGATGGGTTTCTTGAGCAGTATGTAACTGAACCGACCAGGGGGCAAGCAACCTTAGATTTGGTCCTGTGTAATGAGGCAGGATTAATTAAAAATGTCCTAGTAAAGGATCCCCTTGGAATGAGTGACCATAACATGGTTGAGTTCCATATTCAATTCGAGGGTGAGAAGGTTGGATCTCAAACAAGCGTGCTGAGCTTGAATAAAGGAGACTATGAAGGTATGAGAGCGGAATTAATTAGAGTGGACTGGGAAAATAGATTAAAGGGTAAGACGGTACATGACCAGTGGTGTACATTTAAGGAGTTATTTTACAACTTCCAAAAAATATATATTCCACTGAGGAAAAAAGGGTGTAAAAGAAAAGATAGCCATCCGTGGCTAAGTAAAGTAATTAAGGATAGTATCCAACTAAAAACAAGGGCATATAAGGTAGCCAAATCTAGTGGGAGGATGGAAGATTGGGAAGTCTTTAAAAGACAGCAAAAAATAACTAAAAGATTGATTAAGAAAGGGAAGATAGATTATGAAAGTAAATTAGCAAAAAATATAAAAACAGACAGTAAAAGTTTCTATAGTTATATAAAAAGAAAAAGGGTGGCTAAAGTAAATGTTGGTCCCTTAGAGGATGAGACCGGGAAATTAATGGTGGGAAACATGGAGATGGCAAAAACACTGAACAATTATTTTGTATCAGTCTTTACAGTAGAGGACACTAAGAATATCCCAACACTGGACAAACAGGGGGCTCTAGGGGGGGAGGAACTAAATATGATTAAAATCACTAAAGAAGTGGTACTTGGTAAAATAATGGGACTCAAGGCGGATAAATCCCCTGGACCTGATGGCTTGCATCCTAGGGTCTTGAGGGAAGTAGCGGTAGGGATTGTGGATGCATTGGTAATAATTTTCCAAAACTCACTGGACTCAGCAAAGGTCCCGGCAGATTGGAAAACTGCTAATGTAACACCCTTATTTAAAAAGGGTAGTAGGCAGAAGGCTGGAAACTATAGACCTGTTAGCCTAACATCTGTGGTTGGTAAAATGTTAGAGTCCATTATTAAGGAGACAGTAACGGGACATTTGGATAAACATAATTTAATAGGACAAACTCAGCATGGTTTCATGAAGGGGAAGTCATGTTTGACAAATTTGCTTGAGTTTTTTGAGGAAGTAACATACAGGGTGGATAAAGGGGAACCAGTGGATGTAGTGTATTTAGACTTCCAAAAGGCATTTGACAAGGTGCCACACAAAAGATTATTGCTCAAGATAAAAAATCACGGGATTGGGGGTAATATTCTGGCGTGGGTGGAGGATTGGCTCTCTAACAGAAAGCAGAGAGTTGGGATAAATGGTTCGTTCTCAGATTGGCAACCAGTAACTAGTGGTGTTCCGCAGGGGTCAGTGCTGGGTCCCCAACTCTTTACAATCTATATTAACGATTTGGAGGAGGGGACCGAGTGTAACATATCAAAGTTTGCAGATGATACAAAGATGGGACGGAAAGTAATGAGTGAGGAGGACATAAAAAACCTGCAAAGGGACATAGACAGGCTAAGTAAGTGGGCAGAGATTTGGCAGATGGAATACAATACTGGAAAGTGTGAGGTTATGCACTTTGGCAGGAAAAATCATAGAGCAAGTTATTATCTTAATGGCAAGAAACTGGAAAGTACTGTAGTACAAAGGGATCTGGGGGTCCTGGTGCACGAAACTCAAAAAGTTAGTATGCAGGTGCAGCAAGTGATTAAGAAGGCCAATGGAATGTTGGCTTTTATTGCTAGGGGGATGGAATATAAAAACAGGGAGGTATTGCTGCAGTTGTACAAGGTATTGGTGAGACCGCACCTGGAATACTGCATACAGTTTTGGTGTCCATACTTAAGAAAAGACATACTTGCTCTCGAGTCAGTACAAAGAAGGTTCACTTGGTTAATCCCGGGGATGAGGGGGTGGTCATATGAGGAGAGGTTGAGTAGATTGGGACTCTACTCATTGGAGTTCAGAAGAATGAGAGGCGATCTTATTGAAACATATAAGATTGTGAAGGGGCTTGATCGGGTGGATGCGGTGAGGATGTTCCCAATGATGGGTGAAACTAGAACTAGGGGGCATAATCTTAAAATAAGGGGCTGCTCATTCAAAACTGAGATGAGGAGAAACTTCTTCACTCAGAGGGTGGTAGGTTTGTGGAATTTGCTGCCCCAGAAAGCTGTGGAAGCTACATCATTAAATAAATTTAAAACAGAAATAGATAGTTTCCTAGAAGTAAAGGGAATTAAGGGTTACGGGGAGCGGGCAGGAAATTGGACATGAGTCTATGTTCGGAATGGTCATGGCCCTGTGGGTAGTGGAGTGGGCCCAGGGGCCGTGTAGCCTTGTTCTGCTCCTACTGTGTTCTAATTCTGTGTTTGATTTCAGGAGATGGTTTTATTCCTGTTCCTGGCTGGGGTGGAGATCGCCTTTACAGAAGGTAAGTACTGTAGAAAATATAGGGACAGAGTGATCTCCTGGAAGAATTTCGATCGCCTAGATGGGTCGGAGAGGAATTTCCCAGATTTTTTTCTCCCAAATTGGCCATTGGGTCTTATCTGCTTTTTCGCCTCTCCCGGGAGATCACATGGGTTCGGGTGGATGCAGAGTGATAAAAGATTTGAGGTTAGGATCAGATCAGCCATGATCTTATTGAATGGTGGAGCAGGCTCGAGGGGCTGATTGGCCTACTCCAGCTCCTATTTCTTATGTTCTTATGTAAGCTGTTGGGTGTTAAAGGGTAATACGAACTGGTTTTGGAGGGGTCCCTCAATGTCGCCATTGGCCTCCGATGCCGTGCTGGGCACATCGGTCCCGGCTCCGACCTCTCTGGCGGGGGTTGCTCTACCTCCGCCTCCACCTCTGGCTCCACTCCGGGCTCCACCCCGGGTTCCACCCCCCCTTGCTGCCAAACCTCGTTGAAACTTGGCGCTACGGGTGGTGGTCATGAGTTATCCTCTCTCTCAATCGGGTCGTCCCTAGACACTACCAGTGACGTTGGAACTGTCCTCCCCTCATTCCCCATAAAATCTGCCTGGCCTGCCTTTGGGCCTATGAGGCATACCATGCCTTTTGCCTTCCGGAGAGCCCGGCTCAGATTTTCTATCCTCTCTTTACAGGGGCCGTGGTCTGCCTCCTCAAACCCCTGATCGCTCGCTAGCTTATATGCTGCCTTTACCTCCTGTACTTTCTCTCCCTTTTCCCTAATCTGCCTTGCCAAGCGGGCATTCTTCTCCCGCAACCTTAACTCATTTCCCTTGGCCTCGGTGACTTGGCACCGTAGGTATTCCAACTGGGCCTTGTGTTCTCCCACTAAATTCACTCTTTCCTGATTCAGAGCCTGCAAAGCTACTAATAAATTCTCCCCTGCAAGAGCCTTATCCTGGATCTCCAGGGCTGACTCCCTTAACACGACTGCCTGTGCTGCAACGAGCCTGTCCAAAAGCTGGACCTGCTTTTTAAAACACATCAGCCAAACTGCCTTCTCTAAGGACCTCTTGAGTTCCTTTCCCTCTGTCCACTTAGCTGCTGCATCTACCGGACGCCCAGCCTTTAACAGAGTGGTGATCCACTTCTTAGTGATATTCACCTTGCTAAACACGTAATCAGAAATCCTTTTCTCCATCATGGTTCGCTCATCCGAACCACTGTCTACTGCGTCGCAACCTTGTTGCCGGTGTCCTGTCGCGGTCGCCATTTCTGTAGGGGGTGGTGTGGGGTGGCGCGTACGCCCAGTCAGTTATGTCCCTGACTGTTTATGAGTGGTTTGAATTGCTCCCACGCCCCTGGGTTCTAGACACCGGACTTAGGTACAAGGTGGCGATACAGAAGAGACTTGAGTAGACAGGTGATTGGATGTAAGCAAAAACCAAGATTTTTATTGAAGAGGAAATTAACACAATCTTATGAAAAAAAGTTACTAGTACACACTTTTACAGGCAAAATACAAAATAACTATACTTATACAGAGAATGGGGAACACACGGCACATCGAGGGAAAACAACTATCTTAACAATCCCCTTATCCTTATCCCACCCGCTATACCTAACTAGATTAAGCTATGAGGGGCCAGAATTTATGCTCACCAATCAAAAGGGGTCTGCTGAACTCAAAACAGCGGTGGGGTTCGGGGTTCGCTCTTAGTGCTCTCTGGAGCCTGCCGTCGTCACGTGGTCTCCGGGTGCTGCAAGGGCGTTGTCCAGGTACAAGTACCCCAAAGTTAAAGTATCTGCTTGGGTACTTTACCTTGCAGGGATGACGGTTCCTCTTCCTCGGCCAACAGATGAGTTTATATGAAGATAGTTGCAGGTCAGCTGAGTCTGAAGGCCCGATGATTCAAAGCCTGTCTTCAGTCATCTTCCTCAGTTCATCTCCTCCATTCGTCTCCTCAGTTGTCTTCCTCAGTTCACCTTGCCTCCTCAACTCGTCGTGTCCCACCTCGCCTGGCCTGAATTATCCGTGTCCGCCCGATGCAGTGCCTGGGCAATTCCAGATGGAGTGGGGAAAGGCACGGGCAAAGGCCAGGGGGTAAGCGCGGGAAGGGGTAAGAGCAGCAGCCACGAGGGCGAGGAGCATGGAGAGGCCAGAGAGAAGAGAGTGATTGCTACCCAGGGCCTTCAATTATACTCCTTTCGAAAACCCTTATCTGCGCACCAAATCAGGTTAGTTCTTTGTCCCAATCTTGGCAGGCTATTTTAAATAATGGTAGCAATCTATACTAACTGTTTTTAGATGGCTGGTAATCGCATCTACCGGCCCGATAATTGAATTATTTTGTTTAAAATGCACCTTGATGGGCCTGTCCAGCCTCGCTGGCTTCCTTAATCTGTTGCTGATTATTTATGCAAACTGCTTGATGGCCTTAACTATAGGCCTAACTGGGTTTGACCTGTCTCCGATTTGGTCTGATACATAATTCAAAGTCCTGTTTGGTTTCAAAAATGCAAAGTCTCTCTTCACAGAAACAGCAGCTTTGGTTTCGATTTCTCCACAAGCTGCCTGTGCTGCAGAGTCCAAGTTTTAAAAATCTCACAGGCTTTCTGCCATGAGGCGCGGACGCCATTTTGGGTACCCTTTTTCATTAAAATGTCCATGCAGGGTCCCTTTTCTTATTAATAACCTTTGGGGAAATGTACAAATTTTGCGAATCTTACACCTGAAGGCTTTCGGCTGAAAATTCAGTAGCCTTAGCGCCTCATTTGAGGCGCTAGAGGGCCTTGCGCCGGAGTTCTGGCCAGTAGTGAAATTCCCTGGGGCCCTAAATCGGCGTTGCTCCGGTAGCGCTGCGCCGGCACCGATGACGTCATCGGTGTGCGCAGCGTCCCGGTTGCCGTGGTAACCCGCCCGAACTCCGAAATTGAGTTGCGGCCGCCTCGCCCGTGGCAGCCGCAACCAGCGTTTTGTCAGAGGTGCCTTACTGCAGTTAGCGCCGGCGCATTAAAGGCCCCGCGGCGGCCGGCCGCTTTCCCGCCGGCCGCCTGCCCGCAGCTCCCTCCCCGGACTTCTCTCCGCCCCCCCCCGGAACAGATGCAAGCCCGGCACTTGTCCGAGGTGCCGGGCTCATCTTTAAGCAGATTTGCGCGGGCCGCGGCTGGGTGCAGGCAGCTCCTCCTTAACGGAAGGAGGAGGCCTGCACTTCCCCAGCCTGCCGCACCGCATCGGGTGCTGCAGCGCCGGAATTGCGGCGCGAAATGGCAGTTAGCGCCCTTTTCCAGGCGCTAAGACCCTTCAGTAGCGCCGGCAGCCGTTAGGGCGCGGCGCCACTGAATTTTTGGCGCGCGCAGGGGACTTAGCGCCGGCACTAATTTACGGCGCTAAAGCCCTGGCTAAGCCAAAACCCAATTTCTAGGCCTTTGTGTCTTAATGCGACGAGCATTCCTAATAAGTTGGATGAATTAGCTGCGCTAATAGATGTAAACGGATATGATATAATTGGGATTACGGAGACATGGCTCCAGGGTGACCAAGGCTGGGAATTCACCATCCAGGGGTATTCAATATTCAGGAAAGACAGGCAAAAATGAAAAGGAGGTGGGGTAGCATTGCTGGTTAAAGAGGAGATTAACACAATAGTAAGGAAGGATATTACCTCTGATGATGCGGAATCTGTATGGGTAGAGCTGCGAAATACCAAGGGGCAGAAAACATTAATGGGAGTTGTATACAGACCCCAAAACAGTAAAGCTGAAGTTGGGGATAGCATTAAACGTGTAATTAGAGACGCGTGCAATAAGGGCACAGCAGTTATCATGATTGACTTTAATCTAAATATAGATTGGGCTAACCAAATTAGTAACAATACTGTGGAGGAGGAATTCCTAGAGTGTATACGGGATGGTTTCCTGGACCAATATGTCCGAGTGGCAGGCAGTGACTAATGGGGTACTGCAGGGATCGATGCTAGGACCCCAGCTATTCACAATATATATTAATGATCTAGCCGAGGGAACTAGATGTAATATCTCCAAGTTTGCAGACGACACAAAGCTGGGTGGGCATGTGTGCTGTGAGGAGGATGCCAAGAAACTCATGTATGATTTGGACAGGTTGGGTGATTGGGCAGTTGCACGGCAGATGCAGTATAATGTGGATAAATGCGAGGTTATCCACTTTGGTGGCAAAAATAAGAAGGCAGATTATTATCTGAACGGCAATATATTGGGAGAAGGGGAAGTGGAACGAGACCTGGGTGTCCTTGTGCACCAGTCGCTGAAGGTAAGCATGCAGGTGCAGCAGGCGGTTAAGAAGGCAAATGGTATGTTGGCCTTCATAGCGAGAGGATTCGAGTACAGGAGCAAGGATGTCTTGCTGCAGTTGTACAGGGCCTTGGTGAGACCACACCTTGAGTACTGTGTGCAGTTTTGGTCGCCTTATCTGAGGAAGGATGTTCTTGCTATGGAGGGAGTGCAGCGAAGATTCACCAGACTGATACCTGGGATGGCAGGAATAATGTATGAGGAGAGATTGGGTCGATTGGGCTTATACTCGCTGGAGTTTAGAAGAATGAGAGGGGATCTCATTGAAACTTATAAAATTCGAACAGGACTAGACAGACTAGATGCAGGAAGGATGTTTCCAATGGCGGGGAGTCCAGAACCAGGGGTCACAGTCTAAATGTAATGGGTAAGCCATTTAGGACAGAGATGAGGAGGAATTTCTTCACCCAGAGAGTGGTGAACCTGTGGAATTCTCTACCACAGAAGACAGTTGAGGCTAATTCATTAATTCAATTCAAGAAGGAGATAGATATATTTCTTAAGGCTTAAGGGATCAAGGGATATGGGGAGAAAGCAGGGACAGGGTACTGAATTTGGATGATCAGCCATGATCTCATTAAATGGTGGAGCAGGCTCGAGGGGCCGAATGGCCTACTCCTATCTTCTGTGTTTCTATGTTTCTACGTCAAGGAACCAATTGAAATCAGGCCATCTTAGACTGGTTATTATGTAATGAGAAAGGATTAATTAGCAATCTTGTTGTGCAAGGCCCCTTGGGGCAGAGCGATCATTATATGATAGAATCCTTCATTAGGATGGAGAGTGAAGTATTTGACTCAGAGACTAGGGTCCTGAATTTAAATAAAGGAAACTACAATGGTATGAGGTGCGAGTTGGCTAGGATGGATTGGGGAACGTTACTTAAAGGGTTGCCGGTGGATAGGCAATGGCAAACATTTAAAGATCGCATGGATGAACTACAGAATTTGTTCATCCCTGTTTGGCATAAAAATAAAACAAATAAGGTGACTCAACCGTGGCTAACAAGGGAAATTAGGGATAGCATAATATCCAAGGAGACAACATATAAATTGGCCAGAAAAAGCAACAAACCTGAGGATTGGGAGCAGTTTAGGATTTAGCGAAGGAGGACAAAGGGATTAATTAAGAGGGAGGAAATAGAGTATGAGAGTAAGCTTGCAGGGAACATAAAAACTGACTGTAAAAGCTTCTATAAATATGTGAAGAGAAAAAGATTGGTGATGTCAAGCATAGGTCCCTTGTAGTCAGAATCAGGGGAATTTATAATGGGGAACAAAGAAATGGCTGACCAACTAAATACATACTTTGGTTCTGTCTTCACAAAGGAGGAGACGAATAACCTTCCAGAGATGTCGGGGAACATAGGGTCTAATGAGAGGGAGGAACTGAATGAAATCAGTATTTGTAGGGAAATGGTGTTAGGGAAATTGACGGGATTGAAGGCCGATAAATCCCCAGGGCCTGATAATCTACATCCTAGGGTACTTAAGGAAGTGGCCCTAGAAATAATAGATGCATTGCTGGTCATCTTCCAAAATTCTATAGACTCTGGAACATCCATGGATTGGAGGGTAGCTAATGTAACCCCATTATTCAAAGAAGGTGGTAGAGAGAAGACAGGGAATTATAGACCGGTAAGCCTGACCTTTGTAGTGGGGAAAATGCTAGAGTCCATTATAAAAGATGTAATAGCAGAGCACTTGGAAAACAGTGACAGGATCGGACAAAGTCAACATGGATTTACAAAAGGTAAATCCTGCTTGACTAATCTACTGGAATTTTTGAGGATGTAACTGGTAGAATAGATAAGGGAGAACCAGTGGATATGGTGTACTTGGACTTTCAGAAGGCTTTCGATAAGGTCCCGCATAAGCATGTAAAGTTAAAGCACATGGGATTGAGGGTAAGGTATTGTCTTGGATAGAGAACTGGTTGGCAGACAGGAAGCAAAGAGTTGGAATAAACGGGTCTTTCTCCGAGTGGCAGGCAGTGACTAGTGGGGTATCGCAGGGATCGGTGCTAGGACCCCAGCTATTCACAATATATATTAATGATCTAGACGAGGGAACTGGATGTAATATCTCCAAGTTTGTAGACGACAAAAAGCTGGGTGGGCGTGTGTGCTGTGAGGAGGATGCTGAGAAACTCCAGTATGATTTGAACAGGTTGGGTGATTGGGCAGATGCATGGCAGATGCAGTATAATGTGGATAAATGCGAGGTTACCGACTTTGGTGGCAAAAACAGGAAGGCAGATTATTATCTGAATGGCAATAGATTGGGAGAAGGGGAAGTGCAATGAGACCTGGGTGTCCTTGTGCACCAGTCGCTGAAGGTAAGCATGCAGGTGCAGCAGGCGGTTAAGAAGGCAAATAGTTTGTTGGCATTCATTCGAGTGCAGGAGCAAGGAAGTCTTTCTGCAGTTGTACAGGGCCTTGGTGAGACCACACCTTGAGTATTGTGTGCAGTTTTGGTCGCCTTATCTGAGGAAGGATGTTCTTGCCATGGAGGGAGTGCAGCAAAGATTCACCAGACTGATACCTGGGATGGCAGGAATGATGTATAAGGAGAGATTAGGTCGATTGGGCTTATATTCGCGGGAGGACTAGACAGACTAGATGCAGGAAGGATGTTCCTGATGGCGGGGGAGTCCAGAAGCAGGGGTCACAGTCTAAAGATAAAGGGTAAGCCATTTAGGACAGAGATGAGGAGGAATTTCTTCACCCAGAGAGTGGTGAACCTGTGGAATTCTCTACCACAGAAGGCAGTTAAGGCCAATTCATTAAATATATTCAAGAAGGAGTTAGATCCACTTCTTAAAGCTAAAGGGATCAAGGGATATGGGGAGAAAGCAGGGACAGGGTACTGAATTTGGATGATCAGCCATGATCTCATTAAATGGTGGAGCAGGCTCGAGGGGCTGAATGGCCTACTCCTGCTCCTATCTTCTATGGCCATCGGAGCTGATCGAGGGTTTTCAAAGCTTCGATGCTGGGGATGTTGGTCTGAGCGAGAACACTGATGTTGGTGCGCCTTTCCTGCTAATGGATCTGCAGGATCTTGCGGAGGCAGCATTGGTGGTACCTCTCCAGTGCTGCACATGGTCCATGTCTCTGAGGCATACAGGAGGGCTGGTATCACCACTGCTCTATATCCCATGAGCTTGGTGCCAGGTTTGAGGTCCTGGTCTTCAAACACTCTCTTCCTCAGGTGACTGAAGGCTGCACTGGCACACTGATGGCAGTGTTGAACTTCGTCATCGATGTCTGACCTTGTTGACAGTAGGTTCCCGAGGTATGGAAAGTGGTCCACGTTGTCCAAGGCCTCGCCGTTGATTTTGATAATCGAGGGGCAGTACTGTGTGGCAGGGGCAGGTTGGTAGAGGACCTTTGTCTTACAGATGTTTAGTGTAAGGCCAATGCTCTTGTACGCTTCGGAGAAAGTGTTGACGATGGTTTGGAGTTCGACCTCCGAGTGTGCGCAGACACAAGCATTGTCTGCATTCTGTAATTTGACGACAGAGGATGGGACGACCTTGGATCTGGACTGGAGGCGACGGTGGTTACCTGTTTGTTTTGTAAATTAGCTCCACTCCAGCGGGGAGCTTACTGAGGGTGAGATGGAGCATTGCAGCAAGGAAGATCGAGAAGCACATTGGTGCGAAGACACAGCCTTGCTTTACCGAGTGATGGGAATGTGATGAGAGGCACAGCAGGATGAGGTTGAGTGTGGCTTTGCACTAACATGTCGTGATTTACTGAGATCATTGAAAGGTTTGCACCACTGCAGCCTGGTCCTCCTGACCACATCCCTGCTTGTGTCCTCCTGTGCAATGTGCAACCAGGAATGAACCACAGCAGATAAGAGAAGTAATAGCAGGGGAACAGCTAGGTAATAGTGACCATAATATAATAAGCTTTAAGATGATAATTGAGAAGGACCGAAGTATGATGAAAACCAAGCTAATAGATTGGAGAAAAGTTGATTTTGAGGGGCTGAGAATAGAACTTGGGAAAAAAATGGGCAACAATATTAGCAAACAACGATGTAGAAAAGCAATAGGAAACATTTAAAACAGTGTTCAACAGTGTGCAGAAAAAATATATTCCCCTAAAAGAAAAGAACAAACTAAACAATCATGAGACTCCATGGATGAATAAAGCCATAAGGGAACAATTGAGGGTAAGGAAAGAGACATACATTAAGTACATAGACAGCAGGGGAGTGCATGATAAGGGAGAATATGAAGGGATTAAGAGAGAAGTCAAAAAATCAATTAGGGAGGCAAAGAGCAACTATGACATTAAATTATCAAGGAACATAAAACATAATAGTAAAACATTTTTTTAGGCACATCAATAAAAAAGGTAGGTTGGGAGGGGAATAGGGCCATTAAGGGATAGTCAGGATAATACCACAGGTAATGATAGAGAGATGGCAGAAATATTAAATAATTATTTTGCTTCAGTATTTACCAGGGAGCTAGAACATGTAGATATGACATTGGATGATGAGATTAGTAATGGGATAAGTGCATTTAAAATAAAACAAGGGGATATCTATGTATATAAAAGGATCGATCTGTCTGTCTGTCTGTCTGTCTGTCTGTCCTTCAGTGTGTCTGTCCGGCTATACACTCTAAAGTTATAGAGCGTACCTACATGTGCATTACATCAAAAGAAAGCTTACGATTCCAGAACGGTCATAAGCATATTTACATTTCGGCGAGACAAAAATTGCACCCGCGGTATCCAAAAAACATTCAAAATTCTGCTCATTATCCGCTCATTAGCATAGAGTGACATTTAGGTCGAACAATCGTACGGTCGAGCGACCCGCCGGTCGACCAATCGCTGCGTGGCGGGGGCGGGTTCATTGCGTGTGCGGGCGGGCCCTCCTAGAGTCGAGTGACAGGACGATTGACCAATCCTACGCTTCGGTGACAGGACGATTAACCAATCGGTGCGTGTGTGGGCGGGCCTTATCGTTCTGAACTGAGCCATCTTGCTTCCATTCTTTTTCCCGCTTTCTACGTGTTTCTTTTCAAATCTACATTTTCAGCAAAAAAAAATTGCCTTTATTAAACTGTTTTAAAAAAAAGTTAATTCATTTGTAAATATTTTCTCTAACCTGATGATTCTTTTTCCTACCTTTCCCTGTTTTTGTAAGGCCTCAAAGCCTGGGCCTCTCCTGCCCAGCCACGCCCGACCTCTCTCACTCTCTCTCTCTCTCACACACTCCCAGTCAGCACCAACCAGATCGCTCGCCGCCATCTTTGATCATGGCAGCACTTCAATGTGGGGAGACAACAGCGCCATATTTGATCCTGGCGGCACTGCAATTTCCTCCTGACGCCATCTTTGATCATGGCGGCACTTCAATGTGGGGAAACAACAGTTCCATCTTTAGTCTGGGCTGCCCGGTTTCTTCCTCCTTCCCTCACTCTCTCCTTCCCCCTTCCCCCCCTCGCCCCCCTCCCCCTCTCCCTCTCCCCCTCCTCCTCCCATCCCTCCCCCTCCCCTCACCCCCTCCTCCCCCCTCCCCTCCTCCCCCTCCCCTCCCCACCTCCTCCCCTCCCCCCTCCCCCCCTCCTCCCCTCCCCTCCCCTCCTCCCCTTCCTTCCCTCCCCTCCCCCTTCCCCTTCCTCCCCCTTCCCCTTCCACCCCCTTCCCCTTCCTCCCCCTTCCCCCCAGTCGCTCTCTCTCTTCCCCCCAGTCGCTCTCTCTCTTCCCCCAGTCGTTCTCTCTCTTCCCCCCAGTCGCTCTCTCTCTTCCCCCCCAGTCGCTCTCTCTTCCCCCCCAGTCGCTCTCTCTCTTCCCCCCCAGTCACGCTCTCTCTTCCCCCCCAGTCGCTCTTTCTCTTCCCCCCCCCCAGTCACTCTCTCTCTCTCTTCCAACAACAACATGCCCTCGAAAAAGCCTCGGCACCGCCGGGCACTCCAGCTAGTATTAAATAAACTAATCATACTCAAAGAGGATAAAACCCCTGGTCCGGATGGATTGCATCCATGCATTTTAAAAGAATCTCAGGAAGAGATAGCAGAGGCATTACTACACATATTTAAGAATTTGTTAGAAATAGGTGTAGTGCCAGAGGACTGGTGGATAACTAATGTAAGAAGGGGGATAGAACATGTCCAGGGAATTACAGACCAGTCAGCTTAACATCGGTGGTAGTAAAAATAATGGAATCCCTACTAAAGGAGAAAATAGAAGAACATCTAGAAACCAAAAATATAATAATAAATATCAGCATGGATTTCAAAAGGGAAAGTCTTGCTTGACCAGCCTTATTCAATTTTTTGAAGAGGTAACAGAGAGACAAAACAATGGTAATGCAGTAGATGTAATTTATCTAGAATTTCAAAAGGCCTTCAATAAGGCCGCACGGTGGCATAGTGGTTAGCACTGTTGCCTCACAGCGCCAGGGACCCGGGTTTGAATCTGGCCTCGGGCGATTGTCTGTGTGGAGTTTGCACATTCTCCCCGTGTTTGCGTGGGTTTACTCCGGGTGCTCCGGTTTCCTCCCACAGTCCAAAGATGTGCAGGTTAGGTTGATTGGCTATGATAAATTGGCCCTTAGTGTTAGGGGGATTAAATACGTGGGGTTACGGGGATAGGGTGGGATATGTGTTGGTGTAGGGGTTATGGGGATCGGGTGGGATATGTGTCGGTGCAGGCTCGATGGGCCGAAATGGCCTCTATCTGCACTGTGGGGTTTCTGTGATTCTGTGAATAAGGTACCACATAATAGACTGATGAACAAGGTCAGAGAATGCGGAGTCAGGGGACAAGTAGCAGCATGGATTGCTGGCTGGCTTCAGGACAGAAAGCAGAGAGTAGGAGTAAAGAGTAGCTATTCACAGTGGCAGAAGGTGGATAGTGGTGTTCCTAGGGTTGCAAAATTCCGGGAATTTTTAAAATAGGAAACCTTCCATGGGAATTTTCAGGAATTTATGGGAATTTGGGGAATTTTTAGTTTTCTTGCACACTAATGGTTTTTGTCTCTGACCCTTATATTGGCCCAGAAATTCGGCTCTCCACGGGTGAGTACGCACGGGGTACTCACCCGTAGGCTGAATGGAAGTGCGGGTTTCCTGCATGCACTGCGCATGCGCAGGAAACCGGCACTTCCGATCCTCTGAACGAAGGGGTGCAGAGGTCGAACGCGCGCGCAGGGGAGGCTGCGCGTGCGCTTTGAACTTAGGTTTTTTTTGCAGGTTTTCACGTGAGTTTAAGCCTGCAGGATTTACACATTTAAAAAGCAGGTCCAATATCCAAACTCGGGGGCCCACTCTCCTCCTGTTTGTCCCAGCCTTTTGCAAGCCTGAACATGTCCTTTTAAACCAGCCAAATCTTCCTGGGATTTTTATTTTAAATCCCTTTGGCCCAATAACTCCTAAAAACAGTCCAAAATCTCTTCCTTAATTTAACTCTTTGTAATTTTTCTGTTAGGCCCAACCACACTTTTATCCTTTTTACAGATTTCTTCTGTAATGTTCCAAAATCATTTAAAAAATGACTTTCCTTCTGTTCTGGGGTTGTGCAGAAATTTTTGAACCTTACACAGCTACCTGCTTTCCCCTGACATGCTTAACAACTTGCTTGGCTCTCTTGTACAGTGTTTCCATGGTTCTCAAACCCATGATGTCCTTGAGGAGCAGGTTGAGCCCATGAGCTGCGCACCCAATAGACGTAATATGAGGGAAGGCCTCCTCCACTTGAGCCCAAGCAGCCTTCATATTCGCAGCATTGTCAGTAACTACTGCAAAGACCTTTTGTGATCCAAGATCATTGATGACCGCTTTCAGCTCATCAGCAATGTATGTGCCTGTGTGTCTGTTGTCCTTCATGTCTGTGCTCTTGAAGAACACTGGGAGAGGAGTAGAGATGATGTAGTTTATGATGTCCTCCCCTCGGACATTTCACCAGCCATCTGAGATAACTGCAACACAGTCTTGCATCTCTATCGTTTCTTTGAGCTTTCCTTGGACTTTATTATACTCAGCCTCCAGAAAATAAGTAGACAAAGCATGTCTGGTGGGAGGACAGTATGCAGGGTGAATAACATTGAAAAATCTCTTCCAGTACACATTGGCTGTGAGCATGAGGGGTGAGCCTGTCACATATACAGCTCGAGCAAGGCACTCATCTGCATTCTTCTGGCTATGGTTATCCATTGTATCAAAGAACCTTCCAAGTTCAAAGAACCTTCCAACTCCTACAGGGCCATCAGCGAACAACAAACTGCGCACCCAGACGGAGCTTTAATCGTCGCGGGGGACTTCAATCACACAAACCTAAAAACTGTACTATCGAAATTCCACCAGAATGTCTCCTGCCCCACAAGAGGGGAGAACACACTGGATCAAGTCTACACGAGCATTGTAGACGCTTACAAGGCCATTCCCTGCCCCCACCTTGGGAAGTCTGACCACCTCTCCCTGTTTCTAGCCCCGGCATACAAACCGCTCATCAAAAGAGAGAGGACATCAATGAGAGCAGTGAAAGTATGGCCAGAGGGGGCAGTATCGGAGCTTCAGGATTGCTTTGAACGCACTGATTGGGGCATGTTTGCCCACAATGACATCGAGGAATACGCATCCACAGTGCTATTCTACATCAACAGCTGCGTCGAGGTCGTCACGACCCACAAAAATATCAGGTCATACCCCAACCAGAAACCCTGGATGAACGGAGAGGTCCGCTCACTGTTGAAAGCACGCGACGCAGCATTTAAATCTGGCGACGCGGCGGCTTACAGAGCAGCTAGGACCAACCTAAAAAAGGGTATCAGGACTGCCAAATGGAAACAGACACTGCGGCTAGAGGATTACTTCCGCAACAACTCGGACCCCCGGCGCATGTGGCAAGGCATCCAGTCCATCACTGACTACAAGGGCAAAAACACCAGTCCCCCGGTCAGCGACGCCTCCCTTCCGGAGGAGCTTAACAACTTCTACGCTCGCTTCGACAGGGACAACAAGGAGCCGGCTACCAAAGCCTTGCCAGCCCCGGAAGACCAGGTGCTCACTCTGTCGACCTCCGACGTAAGGGGCGCTCTACGCAGAGTGAACACACAAAAGGCTACTGGACTGGATAGCATCCCTGGACGGGTACTCAAGGAATGTGCTGATCAGCTGGCTGATGTCTTCACCGCCATCTTCAACCTGTCATTGGCCCAGACAGTAGTCCCTACATGCTTCAAGACCGCCACCATCATCCCTGTGCCTAAACAAGCGGCTGTGACGTGTCTGAACGACTATCGACCTGTCGCACTCACACCCATCATAATGAAGTGTTTCGGGAGACTGGTCTTAGCCCACATCAAAGCCAGTGTTCCTGCCTCCCTTGACCAACACCAGTTTGCCTATCGGGCAAACAGATCAACGGAGGATGCAATCACAACAGCTCTACACTCAGCACTGAATCACCTAGATGGTAAGGAGACCTACATCAGAATGTTGTTTATAGACTACAACTCAGCATTCAACACTATCGTCCCCAACAAGCTGGCCACCAAACTCCAAACTCTTGGCCTGAACACTTCCCTCTGCAACTGGACCCTGGACTTCCTAACAAACAGACCCCAGTCTGTCAAATTAGGTAACCACACCTCCCCCCCCCCGACCCTGAACACGGGGGCCCCACAAGGATGTGTGCTGAGCCCCCTCCTCTACTCCCTCTTCACCCACGACGGTGTGACTGTTAATGGTTCCAACACCATCATCAAGTTTGCAGGTGACACCACGGTAGTAGGCCAGATCACCAACAACGATGAGTCAGCCTACAGGGAGGAGGTCCAGCATCTCGTGAAGTGGTGCGCCGACAACAACCTGGCCCTTAACACCAAGAAAGCAAAGGAAATAATCGTGGACTTCAGGAAGTCCAAAGGCGGAAGTCACACCCCCATCCACATCAATGGGGCGGAGGTGGAAAGGGTGGCCAGCTTTAAGTTCCTCGGAGTCCACATCACGGAAGACCTCTCCTGGTCCCTCAACACCTCCTCTCTGGTGAAGAAGGCCCAGCAGCGCCTATATTTCTTGAGGAGGCTGAAGGGATGTAATCTGTCACCCCCGATCCTCTCTAACTTCTACCGCTGCACTATAGAGAGCATCCTGACAAACTGTATCACGGTATGGTACGGCAGCTGTAGCTCCCATGACCGGAAAGCCCTGCAGCGGGTAGTCAAAACTGCCCAACGCATTACCGGCACCCGGCTACCGACCATAGAACATATATATCAGAAACGCTGCCTACGGAGGGCACGGTCCATCATCAAAGACCCTACCCACCCCAGCCACAGTCTGTTCGCCCTCCTACCACCTGGAAGACGCTACAGATGCATTCGCACCCGTACGACCAGATTTAGGAACAGCTTCTTTCCCAGGGCTGTCATCCTACTGAACTCCACAAATAAACACTAAAGCCTGCACATCTGCCGATGCACTTTATTATGGTCATATTTATGCTAATATATATGTACAAATGTATGTTGAAATGTTTAAGTGTCCTAATCCAAATTGTACACTCTCGGGAGCCGCAAGCCTACATTTCGTTGCACTGCACTTGTGCACTAACAATGACAATAAAAGTTGATTTGATTTGATTTGATTTGAAGTGGGCCAGGAGTTGCTGATAAGGAGCCTGATGCTGAATGTGAACCATCATCTTCTTGAGTGGAAGCAGAGGAACTCTGGGCTGACTGCTGTGAGCTTTGAGTGAAGTTGTTGCATTTGGATAAATGCTGCTGTATCGTTGTGGCATTCTTTACATATGGCTTTGTACAGTGTTTGTACATGTACACAGTCTTTCCATCTTTAATGCCTGGGGTAAAATGCTTCCACACATCCGACGGTAAATGTGGCATTGTTCTATGCAGAGAAATAAAGGGCATTCATCTCTGTCGAACTGCGGTCGATTAGCATGATTGCAACAGGGTGAGTAAACTTTTCCTGATGCTCCATGTGATGGAAGCATGACCTGTGCATGCATGACGCTACATCACCAATAGAGGGAGCTAATTGCTCATCCACTCATCTAGCCAATCAGGACACATTTGTTCACAGTTACACAAAAAACTTGTAATTATTAAAACAAGCCAAATAAGAAGATAAACATATATTGATTAAGAAATTCCTTAATAATTAAGATTCCCTCTCTATTAGTAATTTTAAGAGAGGACCTGTGGAAAAAAAATAATGAAATAAAAAGAAAACAATATTATGCTAGCATGTGCTTTTTTGGGCAAAATTCCCAAAATTCCCAAGCTAAACTTCCCGTGGAAAATTTCTGGAAATTTACTAGAAACTTTCCACCCCTTCGCAACCCTAGGTGTGCCACAAGGATCAGTGCTGGGACCACTGCTGTTCACAATTTACATTAACGATTTAGACTTTGGAATCAAAAACGCAATTTCTAAATTTGTGGATGACTCCAAATTGGGAGGGATAGTCAATACTGAGGAGGACTGCAACAAATTACAGGAGGACATTAATAAACTCGCAGAATGGGCAGATAATTGGCAAATGAAGTTCAGCACAGATAAATGTGAGGTATTATATTTTGGTAGGAAGAATAGGGAGGTCACTTGTTACTTGGAGGGTGCAAGTCTAGTTGGGGTAGAGGAACAAACAGATCTCGGAGTACAAATATACAAATCACTAAAAGTTGCGACACAGGTTAGCAAGACCATAAAAAAAGCAAACCAAGCACTAGGGTTTATTTCTAATGGTACAGAATTGAAAAGTAGGGAAGTTATGCTAAACCTGTATCGAACCTTGGTTAGACCACACTTAGAGCACTGCATACAGCTCTGGTCGCCATATTATAAAAAGGATATAGAGGCACTGGAGATGCTGCAGAGAAGGTTTGCAAGGATGATACCAGAGATGCGAGGGTATACATATCAGGATAGGATGAACAGGCTGGATCTCTTTTCTCTTGAAAAAAGAAGGCTAAGGGGTGACCTAATTGAGGTCTTTAAAATTATGAAAAATGTTGATAGAGTGGATACAGAGAGAATGTTTCCACTTGTGGGGAAGAGCATAACTAGAGGCCATCAATATAAGATAATCTCCAAGAAATCCAATAGGGAATTCAGAAGAAACTTCTTTACCCAAAGAGTGGTGAGAATGTGGAACCCGCTACCACAGAGAGTGATTGAAGCGAATAGTATAGATGCATTTAAGGGGAGGCTAGACAAACGTATGGGGGAAAAGGAAATAGAGGGTAATACTGATAGAGTTAGATGAGGAAAGACGGGAGGAGGCTCATGTAGAGCATAAACGCCGGCCTAGACAGGTTGGGCCGAATGGCCTGTTTCTGTGCCGCATATCCCATGCAATCCTATGTAAGGTTGCATTGGTCTCCTGGGGAGGTCTCTTCCGCTCATTGGAAAGGAAGACAACCTCCCTGCGTGTTGTGACTCCCTCCATAAGCATATGGAGGGAGTTATGGGAGAGCCTGGGTGCAGCTGTGCACCTCTGTGCAGTGCTTGTCAGTGTTTGCAGCACCTCAATGCTGTAGAACACTGATAGCACAAATGTCAAAATCAACTTGCGCATGGTCCCTTTAAGGAAACCGGCTGATGCCACATCATCAAATGACATCATCAGACCCATTTCCTTCAATTGGCTGGCAAATAGGCTGAGCGGGGTTAACAAGCCCATTCAGGGGGAAATCATTTTGGACAGCGGGCTGGAGCCA
Source organism: Somniosus microcephalus (assembly GCF_052327205.1). NCBI lineage: Eukaryota > Metazoa > Chordata > Chondrichthyes > Squaliformes > Somniosidae > Somniosus > Somniosus microcephalus. The sequence continues at coordinate 232,946,437 of NC_140991.1, forward strand.
GCAGCGAGGCTTGCACCCGCCACCGACGTCACCCGCCATGAAGCTGGCGAGGTTGGTAAAATCCAGCCTGTTAACTCTGTTTCTGCCTGACCTGCTGAGTATTTCCAGCATTTTCTGTTTTTATTGCATGTTTAATATAGTATACAGAATGACTTTTCTGTTTGTTTTAGGGGAAAAAAATCCAAATATCTTTTGTAAAACTTTATTTTATAAAGCAGAAATTCTATAGGCTGAATTTTGTCAGCCCCGAGGAGGCGGGACTGCCGGTAAAGTTGCAGAATTTGGGAGTGGGTGGCAAAGCCGCCCCCAGCCCGCCTCCATGCCCTCTTGTCAGGAGGCAGGAAGCCGTCCTGCCCCGGGTCCCGTCTCATCAAGGTGGGAAAGAGATTAAATTCTATTAACTGCCTGTTAACATTTTTCCATCCGAAGTGCAGGCTTCCCGACCTCGGGGAACCCCGCCAGGGTGTAGGAGATGAGTAGGAGGTCTGCGGGGGTCGGAGGGATCTGAAAGTGCAATGTAGAGGTGAGTGATGGGTGCAAATGTAGAGTGGTAAGTATGTAAGGTGAGTGTAAAGTGTTAGAAAATGTTCACTTACCTTTGTTTCTGCCTACAGCCTTCAGCCACTGGGGAGCCGGAGTCCTGACATCTCCATTGTAGATTTCACAGACTGGCTGTTGGATCCTCCGAACCAACAGCCAAGTGATTTCTGCAAAGTTGAAAGGTTTGACGAGTCCTGAACAAAAGGTCTCAGCAAACTACACAGAATGTCAGTGTTTGGCAGCTTCACAGAGCTGTCAAACGTTGACATTCCTTCTTTCAAAAAATCTTGACAGATGGCACGTCATACGCTGATGTGATCTGTCAGTGACTTCCCCCTAATTTGGCCTGCGCGGGCTCAACAATGTCAATCAGTGGAAAATCCTGCTGGTTGGCCAGAAGCTGATGGAGGCGGGATTGAAAGCCAGCAAGCAGCAGTCCTGTCTCCAAAAGCTTCCCATTGACAAAATCCAGCCCTACGTTTGCTGAAAATAGTAAGCCATTGTAAGCTGAAAAATGGCATTTGATTCATCAGCCATTGTATTTAAGTTAACGGATGCACAAAATGCTAGAATGCACAGGCAGCTAGAATACACCCCACTGATAGCTAATTTATTGAATCTTAGTTGCTGGAAATTATATTACAATTATCATTGTGGGAGTGAAATCAGTGCCATTACATACAGTTGGGGCTGAATCTGAATCTTTTTAATATATTGCTTAATCTTCGTGTAAAGCCTGGTAGAGATATTTCATCCATGTTCGTTTTGCTGTAAACCTGGTTTTCAATATGGTGTGAAAGGGATATAAAATGTGACTGTGGTAACTGGGAGCAGTTTGGAATACAAGCATACACCCAAGGCAGAATATGCAAACCTGTGGCATCAAGAAATTTGTAGCTTTAGAAGGGCAAACAAATGTAATGGCAGGAGTTAGAGGGGATCCCTGTGATGAGTATCCCATCAGGAAGCTATGCTAGGAGGCAGGCCCAATTTGATACAGAGAACCAGGCACTCTTTGCCAGTATCAACCGCTGATAGAAACCAATAGTTAGAAACAACAATTGCCACTGAGGTGATCACTGCTCTGTCAGGTATAAGTATAGGAAAGAATAAGAGCAGCAATGAAACACAATCTCTCATTGGCTGAATCAGATGTCAACCTAGTAAGTAAAGAGTGGGGAATAGTGACACTTCGATAATTGCGCAAATCCTGTTATCATCTGGAAGGGGTACTTTCTCAATGATTCACAGCTTGATAACTTTAAATCAGTCCATGAGAGGAATTCTCCAACTTGTTTAAGCAAGCATTCTTATCCTTGCAGGGATGGCTTTATCCTATGGGAAATACTGGATAGATATCAGTGTCTAATGTAATAGTGCAAAAGCCTGTCCCCACATCTGCAGACTCCTAACCAATCTCAGTAATTAAATACAAATTACACTGGGAAATGTAGGTTTGACAATCATATCTGAGTTGGCATTTGCAAGCACACAAAGTGTGTAGCAGATCTGGGATACCAGACAAGGGAACATTCCAAGGAATGTCGGTATCTGTGGCAAGTAGCCAGCAGCTGAAAGGTTTTGACTGTGATTTATCTAACTTTACAATCTATACCTGCCCATAAGGCAATACAGTTTTCAGAAACATTTTTCCCCTAGGAGAAGGGCTAATTATAGACTTGGAAACTGCAGAGGAGAGACCAATGCCGACTATTATGGCTTTATTGGGGAGAGGGGATCAAATGACTGCACCAAATAAATAGGTGGGCAAACAGAATTAAATTTCATTTGCCACCTTCAAGAAAAAATTATGATTTAGCAAATAGGATCCAACTTGACTATTTACACTAACAGCAGGCAATTCAAGACCATACTGGACACATGTGCCACATTCTCTCTGATGAGAGCAGAACTTATCAATTATATCCAAGACTGATCATAAGACCATGTAGAGGTCCATCTCTTGTAATGACAAATTCTGCCAGATCTAGTGGACTAGTTAACATAACATTTGAGTGTCCATGGGAAAAATTCAGTCAGGGTTGTCTATTAATTGAGAATTTGCCAGTGCATTTCTTGCTAGGCTGCAATTTAATTCATTATGAAGTCATGATTGATCCATATGACTGGGTGCAATTCAGTAATGGATGTTGGGTGTCCCACAGTGAAATGAAAGGTCAACAGATACAGGTTTCAGTCAGACAGAAACCTGTAGATAGATTCACTTAATCACAGATAGTAAAATCGCAGAAGCCCTTGGCTATGTTTGCTCTGCTATAGGCAGGGGAGGTACAATGTGAGGTAGCCAGGCAATTATTTGGGGACATGACTTTACCCAAATATGTTGAAAAACACTGCCAGTGGCTTGTTCGGCAATTCATTCAAAGTGTCAGAGAAAAATGATTTGTTGAATTCTCCACTCTGCTTTCTGACAAAATAGGATGGACAAATATAATTACACATTATATTGATACAGGGAAGTCTGCTCCCATCATTAAACCATGATAACAGATCAGCAATGGAAAGAACATTGGTCCAACATGGCCAGAAGATACTGCCAGCTGATGTTATTGTGTCAGTTTTGGGCCCAAGAGCATTTCCTGTGGTGATAATCCGAAAGATTCTCTGCTGACGACAGAAGATTGAATCAAGTGACAGTTAAGGTCAAATATCCGAAGACTTCAGTTGATGAATCTGCAGCAAGTACTGATTGCAGAAAGCAGGACTGATTGTATAACTTAAAATGTCAGTGTTTGAGAAAGGAGGTAGCATTCTTAGGACATATTGGTCAGATATTCCTCTGCCTAACGCTCCCTCAACAGAGCCGGTACCAATATTCTCACGGGGAGGTTTGCTAGTGCTTTTGAGGAGGGCTTAAACTAGCTTGACAGGGGGATGGGCACCAGCATATAGGAGTAGAAATGAGGAATAAGGTGTATAAAAGAGTGAGTGTGTGGGTAGTACTAGAGAAGATAGTACTAGAGGTAGTAATAGTACCATATTAGATAGGAGCAGACTAAGAAAGACTACGAAAAATTCAAAAATGGGTTTAGAATGCATGTACGTAAACGCAAAAAGTGTGGTGAATAAGGTTGGTGAGCTACAAGCACAATTAGCCGTGTGGCAATATGATATTGTGGCAATAACGGAAACGTGGCTTAAAAACGGTGAGGACTGGGCACTTAAAATTCAAGGGTACAAAGTATTCAGAAAAGACAGGGAAGGAAAAAAGGGAGGTGGGGTGGCAATTCTGATTAAGGAAGACATTGTAGTGTTGGAAAGGGAGGAGGTTCCACAGGGGACAAGGACAGAATCTATTTGGTTAGTGTTGAGGAGCAAAAAGTGTATGATCACACTATTGGGGGTATTCTACAGGCCTCCAAATAGTGAGAGGGAGGTAGAGGAGCAAACCTGCAGGGAAATCGTAGAGATATGCAAGAGCTATAGAGTGGTGATATTGGGGGACTTTAATTACCCAAATATTGATTGGGATAATGCTGAGGTAAAGGGAAAGGAGGGGGAAGAATTTCTGAAATGTGTTCAGGAGGATTTCCTTGACCAATATGTTCTTGGCCAAACTAGGAAGGAGGCATTGCTGGATCTGGTGCTGGGGAATGTGGTGGGCCAGGTCGACCAAGTGTCTGTGGGAGAACACTTGGGCATAAGTGATCATCGTATCATAAGGTTTAGATTAGCAATGGAGAGGAGCAAGGAACAATCTAGAGTGGCACTTCTAAACTGGAATAGGGCTAACTTCAATGGGATGCAAGAGTAATAGCCAGGGTAAAATGGAACCAAAGACTGACAGGAAAAACTGTAACGGAACAATGGGTGATCTTTAAGGTGGAGATGTTCCAAGTACAGGCTAGGTACATTCCAACAAGAGGAACGGGTAAGGGAACCAAAGCAAGAGCTCCTTGGATGACGAGAGAGATAAAGAAGATGATGAAACAAAAAAAGTGCGTGTATGATGCATGTCAGGTGAATTCTTCAAGGGAGAACCAGGCCAAATACAATAAGTTGAGAGAGGATGTAAGATTGGCAAAGAGAGCATATGAGAGTAGAATGGTGGTTAACAGAAAAGGGAACCCAAAAATCTTCTACCGGCATGTAAACAGTGTTATAAATCTCATCATAAAGAAACTACTCATGAAATAACACTGGACGACCAGCTGGTGGCACCAACCAAGGAGTATAAATACTCGGGCTTGAGCCCAGCTTGCCCAGGGACATTTTGTAAGACAGGAACAAGTGAAGTACAACTAGACCTCCATGTTCTGAAACAAGCTGATTAAAGCTTTGCTTTATACTCAAACCAAGTGCGTAGTGAGTTTTATTACGTCAAACATTAAGTGGGTAATAAGAGGCGGGGTGGAGCCTATTGGAGGCAAGGAAGGTGATATATGCTTAGAGGCGCAGGGCAAGGCTAGAATACTCAATGTGTACTTTTTATCAGTGTTTACTAAGGAGGTGGATGCTGACAAAATATCAGTAGAAGTGGAAAAGGTGGAAGCAATGAAAGGAGTGAAAATTGATAGACAGGATGTACTAGAAAGGCTGGGTATGCTTAGAGTGGACAAGTCGCCTGGTCCTGATGGCTTGCATCCCAGGTTGCTAAGGGAATTGGGGGAGGAGATAGTGGAAGGGCTTGCCATAATTTTCCAATCTTCCCTAGATGCGATGGTGGTGCCTAAGGATTGGAAAGTGGCAAATGTGACACCATTGTTCAAGAAAGGGTGTAAGGACAATCTTAGTAACTACAGACTGTTCAGTTTAACATCAGTGGTGCGTAAAGTTTTAGAAACAATAATCAAGGAAAAAATTAATGGGCACTTGGAGAGGTTTAAGCTAATTAAGGAGAGCCAACATGGATTTGTAAAAGGCAGATCGTGTTTGACCAATCAAATTTAATTTTTTGATGAAGTAACAGAGAGGATTGATGAAGGGAATGCAATGGATGTTGTCTACATGGATTTTCAGAAGGTGTTTGACAAAGTACCACATAGAAGGCTGGTTAACAAAATTGAGGATCATGGAATAGGTGGGTCAGTGGCAGCTTGGATAAGGAATTGGCTTAAGGACAGAAAACAGCGAGTTGTGGTAAATGGTTGTTTTTCAGACTGGAGGATGGTAGATAGTGGTGTTCCCCAAGGGTCAGTGCTGGGGCCACTGCTTTTTTGATATATATAAATTACCTGGATATTGGAATACAGAGTAGAATTTATAAATTTGCCAATGACACCAAACTTGGGGGTGTGGCAAACAGTGATGATGATACCAATCAACTGCAACAGGACATAGAAAGGCTAGCAAAATGGGCAGACAAGTGGCAGATGGAATTTAATACAGAGAAGTGTGAGGTGGTGCATTTTGACAGAAGGAACAGGGAGAGGCAATATACAATTAATTACAATTTTAAAGAGTGTGCAGGGACAGAGGGACCTGGGAGTTAATGTGCATAGGTCCCTGAAGGTGGCAGGACATATTGAGAGAGTGGTTAGCAAAGCATATGGGATCATGGGCTTCATAAATAGAGGTATTGAGTACAACAGTAGAGAAGTTATGCTGAACCTTAATAAACATAGAAACATGGAAGATAGGAGCAGGAGTAGGCCATTCGGCCCCTCGAGCCTGCTCTGCCATTCAATGCGATCATGGCTGATCATCCAAATTCATTACCCGGTCCCTGCTTTCTCCCCATACCCCTTGATCCCTTTAACCTTAAGAAATATATCCAACTCCTTCTTGAATATATTTAATGAATTGGCCTCCACCGCCTTCTGTGGTAGAGAGTTCAAAAGGTTCACCACTCTCGGTGAAGATACTCCTCCTCATTTCTGTCCTAAATGGCCTACCCTTTATCCTTAGACGGTGTCCCCTGGTTCTGGACTCCCCGACCATCGGGAACATCCTTCCTGAATCTAGTCTGTCCAGTCCTGTCAGAATTTTAAAAGTTTCAACGAGATCACCTCTCATTCTTCTAAACTCCAGCGAGTATAAGCCCAATTGACCCAATCTCTCCTCATGCGTCATTCCTGCCATCCCAGGTATCAGCCTGGTGAATCTTCGCTGAATTCCTTCCATGGCAAGAACATCCTTCCTCAGATAAGGCGACCAAAACTGCACACAATACTCAAGATGTGGTCTCACCAAGGCCCTGTACAACTGCAGCAAGACATCCTTGTTCCTGTACTCAAACCCTCTCGCTATGAAGGCCAACATACCATTCGCCTTCTTAACTGCCTGCTGCACCTGCATGCTTACCTTCAGCGACTGGTGCACAAGGACACCCAGGTATCGTTGCACTTCCCCTTCTCCCAATCTATTGCCATTTAGATAATAATCAGCCTTCCTGTTTTTGCCACCAAAGTGGACAACCTCACATTTATCCACGTTATATATCATCTGCCATGTTTCTGCCCAATCACCCAACATGTCCAAATCATCCTGGAGTTTCTCGACATCCTCCTCACAGCACACACGCCCACCCAACTTTGTGTCGTCTGCAAATTTGGAGATATTACATCTAGTTCCCTTGTCTAGATCATTAATATATATTGTGAATAGCTGGGGTCCAAGGACCAATCCCTGCAGTACCCCACTAGTCACTGCCTGCCACTCGGAAAAGGACCCATTTATTCCAACTCTTTGCTTTCTGTCTGCCAACCAGTTCTCTATCCAAGTCAATACCTTGTCCCCAATCCCATGTGCCTTAATTTTACACGCTAATCTCTTATGCGGGACCTTATCGAAGGCCTTCTGAAAGTCCAGATACACCACATCCACTGGTTCTCCCTTATCTATTTTACCAGTTACATCCTCAATAAATTCCAGTAGATTAGTCAAGCACTAATTACCTTTTGTGAATCCATGTTGACTTTGTCCGATCCTGTCACTGTTTTTCAAGTGCTCTGCTATTACAACTTTCATAATGGACTCTAGCATTTTCCCCACTACCGATGTCAGGCTTACCGGTCTGTAATTCCCCGTTTTCTCTTTACCACCTTTTTTGAATAGTGGGGTAACATTAGCTACCCTCCAATCCATGGGTACTGTTCCAGATTCCATCGAATGTTGGAAGATGATCAGCAATGCATCTACTATTTCTAGGGCCACTTCCTTAAGTACCCTAGGATGTAGATTATCAGGCCTGGGGATTTATCGGCCTTCAATCCCATCAATTTCCCTAACACCATTTCCCTTCAAAAACTGATTTCTTTCAGTTCCTCCCTTTCATCAGACCCTATGTTCCCCAGCATCTCTGGAAGGTTATTTGTGTCCTCCTTTGTGAAGACAGAACCAAAATATGTATTTAGTTGGTCTGCCATTTCTTTGTTCCCCATTATAAATTCCCCTGATATGACTGCAAGGGACCTACGCTTGACTTCACCAATCTTTTTCTCTTCACATATCTATAAAAACTTTTACAGTCAGTTTTTATGTTCCCTGCAAGCTTACTCTCATATTCTATTTTCCCTTTCTTAATTAATCCCTTTGTCCTCCTTTGTTGAATCCTAAATTGCTCCCAATCCTTAGGATTATTGCTTTTTCTGGTCAATTTATATGTCCTCTCCTTGGATCTTATGCTATCCCTAATTTCCCTTGTTAGCCACGGTTGAGTCACCTTTTTTGTTTTATTTTTGTGCCAAACTGGGATGAACATTTTCTGCAGTTCATCCATGCGGTCTTTGAATGTTTGCCATTGCCTATTCACCGTCAACCCTTTGAGTAACATTCCCCAATCAATTCTACCCAACTCGCGCCTCAGACCACCGTAGTTTCCTTTATTTAAATTTACGACCCTAGCCTCTGAGTCAACTACTTCATTCTCCATCTTAATGAAGAATTCGATCATATTATGTTCGCTCCGACCCAAGGGGCCTCGTACAACAAGATTGCTACTTAATCCTTTCTTGTTACATAATACCCAGTCTAAGATGGCCTGCTCTCTGGTTGGTTCCTCGACATATGGCCCAGGAAACCATCCCGTAAACATTCCAGGATTTCCTCCTCCGCAGTATTGTTACTAATTTGGTTAGCCCAATCTATATGTAGATTAAAGTCACCCATGATGACTACTGTGTCCTCACAGTGTCGGCGGGAATTTCAGCGGCAGCAGCGGGGCTGTGAAAGTCCCAGAGACCAGGTAAGGCCTCACAGCGTCGGCGGGAATTTCAGCGGCAGCAGCGGGGCTATAAAAGTCCCAGAGACCAGGTAAGGCCTCACAGCGTCGGTGGGAATTTCAGCGGCAGCAGCGGGGCTATAAAAGTCCCAGAGACCAGGTAAGGCCTCACAGCATCGGCGGGAATTTCAGCGGCAGCAGCGGGGCTATAAAAGTCCCAGAGACCAGGTAAGGCCTCACAGCATCGGCGGGAATTTCAGTGGCAGCAACGGGGCTATAAAAGTCCCAGAGACCAGGTAAGGCCTCACAACGTCGGCGGGAATTTCAGCGGCAGCAGCGGGGCTATAAAAGTCCCAGAGACCAGGTAAGGCCTCACAGCGTCGGCGGGAATTTCAGCGGCAGCAGCGGAGCTATAAAAGTCCCAGAGGCCAGATAAGGCCTCACAGCGTCGGCGGGAATTTCAGCGGCAGCAGCGGGGCTATAAAAGTCCCAGAGACCAGGTAAGGCCTCACAGCGTCGGCGGGAATTTCAGCGGCAGCAGCGGGGCTATAAAAGTCCCAGAGACCAGGTAAGGCCTCACAGCGTCGGCGGGAATTTCAGCGGCAGCAGCGGGGCTATAAAAGTCCCAGAGACCAGGTAAGGCGTACCAGTCGCCCAACTCGGAGGGAAGGAGAGAGGTAAAAAGTAATCCAAGTGTGACGTCACCAGAAAGCGGGTAATTGATTGGGTGGTAAGTATTTCTCTCTTTTTTAAGCTTAAACTCTTTGGTTTATAGTTTCTAAGGTGCGATATTCATCATCTGGATTCGGGGCAGAGGGTATTTAAAAATAATATCAATAAATTTAATTAATTACATAGAATGGGAGATCAGGTGATGTGTTGCTGCTGCAATATATGGGAACTGGTGGACACCATTGATGCTCACGGTGATCACATTTGCAGTAAGTGTTGGCTGCTCAAGGAATTCCGGCTCCGTGTTGAAGAGCTGGAGTCCGAGCTTCAAACACTGAGACACATCAGGGAGGGAGAGAGTTACCTGGACTCTGTGTATCACGAGGTAGTCACACCAATTAGATTAATTAATTCAGATGTAGTCCGTGGCCAGGGTCAGGATGGTGTGACTAGAAGTGAGGCAGGTACGGGGATCCAGGAGGTAGTGTTGGAGGAGCTGCAGCCCTTGCTCTTGTCCAACAGGTTTGAGGCTCTTACTCCCTGTGAGGATGGGAACAGGGACTGCGGGGAGGATGAGCAACCTGGCCACAGCACCGTGGCGCGGGGGGCCATTCAAGTTGGGGGAGTTAAAAGAAATGTTGTAGTGGTAGGGGATAGTATCGTTAGGGGGATAGATAGAGTTCTTTGCAGCCGAGAGCGAGAGTCCCGAAGGCTGTGTTGTCTGCCCGGTGCCAGGGTTAAGGACATCTCCTCTGGGCTGGAGAGAAACTTGGAGTGGGAGGGGGAGGATCCAGTTGTCGTGGTCCATGTTGGTACCAACGACATAGCTAGGACAAGGAAGGAGGTTCTGCTGAGGGAGTTTGAGCAGCTAGTGACCAAATTAAAAAGCAGAACCACAAGGGTAATAATCTCTGGATTACTACCTAAGCCACGTGCAAATTTGGCTAGGGTAAATAAAATTAGAGAGTTAAATGCGTGGCTCAAAGACTGGTGCGGGAGAAATGGGTTTTGCTTCCTGGGACACTGGCATCAGTACTGGGACAGGAGAGAGCTGTTCTGTTGGGACGGACTTCACTTGGCCAGTGCTGGGACTAGAATCCTGGCGAATCAAATAACTAGGGCTGTAGAGAGGGCTTTAAACTAATTAGTGGGGGGGAGGTTTTAAGAGAGCGAAAAATAAAAATGACAGCGGAGAAGGCAATAGGGCAAGGTAGCAGTGGGGGAATTAAAAACCAGAGCGTGTCAGGAAGGGACAGACTGTATAATGATAAAGCTAAAGTAGTAAAAGGGGTAAAAGCAGGAATAAATTATCAGAAAACATATTTGAAAGTTCTTTATCTGAATGCACGCAGCATTCGTAACAAAATTGACGAGTTGATGGTGCAAATAACTACGCATGGGTATGATCTGGTGGCCATTACGGAAACATGGCTGCAAGATAATCATGACTGGGAACTAAACATACAAGGGTATTTGACAATTAGGAAGGGCAGACAGGAAGGAAAGGGAGGTGGGGTTGCTATGTTAATCAAGGATGGAATCACTGCAATAGTCAGAAATGATATTGGGTCAAAGGATCAGGATAGTGAAACAGTTTGGGTGAAGATAAGGAATAATAAGGGGAAAAAGTCACTAGTGGGCGTAGTCTATAGGCCTCCTAACAGTTGCAACTCTGTTGGTCGGAGTATAAATCAGGAAATAGTTGGGGCTTGTAATAAGGGAACAGCTATAATCATGGGGGATTTTAACTTTCATATTGACTGGACTAATCAAATTGGGCATGGCAGCATTGAGGAAGAGTTCATAGAGTGTATTAGGGATGGGTTCCTTGAGCTGTATGTAACTGAACCAACCAGGGGGCAGGCAATCTTAGATCTGGTCCTGTGTAATGAGACAGGATTAATAAAAAATGTCCTAGTAAAGGATCCCCTTGGAATGAGTGACCATAATATGGTTGAATTCCAAATTCAGTTTGAGGGTGAGAGAGTTGGATCTCAAACCAGTGTACTAAGCTTAAATAAAGGAGACTATGAAGGTATGAGAGTAGAATTGACTAAAGTGGATTGGGAAAACAGATTAAAGTGTAAGACGGTACAAGAGCAGTGGTCTACATTCAAGGAGATATTTCACATCTTTCAAGATAAATATATTCCACTGAGGAAAAAGGGGAGTAAAAGAAAAGACAGCCATCCATGGCTTAGTAAAGGAATAAAGGATAGTATTCGACTGAAAACAAGGGCATATAAATTAGCCAAATCTAGTGGGAGGATAGAAGATTGGGAAGCATTTAAAAGCCAGCAAACAATAACTAAAAGATTAATTAAGAAAGGGAAGATAGATTATGAAAGTGAACTAGCAAAAAATATAAAAACAGATAGCAAGAGTTTCTACAGCTATATAAAAAGAAAAAGGGTGGCTAAAGTGAACGTTGGTCCCTTAGAGGATGGGACCAGGAAACTAGTGGTGGGGAACATGGAGATGGCAAAGCCGCTGAACAAATATTTTGTATCAGTCTTTACAGTAGAGGACACTAAAAATATCCCAACACTGGACAAACAGGGGACAATTGGGGGTGAGGAGCTAAACACGATTAAAATCACTAAAGAGATGGTGCTCAGTAAAATAATGGGACTTAAGGTGGATAAAGCCCCCGGACCTGATGGCCTACATCCTAGGGTCTTGAAAGAAGTGGCGGTAGGGATTGTGGATGCATTGGTGATCATTTTCCAGAACTCCCTGGACTCAGGAAAGGTCCCGGCAGATTGGAAAACTGCTAATGTAACACCCTTATTTAAGAAGGGAAGTAGACAAAAAGCTGGAAACTATAGACCAGTTAGCCTAACATCTGTGGTTGGCAAAATGTTGGAGTCCATTATTAAGGAAACAGTATCAGAGCATTTGGATAAACATAATTTAATAGGACAGAGTCAGCATGGTTTTACGAAGTCATGTTTGACAAATTTGCTCGAATTCTTTGAGGATGTAACATACAGGGTGGATAAAGGGGAACCAGTGGATGTAGTGTATTTGGATTTCCAAAAGGCATTTGACAAGGTTCCACACAAAAGATTACTGATCAAGATAAAAAATCACGGGATTGGGGGTAATATACTGGCATGGGTGGAAGATTGGCTATCTAACAGAAAACAAAGAGTTGGGATAAATGGTTCGTTCTCGGGCTGGCAATCAGTAACTAGTGGTGTCCCACAGGGATCAGTGCTGGGACCCCAACTCTTTACAATCTATAATAATTCAACTTTATTGTCATTGTACAATGCACAAGTACATGAACAACGAAATGTGATCTTGCAAGCTCCCATGAGTCCAGTACAAATAACATTAACATTAAACGTAAATAGCACCGTCCTGGGAGAAGCAAAGCCGCTGCGTCTGTGCGCGCCGCCATTCCATTTCCACCTGTCCGACAATCTTCAGCCCAACGCCCGGGCCTGCTCACCAGCCGCCCCTCCCGGGGCTCCTTCCAGTGACCTTCTCACCAACCGCCCCTCCTCGGGGCTCCTTCTGTGACCTTCTGCACCTGGTCTTCCCTGATGGTCACTCCTCCAGGATACTAACCAGACCTGGCTCTGCTTAGTTTCTAAGCCTTGCCTGTGACCCTGTCCCTAGTCCCAGGAACAGGGCTATCTATATTAACGATTTGGAGGAAGGGACCGAGTGCAACATATCCAAGTTTGCCGACGATACAAAGATGGGAGGGAAAGCAGTGAGTGAGGAGGACATAAAAAACCTGCAAAAGGACATAGACAGGCTAAGTGAGTGGGCAGAGATTTGACAGATGCAATATAATGTTGGAAAGTGTGAGGTTATGCACTTTGGCAGAAAAAATCAAAGAGCAAGTTATTATCTAAATGGAGAGAAACTGCAAAGTGCTACAGTACAAAGGGATCTGGGGGTCCTGGTACATGAAACACAAAATGTTAGTATGCAGGTGCAGCAGGTGATCAGGAAGTCCAATGGAATCTTGGCTTTTATTGCAAGGGGAATGGAGTATAAAAACAGGGAAGTCTTGCTGCAGTTATACAGGGTATTGGTGAGGCCATACCTGGAATACTGCGTGCAGTTTTGGTTTCCATATTTAAGAAAAGATATACTTGCTCTTGAGGTGGTTCAGAGAAGGTTCACTCGGTTGATTCCAGAGATGAGGGGGTTGACGTATGAGGAAAGGTTGAATAGGTTGGGACTCTACTCATTGGAGTTCAGAAGAATGAGAGGCGATCTTATCGAAACATGTAAGATTGTGAGGGGGCTTGATCGGGTGGATGCGGTGAGGATGTTTCCACTGATGGGTGAGACTAGAACTAGGGGGCATAATCTTAGAATAAGGGGCTGCCCTTTCAAAACTGAGATGAGGAGAATCTTCTTCACTCAGAGGGTAGTAAATCTATGGAATTTGCTACCCCAGAGAGCTGTGGAAGCTGCAACATTAAATAAATTTAAAATGGAGGTAGACATTGTCCTAGCAGATAAGGGAATTAGGGGTTACGGGGAGAGGGCAGGGAAGTGGACGTGAGTCTAGATTCAGATCAGCCATGATCCTATTGAATGGCGGAGCAGGCCCGAGGGGCCATGTGGCCTACTCCTGCTCCTATTTCTTATGTTCTTATGTTCTTATTGCACGCTTCTTTAATTTCCCTTTTAATGCTATCCCCAACCTCCGCCTTACTGTTTGGAGGTCTATATACCACTCCCACTAACGTTTTCTGCCCCTTGGTATTTCTCAATTCTACCCATACAGATTCCACATCATCAGAGCTAATATCCTTCCTTACAATTGAGTTAATCCCTTCTTTAACCAGTAATGCTACCCCACCTCCCTTTACTTTTTGCCTATCTTTCCTGAATATCAAATACCCCTGGATGTTGAGTTCCCAGCCTTGGCCATCCTTGAGCCACATTTCCGTAATCCCAACCAAATCATATTCGTTTACCTCTATTTGCGCAGCCCATTCATCCACCTTATTATGAATGCTCCTCACATTAAGACCCAAAGCCTTCAGGCTTATTTTTTAACGCTCTTAGACCTATTAGAATTATTATTTACTGTGGTCATGTTTGATTTAAACCGTTGATTTCCCTGACTGCCACTTTTGTTTTTCTCCTTCCTTTCTTCTGCTTTTATCCTTGTTTCCCTTTCCTCTGTCCCCCTGCTCAGGTTCCCAACCCCCTGCCATCTTAGTTTAAACCCTCCCCCAGAGCACTAACAAACACTCCCCCTAGGACATTTGTTCCAGCCCTGCCCAGGTGCAAACCGTCCGGTTTGAACTGGTCCCACCTCCCCCAGAACCGGTTCCAATGTCCCAGGAACTTGAATCCCTCCCCCTTTCACCATTCCTCTAGCCACGTATTCATCTGAAATATCCTTCTATTTCTACTCTGACTAGCACGTGGCACTGGTAGCAATCCTGAGATTACTACCTTTGAGGTCCTATTTTTAAATTTACCTCCTAACTCCCTATATTCAGCTTTTAGGACCTCATCCCGGTTTTTACCTATATCGTTGGTACCTATATGCACCATGACAACTGGCTGTTCACCCTTCCCTTCCAAAATGTTCTGCAGCCGCTCTGAGACATCCTTGACCCTTGCACCAGGGAGGCAACACGCCATCCTGGAGTCTCGTTTGCGGCCGCAGAAACACCTATCTATTCCCCTTACAATAGAATCCCCTATTACTATAGCTCTACCCCTCTGTTTCCTCCCGTCCTGTGCAGCAGAGCCACCCCTGGTGCCAGGAAGTTGGCTGCTGCTGCCTTCCTCTGATAAGCCATCCCCTCCAACAGAAATCAAAGTGGTGTATCTGTTTGAGAGGGGGATGTCCACAGGGGACCCCTGCACTACCTGCCTGCGCCTAGTACTCTGCCTGTTAGTCACCCGTTCCCTTCCTGCCCGTCCAACCTCTACCTGCAGTGTGTCCAGCTCGCTAAATGTGCTATTCACGATGTCCTCAGCATCGTGAACACTCCAGTATGCATCCAATCACAGCTCCAGTGCCACAATGCGGTCTGTCAGTAGCTGCAGCTGGATACACTTCCTGCACACGTAGTTGTCAGGGACACAGGAAGTGTCCCTGAGTTCCCACATAGCGCAGGAGGAGCATACCACATGGCCGGGCTGTCCTGTCATGACATACCCTTTAAGTAATTTAAATTAAATTAAATCAATCAATCCCACCAATTACACTACAGCTAAATGGTTTACCAACAGTCCCCGTTACACCAGAGAGACCTTAGGAACTATAAACCACAGAGTTAAAGTTTAAAAAGAGAGAAATACTCACCAACCAATCACCTACCTGCTTTCTGGTGACATCACACTTCAATTACTTTTTACTTCTCTCCCTCCCTCTGAGCTTGGAGACTGGAGACTGGAGCACCTCACCGGAACTCTGGTGCTTTTATCCCACCTCGGTCGCCTCGTCCCTCGCAGGTCCGCACTGCCGCCACTGCTGGATTATTGCGTCCAATCCTGGTCACCACACTTTAGGAAGGATGTGAAGTCACTTGAGAGGGTGCAGTGGAGATTTACAAGAATGATTCTGGGGATGGGGGAATCTTAGCTACAAGGATAGTTTGGAGAAGCTGGATTTGTTTTCATTAGAGCAAAGGAGGTTGAGAGGTGATTTGAGAGGTGTACAAGATTATGACGGGTTTGGATAGCTAGACGGGGAAAGGCTGATCCCACTAATTGATGGTACAAGGATTAGGGGACACAGATTTAAGGTTTTAGGCAAGAGATACAGAGCGGATGTGAGGAAATACCTTTTTACACAGCAAGTGGTGATGACCTGGAATTCGATGCCGATGGAAGAGGTGCAAGCAGAGACACTCAATGTTTTCAAGGGGAGACTGGATAGGCACTTGAGGGAAATAAACTTGTAGGGCTACGGGGATAGAGCAGGGGAATGGGACTGACTGGATTGCTCTACAGAGAGCTGGCACAGACTTGATGGGCCGAATGGCCTCCTTCTGTGCCATTATGACTCTATGACTCTATATGCAGGGTTTTCCAGACAGGAAAAAGGAGCAGAGCCCCATATCATTGGATCTCTGGCCCATTTGAGAGGCATTTCCTAGGTAGAACAGGCAGGGACAGAAAGCTCTCACTTGCAACAGGTGGGAACATTTAAATCCCATGCAAGTGATGTGGGAGTGATGTAATAATGTCTCCTGCAAAATCTTACAGGGATTCCACCAGGGAATGCTTGGTCTGAAGACCTCCCATGGAAACTCGGCATTAGAAGTTGTGGGGCTGTCCCTTCAGATCAGAGGATCAGTGAAGGGACAGCCAGCAACTTCCTTGGATTTCAGTTTCCCCAACATTTATATAGCGTTTTGCACCTAATGAAGTACTTTTGAAGTGTAGTCACTGTTTCAACGTAGAAAACATGGCAGCCAATTTGTGGACAGCAATGTTATCTCCAAGTTTGCAGATGACACAAAGCTGGGTGGGCGTGTGTGCTGTGAGGAGGATGTCGAGAAACTCCAGTATGATTTGGACAGGTTGGGTGATTGGGCAGATGCATGGCAGATGCAGTATAATGTGGATAAATGCGAGGTTTTCCACTTTGGTGGCAAAAACAGGAAGGCAAATTATTATCTGAATGGCAATAGATTGGGAGAAGGGGAAGTGCAATGAGACCTGGGTGTCCTTGTGCACCAGTCGCTGAAGGTAAGCATGCAGGTGCAGCAGGCGATTAAGAAGGCAAATGGTATGTTGGCCTTCGTAGCGAGAGGATTCGAGTACAGGAGTAAGGATGTCTTGCTGCAGTTGTACAGGGCCTTGGTGAGACAACACCTTGAGTATTGTGTGCAGTTTTGGTCGCCTTATCTGAGGAAGGATGTTCTTGCCATGGAGGGAGTGCAGCGAAGATTCACCAGACTGATACCTGAGATGACAGGAATGACATATGAGGAGAGATTGGGTCGATTGGGCTTATACCCGCTGGACTTAAGAAGAATGAGAGGGGATCTCATTGAAACTTTAAAAATTCTAATAGGACTAGACAGGCTAGATGCAGGAAGGATGTTCCCGATGGCGGGGGAGTCCAGAACCAGGGGTCACAGTCTAAAGATAAGGGGTAAGCCATTTAGGACAGAGATGCGGAGGAATTTCTTCACCCAGAGAGTGGTGAACCTGTGGAATTTTCTACCACAGAAGGCAGTTGAGGCCAATTCATTAAATATATTCAAGAAGGAGTTAGATATGTTTCTTAAGGCTAAAGGGATCAAGGGATATGGGGAGTAGGCAGTGACAGGGTACTGAGTTTAGATGATCAGCCATGATCTCGTTGAATGGCGGAGCAGGCTCGAGGGGCCGGATGGCCTACTCCTGCTCCTATCTTCTATGTTTCTATGTAAGTTGCCCAAACAGCAATGAGATAATGACCAGATAATCTGTTTTAGTAATATTGGTTCAGGGATAACTATTGGCCAGGACACAGGGGAAAACAGCCCAGCTCTTCTTCAAAATAGTGCCATAGCATCTTTTATGTCATAGAATCATAGAAGTTTATGGCAAAGAAGGAGGCCTTTCGGCCCATCGTGTCTGTACCATCTGAAAAAGAGCTATCCAGCCTAATCCCACTTTCCAGCTCTTGGTCCGTAGCCTTGTGGGTTACGGCACTTCAAGTGCATATCCAAGTACTTATTAAATGCGATGCGGGTTTCGGCCTCTACCACCCTTTCAGGTACTGAGACCTCCACTACACCCTGAATGAAAAAAATTCTCCTCAACTCCCTTCTAATCCTTGTACCAATTATTTTAAATCTATGCCCCCTGATTATTGACCTCTCTGCTAATGGAAATTGGTCCTTCCTATCCACTCTATCTAGGCCCCTCATAATTTTATTCACCTCAATTAAGTCTCCCCTCAGCCTCCCCTGTTCCAAAGAAAACAATCCCAGCCTATTCAATCATTCCTCATAGCAAAATTGTCCAGTCCTGAAAACCTTCTCTGTACCTTCTCTAATACAATCACATCTTTCCTATAATGTGGTGACCAGGACTGTACGCAGTACTCTAGCTATGGGCTAACTAGTGTTTTACACAGTTCTAGCATAACCTCCCTGCTCTTATATTCTATGCCTCGAATAAAGGAAAGCATCCCGTATGCCTCCTTAACCTCCTTATCTACCTGAGTGAGCAGACGGGGCTTCAGTTTCTCGTTTCATCCAAAAGACAGCACCCCCGACAGTGCAGCACTCCCTCAGTATTGCACTGGAGTGTCTGCCTAGATTTGGTGCTCAAGGCTCTGGACTGGGGCTTGAACCAATAGCCGCCTGACTCAGAGGCAAGAATGTTAGCCACTGAGCCATGGGTGACACCTAAAGGATGCAGGAGCATGCAACTTCCTGCCGCCTGTTTTGATCATATGCCTTTTCTGAGACAGTATTCTACACCCACTTCGTGCTTACCCAGACTAGATCCAGCTGTATCTGGAAAAAGAGACTGGTTCAACGTAGCTAAATTTGAGTGCTTGTGAATACCACTGGCTGACTCAATCTCTGAGATGAGGGAGCAGGAATATTGACTGCATTGTTTCAGAAGAACATAAGAAATAGGAGCAGGAGTAGGCCATTCGGCCCCTTGAGCCTGCTCCGCCATTCAATAAGATCATGGCTGATCGTCTACCTTAACTCCACTTTCCTGCACTATCCCCATATCCCTTGATTCCCTTAATATTCAAAAATCTATCGATCTCTGTCTTGAATATACTCAATGACTGAGCCTCCACAGCCCTCTGGGGTAGAGAATTCCAAAGCTTCACCACCTCTGAGTGAAGAAATTTCTCCTCATTAGAGTCCTAAATGGCCGATCCGTTATTGTGACAGCTAGTTCTGAACTCCCCAACCAGGGGAAACATCCTCCCTGCATCTACCCTTAGCAATTTCTTGGTCCTCCTTTGCTGAATTCTAAAAACTTCCCAATCCTCAGGCTTACTCCTCTTTTTGGCAACATTGTAAGCTTCTTCCTTTAATTTAATACTATCTTTAATTTCTCTTGTTAGCCACGTTGGACCATGTTTCCTGTGGGGTTTTTATTCCTTAAAGGAATGTACATTCGCTGTGAATTATGAATTATTTCTTTAAATGTTTGTAATTGCTTTTCTACTGTCATATTGTTTAATCTAGTTTCCCAACCTACTTTAGCCAACTTGCCTCTCATACCTACATAGTTTGCTTTGTTCAGGTTTAAGACCCTAGTTTCAGAATTAAGTAAATCATCCTCAAACGCAACATGATATTCTATCATATTATGATCACTGTTCCCCAGAGGCTCCTTTACTCCAAGGCTATTAACTAACCCTGCCTCATTGCACAATACTAGATCTAAAATAACCAATTCCCCCATAGGTTCCTTGACACACTGATCTAGAAAATTATCCTGAATGTATTCCATGAACTTTTCCTCTGCACTATTTATGCAAATTTGGTTTGCCCAGTCTATATGAAAGTTAAAGTCCCCCATGATTAATGTATTATCCTTGTTACATGCATCTCTAATTTCCTGATTTATACTCTGCCCAACACTACAACCACTGTTAGGGGGCCCATAGACTACTCCCACTAGTGATTTCTGCCCCTTGTTGTTTTGTAGCTCCACCCAAACTGATTCTACATTTTGTTTTTCTGAACCAAGGTCCTTTCTCTCTACTGTCTTTATTCCCTCCTTCATTAACAGGGCTACCCCTCCTCCTTTTCCATTCTGCCTGTTTCTTCTAAAAGTCAAATATCCTGAAATATTTAATTCCCAACTTTGGTCACTCTGCAACCACATCTCTGTAATGGCTTTTAAATCAAACCCATTTATTTCTATCTGCACTATTAATTCATTTATTTTGTGTGAAGGCTTCATGCATTCAGATAAAGTACCTTTATCTTTAACTTTATTCTATTTTTTCCTGATGTTACTTTAGTGTCCTATTACCTTTATTAATCTTTCTGTCCCTTCCTGACCCACTCTGCTTATCTTTACCTAGATCACTACTCTCCTCTACAGTCTTAACATTTCTCTTAATGCTTTTGAATTTACTCTTTCCCGAATCCTTTCATCCCCCCTTCATTAGTTTAAAGCCCTATCTACCGCCATAGTTATTCGATTCACCAGGACACTGGTCCCAGCCCGGTTTAAGTGGAGCCCATCCCCACAGAACAGCTCCCTCTTTCCCCAGCACTGGTGCCAGTATCCCACGAATTGAAAACCATGCCTCCCACACCTCTCTTTCATTTAACCTTCTAATCTGTTTGTTCCTATGCCAATTTGCACGTGGCTCAGGTAACAATTGAGAGATTATTACCTGTGAGGTTCTGCATTTTAATTTCAACCCTAGCTCCTCAAAATCTCTCAGCAGAACCTCATTCCTAGTTCTACCTACGTCGTTGGTTCCTACATGGACCACGACAACTGGGTCCTCCACCTCCCATTCCAAGTTGTTCTCCAGCCACGAGGAGACATTCTTTACCCTGGCACCAGGCAGGCAACACAACCTTCAACCTCCCCCCCCTTTCCTTTTGTTTCTCTCTCACACCTGGCAGCTATCTTTTGCCCTGCCAGTACACTTTACACCTAATCCCAGCCTATTACCATCTCATCTAGCTTCTAATCTCTTTTACTTCTTTTGGTTCTTTTATTCTTTTGTCCGATCGCAGCCCTGCCTTCGATCTAGTTCCTTTTCTCTCCAGTTTTGAAGAAGGGTCAAACCCGAAACGTCAACTCAAATTTCTCTCCACGGATGTTGCCTGACCTGCTGAGTTTTTCCAGCATTTTCTGTTGTTACTTCAGAACTCCTGGTCGTGGCTGCAGAGAACAGTATCTATCCCTCTGACTAAACTGTCCCCTACCATTACCACATTCCTTTTCACTCCCCCCAATTGAATGGCCTCCTGCACCATGGTGCCATGGTCAGTTTGCTCATCCACCCTGCAGTCTTTGTTCTCATCCCCACAGGTAGCAAGTATCTTATACCTGTTGGTCAAAGTCAAGGGCCGAGACTCCTCCATCACTACGTCCTGGGTCCCCATACCTCCCTGACTCAAGATCACACACTCCAACCCTGACCATTGATGAACTCTAAAGTACTACTTAATCTAACGAGTGTGACTGCCTCTTGGAACAAAGTGTCCAGGTAATTCCACCCCCCTCTCCCTGATGCCCCGCAATGTCTTTACCTCAGACTCCAGCTCAACGACTGAGCGAAGTTCATTGAGCTGCAGACACTTTCCGCAGATATGGTTGCTCAGGATCTCTCTGGTCTCTACAAACTCCCACATGCTAGTTATGGCACACTACCTGCCCTGCCATGCTCTATCTAACCTTCTTTATTTATTTGATTAGTTAATTAAATATTATTATTCTTTTCAATCAATTATTTTAGTTTTATTCATTAATTGGTTTATCTAGTTTAAGTTACTAACTCAGTAAAGTAAAGTAATAGCAAGTTACAGTTTCCTAGCTCTGAGTTTAACCCACTTCCCTAGCTTAGAGGCTGAAAAAAATGGTAATACTCACCAATCAATCACCTACCTGCTGCCCTGTGGCGTCACTCCTAGATTTTTTTCTGTTTTGAAGGTTCCTCGCGCTGCCTCTCTTTATAGCGCCGCCGCCGCTGCTCTCACTGTTGTATCTCAGGGCCTAGAAATTCAGTTTTCACAGTTTTGGGGCGCTAAAGTCGGGCGTTCGGTAAATTTAGCGCCCGCCGGAAACTGCAGGCAACCGCGCCGAAATTCAGTGGATTTGGCCAAGAGTTTTGGCGAGCGCTGAAACCGGCGTTGCAATGCTCGGTTCCGGCGCTAAACCGGCTCTGCGGCCTGATAACGCCGATGCCGGGCGCAGCGCAGGTGCGGTCATGTGTTGCTTGACAGCAGACACCCTGACGCCGGCCTGCTCTTAAAGGGGGAAGGGTCAACTTTGACTGCTGCCACGCCCTGCACACTGGAGCCCTGCTGCTAGGCCTCAACAGTGCTGGTGGGACAAAATAGCGCCAGGACAGATGGAGATGGCCCGTGAAAGGGCCCAGCGCTTCTCAGACCATGCACTGAGGGTGCTGATTGATGCTGTCCAGGAGAGAAGACCCATCTTGTGCCCGGACAATGGCAGAAAGGCTCCCAGGAGAGAGTTCAGGAAAGCCTGGAGGAGCATCGCACACAGGGTCTCCTCAAACTCAGATGTGCCCAGGACTGCGGACCAGTGCCGCAAAAAGTTCAATGACCTCTGTCGGCTGGTGAAGGTGAGTACCCTTTCCACTGTCCTCCTCATCCTTGCATGTGAGCCTCACACTATGGGCAAAGGGACCTCAAAGGCATAATGGGCAGCCCTCCTCACGCAGCAATGCCACTGGCATGATCATCAACAGCACTTTCTGCACTGACCACACTGGCCAGGCTATTCCACCATGGGAGGCAGTACACACAGCAACAGGGCACCACACTGTACTTAGAGTCCGTCCTTTCTCTTGCAGGCCAAGCTGGCAAGAAATGCGCGCAGCCGGGTGGAGACCGGTGGTGGACGGCCCCACTACCAGGCTCTAAGTGCTCTGGAGGAGAGCGTCGCTGGATTCCTGCGTCCCCGGGTGACTGGCCCTGTAGCCATCGGGGATGCGGACCCTGTGCTGGAAGCCACTGGTAAGGAGATGACCGCTTGCAGCTCTCTCGTTGCCCTAGTGCTTCCGATCTAAATCCTTTCCCACTGACGGACAAATGCGCATAATGCCACCGCTCAGGCGTCCCTCGCTGATGCCCTGTCCTCACTTTAAAGCTACTCTTGTGCCTTCCTGCTTTCAGCTGCTGAGGAGGAGGTGGCCCCTGAGGCGCCGGGTGCCAGGCCCTTGGAGGAGGAGGACGTCCAGGACGAGGAGGAAGCCGGCCCATCGGGCGAGCCCTCAGCCGTGCCAGGGGATGGCAATGAAGGGGGGACGTCTGGCATGCAGGAGAGCCAGGGGGAGGTGTTGCAGGGGAGGGCAGATCCTGCTTGCAGTGGGGTCCAGGCAGGCGGCAGGTGTCGGCCAGCTCGGCCGGCTTCTCCCCAGCTGCAGAGTCCTCTCTCCAGTCCGGAGAGTGGCCTCGGCCAGGAGGTGCGCCTCCTGCAAGAGATCTCGGTGGCGTCTGACCGGCGCCACCATGAGTTCATGGGGGTTGTGCAGCAGATGCCGCACGCCATCGAGTCCCTGGCTCAGAGTGTGGCAGCATTCGGGCAATCACAGGCCAGGGGGGTGGAGCAACTGGCTGCAACGCACGCCAGGGGGGTCGAACTACTCGCGGCACTGCAGGAGGAGAGTCGCCAGAGAGGTGGTTCCTTCGACACACTGTCACAGCAGCTGGAGGCACATACCCGGGCAGTGCGGTCACTGACTTCTGCCACACTCGCTTTGACGCAGAGGCGTCGCACCCGCACCCGCCGCCCTGCTGCAACACAGCGGGCTGGCCTCCAGCGCATAGCTGCGCCAGCTGAACTGCCAGGCTGGACGACTGCCACTGTGTCTGCTGAGCCTCGCGCGCCTGGCAGCAGCCAGCTTGCCCCCCTTGGAGCATCCGACACTGCCACTCCCCCAGCCAGGGTGCGAGGAGCTGCTGCTGCCACTGATGCTGGCCAGCCACAGCCGAACCAGTCAGCAGCCGGCCCCTCCCGGGACGTGCGTCGTGTTGGCCGACCCCCAAGGGCATCTGTCGCGACGCATGGGGGCCCTCATGAGCCTTCCCCCAGCCTTGAGGCCGCCACAGGGCCCACGTTGAGGCGGAGCAGCAGGCCGGGCAGGGGCCGGGGAAGGCTCTCTAAGGACTCGCCCTCTCGGCACAGCCGCTAGAGTGTGGTCTCTGCGGCATTGTATATATGGGGGGGATTGTGTTTTGGGGGCTGATTTTTGTGGATGGCCGAAATTGAAGGCATCTTTTGTTTTTATGGGGTTCTTTCTGTTGGCGAGGGGGGCCCTTTTTTTGTTACGGCCAATGTTGAAGGCCATGTGGATGGCCAACTTTTGTTAGTCCTCCCCAGGTTGGGGGAGTGACATATGTTTGTGACTGTTTTTTGGGTGTGTTCTGTGTTTTTGAGTTTCATGTGGGAAGGGGCCTCAGTTTGTTAAATAAAGGTTTTTATTTATTCAGCTTGTCCAGGTGTCATGTTTCAAGTGTTTGCTGCGTTAACCGGCTGACGGCTTCCGGAGCGGCTGCCTTCAGGTGCGCTCATTCCCACAGGCCATTCCCTCACAGCGGGCCTAGAAGTGTCGAGCAATAAGCCCCCGGCGTACGGCCCTTGGGCCTTCTGGCCCCCTCCTGGCCTGCTCCTCCTCCTCCTCCCCCTCCCCCTCCTGATGGTCCTCCTGCTCGTCCTCCTCAGGTGGTGGTGCAATGTCAGGTGGCAGTGCCTGCGTCCGGCGGATAGCCAGGTTGTGCAGCATGCAGCACACGACGACGAACTGGGACACTCTATCCGGCGAATACTGTAGAGAGCCACCGGAGCAATCCAGGCAGCGGAAGCGTTGCTTGAGGACGCCTATGGTTTGCTCTATGACGTTCCTTGTTGCTTGATGGCTTTCGTTGTATGAGTCCTCCGCTGGGGTCCTGGGCGCGCGGAGCGGGGTCATGAGCCATGTGCACAAAGGGTAGCCCTTGTCCCCGATAAGCCATCCCCTTGGTGGAGGCTGTGCCTGGAACGTGTCAGCCACAGTAGTCTGGCGCAGGATAAAAGCATCGTGGCTGCTTCCTGGGAAGCGGGCATTTACAGCTAGGATGCGCTGCCTGTGGTCACACACCAGCTGCACATTGAGGGAATGGTAGCCCTTGCGGTTGCGGTAAACCTCGGGATTGTCTATAGGTGCCCGCATAGCCACATGCGTGCAGTCAATGGCGCCCTGCACCATGGGGAAGCCCGCGATCCTGCCAAATCCCACTGCACGCTGCTGCTGCCTCTGTTGGGTCATGGGGAAGGAGATGAACTGGTGACTCCTCGCGAACAGTGCATCGGTGACCTGCCGGATGCAGCGATGTGCGGCGAACTGGGAGATGTTCGCGATGTCCCCAGCAGCGGCTTGGAACGAGCCGCTTGCATAAAAGCTGAGAGCCACCGTGACCTTCACTTCCACCGAGAGAGACGTCCTGGACATGAGCTGTGGCTGCAAATCTGCGTGAAGCAGCTGGCAGATCTCTCCAACCACCTCCCTTCTGAAGCGCAGCCTCTTTACACAAAGTGCCGCAGACATGGTGACATAGGACACCTGCTGCCGGTATTGCCTGGGTGCGTAAGGCCTACGTTGGCGACGCCTGATGGCCCTTCTGTGTCTACGCATGGCTGCCCGTCTCTCACAGCGTCTGCGAGCCCTCCGCACATAATGCTGCAACTCAATGTTGGCCCCCCATGCAGCCCCCATAATCAAGGTCGCAACAGTGAAATCAGCAAGAGTCAAATGTCAAAGCACTGGCCAGAAGCCAAAAAGACCTCTCCTATCTTGTCCCAAATCTGGAATCTCTGTCCCTTGGTCTCTGTGTAGAAACCCAAAGCAGTGAAGTCATTGCAGCAAAATGGCTGGGCTTTATAGGTCAGGGGAGGTGCCCTTTAATTTGCGCTGCCCGAGGCCCACAGGGCCTCTGCAACGTTCCATTTTACAATTCCTAATAGCGCCACGCCCACATTGGGCGGGCGCCACTCAATTTCCGGTTTGGGGCGCTAAAACAGCGTTGCGCGAGGATATGACGTCATAAGCTGCGCGCGCACCCGAGCGGGCGCTAACACTTTGCGCCGGCGCTAAATCTCAAATGAATTTGGGCGTCGGCGCAGATCGGTCTGCATTCCGGCGCTAAGGCTTTATCGACGGAAATATAGCCCTTTTTTGGCGTTAGCGCCTGGCGCAGCCAACTGAATTTCTAGGCCCAGGTCCGCTCCTCTCGCTGCTGCAGTTTCTCTTCCAAGCATTATGCTGGATCCTGGAAAGGTCACAGCTGAGACAGTGTCAAGTTTCAAACTACTTATCAGAATGGAAGGATATTACAAAAAATTTCTTACAGGGAGAAATTAATTTGATGCGCTAAAACTTCGGAAGTGGAAAAAATATCTCCAGGCGCTAATGATGAGAGGCTCTCACGAAATTCAGTTGTCTCCAAGAGGAAAGTGGAGCTAAATCAAGTGCTACCACTTCCCTTAGAGCGTTAAAGGGAATGAGGGGGTGATATCGGCAGAGCGCTGATCAATGTTCCATGCAGCACTGCCGGATATGCAGGCTCTTTCCCTCCCTTAAAGGGAAGGGCCAATGCTCACAGCTGTTAAAGGGAAGACTGGGGATGGGATGGTGATGGCACCCGCGATCCACGAGGAGCAGCCCAAGCACTATGAGAGTGCAGGGCTGATCAATCACGACAATGAAAAATTAAAAAAAACAGCACAAAGGGGTGAGAATTTTTTTTTGCCTACCTGCCCCTTTAATTACCGCTGATGCCCAGCAAAGCTGCAGGGGGCTGAAGCAAATTTAGGATCCGGGGCAGTAAGGGGCGATAACGTCACAATCTCCGGGGAGCAGGAGATCGAGGTGGTAAGCTTTACCGCCGGCGCTACCCCCCACCACTGAATTTTGCGGGAGTCGTTACTTTCGCTGCGCCTGGTCGATAAGTTCTTAGCGCCCAGTTATCACTCCCCGGAGGACATAACAGGAGGCACAAAGGAGGCCAATTTCTAGCCCTATGGGGCATAAAATCCAAAGCCCCAAATTCCTGGTGTAAATCCCAGGATGCACTCGCCTGTGACCTCAGGCACTAACCCCATCAAAGTAGAGGTGGGTCAGGGGATAGTCACTACGTATTTAAAATTGAATTTTGCTGTAATCCAGATTAAGGGACAGCTGCAAAAATTGCAAGATATGCTTTTGCATTTGGACGCATTAGAAAAGCATTTTTGGCATGGCAGTAAAAAAGAGGAAAGGGTGTTCTGGTGCGTGAGGACACTGGGGTCGATATCACTTGCTTTGCCTGTCGTTAAGGGGGTGGTAATGGCCTGCAAATGGGGTAGGTAGCTTTACTGCCCCCTTAATCCTGAGAATGCAGCTGTCTCCATTTTGAAAGGGGTCTACCACCGGTTGTCTACAGCACCTGCCCGTTTCAGGCGGTAGGCCCCTTTTAATAGGCAAATCCTATGACATAAACAGGCGCCCAATTGGCATTTTAGGTTAGCAATGGTGAAAGCGTGCGCCCGCGCCATGCAGGCACATCAGTTCCATGGGGGATGGAGCCAAGGTGGCCCAGCAAAGGTGAGTTTGGAATTACTTTTGTGGGGCCCGGAAGAGGAAGAATGCTCCTTAATATCACTCTTCATATATATAGATTCGTGGATGCTGACTGCTCTAATATAGGTGGTGTGGTCTCTTTCCTCGGTTATTCCATGTAACGAAGCAACATTAATCACGTGTGCATAAGCAAACTGAAAACAGCTAAGTTACAGAACATAATGAGGCAATGTGATTCACACACAATAAAAGTCAATGATCTGTGTGATAAAAATAATAACTTCCGGGAAGTTATGCCATCACTTCCTGTGAACTGTGAACTATGAACTATGAACTGTGTACATACCTCACTTCCTGTCATGTGTCACTTCCTGTTGGACTGGTATAAATACTGGTCTGTTCAGTATTGTAAGAGGCTTCTACCAGAGGCATGGTAAAGACCTCTCTTGTATATAGTGTGTTTATAAGTTACTTAAAGCTTACTTTAAAGTTACTTGATGGTAAGCCTCCTTTTTCTTACATCAATTTAAGTAACTTAATATTTGCACTCACGAATACTAGACCTTCGGACAAACTCGGAATTAAGGATCCAGGGAACCACCCATCATGGAGAAAATCCTTAGACCTATTCGTCTGGACTTGGACCCGAATGCACCAGCAGCTGGCAGGGTATGGAAGCATTGGTACCGTACTTTTGAGAATTTTCTGGATGAATGTGAAGCGGATGCTCCTGCTAGATTGAAGATACTTATCAATTATGTGACCCCAAAAGTGTTCGAATATGTTGATGAATGGGATAATTACGATGAGGTGATTCGGGCACTTAAGAAACTGTATGCCAAGACCCCAAATGAGGTCTATGCTAGACATCTACTGGCCACAGCCCGACAAGGGCCAGGGGAATCAATTGACGAATTCCTGCAAGAACTTCGCAGGCTCAGCGTAGATTGTAACTTTCAGGCAGCCTCAGCTGAGCTGTACCGCCAAGAAATGATTCGTGATGCTTTCATCTGCGGGATTGCCTCTCCATTTATACGCCAGCGTCTACTAGAAAGTAAAACACTTGAGCTACAAAAAGCTTTTGACCTAGCTTGTTCACTGGATTTGGCAAAGAGAAATGCAGACCTCTATCAGCTGCCCAGATCTCGATCTGCTGCTGTAGCTGCAACCAGACAATTCAAGCGGTCTCAGGTGAACCCTATCATGGGGGAATCTAATTCTGATAATTCTGATGAAGAAGAGGAGGACGACCCCACTTTAGCAGCCTCTTGGCAATCTAGGAAGGAATGCTTCTTTTGTGGAGATGCTTTTCACCCTAGGAAAACCTGCCCTGCTCGCAATGCAATCTGCAGTTATTGCGGGAAAAAAGGACACTTTGCTAAAGTTTGCCTATCAAGGGCCTCTACGAGGGCCAATCCAGCTAAGGCCTACCGAACTGCCCCAATTAGGGCCTATCAAGATGCTCCAGCTAGGACCTATCAAGCTTCCTCTCGAGCTCTCTCCCGAAGAAGCACACCGAGAGTTTTAGCCACTCTCTGTGCAACGACACCAATTACAGCTGCTTGCCCACAGAACCTGTCTCATGCTGCCACAAAAATTTCAATTAAAGGGCATACCTTAGATGCCTTAATTGACTCAGGAAGTACCGATAGTTTCATTAAGGAACAGATTGTTGCGAAATTGAAACTACATGTCTTCCCATCGGACCAGGCAATTGCGATGGCCCAGTCATCACTTAATACCAGAATCTCCGGCTTTTGTGTTGTTGATATGACACTTCATGGTCGTATGTATCCCTCCACCCGACTTTCGGTGCTCAAGGACTTATGTAGTGATCTCCTCTTAGGACTGGACTTCCAAAAACAGCATAAGAAACTCACCATTGAGTTTGGTGGATCCAAACCCGGACTTACTATTTCTAATATACCGTCTAAATTACCA
Organism: Somniosus microcephalus; assembly: GCF_052327205.1. Lineage (NCBI taxonomy): Eukaryota > Metazoa > Chordata > Chondrichthyes > Squaliformes > Somniosidae > Somniosus > Somniosus microcephalus. Next base: position 232,975,932 of record NC_140991.1, read on the forward strand.
TTTTGTGCATTATCAGCAGCTTCACTTGATGAACCCTCATTATTTGCCAGTATTCTGCCTCAATGCCAACCGATAATAACGAAATCGCGGCGCTTTAATCAGGAAGACCAATCTTTTATTGCAGCTGAAATCTCTCGACTTCTAGCAGAGGATATCATTGAACCATGTTCGTCGCCCTGGCGGGCTCAAGTCGTCATTGTCAAGAACCCTCTAAAACCTCACAAACAGCGACTATGCATCGATTATTCGCAAACCATCAATCAATATACCGACTTGGACGCCTACCCATTGCCACGCATTGATGATATGGTTAATAAACTGGCCGAATACAAAGTGTTCTCAACTTACGATTTAAAAAGTGCCTATCATCAGTTACCCTTGAAGGTCTCAGATAAGCAGTACACAGCCTTTGAGGCTAATGGACGGCTGTACCAATTTCGTCACCTCCCATTCGGGGTTACTAATGGAGTGGCTGTCTTTCAACGGGCAATGGATGGCCTGGTTAAGCAGGAAAACCTAAGGGACACTTTTCCCTATCTTGATAACATTACCATTGCAGGTCACGATCAACAGGAACACGACTCCAACCTCCAAAAATTTCGGGATGCCCTCCATCGCCGTAATTTGACCCTGAATGAATCCAAATCTGTTGAGTCGCAACCGACCATCAACATCCTTGGCTACTGCGTAGGCAATGGTATCATTAAGCCAGACCCAGAAAGACTTCGCCCGCTCCAAGAGCTCCCGTCACCTAAGAATCCGGCTTCTTTACGTCGGGCTCTCGGTCTGTTTGCATACTACGCTAAATGGATTCCTCATTTTTCGGACAAAATCCAACCCTTGCTGCATGCTAGATCATTTCCACTGGGAACAGCGGCTGTTGCAGCCTTTAACCTTCTCAAAAAACAGTTGGAGAAAGCGGCTCTTCACTCCATTGATGAGAATCTCCCTTTCGTGGTTGAATGTGATGCCTCGGAGGTGGCGATCTCGGCTACTCTGAATCAGGAAGGTCGTCCTGTAGCATTTATGTCCAGGACCTTACAAGGTGCCGAGCTACATTATCCTCCGGTTGAGAAAGAAGCCATAGCCATCATAGAGGCAGTACGGAAGTGGAACCATTTTCTAGCTCGCCAGCACTTTACATTGATCACGGACCAACGATCAGTCGCCTTCATGCTCGATAATCGAAAACGAACCAAAATTAAGAATAATAAAATACAACTTTGGAGGATGGAACTGGCCTCTTTTGGTTATACCATTCTCTATCGGCCTGGCAAGGAGAATGTGGCCCCGGACACCCTCACACGGGCATTCTGCTCCACTATGTCATCCTCCACCCTCATGGATGTCCACAATGGTTTGTGCCATCCTGGCGTTACGCGCATGCTACATTTCGTACGATCACGGAATCTCCCTTTTTCCACTGGAGATGTAAAGAAAATATGCTCAGAATGCCGGCTTTGTGCGGAATTAAAACCTCAGTTCTTCCGCCCCTCAGATGGTATACTCATACATGCAACCCAACCGATGCAACGACTTAGCATCGATTTTAAGGGCCCAGTGCCCTCTTCAACTCGGAACACATATTTGCTCGCCATGATCGACGAATATTCACGTTTTCCGTTTGCCTTCCCCTGCTCCAATATGCTGGCGTCCACAGTAATCTGCTGCCTTGAGCAGGTATTTTCTCTCTGTGGCATGCCGGCTTATATTCACTCAGATCGGGGTCCATCCTTTATGTCAAGGGAACTCAAGGACTACCTCTCAGAACGGGGAATTGCTACAAGCAAAACAACACCATACCATCCCATCGGAAATGGGCAGGTAGAGAGGTATAACGGTATCATCTGGAATTCCGTACGTCTCGCTTTAAGATCTCGGGGCCTACCAGACCAGCAATGGGAAACAGTGCTTCCGGATGCATTGCACTCTATACGGTCCCTGCTTTCTACAGCCACAAATACTACACCTCATGAGCGGTTCTTTGGATTCCAGCGTCGCTCATCTCATGGGACATCACTCCCGTCATGGCTAACTACTCCTGGACCTGTATTACTCCGAAGATACGTTCGGACGTCTAAAAATGACCCTCTTGTAGACGAGGTCGAACTAACCGATGCCAACCCCACCTATGCAAACATACGATATTCCGACGGCCGAGAATCTACCGTATCATTACGGGATCTGGCTCCCTGCCCACCAGGACCTAGTGGGACATCGGGTGATGGCATTTCACCAGGAAACTCTTGGGACCTATCGGGTACCCCTCTCCAGGATCCTGATCGGACACCAACTAGCTTGGTGCCGGTAGAACCCCGTGCTCAAGGTTGCGACCCTCCCAGTACCACGCATGAAAGTACTGGTCTGCCACAGACCAGCTCTGCACCTCCCTCTGAACAGAGGCAGTCTGACTTTGAACCTATTGGGGCTCGTACTCGAAGCCATGATCTCCCCGACCCTTCACAGGGCAATCCAGGCCACACGGACTCTGGCCAATGGCCAACCGCATGTAAGCGGACCAGCGACCCTCTACGACGGGAATCCAAACGGGTGCGACTCTTCCTTGTTCGGCGGCTGCGGACCAAAAGGTAGACCACAGCCTCCTAAACCTGCAGGAGGGAAGAATGTGATAAAAATAATAACTTCCGGGAAGTTATGTCATCACTTCCTGTGAACTGTGAACTATGAACTATGAACTGTGTACATACCTCACTTCCTGTCATGTGTCACTTCCTGTTGGACTGGTATAAATACTGGTCTGTTCAGTATTGTAAGAGGCTTCTACCAGAGGCATGGTAAAGACCTCTCTTGTATATAGTGTGTTTATAAGTTACTTAAAGCTTACTTTAAAGTTACTTGATGGTAAGCCTCCTTTTTCTTACATCAATCTGCATCACACATCACAGCAGTACACTGTACTAGAAACCTAAATATAGGAATTTCAGTGCAATTTGGTTAAACTAAGTAAAGCTGATCACCACTCTACCCTACCACTATTTCCAAGCCTTGCCAATTCCACCAGTGCAGGAATGTTCAATAAAGTCAGTTAATGTATTCACACCAGAAAATATTGGGATTAAATTTCAGCAGGAGTTCTGATTGGTTACTGTTTTTCCAGGGTTTTGCATGTTGAAGTAACATGCATGAGCTGAAGACTTCCCCTCCCCCGTTATCTGACAAAAAGAGGCCGCAATTAGCCCTGAAGTAAATCAACATTCATGTAAGACACCCCCACAGAAAAACTCCCCCACAGAAAGACTCCCCCACAGAAAGACTCCCCCACAGAAAGACTCCCCCACAGAAAGACTCCCCCACAGAAAAACTCCCCCACAGAAAGACTCCCCCACAGAAAGACTCCCCCACAGAAAGACTCCCCCACAGAAAGACACCCCCACAGAAAGACTCCCCCACAGAAAGACTCCCCCACAGAAAGACTCCCCCACAGAAAGACTCCCCCACAGAAAGACTCCCCCACAGAAAGACTCCCCCACAGAAAGACTCCCCCACAGAAAGACTCCCCCACAGAAAGACTCCCCCACAGAAAGACTCCCCCACAGAAAAACTCCCCCACAGAAAGACTCCCCCACAGAAAGACTCCCCCACAGAAAGACTCCCCCACAGAAAGACTCCTCCACAGAAAAACTCCCCCACAGAAAGACTCCCCCACAGAAAGACTCCCCCACAGAAAGACTCCCCCACAGAAAGACTCCCCCACAGAAAGACTCCCCCACAGAAAGACTCCCCCACAGAAAGACACCCCCACAGAAAGACTCCCCCACAGAAAGACTCCCCCACAGAAAGACTCCCCCACAGAAAGACTCCCCCACAGAAAGACACCTCCACAGAAAGACTCCCCCACAGAAAGACACCTCCACAGAAAGACTCCCCCACAGAAAGACTCCCCCACAGAAAGACACCTCCACAGAAAGACTCCCCCACAGAAAGACTCCCCCACAGAAAGACACCCCCACAGAAAGACTCCCCCACAGAAAGACTCCCCCACAGAAAGACACCTCCACAGAAAGACTCCCCCACAGAAAGACTCCCCCACAGAAAGACACCTCCACAGAAAGACTCCCCCACAGAAAGACACCCCCACAGAAAGACTCCCCCACAGAAAGACACCTCCACAGAAAGACTCCCCCACAGAAAGACTCCCCCACAGAAAGACTCCCCCACAGAAAGACACCTCCACAGAAAGACTCCCCCACAGAAAGACACCCCCACAGAAAGACTCCCCCACAGAAAGACTCCCCCACAGAAAGACTCCCCCACAGAAAGACTCCCCCACAGAAAGACTCCCCCACAGAAAGACTCCCCCACAGAAAGACTCCCCCACAGAAAGACTCCCCCACAGAAAGACTCCCCCACAGAAAGACTCCCCCACAGAAAAACTCCCCCACAGAAAGACTCCCCCACAGAAAGACTCCCCCACAGAAAAACTCCCCCACAGAAAGACTCCCCCACAGAAAGACTCCCCCACAGAAAGACTCCCCCACAGAAAGACTCCTCCACAGAAAAACTCCCCCACAGAAAGACACCCCCACAGAAAGACTCCCCCACAGAAAGACTCCCCCACAGAAAGACACCCCCACAGAAAGACTCCCCCACAGAAAGACTCCCCCACAGAAAGACTCCCCCACAGAAAGACTCCCCCACAGAAAGACACCTCCACAGAAAGACTCCCCCACAGAAAGACACCTCCACAGAAAGACTCCCCCACAGAAAGACTCCCCCACAGAAAGACACCTCCACAGAAAGACTCCCCCACAGAAAGACTCCCCCACAGAAAGACACCCCCACAGAAAGACTCCCCCACAGAAAGACTCCCCCACAGAAAGACACCTCCACAGAAAGACTCCCCCACAGAAAGACTCCCCCACAGAAAGACACCTCCACAGAAAGACTCCCCCACAGAAAGACACCTCCACAGAAAGACTCCCCCACAGAAAGACTCCCCCACAGAAAGACTCCCCCACAGAAAGACTCCCCCACAGAAAGACTCCCCCACAGAAAGACACCCCCACAGAAAGACTCCCCCACAGAAAGACTCCCCCACAGAAAGACTCCCCCACAGAAAGACACCCCCACAGAATGACTCCCCCACAGAAAGACACCTCCACAGAAAGACACCCCCACAGAAAGACACCCCCACAGAAAGACTCCCCCACAGAAAGACTCCCCCACAGAAAGACTCCCCCACAGAAAGACACCCCCACAGAAAGACACCCCCACAGAAAGACTCCCCCACAGAAAGACACCTCCACAGAAAGACACCTCCACAGAAAGACTCCCCCACAGAAAGACACCTCCACAGAAAGACTCCCCCACAGAAAGACTCCCCCACAGAAAGACACCTCCACAGAAAGACTCCCCCACAGAAAGACTCCCCCACAGAAAGACTCCCCCACAGAAAGACACCCCCACAGAAAGACACCCCCACAGAAAGACTCCCCCACAGAAAGACACCTCCACAGAAAGACACCTCCACAGAAAGACACCCCCACAGAAAGACACCTCCACAGAAAGACTCCCCCACAGAAAGACACCTCCACAGAAAGACTCCCCCACAGAAAGACACCTCCACAGAAAGACACCCCCACAGAAAGACACCTCCACAGAAAGACTCCCCCACAGAAAGACACCTCCACAGAAAGACTCCCCCACAGAAAGACACCCCCACAGAAAGACTCCCCCTGACAAAATAAAACTCACTACGCACTTAGTTTTGAGCATAAAGCAAGGCTTTAAACAACTTGGTTCAGAACATGGAGGTCTAGTTGTACTTCACTAGTTCCTGCTTTACAAAATGTCCCTGGTGAATTAGCCCACACCTGAGTATTTATGCACCATGGTTGGCACCACCAGCTGGCCATCCAGTGTTATTTCTTGAGTAGTTTCTTGATGATGAGATTTATAAGAATGCCCCCCAGAAAGACAGCCCCCCAGAAAGACAGACCCCCAGAAAGACAGACCCCCAGAAAGACAGACCCCCAGAAAGACACCCCCAGAAAGACACACCCCAGATAGACACACCCCAGATAGAAATCCCCCATAAAGACCACCCCAGAAAGACACCCCCAAGAAAGATAGCCCCCAGATAGAAATCCCCAGAAAGGCACTCCCCAGAAAGACACCCCCCCAGAAAGACACCCCCCAGAAAGACCACCCCAGAAAGACACACCTAGAAAGACACACCCCAGATAGACACACAACAGATAGAAATCCCCCATAAAGACCACCCCAGAAAGACAATCCCCCAGATAGACAAACACAGAAAGATGCCGCCCAGAAAGACATACCCCAGAAAAACGCCCCCCAGAAGGAAAACCACAGAAAGACGCTCCCCCAGAAAGACACCCCCCAGAAAGACCACACCCCAGAAAGATACCCCCCAAGAAAGACACCCCCCACCAGAAAGACAAACACAGAAGGTAAACCCCAGAAAGACATCCCAGAAAGACACCCCCCAGAAAGACACACCACCAGATAGAGAAATCCAGAAAGACACCCCCCAGAAAGACACTCTCCCAGAACAACATACCCCTCAGAAGGAAAACCCCAGAGAGACAACCCCCAGAGAGACACCCCGCAGAGAGACACCCCCCAGATAGAAATCCCTCATAAAGACAGAACCCAGAAAGACACACTCCCAGAAAGACACCACCGCAGAAAGACCACCCCCCAGAGAGACAGCCCCCCCAGAGAGACAGCCCCCCAGAGAGACAGCCCCCCAGAAAGACACCCCCCCACAGAAAGACAGCACCCCCAGAAAGACACCCCACTCAGAAAGACACCCCACACCAGAAAGACAAACACAGAATGAAAACCCCAGAAAGACACCCCCCAGATAGAAAAACACAGATAGACATACCCCAGAAAGCTCCCCCCCAGAAAGATACCACCCTTGGAAAGACACCCACCCCAGGTAGACACCCCCCCGAGATAGACACCCCCCCCAGATAGACTCCCCCCAGATAGACACCCCCCAGAAAGGAAACCCCAGATAGACACCCCCAGAAAGACACCCCCCAGAAAGACACACCCCAGAAAGGACACCCCCCAGAAAGAAAGCCCCCAGAAAGACACCCCCCCAAAAGACACCCCCCCAGAAAGACAACCTCCAGAAAGACACCCCCCAGAAAGACACCCCCCAGAAAGGACACCCCCCAGAAAGAGAAGCCCCCAGAAAGACATCCCCCCAAAAGACACCCCCCACAAAAAGACACGCCAGAAAGAAAGCCCCCAGAAAGACACCCCCCAGAATGACACCCCCCAGAAAGACAGCCCCCAGAAAGACACCCCCCAGAAAGACACCCCCCAGAAAGGCACCCCCCAGAAAGACACCCTTCAGAAAGACACCCCCAGAAAGACACACCCCAGAAAGAGATCCCCCAGAAAGACACGCCCCCAGAAAGACACACCCACAGAAAGGAAACCCCCTGAAACCCCCCCCCAGAAAGTCACCCCCCCAGAAAGGTACGCCCCCAGAAAGACACCCCCCCAGAAAGACAACCCCCCAGAAAGACACCCCCCAGAAAGACACCCCCCAGAAAGACAACCCCCCAGAAAGACACCCCCCAGAAAGACACCCCCCAGAAAGGCACCCCCCAGAAAGAAACCCTCCAGAAAGAAACCCTCCAGAAAGAAACCCTCCAGAAAGAAACCCTCCAGATATACACCCCCCCAGAAAGATACCCCCCAGAAGAGAACCTCAAATAGACACCCTCCAGAAAGACAACCCCCAGAATGATAACCCCCAGACAGACAACCCCCAGAAAGACAACCCGCAGAAAGGCACCCCCAGAAAGACACGCCCCAGGAAGACACCCCCACAGAAAGACACCCCCCAGAAAGACACCCACCCCAGAAAGACACCCCCCAGAAAGACACCCCCCAGAAAGACACCCCCCCAGAATGACACCCCCACCAGAAAGAAACCCCCCCAGAAAGACACCCCCAAAAAGACACACCCAGAAAGACACACCCCAGATAGACACACCCTAGATAGAAATCCCCCATAAAGAACACCCCAGAAAGACAACCCCACAGGTAGACAAACACAGAAAGATGCCCCCCAGAAAGACATACCTCAGAAAAACGCCCCCCAGAAGGAAAACCACAGAAAGACGCCCCCCGAGAAAGACACCCACCCAGAAAAATCACACCCCAGAAAGACACCATACCCCAGAAAGACACCACACCCCAGAAAGATACCCCCCCAGAAAGACACCCCCACCAGAAAGACAAACACAGAAGTTAAACCCCAGAAAGACATCCCAGAAAGACACCCCCCAGAAAGACACACCACCAGATAGAGAAATCCAGAAAGACACCCCCAGAAAGACACCCCCCCAGAACGGCACACCCACCAGAACAACACACCCCTCAGAAATAAAACCCCAGAGAGACAGCCCCAGAGAGACACCCCCAGAGAGACACCCCCCAGATAGAAATCCCCCATAAAGACAGAACCCAGAAAGACACCCACACAGAAAGACACCCCCCCAGAAAGACCCCCCCCCCAGAGAGACAGCCCACCAGAGAGACAGCCCCCCAGAAATACACCCACCCACAGAAAGACAGCACCCCCAGAAAGACACCCCGCACAGAAAGACACCCCACACCGGAAAGACATCCCCCCAGAAAGACAAACACAGAAGGAAAACCCCCGAAAGACACCCCCCAGATAGACAAACCCAGAAAGACATATCCCAGACAGATCCCCCCCAGAAAGACACCCACCCCAGATAGACACCCCCCCAGATAGACACCTCCCCAGATAGACACCCCCCAGATAGACACTCCCCCAGAAAGGAAACCACAGATAGACACCCCCAGAAAGACACTCCCCAGGTAGACACCCCCCAGAAAGGACACCCCCCAGAAACAGAAGCCCCCAGAAAGACCTACGCCCAAAAGACCCCCCCCCAGAAAGACAACCTCCAGAAAGACACCCCCCATAAAGACACCCCCCAGAAAGGACACCCCCCAGAAAGAGAAGCCCCTAGAAAGACACACCCCCGAAAGACACACCCCCCAGAAAGACACCCCACAGAAAGACAGCCCCCAGAAAGACACCCCCCAGAAAGACACCCCCCAGAAAGACACCCCCCAGAAAGACACCCCCTAGAAAGACACACCCCAGAAAGAGAAGCACCAGAAAGAGAAGCACCAGAAAGACACACCCCGGAAAGAGACCCCCAGAAAGACACGTCCCCAGAAAGACACCCCCCAGAAAGGAAACCCCCCAGAAAGAGAAGCCCCTGAAAGACAACCCCCCAGAAAGTCACCCTCTCAGAAATGTACCCCCCAGAAAGACACCCCCCCAGAAAGACAACCCCCCAGAAATACACCCCCCCAGAAAGACAACCCCCCAGATAGACACCCCCCAGAAAGACACCCCCCAGAAAGACACCCCACAGTAAGAAACCCTCCAGAAAGAAACCCTCCAGAAAGAAACCCTCCAGATATACACCCCCCCAGAAAGATACCACCGCAGAAAGACAACCTCAGATAGACACCCTCCAGAAAGACAAACCCCAGAATGACAACCCCCAGAAAGACAACCCCCAGAATGACAACCCCCAGAAAGACAACCCCCAGAAAGACAACCCCCAGAAAGACACCCGCAGAAAGACACACCCCAGGAAGACACACCCCAGAAAGACACCCCCCAGAAAGACACCCACCCCAGAAAGACACCCCCCCAGAAAGACACCCCCCCAGAAAGACACCACCGCCAGAAAGAAATCCCCCCGCCAGAAAGGAACCCCCCCAGAAAGACACCCCCAAGAAAGACTCCCCCCAGAAAGACACCCGAGAAAGACAACCCCCTAGAAACACTCCACCCAGAAAGACACCCCCCAGAAAGACATGCACCCAGAAAGACAGCCCCCCAGAAAGACACGCCCCCAGAAAAACAGCCCCCCAGAAAGACACGCCCCCAGAAAGACAGCCCCCAGAAAGACACGCCCCCAGAAAGATATGCCAGAAAGTCAACCCCACAGAAAGACACCCCCAGATAGACACGCCCCCAGAAAGACACCCCCCAGAAAGTCACCCCCAGAAAGACACCCCCCCTGAAAGACACCCCCCCTGAAAGACACAATCCCAAAAGGCACCCCCCAGATAGACACCCCCAGAAAGACATCCCCCCAGAAAGACACCCCCAGAAAGACACCCCCCCAGAAAGACAGCCCCAGAAAGACATCCCCCCAGAAAGACACCCCCAGAATGACACACCCCAGAAAGACACGTCAGAAAGACACGCCCCCAGAAAGACTCCCCCAGAAAGACACCCGAGAAAGACAACACCCCAGAAACACACCACCCAGAAAGACACCCCCCAGAAAGACACGCCCCCAGAAATCCTCCCCCCAGAAAGACAACCCCCACAGAAAGACGACCCCCAGAAAGACACCCCCCAGAAAGAAACACCGCAGAAAGAGACACCCCCAGAAAGACACCTCTGTAGAAAGAAACACCCCAGAAAGACACGCCCCCAGATAGAAACACCCCAGAAAGACAACCCCCAGAAAGACACGCCCCAGAAAGACACCCCCCAGAAAGACACCCTCCCAGAAAGACACCCTCCCTGAAAGACACCCCGCCAGAAAGACACCCCCCCAGAAAGAAACACCCAAGAAAGACACGCCCCCAGAAAGAAACACCCAAGAAAGACACGCCCCCAGAAAGACACCCCCCAGAAAGACACCCTCCCAGAAAGACACCCTCCCTGAAAGACACCCCGCCAGAAAGACACCCCCCCAGAAAGAAACACCCAAGAAAGACACGCCCCCAGAAAGAAACACCCAAGAAAGACACGCCCCCAGAAAGACACCCCCCAGAAAGACACCCTCCCAGAAAGACACCCTCCCTGAAAGACACCCCCCAGAAAGACACAACCCCAAAAGACACCCCCCAGAAAGACCCCCCCCAGAAAGACACCCCCCAGAAAGGCATCCCCCCAGAAAGACACGCCAGAAAGGCACCCCCCCGAAAGGCACCCCCCCCCAGAAAGGCACCTCCCCAGAAAGACAACCCCCCCGAAAGACACCCCCCAGAAAGACACCACCCGGAAAGACACCACCCAGAAAGGCACCCCCCCAGAAAGAAACACCCCAGAAAGGCAACCCCCAGATAGACACGCCCCCCAAAAGACACGCCCCCGAAGGACACGCCCCCAGAAAGACACGCCCCAGAATGACACCCCAGAATGACACCCCCCAGATAGACACGCCCCCAGAAAGACACCCCCAAAAGACACCCCCCAGAAAGACCCCCCGCAGAAAGTCACCCCCCAGAAAGACACCCCCCCAGAAAGACACCCCACCAGAAAGACACCCCCCCAGCAAGACACCCCACAGAAAGTCACCTCCTCAGAAAGACACCCCCCAGAAAGAGAAGTCCCAGAAAGACACACCCCAGATAGACACCCCCCCAGAAAGAAACCCCCAGAAAGAAACCCTACAGTTAGACACCACACAGAAAGACACCCCCCTGAAGGAGACCCCCAGAAAGACACGCCCCCAGAGAGACACGCCCCCAGAAAGGAAACCCCCCAGAAAGAGAAGCCCCTAAAAGACACCCCCCCAGCAAGTCACCCCCCGAGAAAGACACCCCCCCAGCAAGACACCCCCCCAGAAAGACACCCCCCCAGAAAGACACCTCCGCAGAAAGACACTCCCTCAGAAAGACACCCATCAGTAATACACCCCCCAGAAAGACACCCCCCAGAAACGCATCCCCCAGAAAGAAACACTCCAGAAAGAAACCTTCCAGATAGACAGACCCCCAGAATGACACCCCCCCAGAAAGACACCACCAGATAGATACTGTAGTGTATGTACCTTGAAGAAGGAACTATATTCTGCAGCTGCTGTATACTGCAGTAACAGTAGTGACCACCCCTGTATATAAGCCTGTGTAGTAACTTTGTATAGTAATTCCAGTTATGTCTCCATTCAGTAAACACCTGTTATAACCAACTTCTGCATTCCGTGTCTCAATTACACACGGACATTACATTGGCAACGGACAGATCCGAACTCACCTACATTTCTGCACCACCTCACGGGGATCCATCCCTAAAGTGAAGTTATTGGAGGTCGAAGCCAGAAGGAAGAAATCCAAAAAGAAAGGAAAAAGAAAATAAAAACATACAGAGGAAACGGGCGTCGACCGTGGGCAACCGCCCTCTGATTCATCGAATTCGAAGATTTGCAGGAGAGGCTGTCGAGAGCTGGGCTTGGTTCTCCAGTCTATGGTGTTCCAGCTAATCGGGCTGGTGGCAGGTAGTAAACTGATCCTTCCTGGGCTGCGGCGGGCTAGAGCTCGATCGGGTGGCTTTTCAACGGGGCCGAGCAGCGTTGTCGGGAAAGAGGAGAGAGAGAGAGAGGGTGGAGCACACAGGGCGTGGCCGGTGCTACGAAGCCGGGCAGCGTACAGACCCGAGAAGAGGGAGGAAAGTGTCCCATAGGGTCTGCTCTGACGACGGGAACAGTAATTAAAATAAAGGAAAAAGAAGATAGAAGCGCAGAGAAGCCGCGAGGAGCTGCAGTTTGCCACGGGGACTGCGGAGAGCAGCGTTGGCAGCAGTGCGGGGGGAAGTGCGCAAAGACCATAGAGCATCGCCATCAAGGCATAAAAACGTCAGCAACAGCGCTGGCAGCAGCGGAAAAGACAGAAAGCGCGGGAGGTGCCATCTTAATCCAGCGGGGAAGAAGGCAAAGCATGGGAGGTGCCATTTTGTTCAATCGGGGAAGAAGGCAAAGCGCGGGAGGCGCCATCTTAGATCTCCAAGATGCCGAAGATTGGCAATATCACTGCCTTCGATAATGAAGTAGAAGACTGGACCACATATGTTGAAAGAGTCGAAGTATATTGCAAGGCAAATGAAGTAGCCGATGAGAAAAAGGCATCGGTACAACTAAACTTAATGGGCGCAAGAACGTACGGCCTATTGTGGAACCTGATCACTCCAGTCAAACCGATGGGGAAGAGTTTTAACGAAATTGTTGATATCCTACAGGAACACCTAAATCCTACAACACTGCTGATAGCAGAAAGATTTAAATTCCACAAGAGAAATCAGCATAAAGATGAGAGCAATGCTGATTACCTTACGGAACTACGCAAGCTATCAAAGCACTGCCAGTTCGGAGCAGGACTGGCAGATACCCTACGGGACAAATTTGTCTGTAGACTCCTGAGTGAAGGAACCCAGAAGAGGTTACTCTCGGAGAAAGAGCTGATGCTAGATAAGGCTTTCAGCGTGGCAGTATCGTACGAAGCAGCAGCAAGGGGAGCTGCGGAAATACAGCAAAAGCCATAGGAATATGGCACCCATGAAATGACACGGGGATTTGAAAAATGTTATCGCTGCGGCAGAACAACCCATGACCAGAAGGACTGCTGGTTCAAGGACAAAACATGCAGGCAATGCGGAAAGATGGGACACATTGCATGAGTTTGCAGCTCCGGGAAGAAGACTAACGACAACAAAAAGACTACTAAGGAAAAGTACAGGGAAGTACAAAAGATGACGGACAGTAGTTCTGAAGACCAGAAGAGCGATAGTGAATCCGGGAACAAGAGACTAAGCTGTCTCAAACTACACAATGTAATCGCAAAAGAGGATCACCGAACCATTTGGGTCACCCTCACGATAGCAGGGTCCCAAGTCAAAATGGAATTGGATACAGGATCAGCCCTGACAGTCATGAATCGACGAGACTACGAGCGGCTATTCTCACACATACCCTTGAAAGATACATCCATTGTCTTGAAGACATATACGGGGCAGAAACTATACCCCAGAGGGAAAATAAGGGTGCCTGTCGAATACAACGGCAAGGAAATACAGAAATTGTATCTGTACATACTGCAAGATGGTGGACGTGAATGGATCAGAAAGATAAGTTTAGACTGGCACTCCATTCAGGCACTGACTGTGGCTGGTAAAAAGGATGACGACGTCACACCTGGACGATTGTCAAAAATCTTAGCTAACGCTAAAGAGGTATTTCAACAAGGACTGGGAACTCTTAAAGGCTTAACCGCCTCGATAAAAATAGAAGAGAATGCAATTCCCAAGTTTTTCAAAGCAAGACCGGTACCGTATGCAATTCGCCCAGCCGTTGAGGCAGAGCTGGAGAATCTGGAGAATGCAGGCGTGTTATCTAAGGCAGACTGGAGCGAGTGGGCGACACCCATCATTCCTGTCATGAAGAAAACGTTAAACAATAAGTCTGAGGAGCCAAGGAAGGTTCGCATCTGTGGGGACTTCAAGGTGACTGTGAACCCAGTCCTTCACACAGTACAGTATCCTCTTCCAAGGGTAGAAGATATTTTCACCTCACTATCTGGAGGGAAACGTTTTCAAAAATTGACCTAGAGCAAGCATATTTGCAGATGGAGGTTGAAGAATCCTCTTGGAAATATCTCACGATAAACACTCACAAAGGTCTTTACCAGTATAATCGACTGGTATTCGGAGTAGCATCAGCTCCGGCTATATGGCAAAGAGCGATGGAACAAGTCCTGCAAGGGATTCCGGGGACTCAGTGTTACTTGGACGACATCCTAGTGACAGGTGAAAATGACAGTGAACACCTTGCCAACCTAGAGCAAGTGCTCACTAGACGAAGAGAACATGGGCTACGAGCCAATCGCCCCAAGTGCGAGTTTTTTCAGAAACAAATATCGTATTGTGGCCACGTGATTGATGAAGAGGGGTTACTTAAGTCCCCTGACAAAATTGAAGTGGTAGTTAAGGCTCCAGCGACTGAAAGTGTGTTGCAACTGAGGTCATTCCTTGGATTGGTGAATTACTACCATAAGTTTTTGCCGAATTTGTCCACAATTCTGCACCCACTGAATGCCCTGCTACAAATTGGAGTAGCATGGAAATGGAGCGATGAATGTAAGCGGGCCTTTCAGATTTGTAAAGGCCTGATCACTTCAAGAGAAGTATTGGCTCACTACAACCCATCACTACCGATAAGACTGGCGTGTGATGTGTCTCCCTACGGCGTTGGGGTGGTACTGTCACATAAATCCCTTGATGGTTCAGAGAGGCCGATAGCTTTTGCGTCACGCTCGTTAACTGCAGCCGAGCGTAACTAAGCCCAGGTTGACAGAGAGGCCCTCAGCCTGGTGTGAGGGGTGAAGAAGTTCAATCACTACCTGCACGGACAGAAATTTACTCTACTAACTGATCATCAACCTCTTGTCATCATTTTTAACCCTAAGAAGGGCGTCCCGATAATGACAGCACAACGGCTACAGAGGTGGTCCCTTTTCCTAGGGGCACGCCAATATGACATCGAGTACAAAGGAACAAAACAGCATGGGAATGCAGATGGATTGTCGCGCCTACCGTTGTCGACGGTGGAAGAAGCACCTGCAGTGGATCCTGTGGAGGTATTCCACTCGACCATAGTCGAATGTCTACCTGTGACGAATGCAAACATAGAAAAGGAAACACGAAATGACCCGACACTCTCCAGGGTCTATGATTTAACGGTGAAGGGATGGCCAGCACATGGCGAACCACTGTTGCCAGCATTCTCGCTGAGAAGAGAACAGCTGTCAGTGTGCCGAGGAACCTTGATGTATGGATCCAGAGTAGTAATTCCACCCAAATTGAAGGATAGAGTGCTCAATGAGCTTCATGAGGGTCATCTGGGAGGGTTAAAAATGAAGGACTTAGCCAGAGCGTTTGTGTGGTGGCCGGGAATCAATAGAGAAATCGAAGAGATGACCAAGAGCTGTACAGGATGCCAGAAGGTCCAAAACGCCCCACCACAAGCCCCTTTACATCCATGGGAGTGGCCCTCATCTCCATGGCAAAGGGTACACATTGATTTTGCTGGTCCATTTATGGACTCGATGTTTTTAATTGCGGTGGATGCACATTCAAAGTGGCCAGAGGTAATAAAAATGTCCTCAACCACCACAGAAAAAGCTATCACAGTCTTACGAACCATATTCGCCAGAAATGGGCTGCCTGAACAGATTTGCTCCGACAATGGACCACAGTTTGTGTCTGAAGAGTTCCGGAGGTTCTTAAAGAACAATGGTGTTAAGCATTACACATCCACCCCATATCATCCAGCCACCAATGGATTGGCTGAGAGGTTCGTTCAAACATTCAAAAAGGCTATCAAGGCAATGTGTAATGAAGACATACCCCTACAACACAAGGTGGATAACTTCTTGTTTGCCTACCGGAATGCGACAAATGCGGTTACCAACCAAACTCCAGCCATGATGTTCTTCAATCGAAGACTAAGATGCCGCTTGGATTTGGTTAAGCCAAACATCAGAAGAGATGTGGAGAACAGGCAGTTTCAGAATATGACTGAAAGGCCAACCAGGAGTTTCAAGATAGGTCAACCAGCTTTGGCCCGGTACTACCGCACAGAGAAATGGCAGCCAGGAACGATCTGCACATGGCAAGGACCTCTAATGTATACCGTGGACGTTGGAGAGAGCATTGTAAGACGCCATGCTGACCAGATTCTAGAGTCACTGGAAAACGTCAAATCTACACCACGATCTGATACACCTGGTGATGAAACCAAAGTACCAATTGCATCTACCTCAGAATCGGTGATATTGGGAGCAGACGAACCAAACAACGACATTGATCCCGAATCAACTTTGCCAGAAGAACCTGATACCCCAAAGAGGCGTTATCCGGACAGAATCGGGAATCCTCCTCAAAGACTGAATTTATAATTGATTAACTTCAGCTAATGTATATAGCAACTGTAATTGTAAATATGTTATTTAATTATTAATCGAATGTTATGTACTGTTTAGCTAAAAGGGGAGGAATTGTAGTGTATGTACCTTGACGAAGGAACTATATTCTGAAGACCCTGTATACTGCAGTACCAGTAGTGACCACCCCTGTATATAAGCCTGTGAAATAACTTTGTATAGTAGTTCCAGTTTTGTCTCCATTCAGTAAATACCTGTGATAACCAACTTCTGCAGTCCGTGTCTCAATTACTCACGGACATTACAGACACCATCCAGAAAGAAACCCTCCAGATATGCACCCCCGCAGAAAGATACCCCCCAGAAAGACAATCTCAGATAGACACCCTCCAGAAAGACAACCCCCAGAAAAACAACCCCCAGAAAGACAACCCACAGAAAGACAACCCGCAGAAAGTCACCCCCAGAACGACACGCACCAGGAAGACAACCCCCCAAGAAAGACTACGCCCCAGAAAGACACCCGCCTCAGAAAGACACCCCCCCAGAAAGACACCCCCCCAGAAAGACACCCCCGCCAGAAAGAAACTCCCCCAGAAAGACACCCCCCCAGAAAGACACCCCCAGAATGACACACCCCAGAAAGATAGGCCAGAAAGACACCCCAGAAAGACACCCCCCCAGAAAGACACCCCCCAGAAAGACAACCCCCCAGAAAGACACGCCAGAAAGACACCCCCCAGAAAGACACCCACACAGAAAGACACCACCCAGAAAGACACCCCCCAGAAAGACACCCCCCCCAGAAAGACACACCAGAAATACATCCTCCAGAAAGATACCCCCCCGAAAGACACCCCCCCAGAAAGACACCCCCCCAGAAAGACACACCCCAGAAAGACACCCCCCAGAAAGACACCCCCCAGAATGACATCCCCCAGAAAGACACGCCAGAAAGACACACCCCAGAAAGACACGCTCCCAGAAAGACACCCCCCAGAAAGACAACCCCCCAGAAAGACACGCCAGAAAGACACCCCCCAGAAAGACACCCACACAGAAAGACACCCCCCCAGAAAGACACCCCCCGGAAAGACATCCCCCAGAAAGACACCCCCCCAGAAAGACACACCAGAAATACATCCTCCAGAAAGACACCCCCCCGAAAGACACCCCCCAAGAAAGACACCCCCCGAGAAAGACACACCCCAGAAAGACACCCCCCAGAAAGACACCCCCCAGAATGACATCCCCCAGAAAGACACGCCAGAAAGACACACCCCAGAATGACACGCCCCCAGAAAGACACGCCCCCAGAAAGACACGCCCCAAAAGACACCCCCCAGAAAGACACCCCCCAGAATGACATCCCCCAGAAAGACACGCCCCCAGAAAGACACGCCCCCAGAAAGACACCCCCCAGAAAGACACGCCAGAAAGACACACCCCAGAAAGACACACCCCAGAAAGACACGCCCCCAGAAAGACACGCCCCCAGAAAGACACGCCCCAAAAGACACGCCACCAGGAAGTCACGCCCCCAGAAAGACACACCAGAAATACATCCTCCAGAAAGACACCCCCCCGAAAGACACCCCCACAGAAAGACACCCCCCCAGAAAGACACACCCCAGAAAGACACCCCCCAGAAAGACACCCCCCAGAATGACATCCCCCAGAAAGACACGCCAGAAAGACACTCCCCAGAAAGACACGCCTCCAGAAAGACACGCCCCCAGAAAGACACGCCCCAAAAGACACGCCCCCAGAAAGACACGCCCCCAGAAAGACACCCCAGAAAGACACCCCCCAGAACGACACCCCCCAGATAGAAACGCCCCCAGAAAGACACCCCCCAAAAGACACCCCCAGAAAGACCCCCACAGAAAGACACCCCTCAGAAAGACAAACCCCTTAGAAAGGCACACCAGAAAGACACGCCCCCAGAAAGGCACCCCCCCAGAAAGAAATCCCCAGAAATAAACCCTACAGATAGACACCCCCCAGAAAAGCATTCCCCAGAAAGAGACCCCCAAGCAAGGCACACCCCCAGTAAGACATGTTCCCAGAAAGGAAACACCCCAGAAGGAGAAGCGCCTAAAAGACACCCCCCCAGAAAATCAACGCCCCAGAAGGACACCCATTCAGAAAGACACCCCCCCAGAAAGACACCTCCCAGAAAGACACCCCCCAGAAAGACAGCCCCCAGAAAGACACCCACCCAGAAAGAAACCCTCCAAAAAGTATCCTCCAGATAGACACACCCCCAGAAAGACACCCGCCCAGAAAGACAGCCTCAGATAGACACTCTCCAGAAAGAAACCCTCCAGATATACACCCTCCCAGAAAGAAACCCCCCCAGAAAGACAATCTCAGATCGACACCCTCCAGAAAGACAACCCCCAGAAATACAACCCCCAGAAAGACAACCCCCAGAAAGACAACCCCAAGAAAGACACCCCCGCCAGAAAACCCCCCCGAGAAAGACACCCCCCAGAAAGACACCCCCAGAATGACACACCCCAGAAAGGTACACCAGAAAGACACCCCCCAGAAAGACACCCCCCAGAAAGACAACCCACAGAAACACAACCCACAGAAAGACAATCCCCAGAAAGACACCCCCAGAAAGACACGCCGCAGGAAGACACCCCCCCCGAAAGACTCCGCCCCAGAAAGACTCCGCCCCAGAAAGACTCCAGCCCCAGAAAGACACCCCCCAGAAAGACACCCCCTCAGAAAGACACCACCCCAGATAGACCCCCCCCAGAAACACACACCCGCCAGAAAGAAACACCCCCAGAAAGACACCCCCCAGAAAGACAGCACCAGAATGACACACCCCAGAAACATACGCCAGAAGGACATGCCCCCAGAAAGACACCCGCCAAAAAGGCACCCGAGAAAGACAACCCCCCAGAAACACCCCCCCCCAGAACGACACCCCCAGAAAGACAGGCCCCAGAAAGACAAGCCCCCAGAAATCCACCCCTCCAGAAAAACAACCCCCAGAAATACATCCCCCAGAAAGACAGCCCCCAGAAAGGCAAACCCTGAGTAAGACACCCCCCAGATAGACACCCCCAGAATGACACCCCCCAGAATGACATGCCAGAAAGACACGCCAGAAAGACACGTCCCCAGAAAGACACGCCCCTAGAACGACACCCCCAGAAAGACCTGCCCCCAGAAAGACAGCCCCCAGAAAGACACGCCCCCAGAAAGACATGCTCCCAGAACGACACCCCCAGAAAGACACGCCCCCAGAAAGACAGCGCCCCAGAAAGACACCCCCCAGAAAGGCAAACCCTGAGTAAGACATCCCCCAGATAGACACCCCCAGAATGACACCCCCCAGAATGACACGCCAGAAAGACAGGCCAGAAAGACACGCCCCCAGAAAGACAGCCCCCCAGAAAAACACCCCCCAGAAAGACCCACCCAGAAAGACATCGCCCCCAGAAAGACACCCCCCAGAATGACAACCCCCCCAGAAAGACAACCCCCACAGAAAGACACCCCCCAGAAAGATACGCCCCCAGAAAGACAACCCCAGAAAGACATGCCCCCAGAAAGACACCTCCCAGAAAGAGACCCCCCAGAAAGGCACGCCCGCAGAAAGACACGTCGGAAAGACAGCCCCCCAGAAAGACATGCCCCCAGAAAGACGCCCCCAGAAAGACACGCCCCCAGAAAGACACCGCCAGAAAGACACACCCCCAGAAAGACACGCCCCCAAAAAGACAACCCCCCAGAAAGAAACACCCCAGAAAGACACACCCCAGAAAGGAAAGACACCCCCCCTGAAAGAAATCCTCCAGAAAGAAACCGTCCAGATAGACACCCCCCCAGAAAGACACCACCCCAGAAAGACAGCCCCAGGTAGACACTCTCCAGAAAGAAACCCTCCAGATATACATGCCCCAGAAAGATACCCCCACAGAAAGACAATCTCAGATAGATACCCTCCAGAATGACAACCCCCAGAAAGGCAACCCCCAGAAAGACAACCCCCAGAAAGGCAACCCCCAGAAAGTCGCCCCCGCCAGAAAGAAACCCCCCCAGAAAGACACACCCCAGAAAGCCACCCCCAGAATGACACACCCCACAAAGATACGCCAGAAAGACATGCCCCAGAAAGACAACCCCCCAGAAAGACAACCCCCAGAAAGACAACCCCCAGAAAGACAATCCCCAGAAAGACACCCCCAGAAAGACATGCCACAGGAAGACACCCCCCGAGAAAGACTACGCCCCAGAAAGACACCCCACAGAAAGACACCCCTGCCAGAAAGAAACCCCCCCAGAAAGACACCCCCCAGAAAGACACTCCCAGAATGACACACCCCTGAAAGACACGCCAGAAAGACACCCCCCAGATAGACACCCCCCAGAAAGACATCCCCCCAGAAAGACACCCCGCAGAAAGACACGCCAGAAAGGCATCCCCCAGAAAGACACCCCCCCAGAAAGACAGCCCCCCAGAAAGACACCCCCAGAAAGACACCCCACAGAAAGACACCCCCCAGAAAGACATTCCCCCAGAAAGACACGCCCAGAAATACACCCCCCAGAAAGACACCACCCCAGAAAGACACCCCCAGAAAGACAATCTCAGATAAACACTCTCCAGAAAGACAACCCCCAGAAAGCCAACCGCCAGAAAGACAACCCCCAGAAAGACACCCCCAGAAAGACATGCCGCAGGAAGACAACCCCCGAAAGACTCCGCCCCAGAAAGACACCCGCCCCAGAAAGACACCCCCACAGAAAGACACCCCCCCAGAAAGACACACCCGCCGGAAAGAAACCCCCACAGAAAGACACCCCCCAGAAAGACAGCCCCAGAATGACACACCCCAGAAAGTTACGCCAGAGAGACACGCACCCAGAGAGACACACACCAGAAAGACACCCAAGAAAGACAATCCCCCAGAAACACACCCCCCCAGAATGCCACCCTCAGAAAGACATGCCCCCAGAAAGACAGCACCCCAGAAAGACACGCCCCCAGTAAGACAGCGCCCCAGAAAGACAAGCCCCCAGAAAGACATGCCCCCAGAAAGCCACCCCTCCAGAAAGACAACCCCCAGAAATACACCCCCCAGAAAGACACCCACCTAGAAAGAGAACCCCCAGAAAGACAACCCCCCAAGTAAGACACCCCCCCAGATAGACACCCCCAGAATGACACCCCCCAGAATGACACGCCGGAAAGACATGCCAGAAAGACACGTCCCCAGAAAGACACGCCCCAGAACGACACCCCCAGAAAGACATGCCCCCAGAAAGACAGCCCCCAGAAAGACACGCCCCCAGAAAGACACGCCCCGAGAACGACACCCCCAGAAAGACACGCCCCCAGAAAGACAGCGCCCTAGAAAGACACCCCCCAGAAAGACAACCCCCCGAGTAAGACACCCCCCCAGATAGACACCCCCAGAATTACACCCCCCAGAATTACACGCCAGAAAGACACGCCAGAAAGACAGGTCCCCAGAAAGACACGCCCCCAGAACGACACCCCCAGAAAGACATGACCCCAGAAAGACAGCCCCCAGAAAGACACGCCCCCAGAAAGGCACGCCCCGAGAGCGACACCCCCAGAAAGACACGCCCCCAGATAGACAGCGCCCCAGAAAGACACCCCCCAGAATGACACGCCAGAAAGACATGCCAGAAAGACACGCCCCCAGAAAGACATCCCCCCAGAAAGACACCCCGCAGAAAGTCCCACCCAGAAAGATATCCCCCCCCAGAAAGACACCCCCCAGAAAGACAAACCCTGCAGAAAGACAACCCCCACAGAAAAACACCCCCCAGAAAGACAGGCCCCCAGAAAGACACGTCAGAAAGACAGCCCCCCAGAAAGACACGCCCCCAGAAAGACATGCCAGAAAGGCAGCCCCCCAGAAAGACACGCCCCACAAAGACACCCCCCAGAAAGACACGCCCCCAGAAAGACACCGACAGAAAGACACACCCCCAGAAAGACACGCCCCCAAAAAGACAACCCCCCAGAAAGAAACACCCCAGAAAGACACTCCCCAGAAAGACACACCCCCTGAATGAAATCCTCCAGAAAGAAACCATCCAGATAGACACCCCCCCAGAAAGACACCCCCCCAGAAAGACAGCCCCAGATGGACACTCTACAAAAAGAAACCCTCCAGATATACACCCCCCAGAAAGATACCCCCCAGAAAAAAAATCTCAGATAGACACCCTCCAGAAAGACAACCCCCAGAAAGACAACCCCCAGAAAGACAACCCCCAGAAAGACAACCGCCAGAAAGTCACCCCCGCCAGAAAGAAACCCCCCTAGAAAGACACCCCCCAGAAAGAGACCCCCAGAATGACACATCCCAGAAAGACACGCCAGAAAGACATCCCCCAGAAAGACAATTCACAATTCACAATTCACAATTCAAATCGCTTTATTGGCATGATAAGTTACATCTTATGTTGCCAAAGCATCAAAATACATTTATGGTTTAGCACATAAACGCAGTTCTATTCATACAGTGTATAAACAGGTATATCCCTGAGTGTATAAATATACATTCGCATTGTTTATATATATTCTTTTCTTAGTTTACTGGTTGTCCCTCTGTTCATGGCAAGCTGTAACATAGTGTGCCGCCAGTGTTATACAGCTTCTCTCCTCTCCCAGTAGGTATGGGAGTTTTTGGTTGTCATTCAGATTTCTGAAATCAGGGCATATTTGTGAGAATTTTTGGTAGAAATTCTCCCTGATGCCCTGATATTTTCCGCAGGCTGTGAGGAAGTGCATCTCTGTCTCCACTACTCCCTGACTGCAGTGAGAGCATATCCTGTCTTCTCTTGGTAGCCTGGTCTGCCTGTGTCTGCCTTTTTCGATCGCTAGGCTATGTTCGCTAAGTCTGTACCTTGTCAAGGTTCTTCTCAGTTTGTTATCCTTTACCATGGTCAGGTAATCAGCTATGTTGTATTGTCTGTTTAGGGCCAAGTAGCAATTGAGTTTGCTTTGGGTTTTTGTTGTTTCTGCCCAATATGTCAGATATTTTTCCTTTTGCTTAGCGACGATTGTGTTGGGTCGAATTCTTTGTGTTACCCTGTCACTGTCCTGGTGCTGGTTATTGTTAGTATTGTTAGTAGTTACTTCACTGAGTCCCAGGACTAGTTGACTGAGGGTATTCTTCTTTATGGTCAGTTCTTGGCATTTCAGGGCGTCGTAGTGATAGCATTGGGGATTGCTCATTTGTAGGTGATTCCAAAATTTGGTGGCTCTTTTTTGGATAGTGATTATTAATGGATATTGGCCTAATTCCGCCCTGCATGCATTGTTTACTGTTTTCCTTTGAGTCCGGAGGATACTTTTACAGAATTCTGCATGTAGGATCTCAATTGGGTGTTTGTCCCATTTTGCAAATTCTTGTTGAGTTAGCGGTCCCCATACTTCACTGCCATAGAGTGCAATTGGTTCAATTACTGATTTGAAAATTTTGAGCCAAATGCTAATTGGGATTTCTATTTGGATTGATTTTTTGATGGCATAGAAAGCCCTTCTTGCTTTCTCTTTCAGTTCATTCACAGCCAGTTTGAAGTTTCCCGTAGAACTGATTTTTAAGCCCAAGTATGTGTAGTTAGTGGTTTGTTCAATTTTGGTTGTTCCTACTGTGAAATTTATTTTGGGTCCCTGATGTTTGGATCTTTGCTGGAACACAAGGACTTTGGTTTTTTGGGGATTTATTGTCAGGGCCCAAGTCTGGCAGTACGACTCCAGCAGGTCCAGGTTTTGCTGTAGCCCCTCTTTAGTAGGTGACCAGGTCGTCTGCATAGAGGAGGAATTTAACCTTGGATTCATATAGGGTGAGGCCGGGTGCTGTAGATTGTTCAAGTAGTTTTGCCAATCCATTTATGTAAATATTAAAGAGTGTCGGTGAGATTGGCAAGCCCTGCGTCACCCCCCGCCCCTGTGGGAAGTATTTTGTTTGTTTGTCTCCAATTTTAACTGCACATTTGTTGTTTGTATACATTGATTTAATTACATCATATGTTTTCCCTCCTACCCCGCTTTCGATAAGTTTCAGGAATAAACCGTCATGCCAGATGGAGTCGAAAGCCTTCTGGAAATCTACAAAGCATGCGTAGATTTTGCTTTTGTTATGGTGAACGTGTTTGTCAATTAGGGTCTGTAGGGTGAAGATATGGTCGGATGTTCTATAGTTTGGCAGGAATCCAATTTGGCTTTTACTCAAGACATTGTGCTCCTCAAGGAAATTTATAAGTCTTTTGTTTATGATGCTACAGAATACCTTCCCCAGGTTACTGTTTACACAGATGCCTCGATAGTTGTTTGGGTCGATTTTGTCCCCACTTTTGTATATGGGCGTTATGAGTCCTTTGTTCCAGATATCAGGGAAATAACCGACACTCAGAACCAAGTTGAAGAGTTTTAGGATAGCCAGTTTCATTTTGTTGTCTGTGTGTTTAATCATCTCGTTTAGTATGCCGTCTGTCCCGCAGGCTTTTCCTGGTCGCAGGTCCTTGAGTTTTTCAAGAAGTTCTTTTTCTGTTATTATGGCGTCCAGCGGGTTTTGGTTATCTTTTATGGCCATTTCTAGCTTTTCCAGTTTTTTGCATATTTGGTGTTGCTCTGGTCTTAGTGTGTTTTTCTGGTATAATTTTTCAAAGTGGTTTACCCATGTGTCCCCATTTTGAATGGCCAAATCGTCGTGTTGTTTTTTGTGTAGTGTTTTCAAGTTTTCCCAGAAACAATTGGAATCAATGGATTCCTCCATGGAGCTGAGTGTATTCTTAATATATTGCTCTTTTTTGGTTCTGAGTGTGTTTCTGTATTGTGTTAGTGTCTGACAATAAGTAAGGCGTTGTTCCTCGTTTTCTGGATGTCTGTGTTTTTGGTTTGATATTTTTCTAAGTTTTTTCCTCATGTTATGGCAATCTCGGTCAAACCATTTTTCATAGTTTTTTGTTTTGGGTTTGTTCTTGTGAGCTTTCAAGTTTGCATTTGTTGCCAAATTATCAAAAATATTGTTTAGTTTACTAACTGCCCGGTTTACGCCTTCTTTATTGTGAGTGTATATGTTATCCAGAAAGGTGTCTAAGAGAGCTTGAGTTGATGCATTGCTAATTGTTTTCTGGTATTTTTCCGTGTCGTTTTTGGCCCATCTGTACGATTTTTTGGTGTTGTACAGTTTACTGGGTTGTGTTTCTATGTTGTTTGTTTCTGTCTTTTTGAGGAACATAGTAATTTGATTGTGATCTGACAGTGTTGTTTGTGGTTTGACTGTGAATGCTCTGAAAGAGGATGGGTCTAAGTCTGTAATCATATAGTCTACTGTGCTGCAGCCAAGAGGTGAGCAATAGGTCGATCTTCCTAGGAGGTCTCCTATGAACCTACCATTGACAATGTACAGACCCAGGTTTTGACAGAGCTGTAGTAGCTGTTTTCCGTTGGTATTTGACTGCTTGTCGCAGTTATGCCTGTATGGAAGGGAAGGGATGTCAAAGTGGTTATTCCCGAAAATGTAATTGTTTCCCTGATTATTGGTGAAGTCTGGTTCTTCGCCCGTTCTTGAATTGAGGTCCCCACAGATCAACACATTCCCCTGGGCCTGGTATTGGATAATTTCCCCCTCCATGTTGGAGAAGGTGTCCTCTTTAAAGTACGGGGAATCGATTGGAGGGATATAAAGTGCGCAAATGTAAACATCTTGGGTGTTTGAAATAATCTCCCTCTCAAGTTTGAGCCACATATGGTTTTCGCCCTTTTTTATAAATTTGATGTAATTCTTAAGTTCTGTTTTAAACCAGATCAGTATGCCTCCGGAGTCTCTGCCTTGGGTTACACTTGGTAATTTATTGGAGGGGACCACCAGCTCAGTGTACCCTTGGGGACAGCCAGTGTGTCCTTTTCCTTTATACCAAGTTTCCTGTAAAATGATAATATCTAGGTCTTTAGTTTCATCTATGAACTCTGGGGTCCAACTTTTCACTTCTCGCAGTGAAGAGCGTAGACCTTGGATATTCCAGGTCGAAATATATAAGGATTTCATGTTAAGTTTGATCTTTTACTATGATAGGTTAAAGAGTGGTACGTGTTTGTCGTGTCTAAGTGTGGGAAAAAAAAAGTTCACATCAGTTGTCTAAAAAGACACCCCCCAGAAAGACATTCCCCCAGAAAGACACGCCCCCAGAAAGACACGCCCAGAAAGACAATCTCAGATAAACACACTCCAGAAAGACAACCCCCAGAAAGCCAACCCCCAGAAAGACACCCCCAGAAAGACATGCCCCAGGAAGACACCACCCCGAAAGACTCCGCCCCAGAAAGACACCAGCCCCAGAAAGACACCCCCAAGAAAGACACCCCCACAGAAAGACACCCCCGAGAAAGACCCACACAGAAAGACATCCCCCCCGGAAAGACACCCCGCAGAAAGACAACCCCCCCAGAAAGACAACCCCCCCAGAAAGGCACCACCCAGAAAGACACCCCCAGAATGAGACACCACTGAAAGATACGCCAGAAAGAAACCCCCCAGATAGACACCCCCCCAGAAAGACCCCCCCAGAAAGACATCCCCCCAGAAAGACACCCCGCAGAAAGACATCCCCCCAGAAAGACATTCCCCCAGAAAGACATCCCCCCAGAAAGACACCCCGCAGAAAGACATCCCCCCAGAAAGACACCCCGCAGAAAGACACGCCAGAAAGACA
Organism: Somniosus microcephalus; assembly: GCF_052327205.1. Taxonomy (NCBI): domain Eukaryota; kingdom Metazoa; phylum Chordata; class Chondrichthyes; order Squaliformes; family Somniosidae; genus Somniosus; species Somniosus microcephalus. The sequence continues at coordinate 233,003,385 of NC_140991.1, forward strand.
TCCCCCAGAAAGACACCCCCCCAGAAAGACAGCCCCCCAGAAAGACACCCCCCAGAAAGACACCCCACAGAAAGACACCCCCCAGAAAGACATTCCCCCAGAAAGACACGCCCAGAAATACACCCCCCAGAAAGACACCACCCCAGAAAGACACCCCCAGAAAGACAATCTCAGATAAACACACTCCAGAAAGACAACCCCCAGAAAGCCAACCCCCAGAAAGACAACCCCCAGAAAGACACCCCCAGAAAGACATGCCCCAGGAAGACACCCCCTGAAAGACTCCGCCCCAGAAAGACACCCGCCCCAGAAAGACACCCCCCCAGAAAGACACCCCCCCAGAAAGACACACCCGCCGGAAAGAAACCCCCACAGAAAGACACCCCCCAGAAAGACCGCCCCAGAATGACACACCTCAGAAAGATGCGCCAGAGAGACACGCACCCAGAGAGACACACACCAGAAAGACACCCGAGAAAGACAACCCCCCAGAAACACACCCCCCAGAATGCCACCCACAGAAAGACATGCCCCCAGAAAGACAGCCCCCCAAAAAGACACACCCCCAGTAAGACAGCGCCCCAGAAAGACAAGCCCCCAGAAAGACATGCCCCCAGAAAGCCACCCCTCCAGAAAGACAACCCCCAGAAATACACCCCCCAGAAAGACACGCACCTGGAAAGACACCCCCCAGAAAGACAACCCCCCAAGTAAGACAGCCCCCCAGATAGACACCCCCAGAATGACACCCCCCAGAAAGACACGCCAGAAAGACACGCCAGAAAGACACGCCCCCAGAAAGACACGCCCCAGAACGACACCCCCAGAAAGACATGCCCCCAGAAAGACAGCCCCCAGAAAGACACGCCTCCAGAAAGACACGCCCCGAGAACGACACCCCCAGAAAGACACACCCCCAGAAAGACAGCGCCCTAGAAATACACCCCCCAGAAAGACAACCCCCCGAGTAAGACACCCCCCCAGATAGACACCCCCAGAATGACACCCCCCAGAATTACACGCCAGAAAGACACGCCAGAAAGACACGTCCCCAGAAAGACACGCCCCCAGAACGACACCCCCAGAAAGACATGACCCCAGAAAGACAGCCCCCAGAAAGACACGCCCCCAGAAAGGCACGCCCCGAGAACGACACCCCCAGAAAGACACGCCCCCAGATAGACAGCGCCCCAGAAAGACACCCCGCAGAAAGTCCCACCCAGAAAGACATCCCCCCCCAGAAAGACACCCCCCAGAAAGACAACCCCTGCAGAAAGACAAGCCCCACAGAAAGACACACCCCAGAAAGACAGGCCCCCAGAAAGACACGTCAGAAAGACAGCCCCCCAGAAGGACACGCCCCCAGAAAGACACGCCAGAAAGGCAGCCCCCCAGAAAGACACCCCCCAGAAAGACATGCCCCCAGAAAGACACCCCCCAGAAAGAGACCCCCCAGAAAGACACCCCCCAGAAAGACACGCCAGAAAGACAGCCCCCCAGAAAGACACGCCCCCAGAAAGACACCCCCCAGAAAGACACCCCCCAGAAAGAGACCCCCCAGAAAGACACGCCCCCAGAAAGACACGCCAGAAAGACAGCCCCCCAGAAAGACACGCCCCCAGAAAGACACCCCCCAGAAAGACACGCCCCCAGAAAGACACCGCCAGAAAGACACACCCCCAGAAAGACACGCCCCCAAAAAGACAACCCCCCAGAAAGAAACCCCCCAGAAAGACACTCCCCAGAAAGACACCCCCCCTGAATGAAATCCTCCAGAAAGAAACCCTCCAGATATACACCCCCCAGAAAGATACCCCCCCAGAAAAACAATCTCAGATCGGTGTGTGTGTGAGTGTATGCCAGACAGACTGAATACACACGCTGAAGATGGGCTGCTGAATTTTTCGTGTTTTTAGTGTTTAAAGTGGGGAAAAAAAGGTTCATTTCAAGTTTAAAAAGGTTTTAAAGTTAAATTTAGTTCTAGTTAAGTTAGTTTAGTTTTGTTTAGTTAAGTTTAAGTTTAGTTTAGTCTAGATTAAGTAAGGAAGGAAAAGAGCGCCAAAGAGACCACCAAAGGAAAAAAAACCCAGAGGAAATTAGAAAAAAAAAGCCAAAGCAATAAAGAAATAAGGGAAGAAATATACAAACCAAAGAACAGCGGCCGCACGGGGCCACAGCAGCAGCAGAAGCGAGGTGACTCGGCCGCATCGGAAACCGAGGCGAGGTGACTCGACGAAGGCCGCATGGAGACGCAGCGGCAGCCGGAGCGAGGTGACTCGGGGAGGCCGCTTCGGGAAACGAGGCGAGGCCGCACGGAGACGCAGCGACAGCCGGAGCGAGGTGACTCGGGGAGGCCGCTACGGGAAACGAGGCGAGGCGAATCGGGGAGGCCGCACGGAGACGCAGCGGCAGCCGGAGCGAGGTGACTCGGGGAGCCCGAGCGGCGAAAGAGACATGGCCCGATCGGCGGTAGCAGTCCAGCACCCGAGCGACGGCCGCAGTCCAGCACACGAGCGACGGCCGCAGTCCAGCACCCGAGCGACGGCCGCAGTCCAGCACCCGAGCGACGGCCGCAGTCCAGCACCCGAGCGACGGCCGCAGTCCAGCACCCGAGCGACGGCCGCAGTCCAGCACCCGAACGGCGAACGAGGCACAGCCCGAGCGGCGGCTGGGATAGAAAGCCCGAGAAAGGTCCGAGGAGCCAGGCCCAGAGACCTCGAAGGAGAAGGGGAGCAACCAGAAGGCTCCCAGAAGCAATCCAAGACTGTGAGTACAGGGCCCAGGGAGGGAGACTGAAGCCAGGGAAAGGCCCGAGGAGCCAGGCCGAGACAGATGCCCAGAGACCTCTGAGGGGGAGGGGAACAGCCCGAAGGCACCGGGAAACAGCGGCTCACAGACTCAGACCTGAGAAGGGTGAACTCAGGAGCCGAGGCTCAGGGACCACGGGCTCGGAGAGGGGGACCGGGAAAGTTCGCGAACTGGGAGAGGGAAACACCAAACCCGGGGCCCCAGAAAAGCTTATTCTAAGATCAACAATACTTTACCAAAAATGAGCGAATCAGAAGATCCACAACAGCCCCGCTTCCAGATTCCCCCCAACACCACAAAAAAAGCTATAAAAGCGATCAAGCATGATCAGATGAGAGAAAAACCAGAAACTCTTTTTGCTGACTGTTACAACAATGGGACAAAAAGTAACCTCATTTTCTACTCACATCAGCCAGCGGCTTGGATCACAGCAATAAAATCACACTATACCAATGTTAAGCTAGAAAATACCGCAAATGGGTCCATAATGAAAATTAGCACACCAGAAGACAGTTCAACCACGACGGTCAACGCGTACAATACCGGAACAATATTAGCGCAAGGCAACCTCGACAGATTTGCAACGACCTTCAGGACACTGAAAAGATTAACTAAGGGGGAAAGGAACAGCCCCAGAGTGGCCCGCACTCCCCCCAACATTGACAACTTACCAGGAGTAAATCTGCCTGGTCAGGAGGTGAACGAGCCACACAGTTCAAACCAGACACTAACCCCGGGGAACCACAGCCACACGATACAACTGACAAACCCCAGCATAACTACCAGGGAGGAAGCCACACATAGTCCCCCTAACATTCCCAGCTCACCAAGAGAAGAGCAGCATAGTCAGGAAGTGAGTGAGCCTTCCAGGGCCGACCAGCCTAGCCAGGAAGTGAGTGAGCCTTCCAGGGCCGACCAGACACATACCCCGGGATCACACAGACAGATACAACCAAAAGATAAATTCAATCAATTAGAGATACAGATGGTTAAACTTAGAGAGGAGTTCCTCAAAATGAATGACGAACAAAATCAGGAGAGGGAGAGACACAAGAGAGAGCTGAATCTACTTGAGAACCAGGTGAATCTACTTAGGAATCAGGTGAAAGAGCTGCAGGAAAAAGAAGAGAGCCATAGAGGAGAGATAACACCATTAGACCAGCAACCAGAGGCTAGAGAGAAGACAAGACAGAGCCATACGGAACGGCTGCACTCCCACACGGAACAAAAGCAACAGACACACAATACAAGGGGTGCCACACAGACCGACCAGCATACTGATTCGCAATCTTCCCCCACCACCGTGAAACCACAAGCGAGCCGCTCACAAGAGATACGCACACACCAGACACCCCAGCCCAGCACACACACTATGAGTCCAAGCGAAAGCCACCAGACAGTAAACACAAACAAGGCTGACGTCGTAATACTCATAGACTCAAATGGGAAATTTCTATGGGAGAAAAAGCTTTTCCCTAGAAGTAAAGTAGAAAAGATCTGGTGCCCAACAACAAACAGAGCCATGGGATGGCTGACCAAAGCCAGATTAGGCTCCCCCCAACACATAATAATACACACGGGCACAAATGACCTAAAGGCCCAACAGAAAGAGGTAGCAACATCGCTCAGAGCAATGATTAGGAAGGCAAGCAGTACATTTCCAAACACTAGAATCACTGTTTCCACAATATTGCCGAGAACAGACTTCAACAACAACACAATTCATGAGATAAATGCCAGCATAGCAAGAGACTGCGAATCAAACCACAACGTACACCTGGCCCAACACCCCACCCTCGATGGGGAATGTCTTTACGACCACGTCCACATCCAAAGGCAAAGAATATCGATCTTTGCTAAAGCCCTGAAGGACGTCGCTTTTAACCGGGTCCATACCCAGACTCCAAGAGGACCCCCCCCCGACCACCAGAGATCAGCGGGGTACATATCAGGAACACTACAAAGACCACCAACACACCAACCGAGACCAGAGAGGATCCCCATGCAAAACAACATTATCAGACCTGCACCACTCCTGTCCCACAGGGGAATAGGACCGCTCCCAGCCAGACAGAGGGAGAAATGCACAGGACATACGCAATACCTCAGACAGAAACAATCCATTAAGAGACAATAAGCAGATGTGCAGCAGCATCTACTTCCGCCTTATGGATCAAGGACTAATTAATAGAAAGAACTGTAACCAAATTGTATTAACTTTTATAGACAACTGAAGTGATCTTTTTTTTCCCCACACTTAGACACGACAAACACGTAACACTCTTTAACCTATCATAGTAAAAGATCAAACTTAACATGAAATCATTATATATTTCGACCTGGAATATCCAAGGTCTACGCTCTTCAGTGCGAGACGTGAAGAGTAGGACCCCAGAGTTCATAGATGAAACTAAAGACCTAGATATTATCATTTTACAGGAAACTTGGAATAAAGGAAAAGGACACACTGGCTGTCCCCAAGGGTACACTGAGCTGGTGGTCCCCTCCAATAAATTACCAAGTGTAACCCAAGGCAGAGACTCCGGAGGCATACTGATCTGGTTTAAAACAGAACTTAAGAATTACATCAAATTTATAAAAAAGGGTGAAAACCATATGTGGCTCAAACTTGAGAGGGAGATTATCTCAAACACCCAAGATGTTTACATTTGCGCACTTTATATCCCCCCAATCGATTCCCCGTACTTTAAAGAGGACACCTTCTTCAACATGGAGGGGGAAATTATCTAATACCAGGCCCAGGGGAACGTGTTGATCTGTGGGGACCTCAATTCAAGAATGGGCGAAGAACCAGACTTCACCAATAATCAGGGAAACAATTACGTTTTCGGGAATAACCACTTTGACATCCCTTCCCTTCCATACAGGCATAACTGCGACAAGCAGTCAAATACCAATGGAAAACAGCTACTACAGCTCTGTCGAAACCTGGGTCTGTACATTGTCAATGGTAGGTTCATAGGAGACCTCCTAGGAAGATCGACCTATTGCTCACCTCTTGGCTGCAGCACAGTAGACTATATGATTACAGACTTAGACCCATCCTCTTTCAGAGCATTCACAGTCAAACCACAAACAACACTGTCAGATCACAGTCAAATTACTGTGTTCCTCAAAAAGACAGAAACAAACAACATAGAAACACAACCCAGTAAACTGTACAACACCAAAAAATCGTACAGATGGGCCAAAAACGACACGGAAAAATACCAGAAAACAATTAGCAATGCATCAACTCAAGCTCTCTTAGACACCTTTCTGGATAACATATACACTCACAATAAAGAAGGCGTAAACCAGGCAGTTATTAAACTAAACAATATTTTTGATAATTTGGCAACAAATGCAAACTTGAAAGCTCGCAAGAACAAACCCAAAACAAAAAACTATGAAAAATGGTTTGACCGAGATTGCCATAACATGAGGATAAAACTTAGAAAAATATCAAACCAAAAACACAGACATCCAGAAAACGAGGAATTAAGCCTTACTTATTGTCAGACACTAACACAATACAGAAACACACTCAGAACCAAAAAAGAGCAATATATTAAGAATACACTCAGCTCCATGGAGGAATCCATTGATTCCAATTCTTTCTGGGAAAACTTGAAAACACTACACAAAAAACAACACGACGATTTGGCCATTCAAAATGGGGACACATGGGTAAACCACTTTGAAAAATTATACCAGAAAAACACACTAAGACCAGAGCAGCACCAAATATGTAAAAAACTGGAAAAGCTAGAAATGGCCATAAAAGATAACCAAAACCCGCTAGACGCCATAATAACAGAAAAAGAACTTCTTGAAAAACTCAAGGACCTGCGACCAGGAAAAGCCTGCGGGACAGACGGCATACTAAACGAGATGATTAAACACACAGACAACAAAATGAAACTGGCTATCCTAAAACTCTTCAACTTGGTTCTGAGTGTCGGTTATTTCCCTGATATCTGGAACAAAGGACTCATAACGCCCATATACAAAAGTGGGGACAAAATCGACCCAAACAACTATCGAGGCATCTGCGTAAACAGTAACCTGGGGAAGGTATTCTGTAGCATCATAAACAAAAGACTTATAAACTTCCTTGAGGAGCACAATGTCTTGAGTAAAAGCCAAATTGGATTCCTGCCAAACTATAGAACATCTGATCATATCTTCACCCTACAGACCCTAATTGACAAACACGTTCACCATAACAAAAGCAAAATCTACGCATGCTTTGTAGATTTCCAGATAGCGTTTGACTCCATCTGGCATGACGGTTTATTCCTGAAACTTATTGAAAGCGGGGTAGGAGGGAAAACATATGATGTAATTAAATCAATGTATACAAACAACAAATGTGCAGTTAAAATTGGAGACAAACAAACAAAATACTTCCCACAGGGGCGGGGGGTGACGCAGGGCTCGCCAATCTCACCGACACTCTTTAATATTTACATAAATGGATTGGCAAAACTACTTGAACAATCTACAGCACCCGGCCTCACCCTATATGAATCCAAGGTTAAATTCCTCCTCTATGCAGACGACCTGGTTCTGCTGTCACCAACTAAAGAGGGTCTACAGCAGAACCTGGACCTGCTGGAGTCGTACTGCCAGACTTGGGCCCTGACAACAAATCCCCAAAAAACCAAAGTCCTTGTGTTCCAGCAGAGATCCAAACATCAGGGACTCAAAATAAATTTCACAGTAGGAACAACCAAAATTGAACAAACCACTAACTACACATAATTGGGCTTAAAAATCAGTTCTACGGGAAACTTCAAACTGGCTGTGAATGAGCTGAAAGAGAAAGCAAGAAGGGCTTTCTATGCCATCAAAAAATCAATCCAAATAGAAATCCCAATTAGCATTTGGCTCAAAATTTTCAAATCAGTAATTGAACCAATTGCACTCTATGGCAGTGAAGTATGGGGACCGCTAACTCAACAAGAATTCGCAAAATGGGACAAACACCCAAATGAGATCCTACATGCAGAATTCTGTAAAAGTATCCTCCGGACTCAAAGGAAAACAGTAAACAATGCATGCAGGGCGGAACTAGGCCAATATCCATTACTAATCACTATCCAAAAAAGAGCCACCAAATTTTGGAACCACCTACAAGTGAGCAACCCCCAATGCTATCACTACGATGCCGTGAAATGACAAGAGCTGACCATAAAGAAGAATACCCTCAGTCAACTAGTCCTGGGACTCAGTGAAGTAACTACTAACAATACTAACAATAACCAGCCCCAGGACAGTGACAGGGTAACACAAAGAATTCGACCCAACACAATCGTCGCTAAGCAAAAGGAAAAATATCTGACATATTGGGCAGAAACAACAAAAACCCAAAGCAAACTCAATTGCTACTTGGCCCTAAACAGACAATACAACATAGCTGATTACCTGACCATGGTAAAGGATAACAAACTGAGAAGAACCTTGACAAGGTACAGACTTAGCGAACATAGCCTAGCGATCGAAAAAGGCAGACACAGGCAGACCAGGCTGCCAAGAGAAGACAGGATATGCTCTCACTGCAATCAGGGAGTAGTGGAGACAGAGATGCACTTCCTCACAGCCTGTGGAAAATATCAGGACATCAGGGAGAATTTCTACCAAAAATTCTCACAAATATGCCCTGAATTCAGAAATCTGAATGACAACCAAAAACTCCCATTCCTACTGGGAGAGGAGAGAAGCTGTGTAACACTGGCGGCACACTATGTTACAGCTTGCCATGAACAGAGGGACAACCAGTAAACTAAGAAATGAATATATATAAACAATGCGAATGTATATTTATACACTCAGGGATATACCTGTTTATACACTGTATGAATAGAACTGCGTTTATGTGCTCAACCATAAATGTATTTTGATGCTTTGGCAGCATAAGATGTAACTTATCATGCCAATAATGCGATTTGAATTGTGAATTGTGAATTGTAGACACCCTCCAGAAAGACAACCCCCAGAAAGACAACCCCCAGAAAGACAACCCCCAGAAAGACAACTGCCAGAAAGTCACCCCTGCCAGAAAGAAACCCCCCTAGAAAGACACCCCCCAGAAAGAGACCCCCAGAAAAGTAATATTGTATGTACCCAACAAATGTCAAATCGATTGACACCTACAGAATGTTGGAAAACTGTACCTTTTTGCTATGTAAGCTTTGGCAATATGGTTCTCTGTAAACTTTCATGCCAATAAAGCATTTGAATTGGAAATTGGATTGGACACACCCCAGAAAGACACGCCAGAAAGACATCCCCCAGAAAGACACCACCCCAGAAAGACACCCCCCCAGAAAGACACCCCCAGAAAGACACCCCACAGAAAGACAGCCCCCAGAAAGACATTCCTCCAGAAAGACACGCCCCCAGAAAGACACGCCCAGAAATACAGCCCCCAGAATGACAACCCCCCAGAAAGACACCCCCCAGAACGACACCACCCCAGAAAGACACCCCCAGAAAGACAATCTCAGATAAACACTCTCCAGAAAGACAACCCGCAGAAAGCCAAACCCCAGAAAGACACCCCCAGAAAGACATGACCCAGGAAGACACGCCCCCGAAAGACTCCGCCCCAGAAAGACACCCCCCCAGAAAGACACCCCCCAGAAAGACACCCCCCCAGAAAGACACCCCCAGAAAGACACCCCACAGAAAGACAGCCCCCAGAAAGACATTCCTCCAGAAAGACACGCCCCCAGAAAGACACGCCCAGAAATACAGCCCCCAGAATGACAACCCCCCAGAAAGACACCCCCCAGAAAGACACCACCCCAGAAAGACACCCCCAGAAAGACAATCTCAGATAAACACTCTCCAGAAAGACAACCCGCAGAAAGCCAAACCCCAGAAAGACACCCCCAGAAAGACATGACCCAGGAAGACATCCCCCCGAAAGACTCCGCCCCAGAAAGACACCAGCCCCAGAAAGAAACCCCCCAGAATGACACCCCCACAGAAAGACACCCCCGCCAGAAAGAAACCCCCCAGATAGACACCCCCCCAGAAAGACACCCCCAGAAAATAAACCCCCCAGAAAGACACCCCCCAGAAAGACAACCCCCGAAGTAAGACACCCCCCCAGATAGACACCCCCAGAATGACACCCCCCAGAATGACACGCCAGAAAGACACGCCAGAAAGACACGTCCCCAGAAAGACACGCCCCAGAACGACACCCCCAGAAAGACATGCCCCCAGAAAGACAGCCCCCAGAAAGACAAGCCCCCAGAAAGACATGCCCCCAGAAAGACAGCCCCCAGAAAGACAAGCCCCCAGAAAGACATGCCCCCAGAAAGCCACCCCTCCAGAAAGACAATCCCCAGAAATACACCCCCCAGAAAGACAGCGCCCTAGAAAGACACCCCCCAGAAAGACAACCCCTCGAGTAAGACACTCCCCCAGATAGACACCCCCAGAATGACACCCCCCAGAATTACACGTCAGAAAGACACGTCAGAAAGACACGTCCCCAGAAAGACACGCCCCCAGAACGACACCCCCAGAAAGACATGACCCCAGAAAGACAGCCCCCAGCAAGACACGCCCCCAGAAAGGCACGCCCCGAGAACGACGCCCCGAGAACGACACCCCCAGAAAACACGCCCCCAGATAGACAGCGCCCCAGAAATACACCCCCCAGAATGACACGCCAGAAAGACATGCCAGAAAGACACGCCCCCAGAAAGACATCCCCCCAGAAAGACACCCCGCAGAAAGTCCCACCCAGAAAGACATCCCCCCCCAGAAAGACACCCCCCAGAAAGACAACCCCTGCAGAAAGACAACCCCCACAGAAAGTCACCCCCCAGAAAGACAGGCCCCCAGAAAGACACGTCAGAAAGACAGCCCCCCAGAAAGACACGCCCCCAGAAAGACACGCCAGAAAGGCAGCCTCCCAGAAAGACACGCCCCCAGAAAAACAACCCCAGAAAGACACGCCCCCAGAAAAACACCCCCCAGAAAGACATGCCCCCAGAAAGACACCCCCCAGAAACAGACCCCCCAGAAAGACACGCCCCCAGAAAGACACGCCAGAAAGACAGCCCCCCAGAAAGACACGCCCCCAGAAAGACACCCCCCAGAAAGACACGCCCCCAGAAAGACACCGCCAGAAAGACACCCCCCCAGAAAGACACGCCCCCAAAAAGACAACCCCCCGGAAAGAAACCCCCAGAAAGACACTCCGCAGAAAGACACCCCCTCTGAATGAAATCCTCCAGAAAGAAACCATCCAGATAGACACCCCTCCAGAAAACCCCCCCCCCAGAAAGACAGCCCCAGATGGACACTCTACAAAAAGAAACCCTCCAGATATACACCCCCCAGAAAGATACCCCCCCAGAAAAACAATCTCAGATAGACACCCTCCAGAAAGACAACCCCCAGAAAGACAACCCCCAGAAAGACAACCCCCAGAAAGACAACCGCCAGAAAGTCACCCCCGCCAGAAAGAAACCCCCCTAGAAAGACACCCCCCAGAAAGAGATCCCCAGAATGACACACCCCAGAAAGACACGCCAGAAAGACATCCCCCAGAAAGACATCCCCCCAGAAAGACAGCCCCCCAGAAAGACACCCCCAGAAAGACACCCCCCAGAAAGACATTCCCCCAGAAAGACACGCCCCCAGAAAGGCACGCCCAGAAATACACCCCCCAGAATGACAACCCCCCAGAAAGACACCCCCCAGAAAGACACCCCCCCAGAAAGACACCCCCAGAAAGACAATCTCAGATAAACACTCTCCAGAAAGACAACCCGCAGAAAGCCAAACCCCAGAAAGACACCCCCAGAAAGACATGACCCAGGAAGACACCCCCCCGAAAGACTCCGCCCCAGAAAGACACCAGCCCCAGAAAGACACCCCCCAGAAAGACACCCCCACAGAAAGACACCCCCGCCAGAAAGAAACCCCCCCAGAAAGACACCCCCCAGAAAGACACCCCCAGAATGACACCCCTGAAAGATATGCCAGAAAGAAACCCCCCAGATAGACACCCCCCCAGAAAGACACCCCCAGAAAATAACCCCCCGAGAAAGACACCCCCCAGAAAGACATCCCCCCAGAAAGACACCCCGCAGAAAGACACGCCAGAAAGACATCCCCCAGAAAGACACCCCCCCAGAAAGACAGCCCCCCAGAAAGACACCCCCCAGAAAGACACCCCACAGAAAGACACCCCCCAGAAAGACATTCCCCCAGAAAGACACGCCCAGAAATATACCCCCCAGAAAGACACCACCCCAGAAAGATACCCCCAGAAAGACAATCTCAGATAAACACTCTCCAGAAAGACAACCCCCAGAAAGCCAACCCCCAGAAAGACAACCCCCAGAAAGACAATCTCAGATAAACACTCTCCAGAAAGACAACCCCCAGAAAGCCAACCCCCAGAAAGACAACCCCCAGAAAGACACCCCCAGAAAGACATGCCCCAGGAAGACACCCCCCGAAAGACTCCGCCCCAGAAAGACACCCGCCCCAGAAAGACACCCGCCCCAGAAAGACACCCCCCCAGAAAGACACCCCCCCAGAACGACACACCCGCCGGAAAGAAACCCCCACAGAAAGACACCCCCCAGAAAGACAGCCCCAGAATGACACACCCCAGAAAGATACGCCAGAGAGACACGCACCCAGAGAGACACACACCAGAAAGACACCCGAGAAAGACAACCCCCCAGAAACACACCCCCCCAGAATGCCACCCACAGAAAGACATGCCCCCAGAAAGACAGCCCCCCAGAAAGACACGCCCCCAGTAAGACAGCGCCCCAGAAAGACAAGCCCCCAGAAAGACATGCCCCCAGAAAGCCACCCCTCCAGAAAGACAACCCCCAGAAATACACCCCCCAGAAAGACACCCACCTAGAAAGACACCCCCAGAAAGACAACCCCCCAAGTAAGACACCCCCCCAGATAGACACCCCCAGAATGACACCCCCCAGAATGACACGCCAGAAAGACACGCCAGAAAGACACGTCCCCAGAAAGACACGCCCCCAGAACGACACCCCCAGAAAGACATGCCCGCAGAAAGACAGCCCCCAGAAAGACAAGCCCCCAGAAAGACATGCCCCCAGAAAGCCACCCCTCCAGAAAGACAACCCCCAGAAATACACCCCCCAGAAAGACAGCACCCTAGAAAGACACCCCCCAGAAAGACAACCCCTCGAGTAAGACACTCCCCCAGATAGACACCCCCAGAATGACACCCCCCAGAATTACACGCCAGAAAGACACGCCAGAAAGACACGTCCCCAGAAAGACACGCCCCCAGAACGACACCCCCAGAAAGACATGACCCCAGAAAGACAGCCCCCAGAAAGAGACCCCCCAGAAAGACACGCCCCCAGAAAGACACGCCAGAAAGACAGCCCCCCAGAAAGACACGCCCGCAGAAAGACACCGCCAGAAAGACACACCCCCAGAAAGACACGACCCCAAAAAGACAACCCCCCAGAAAGAAAACCCCAGAAAGACACTCCCCAGAAAGACACCCCCCCTGAATGAAATCCTCCAGAAAGAAACCATCCAGATAGACACCCCCCCAGAAAGACACCCCCCCAGAAAGACAGCCCCAGATGGACACTCTACAAAAAGTAACCCTCCAGATGTACACCCCCCAGAAAGATACCCCCCCAGAAAAACAATCTCAGATAGACACCCTCCAGAAAGACAACCCCCAGAAAGACAACCCCCAGAAAGACAACCCCCAGAAAGACAACCACCAGAAAGTCACCCCCCCAGAAAGACACCCCCCCAGAAAGACACACCCGCCGGAAAGAAACCCCCACAGAAAGACACCCCCCAGAAAGACAGCCCCAGAATGACACACCCCAGAAAGATACGCCAGAGAGACACGTACCCAGAGAGACACACACCAGAAAGACACCCGAGAAAGACAACCCCCCAGAAACACACCCCCCCAGAATGCCACCCACAGAAAGACATGCCCCCAGAAAGACAGCGCCCCAGAAAGACACGCCCCCAGTAAGACAGCGCCCCAGAAAGACAAGCCCCCAGAAAGACATGCCCCCAGAAAGCCACCCCTCCAGAAAGACAACCCCCAGAAATACACCCCCCAGAAAGACACCCACCTAGAAAGACACCCCCCAGAAAGACAACCCCCCGAGTAAGACACCCCCCCAGATGGACACCCCCAGAATGACACCCCCCAGAATGACACGCCAGAAAGACACGCCAGAAAGACACGTCCCCAGAAAGACACGCCACCAGAAAGACATGCCCCCAGAAAGACAGCCCCAGAAAGACGCGCCCCCAGAATGACACCCCCAGAAAGACATGCCCCCAGAAAGACAGCCCCCAGAAAGACACGCCCCCAGAAAGACACGCCCCGAGAACGACACCCCAGAAAGACACACCCCCAGAAAGACAACCCCCCGAGTAAGACACCCCCCCAGATAGACACCCCCAGAATGACACCCCCCAGAATTACACGCCAGAAAGACACGCCAGAAAGACACGTCCCCAGAAAGACACGCCCCCAGAATGACACCCCCAGAAAGACATGCCCCTAGTAAGACAGCCCCCCAGAAAGACACGCCCCCAGTAAGACAGCGCCCCAGAAAGACAAGCCCCCAGAAAGACATGCCCCCAGAAAGCCACCCCTGCAGAAAGACAACCCCCAGAAATACACCCCCCAGAAAGACACCCACCTAGAAAGACACCCCCCAGAAAGACAACCCCCCAAGTAAGACACCCCCCCAGATAGACAACCCCAGAATGACACCCCCCAGAATGACACGCCAGAAAGATATGCCAGAAAGACACGTCCCCAGAAAGACATGCCCCAGAACGACACCCCCAGGAAGACATGCCCCCAGAAAGACAGCCCCCAGAAAGACTGCCCCCAGAACGACATGCCCCGAGAACGACACCCCCAGAAAGACACGCCCCCAGAAAGACAGCGCCCCAGAAAGACACCCCCCAGAATGAAACGCCAGAAAGACATGCCAGAAAGACACGCCCCCAGAAAGACATCCCCCCAGAAAGACACCCCGCAGAAAGACCCACCCAGAAAGACATCCCCCCCCAGAAAGACACCCACCAGAAACACAAAACCCGCAGAAAGACAACCCCCACAGAAAGACACCCCCCAGAAAGACACGTCAGAAAGACAGCCCCCAGAAAGACACGCCCCCAGAAAGACATGCCAGAAAGGCAGCCCCCCAGAAAGACACGCCCCCAGATAAACACCCCCCAGAAAGACATGCCCCCAGAAAGACACCCCCCAGAAAGACACCCCCCAGAAAGACACGCCCCCAGAAATCACCCCCCAGAAAGACATGCCCCCAGAAAGACACCCCCCAGAAAGAGACCCCCCAGAAAGACACGCCCCCAGAAAGACACGCCAGAAAGACAGCCCCCCAGAAAGACACGCCCGCAGAAAAGCACCGCCAGAAAGACACACCCCCAGAAAGGCACGACCCCAAAAAGACAACCCCCCAGAAAGAAACCCCCCAGAAAGACACTCCCCAGAAAGACACCCCCCCTGAATGAAATCCTCCAGAAAGAAACCATCCAGATAGACACCCCCCCAGAAAGACACCCCCCCAGAAAGACAGCCCCAGATGGACACTCTACAAAAAGTAACCCTCCAGATATACACCCCCCAGAAAGATACCCCCCCAGAAAAACAATCTCAGATAGACACCCTCCAGAAAGACAACCCCCAGAAAGACAACCCCCAGAAAGACAACCCCCAGAAAGACAACCGCCAGAATGTCACCCCCGCCAGAAAGAAACCCCCCTAGAAAGACACCCCCCAGAAAGAGACCCCCAGAATGACATACCCCAGAAAGATACGCCAGAAAGACACCCCCCAGAAAGACATACCCCCAGAAAGACAACCCCCAGAAGGACAACCCCCAGAAAGACAACCCCCAGAAAGACAACCCCCAGAAAGACACCCCCAGAAAGAAACGCCACAGGAAGACACCCCCTCAGAAAGACTCTGCCCCAGAAAGACACCAGCCCCAGAAAGGCACCCCCAGAAAGGCACCCCCACAGAAAGAAACCCGCGCCAGAAAGAAACCCCCCCAGAAAGACACCCCCCAGAAAGACACCCCCAGAATGACACCCCCCCGAAAGATACGCCAGAAAGACACCCCCCAGAAGATACCCCTCCAGAAAGACACCCCTAGAAAATAACCCCCCCCAGAAAGACACCCCGCAGAAAGACACACCAGAAAAACACGCCCCCAGAAAGACACCCCCCCAGAAAAACAGCCCCCCATAAAGACACCCCCCAGAAAGACACCCCCCAGAAAGACACCCCCCAGAAAGACATTCCCCCAGAAAGACACCCCCCCAGAATGACACCCGCAGAACGACACCCCCCAGAAAGACAACCCCCCAGAAAGACCCCCCCCAGAAAGACACCACCCCAGAAAGACACCCCCAGAAAGCCAATCTCAGATAGACACTCTCCAGAAAGACAACCCCCAGAAAGCCAACCCCAAGAAAGACAACCCCCAGAAAGACACCCCCAGAAAGACATGCCCCAGGAAGACACCCCCCCGAAAGACTCCGCCCCAGAAAGCCACCCGCCCCAGAAAGACACCCCCCCAGAAAGACACCCCCCCAGAAAGACACACCTGCCGGAAAGAAAACCCCACAGAAAGACACACCCCAGAAAGACAGCCCCAGAATGACACACCCCAGAATGATACGCCAGAAAGACACGCCCCCAGAAAGACACATACCAGAAAGACACCCGAGAAAGACAACCCCCCAGAAACACAGCCCCAGAATGACCCCCCCAGAAAGACATGCCCCCAGAAAGACAGCCCCCCAGAAAGACACGCCCCCTGTAAGACAGTGCCCCGAAAGACAAGCCCCCAGAAAGACATGCCCCCAGAAAGCCACCCCTCCAGAAAGACAATCCCCAGAAATACACCCCCCAGAAAGACACCCCCCCAGAAAGACACCCCCAGAAAGACAACCCCCCGAGTAAGACACCCCCCAGATAGACACACCCAGAATGACACCCCCCTGTTGACATGCCAGAAAGAAACTCCAGAAAGACACGCCCCCAGAAAGTCAGCCCCCAGAATGACAACCCCCAGAAAGACCCACCCAGAAAGACATCCCCCCCAGAAAGACACCCCCCAGAAAGACAACTCCCCCAGAAAGACAACCCCCACAGAAAGACACCCCCCAGAGAGCCACCCGCCAGAAAGACATCCCCTGAAACAGACCCCCCAGAAAGACACGCCCCCAGAAAGACAGCCCCCCAGAAAGGCATGCCCCCAGAAAGACACCCCCCAGAAAGACATGCCCCCTGAAAGATACGCCCCCAGAAAGACACCCTGAGAAAGACACACCACCAGAAAGAAACGCCCCCAGAAAGACAGCCCCCCAGAAAGACACCCCCGAGAAAGACACCACCCCAGAATGGCACCCCCAGAAAGACACCCTCCAGAATGACACACACCAGAAAGACAACCCCCGGAAAGAGAACCCCCAGAAAGACACCCCCCCAGAATGACACCCCCCAGAAAGACAACCCCCAGAAAGACAACCCCCAGAAAGACAACCCCCAGAAAGACAATCCCCAGAAAGACAGGCCAAAGGAAGACACCCCCCCAGAAAGACTCCGCTCCAGAAAGACACCAGCCGCAGAAAGACAGCCCCCAGAAAGACACCCCCCAGAAAGATACCTCCGCCAGAAAGAAACCCCCCCAGAAAGACACCCCCCAGAAAGACACCCCCTGAATGACACACCCCAGAAAGATACACCAGAAAGACACCCCCCAGAAAGACACCCCGCAGAAAGACACCCCCCAGAAAGACACCACCCAGAAACCCCCGCCCCAGAAAGACACACCCCAGAAAGGCAACCCCCCCAGAAAGACACCCCCCAGTAAGACACACCCCAGAAAGAAACCTCAGAAAGAAACCCCCTAGAAAGACACCCCCCAGATAGACACGCCCCTGAAAGACACGCCTCCAGAAAGACACCCACCTGAAAGACACGCCCCCAGAAATATACCCCCCAGAAAGACACCCCAGAAAGAAATCCCCTAGAAAGACACCCCCCAGATAGACACGTCCCCAGAAAGGCACCCCCCAAAGGACACCCCCCAGAAGGAACCCCCGCAGAAAGACACCCCCCAGAAAGACAACCCCCACAGAAAGACACGCCAGAAAGAGATGCCCCCAGAAAGACAGCACCCCAGAAAGACACGCCCACAGAAAGACATCCCCCAGAAAGACACCCCGCAGAAAGACATCCCCAGAAAGACACCCTGCAGAAAGACACCCCCCAGGATGTCACCCCCCCAGAAAGACACCCCCTCAGAAAGACACGCCAGAAAGACGACTCCCCAGAAAGACACCCCTCAGAAAGACACCTCCCAGAAAGACACCCCACAGAAAGACACACCTGCCGGAAAGAAAACCCCACAGAAAGACACACCCCAGAAAGACAGCCCCAGAATGACACACCCCAGAATGATACGCCAGAAAGACACGCCCCCAGAAAGACACATACCAGAAAGACACCCGAGAAAGACAACCCCCCAGAAACACAGCCCCAGAATGACCCCCCCAGAAAGACATGCCCCCAGAAAGACAGCCCCCCAGAAAGACACGCCCCCTGTAAGACAGTGCCCCGAAAGACAAGCCCCCAGAAAGACATGCCCCCAGAAAGCCACCCCTCCAGAAAGACAATCCCCAGAAATACACCCCCCAGAAAGACACCCCCCCAGAAAGACACCCCCAGAAAGACAACCCCCCGAGTAAGACACCCCCCAGATAGACACACCCAGAATGACACCCCCCTGTTGACATGCCAGAAAGAAACTCCAGAAAGACACGCCCCCAGAAAGTCAGCCCCCAGAATGACAACCCCCAGAAAGACCCACCCAGAAAGACATCCCCCCCAGAAAGACACCCCCCAGAAAGACAACTCCCCCAGAAAGACAACCCCCACAGAAAGACACCCCCCAGAGAGCCACCCGCCAGAAAGACATCCCCTGAAACAGACCCCCCAGAAAGACACGCCCCCAGAAAGACAGCCCCCCAGAAAGGCATGCCCCCAGAAAGACACCCCCCAGAAAGACATGCCCCCTGAAAGATACGCCCCCAGAAAGACACCCTGAGAAAGACACACCACCAGAAAGAAACGCCCCCAGAAAGACAGCCCCCCAGAAAGACACCCCCGAGAAAGACACCACCCCAGAATGGCACCCCCAGAAAGACACCCTCCAGAATGACACACACCAGAAAGACAACCCCCGGAAAGAGAACCCCCAGAAAGACACCCCCCCAGAATGACACCCCCCAGAAAGACAACCCCCAGAAAGACAACCCCCAGAAAGACAACCCCCAGAAAGACAATCCCCAGAAAGACAGGCCAAAGGAAGACACCCCCCCAGAAAGACTCCGCTCCAGAAAGACACCAGCCGCAGAAAGACAGCCCCCAGAAAGACACCCCCCAGAAAGATACCTCCGCCAGAAAGAAACCCCCCCAGAAAGACACCCCCCAGAAAGACACCCCCTGAATGACACACCCCAGAAAGATACACCAGAAAGACACCCCCCAGAAAGACACCACCCAGAAACCCCCGCCCCAGAAAGACACACCCCAGAAAGGCAACCCCCCCAGAAAGACACCCCCCAGTAAGACACACCCCAGAAAGAAACCTCAGAAAGAAACCCCCTAGAAAGACACCCCCCAGATAGACACGCCCCTGAAAGACACGCCTCCAGAAAGACACCCACCTGAAAGACACGCCCCCAGAAATATACCCCCCAGAAAGACACCCCAGAAAGAAATCCCCTAGAAAGACACCCCCCAGATAGACACGTCCCCAGAAAGGCACCCCCCAAAGGACACCCCCCAGAAGGAACCCCCGCAGAAAGACACCCCCCAGAAAGACAACCCCCACAGAAAGACACGCCAGAAAGAGATGCCCCCAGAAAGACAGCACCCCAGAAAGACACGCCCACAGAAAGACATCCCCCAGAAAGACACCCCGCAGAAAGACATCCCCAGAAAGACACCCTGCAGAAAGACACCCCCCAGGATGTCACCCCCCCAGAAAGACACCCCCTCAGAAAGACACGCCAGAAAGACGACTCCCCAGAAAGACACCCCTCAGAAAGACACCTCCCAGAAAGACACCCCACAGAAAGAGAAGCCCCAGAAAGACACACCCCAGATAGACAACCCCCAGAAAGGAACCCCCAGAAAGAAACCCTACAGATAGAAACCCCCCAGAAAGACACGCCCCAGAAAGGGACCCCCCAGAAAGACACGCCCGCAGAAAGACACGCGCCCCAGAAAGGAAACCCCCCAGAAAGAGAAGCCCCTAAAAGACACCCCCGCAGAAAGTCAACACCCCAGAAAGACACCCCCTGAGAAAGACACCCCCCAAGAAAGACAACAACCCAGAAAGACACCTCCCCCGGAAAGACACTCCCTCAGAAAGACACCCCCCAGAAAGACACACCCCAGAAAGACAGCCCCCCAGAAAGACAGCCCCCCAGAAAGACAACCCCCACAGAAAGACACCCCCCAGAAAGACACCCGGCAGAAAGACACCCCCAGAACGAGACCACCCAGAAAGACACGCCACCAGAAAAGCACGCCAGAAAGACAGCCCCCCAGAAAGACACGCCCCCAGAAAGACACCCCCCAGAAAGACATGCCCCCAGAAAGTCATGCCCCCAGAAAGACACCCCCCCAGAAAGACATGCCCCCAGAAAGACAACCCCAAAAAGACAGCCCCCAGAAAGACACCCCCCAGAATGATACACTCCAGAAAGACAATCCCCAGAAAGACAACCCCCAGAAAGAAAAACCCCAGAAAGACACCACCGCCAGAAAGAAACCCCCCAGAAAGACTCCCCCAGAAAGACACCCCCGAGAAAGACATCCCCCAGAAAGACACCCCGCAGAAAGACATGCCAGAAAGACATCCCCCAGAAAGACACCCCGCCATAAAGACACCCCCAGATAGACAGCCTATAGAAAGATACCCTCCAGATATACACCCCACAGAAAGCTACCCCCACAGAAAGACAATCTCAGATTGGCACCCTCCAGAAAGACAACCCCCAGAAAGCCAACCCCCAGAAAGACAACCCCCAGAAAGACACCCCCCAGGAAGACAACCCCCCAAAAGACTCTGCCCCAGAAAGAAACCTGCCCCAGAAAGGCACCCCCTAGAAAGACACCCCCCCAGAAAGACACACCTGCCAAAAAGAAATCCCCCAGAAAGACACCCCCCAGAAAGACAGCCCCAGAATGGCACACCCCAGAAAGATACGCCAGAAAGACACGCCCCCAGAAAGACACCCCCTGAATGACACACCCCAGAAAGATACACCAGAAAGACACCCCCCAGAAAGACACCCCCCAGAAAGACACCCCCCAGAAAGACACCACCCAGAAACCCCCGCCCCAGAAAGACACACCCCAGAAAGGCAACCCCCCCAGAAAGACACCCCCCAGTAAGACACCCCCCAGAAAGAAACCTCAGAAAGAAACCCCCTAGAAAGACACCCCCCAGATAGACACGCCCCTGAAAGACACGCCCCCAGAAAGACACCCCCCTGAAAGACACGCCCCCAGAAAGATACCCCCCAGAAAGACACCCCAGAAAGAAACCCCTATAAAGACACCCCCCAGATAGACACGTCCCCAGAAAGGCACCCCCCAAAGGACACCCCCCAGAAGGAACCCCCGCAGAAAGACACCCCCCAGAAAGACAACCCCCGCAGAAAGTCACGCCAGAAAGAGATGCCCCCAGAAACACAGCACCCCAGAAAGACACGCCCACAGAAAGACATCCCCCAGAAAGACACCCCGCAGAAAGACACCCCCCAGAATGTCACCCCCCCAGAAAGACACCCCCTCAGAAAGACACGCCAGAAAGACGCCCCCCCAGAAAGAGACCCCGCAGAAAGACACCTCCCAGAAAGACACCCCCCAGAAAGAGAAGCCCCAGAAAGACACACCCCAGATAGACAACCCCCCAGAAAGGAACCCCCAGAAAGAAACCCTACAGATAGAAACCCCCCAGAAAGACACGCCCCAGAAAGGGACCCCCCAGAAAGACACGCCCGCAGAAAGACACGCGCCCCAGAAAGGAAACCCCCCAGAAAGAGAAGCCCCTAAAAGACACCCCCGCAGATAGTCAACACCCCAGAAAGACACCCCCTGAGAAAGACACCCCCCCAGAAAGACAACAACCCAGAAAGACACCTCCCCCGGAAAGACACTCCCTCAGAAAGACACCCCCCAGAAAGACAACCCCCAGAAAGACACCCCCCAGAAAGACAATCCCCAGAAAGACAGGCCAAAGGAAGACACCCCCCCAGAAAGACTCCGCTCCAGAAAGACACCAGCCGCAGAAAGACAGCCCCCAGAAAGACACCCCCCAGAAAGATACCTCCGCCAGAAAGAAACCCCCCCAGAAAGACACCCCCCAGAAAGACACCCCCTGAATGACACACCCCAGAAAGATACACCAGAAAGACACCCCCCAGAAAGACACCCCGCAGAAAGACACCCCCCAGAAAGACACCACCCAGAAACCCCCGCCCCAGAAAGACACACCCCAGAAAGACAACTCCCCCAGAAAGACAACCCCCACAGAAAGACACCCCCCAGAGAGCCACCCGCCAGAAAGACATCCCCTGAAACAGACCCCCCAGAAAGACACGCCCCCAGAAAGACAGCCCCCCAGAAAGGCATGCCCCCAGAAAGACACCCCCCAGAAAGACATGCCCCCTGAAAGATACGCCCCCAGAAAGACACCCTGAGAAAGACACACCACCAGAAAGAAACGCCCCCAGAAAGACAGCCCCCCAGAAAGACACCCCCGAGAAAGACACCACCCCAGAATGGCACCCCCAGAAAGACACCCTCCAGAATGACACACACCAGAAAGACAACCCCCGGAAAGAGAACCCCCAGAAAGACACCCCCCCAGAATGACACCCCCCAGAAAGACAACCCCCAGAAAGACAACCCCCAGAAAGACAACCCCCAGAAAGACAATCCCCAGAAAGACAGGCCAAAGGAAGACACCCCCCCAGAAAGACTCCGCTCCAGAAAGACACCAGCCGCAGAAAGACAGCCCCCAGAAAGACACCCCCCAGAAAGATACCTCCGCCAGAAAGAAACCCCCCCAGAAAGACACCCCCCAGAAAGACACCCCCTGAATGACACACCCCAGAAAGATACACCAGAAAGACACCCCCCAGAAAGACACCCCGCAGAAAGACACCCCCCAGAAAGACACCACCCAGAAACCCCCGCCCCAGAAAGACACACCCCAGAAAGGCAACCCCCCCAGAAAGACACCCCCCAGTAAGACACACCCCAGAAAGAAACCTCAGAAAGAAACCCCCTAGAAAGACACCCCCCAGATAGACACGCCCCTGAAAGACACGCCTCCAGAAAGACACCCACCTGAAAGACACGCCCCCAGAAATATACCCCCCAGAAAGACACCCCAGAAAGAAATCCCCTAGAAAGACACCCCCCAGATAGACACGTCCCCAGAAAGGCACCCCCCAAAGGACACCCCCCAGAAGGAACCCCCGCAGAAAGACACCCCCCAGAAAGACAACCCCCACAGAAAGACACGCCAGAAAGAGATGCCCCCAGAAAGACAGCACCCCAGAAAGACACGCCCACAGAAAGACATCCCCCAGAAAGACACCCCGCAGAAAGACATCCCCAGAAAGACACCCTGCAGAAAGACACCCCCCAGGATGTCACCCCCCCAGAAAGACACCCCCTCAGAAAGACACGCCAGAAAGACGACTCCCCAGAAAGACACCCCTCAGAAAGACACCTCCCAGAAAGACACCCCACAGAAAGAGAAGCCCCAGAAAGACACACCCCAGATAGACAACCCCCAGAAAGGAACCCCCAGAAAGAAACCCTACAGATAGAAACCCCCCAGAAAGACACGCCCCAGAAAGGGACCCCCCAGAAAGACACGCCCGCAGAAAGACATGCGCCCCAGAAAGGAAACCCCCCAGAAAGAGAAGCCCCTAAAAGACACCCCCGCAGAAAGTCAACACCCCAGAAAGACACCCCCTGAGAAAGACACCCCCCAAGAAAGACAACAACCCAGAAAGACACCTCCCCCGGAAAGACACTCCCTCAGAAAGACACCCCCCAGAAAGACACACCCCAGAAAGACAGCCCCTCAGAAAGACAGCCCCCCAGAAAGACAACCCCCACAGAAAGACACCCCCCAGAAAGACACCCGGCAGAAAGACACCCCCAGAACGAGACCACCCAGAAAGACACGCCACCAGAAAAGCACGCCAGAAAGACAGCCCCCCAGAAAGACACGCCCCCAGAAAGACACCCCCCAGAAAGACATGCCCCCAGAAAGTCATGCCCCCAGAAAGACACCCCCCCAGAAAGACATGCCCCCAGAAAGACAACCCCAAAAAGACAGCCCCCAGAAAGACACCCCCCAGAATGATACACTCCAGAAAGACAATCCCCAGAAAGACAACCCCCAGAAAGAAAAACCCCAGAAAGACACCACCGCCAGAAAGAAACCCCCCAGAAAGACTCCCCCAGAAAGACACCCCCGAGAAAGACATCCCCCAGAAAGACACCCCGCAGAAAGACATGCCAGAAAGACATCCCCCAGAAAGACACCCCGCCATAAAGACACCCCCAGATAGACAGCCTATAGAAAGATACCCTCCAGATATACACCCCACAGAAAGCTACCCCCACAGAAAGACAATCTCAGATTGGCACCCTCCAGAAAGACAACCCCCAGAAAGCCAACCCCCAGAAAGACAACCCCCAGAAAGACACCCCCCAGGAAGACAACCCCCCAAAAGACTCTGCCCCAGAAAGAAACCTGCCCCAGAAAGGCACCCCCTAGAAAGACACCCCCCCAGAAAGACACACCTGCCAAAAAGAAATCCCCCAGAAAGACACCCCCCAGAAAGACAGCCCCAGAATGACACACCCCAGAAAGATACGCCAGAAAGACACGCCCCCAGAAAGACACCCCCTGAATGACACACCCCAGAAAGATACACCAGAAAGACACCCCCCAGAAAGACACCCCCCAGAAAGACACCCCCCAGAAAGACACCACCCAGAAACCCCCGCCCCAGAAAGACACACCCCAGAAAGGCAACCCCCCCAGAAAGACACCCCCCAGTAAGACACCCCCCAGAAAGAAACCTCAGAAAGAAACCCCCTAGAAAGACACCCCCCAGATAGACACGCCCCTGAAAGACACGCCCCCAGAAAGACACCCCCCTGAAAGACACGCCCCCAGAAAGATACCCCCCAGAAAGACACCCCAGAAAGAAACCCCTATAAAGACACCCCCCAGATAGACACGTCCCCAGAAAGGCACCCCCCAAAGGACACCCCCCAGAAGGAACCCCCGCAGAAAGACACCCCCCAGAAAGACAACCCCCGCAGAAAGTCACGCCAGAAAGAGATGCCCCCAGAAACACAGCACCCCAGAAAGACACGCCCACAGAAAGACATCCCCCAGAAAGACACCCCGCAGAAAGACACCCCCCAGAATGTCACCCCCCCAGAAAGACACCCCCTCAGAAAGACACGCCAGAAAGACGCCCCCCCAGAAAGAGACCCCGCAGAAAGACACCTCCCAGAAAGACACCCCCCAGAAAGAGAAGCCCCAGAAAGACACACCCCAGATAGACAACCCCCCAGAAAGGAACCCCCAGAAAGAAACCCTACAGATAGAAACCCCCCAGAAAGACACGCCCCAGAAAGGGACCCCCCAGAAAGACACGCCCGCAGAAAGACACGCGCCCCAGAAAGGAAACCCCCCAGAAAGAGAAGCCCCTAAAAGACACCCCCGCAGATAGTCAACACCCCAGAAAGACACCCCCTGAGAAAGACACCCCCCCAGAAAGACAACAACCCAGAAAGACACCTCCCCCGGAAAGACACTCCCTCAGAAAGACACCCCCCAGAAAGACAACCCCCACAGAAAGACACCCCCCAGAAAGACACCCGCCAGAAAGACACCCCCAGAACGAGACCACCCAGAAAGACACGCCACCAGAAAAGCACGCCAGAAAGACAGCCCCCCAGAAAGACACGCCCCCAGAAAGACACCCCCCAGAAAGACATGCCCCCAGAAAGTCATGCCCCCAGAAAGACACCCCCCCAGAAAGACATGCCCCCAGAAAGACAACCCCAGAAAGACAGCCCCCAGAAAGACACCCCCCAGAAAGATACACTCCAGAAAGACAATCCCCAGAAAGACAACCCCCAGAAAGTAAAACCCCAGAAAGACACCACCGCCAGAAAGAAACCCCCCAGAAAGACACCCCCAAGAAAGACACCCCCAGAAAGACACCCCCGAGAAAGACATCCCCCAGAAAGACACCCCGCAGAAAGACATGCCAGAAAGACATCCCCCAGAAAGACACCCCGCCATAAAGACACACCCAAGAAAGGCAACCCCCCAGAAAGACAACCCCCAGAAAGACACCCCCCAGAAAGACACCCCCCAGAATGACATCCCCCACAAAGACACGCCAGAAAGACACGCCCCCAGTAAGACACGCCCCTGAAAGACACGCCCCCCAGAAAGACACCCCCCAGAAAGATACCCCAGAAAGAAACCCCCTAGAAAGACACCCCCAGATAGACACGCCCCCAGAAAGACACCCCCCAAAAAAACCCCCCCAGAAAGACCCCCCGCAGAAAGTCACCCCCCAGAAAGACAACCCCCTCAGAAAGACACGCCAGAAAGACATGCCCCCAGAAAGACAGCCCCCCAGAAAGACATGCCCACAGAAGGACACCCCCCAGAAAGACACTACCCAGAAAGACATGCCCCCAGAAAGACACGCCCCCAGAAAGACACGCCCCAGAAAGACACGCCCCCAGAAAGACACCACCCCAGAAATACACCACCCCAGAAAGACACCCCGCCAGAAAGACAGCCCCCCAGGAAGACACCCCCCAGAATGTCAGCCCCCAGAAAGGCACCCCCCCAGAAAGACACGCCAGAAAGACACCCCCCCAGAAAGACACCCCCCAGAAAGACACTCCCCAGAAAGGAACCCCCTGAAAGATACCCTACAGATAGACACCCCCCAGAAAGACAACCCCCAGAAAGGGACCCCCCTGACAGACACGCCCCCAGAAAGACACGCCCCCCAGAATTAAACCCCCCAAAAAGAGAAGCCCCAAAAGACAATTTACAATTTTACAATTTAAATCGCTTTATTGGCATGATAAGTTACATCTTATGTTGCCAAAGCATCAAAATACATTTATGGTTCAGCACATAAACGCAGTTCTATTCATACAGTGTATAAACAGGTATATCCCTGAGTGTATAAATATACATTCGCATTGTTTATATATATTTTTTTCTTAGCTTACTGGTTGTCCCTCTGTTCATGGCAAGCTGCAACATAGTGCGCCGCCAACGTTACACAGCTTCTCTCCTCTCCCAGTAGGAATGGGAGTTTTTGGTTGTCATTCAGATTTCTGAAATCAGGGCATATTTGTGAGAATTTTTGGTAGAAATTCTCCCTGATGCCCTGATATTTTCCACAAGCTGTGAGGAAGTGCATCTCTGTCTCCACCACTCCCTGACTGCAGTGAGAGCATATCCTGTCCTCTCTTGGCAGCCTGGTCTGCCTGTGTCTGCCTTTTTCGATCGCTAGGCTATGTTCGCTAAGTCTGTACCTTGTCAAGGTTCTTCTCAGTTTGTTATCCTTTACCATGGTCAGGTAATCAGCTATGTTGTATTGTCTGTTTAGGGCCAAGTAGCAATTGAGTTTGCTTTGGGTTTTTGTTGTTTCTGCCCAATATGTCAGATATTTTTCCTTTTGCTTAGCGACGATTGTGTTGGGTCGAATTCTTTGTGTTACCCTGTCACTGTCCTGGGGCTGGTTATTGTTAGTATTGTTAGTAGTTACTTCACTGAGTCCCAGGACTAGTTGACTGAGGGTATTCTTCTTTATGGTCAGCTCTTGGCATTTCAGGGCGTCGTAGTGATAGCATTGGGGATTGCTCATTTGTAGGTGATTCCAAAATTTGGTGGCTCTTTTTTGGATAGTGATTATTAATGGATATTGGCCTAGTTCCGCCCTGCATGCATTGTTTACTGTTTTCCTTTGAGTCCGGAGGATACTTTTACAGAATTCTGCATGTAGGATCTCAATTGGGTGTTTGTCCCATTTTGCAAATTCTTGTTGAGTTAGCGGTCCCCATACCTCACTGCCATAGAGTGCAATTGGTTCAATTACTGATTTGAAAATTTTGAGCCAAATGCTAATTGGGATTTCTATTTGGATTGATTTTTTGATGGCATAGAAAGCCCTTCTTGCTTTCTCTTTCAGTTCATTCACAGCCAGTTTGAAGTTTCCCGTAGAACTGATTTTTAAGCCCAAGTATGTGTAGTTAGTGGTTTGTTCAATTTTGGTTGTTCCTACTGTGAAATTTATTTTGGGTCCCTGATGTTTGGATCTTTGCTGGAACACAAGGACTTTGGTTTTTTGGGGATTTATTGTCAGGGCCCAAGTCTGGCAGTACGACTCCAGCAGGTCCAGGTTTTGCTGTAGCCCCTCTTTAGTAGGTGACAGCAGAACCAGGTCGTCTGCATAGAGGAGGAATTTAACCTTGGATTCATATAGGGTGAGGCCGGGTGCTGTAGATTGTTCAAGTAGTTTTGCCAATCCATTTATGTAAATATTAAAGAGTGTCGGTGAGATTGGCGAGCCCTGCGTCACCCCCCGCCCCTGTGGGAAGTATTTTGTTTGTTTGTCTCCAATTTTAACTGCACATTTGTTGTTTGTATACATTGATTTAATTACATCATATGTTTTCCCTCCTACCCCACTTTCGATAAGTTTCAGGAATAAACCGTCATGCCAGATGGAGTCGAAAGCCTTCTGGAAATCTACAAAGCATGCGTAGATTTTGCTTTTGTTATTGTGAACGTGTTTGTCAATTAGGGTCTGTAGGGTGAAGATATGATCGGATGTTCTATAGTTTGGCAGGAATCCAATTTGGCTTTTACTCAAGACATTGTGCTCCTCAAGGAAGTTTATAAGTCTTTTGTTTATGATGCTACAGAATACCTTCCCCAGGTTACTGTTTACACAGATGCCTCGATAGTTGTTTGGGTCGATTTTGTCCCCACTTTTGTATATGGGCGTTATGAGTCCTTTGTTCCAGATATCAGGGAAATAACCGACACTCAGAACCAAGTTGAAGAGTTTTAGGATAGCCAGTTTCATTTTGTTGTCTGTGTGTTTAATCATCTCGTTTAGTATGCCGTCTGTCCCGCAGGCTTTTCCTGGTCGCAGGTCCTTGAGTTTTTCAAGAAGTTCTTTTTCTGTTATTATGGCGTCCAGCGGGTTTTGGTTATCTTTTATGGCCATTTCTAGCTTTTCCAGTTTTTTGCATATTTGGTGTTGCTCTGGTCTTAGTGTTTTTTTCCGGTATAATTTTTCAAAGTGGTTTACCCATGTGTCCCCATTTTGAATGGCCAAATCGTCGTGTTGTTTTTTGTGTAGTGTTTTCAAGTTTTCCCAGAAACAATTGGAATCAATGGATTCCTCCATGGAGCTGAGTGTATTCTTAATATATTGCTCTTTTTTGGTTCTGAGTGTGTTTCTGTATTGTGTTAGTGTCTGACAATAAGTAAGGCGTAGTTCCTCGTTTTCTGGATGTCTGTGTTTTTGGTTTGATATTTTTCTAAGTTTTTTCCTCATGTTATGGCAATCTCGGTCAAACCATTTTTCATAGTTTTTTGTTTTGGGTTTGTTCTTGCGAGCTTTCAAGTTTGCATTTGTTGCCAAATTATCAAAAATATTGTTTAGTTTACTAACTGCCCGGTTTACGCCTTCTTTATTGTGAGTGTATATGTTATCCAGAAAGGTGTCTAAGAGAGCTTGAGTTGATGCATTGCTAATTGTTTTCTGGTATTTTTCCGTGTCGTTTTTGGCCCATCTGTACGATTTTTTGGTGTTGTACAGTTTACTGGGTTGTGTTTCTATGTTGTTTGTTTCTGTCTTTTTGAGGAACATAGTAATTTGACTGTGATCTGACAGTGTTGTTTGTGGTTTGACTGTGAATGCTCTGAAAGAGGATGGGTCTAAGTCTGTAATCATATAGTCTACTGTGCTGCAGCCAAGAGGTGAGCAATAGGTCGATCTTCCTAGGAGGTCTCCTGTGAACCTACCATTGACAATGTACAGACCCAGGTTTCGACAGAGCTGTAGTAGCTGTTTTCCGTTGGTATTTGACTGCTTGTCGCAGTTATGCCTGTATGGAAGGGAAGGGATGTCAAAGTGGTTATTCCCGAAAACATAATTGTTTCCCTGATTATTGGTGAAGTCTGGTTCTTCGCCCGTTCTTGAATTGAGGTCCCCACAGATCAACACGTTCCCCTGGGCCTGGTATTGGATAATTTCCCCCTCCATGTTGGAGAAGGTGTCCTCTTTAAAGTACGGGGAATCGATTGGAGGGATATAAAGTGCGCAAATGTAAACATCTTGGGTGTTTGAGATAATCTCCCTCTCAAGTTTGAGCCACATATGGTTTTCGCCCTTTTTTATAAATTTGATGTAATTCTTAAGTTCTGTTTTAAACCAGATCAGTATGCCTCCGGAGTCTCTGCCTTGGGTTACACTTGGTAATTTATTGGAGGGCACCACCAGCTCAGTGTACCCTTGGGGACAGCCAGTGTGTCCTTTTCCTTTATACCAAGTTTCCTGTAAAATGATAATATCTAGGTCTTTAGTTTCATCTATGAACTCTGGGGTCCTACTTTTCACTTCTCGCAGTGAAGAGCGTAGACCTTGGATATTCCAGGTCGAAATATATAAGGATTTCATGTTAAGTTTGATCTTTTACTATGATAGGTTAAAGAGTGGTACGTGTTTGTCGTGTCTAAGTGTGGGAAAAAAAAATCACATCAGTTGTCTACAAAAGTTAATACAATTTGGTTACAGTTCTTTCTATTAATTAGTCCTTGATCCATAAGGCGGAAGTAGATGCTGCTGCACATCTGCTTATTGTCTCTTAATGGATTGTTTCTGTCTGAGGTATTGCGTACGTCCTGTGCATCTCTCCCTCTGTCTGGCTGGGAGCAGTCCTATTCCCCTGTGGGACAGGAGTGGTGCAGGTCTGACATTGTTGTTTTGCATGGGGATCCTCTCTGGTCTCGGTTGGTGTGTTGGTGGTCCTTGTAGTGTTCCTGATATGTACCCCGCTGATCTCTGGTGGTCGGGGGGGGGTCCTCTTGGAGTCTGGGTATGGACCCGGTTAAAAGCGACGTCCTTCAGGGCTTTAGCAAGGATCGATATTCTTTGCCTTTGGATGTGGACGTGGTCGTAAAGACATTCCTCATCGAGGGTGGGGTGTTGGGCCAGGTGTACGTTGTGGTTTGATTCGCAGTCTCTTGCTATGCTGGCATTTATCTCATGAATTGTGTTGTTGTTGAAGTCTGTTCTCGGCAATATTGTGGAAACAGTGATTCTAGTGTTTGGAAATGTACTGCTTGCTTTCCTAATCATTGCTCTGAGCGATGTTGCTACTTCTTTCTGTTGGGTCTTTAGGTCATTTGTGCCCGTGTGTATTATTATGTGTTGGGGGGAGCCTAATCTGGCTTTGGTCAGCCATCCCATGGCTCTGTTTGTTGTTGGGCACCAGATCTTTTCTACTTTACTTCTAGGGAATAGCTTTTTCTCCCATAGAAATTTCCCATTTGAGTCTATGAGTATTACGACGTCAGCCTTGTTTGTGTTTACTGTCTGGTGGCTTTCGCTTGGACTCATAGTGTGTGTGCTGGGCTGGGGTGTCTGGTGTGTGCGTACCTCTTGTGCGCGGCCCGCTTGTGGTTCCACGGTGGTGGGGGAAGATTGCGAATCAGTATGCTGGTCGGTCTCTGTGGCACCCCTTGTATTGTGTGTCTGTTGCTTTTGTTCCGTGTGGGAGTGCAGCCGTTCCGTCCGGCTCTGCCTTGTCTTATCTCTAGCCTCTGGTTGCTGGTCTAATGGTGTTATCTCTCCTCTATGGCTCTCTTCTTTTTCCTGCAGCTCTTTCACCTGATTCCTAAGTAGATTCACCTGGTTCTCAAGTAGCTTCAGCTCTCTCTTGTGTCTCTCCCTCTCCTGATTTTGATAGTCATTCATTTTGAGGAAGTCCTCTCTAAGTTTAACCACCTCTATCTCTAATTGATTAAATTTATCTTTTGGTTGTATCTGGCTGTGTGATCCCGGGGTATGTGCCTGGTCGGCCCTGGAAGGCTCACTCACTTCCTGGCTAGGCTGGTCGGCCCTGGAGGGCTCACTCACTTCCTGGCTATGCTGCTCTTCTCTTGGTGAGCTGGGAATGGTAGGGGGACTATGTGTGGCTTCCTCCCTGGTAGTTATGCTGGGGTTTGTCAGTTGTATCGTGTGGCTGTGGTTCCCCGGGGTTGGTGTCTGGTTTGAACTGTGTGGCTCGTTCACCTCCTGACCAGGCAGATTTTCTCCTGGTAAGTTGTCAATGTTGGGGGGAGTGCGGGCCACTCTGGGGCTGTTCCTTCCCCCCTTAGTTAATTTTTTCAGTGTCCTGAAGGCCGTTGCAAATTTGTCGAGGTTGCCTTGCACTAATATTGTCCCGGTATTGTACGCGTTCACCGTCGTAGTTGAACTGTCTCCTGGTGTGTTAATTTTCATTATGGACCCATTTGCGGTATTTTCTAGCTTAACATTGGTATAGTGTGATTTTATTGCTGTGATCCAAGCCACTGGCTGATCTGAGTAGAAAATGAGGTTACTTTTTGTCCCATTGTTGTAACAGTCAGCAAAAAGTGTTTCTGGTTTTTCTCTCATCTGCTCATGCTTGATCGCTTTTATAGCTTTTTTTGCGGTGTTGGGGGGAATCTGGAAGCGGGGCTGTTGTGGATCTTCTGATTCGCTCATTTTTGGTAAAGTATTGTTGATCTTAGAATAAGCTTTTCTGGGGCCCCGGGTTTGGTGTTTCCCTCTCCCTGTTCGCGAACTTTCCCGGTCCCCCTCTCCGACCCCGTGGTCCCTGGGCCTCGGCTTCTGGGTTCACCCTTCTCAGGTCTGGGTCTGTGAGCCGCTGTTTCCCGGTGCCTTCGGGCTGTTCCCCTCCCCCTCAGAGGTCTCTGTGCCTCTGTCTCGGCCTGGCTCCTCGGGCCTTTCCCTGGCTTCAGTCTCCCTCCCTGGGCCCTGTACTCACAGTCTTGGTTTGCTTCTGGAAGCCTTCTGGTTGCTCCCCTTCTCCTCAGAGGTCTCTGGGCCTGGCTCCTCGGGCCTTTCCCGGGCTTTCTAGCCCAGCCGCCGCTCGGGTTGTGCCTCGTTCGCCGTTCGGGTGCTGGACTGCGGTCGTCGCTCGGGTGCTGGACTGCGGCCGTCGCTCGGGTGCTGGACTGCGGTCGTCGCTCGGGTGCTGGACTGCGGCCGCCGATCGGGCCGTGTCTCGTTCGCCGCTCGGGCTCCCCGAGTCACCTCGTTCCGGCTGCCGCTGCGTCTCCGTGCGGCCTCCCCGATTCGCCTCGTTTCCCGAAGCGGCCTCCCCGAGTCTCCTCGCTCCGGCTGCTGCTGCGTCTCCGTGCGGCCTTCGCGCCTCGGTTCCCGATGCGGCCGAGTCACCTTGCTTCTGCTGCTGCTGTGGCCCCGTTTGTTTTTTTTTTCCCTTATTTCTTTTTTTTTTTTTTCTTTGGCTTTTTTTTTCTAGTTTCCTCTGGTTTTTTTTCCTTTGGTGGTCTTTTCCTTCCTTACTTAATCTAGACTAAACTAAACTTAAACTTAACTAAACAAACTAAACTAACTTAACTAGAACTAGATTTAACTTTAAAACCTTTTTAAACTTGAAATGAACCTTTTTTTTCCCCACTTTAAACACTAAAAACACTAAAAATTCAGCAGCCCATCTTCAGCGTGTGTATTCACTCTGTCTGGCTGTCTGGCTCTCCCTGGCTCCCCCCCCCCAGACACCCCCCCAGAAAGGCACGCCCCGAGAAAGACACCCCCACAGAAAGACATTCCCCAGGAAGACACCTCCCCAGAAACACACTCCCTCAGAAAGAAACACTCCAGATAGAAACCCTCCAGATATACACACCCCCAGAAAGACACCCCCCCAGAAAGACACCCCCAGATAGACAGCCTATAGAAAGATACCCTCCAGATATACACCCCACAGAAAGCTACCCCCACAGAAAGACAATCTCAGATTGGCACCCTCCAGAAAGACAACCCCCAGAAAGCCAACCCCCAGAAAGACAACCCCCAGAAAGACACCCCCCAGGAAGACAACCCCCCAAAAGACTCTGCCCCAGAAAGAAACCTGCCCCAGAAAGGCACCCCCTAGAAAGACAACCCCCCAGAAAGACACACCTGCCAAAAAGAAATCCCCCAGAAAGACACCCCCCAGAAAGACAGCCCAAGAATGACACACCCCAGAAAGATATGCCAGAAAGCCACACCCCCAGAAAGACACCCGCCAGAAAGACACCCGAGAAAGTCAACCCCCCAGAAACACACCCCCCAGAACGACACCTCCAGAAAGACACGCCCCCAGAAAGACAGCGCCCCAGAAAGACAAGCCCCCAGAAAGACAAGCCCCCAGAAAGTCACCCCTCCAGAAAGACAACCCCAGAAATACAACCCTCAGAAAGACACACCCCCAGAAAGACCCCCCCCAGAAAGACAACCCCCCCGAGCAAGACACGCCGCAGGTAGACACCCGCAGAATGACACCCCCCAGAATGACACGCCAGAAAGACACGCCAGAAATACACGTCCCCAGAAAGACAACCCCCAGAAAGACACCCCCAGGAAGACCCACCCAGAAAGACATCCCCCCCAGAAAGAGAACCACCCTAGAAGGACAATCCCCACAGAAAGACACCCCCCAGAAAGACACCCGACAGAAAGACACCCCAAGAAAGAGACCCCCCAGAAAGACAGCCCCCCAGAAAGACACCCCCCAGAAAGACATGCCCCCAGAAAGACACGCCCCAGAAAGACACCCCCAGAAAGACACCCCCCAGAAAGACACCACCCCAGAAAGACACACACAGAAAGACACCCACCCAGAAAGACACCCCCCAGAAAGACATGCCCCCAGAAAGACACGCCCCAGAAAGACACCCCCAGAAAGACACCCCCCAGAAAGACACCACCCCAGAAAGACACACACAGAAAGACACCCACCCAGAAAGACACACACAGAAAGACACCCACCCAGAAAGACACCCCCCAGAAAGACATGCCCCCAGAAAGACACGCCCCAGAAAGACACCCCCAGAAAGACACCCCCCAGAAAGACACCACCCCAGAAAGACACACACAGAAAGACACCCACCCAGAAAGACACCCCCCAGAAAGACATCCCCCCAGAAAGACACGCCCAAAGAAAGACACACCAGAAAGACATCCCCCCAGAAAGACACGCCCAAAGAAAGACACACCAGAAAGACACCACCCCAGAAAGACACCACCCCAGAAAGACACCCCCCAGAAAAACACCCCCCCAGAAAGGCCCCCCAGAAATATACCCCCCCAGAAAGACACCCCCCAGAAAGATACCCCCAGATATAAACACCCCCAGATAGACACCCCCCAGAAAGACACCCCCCAGAAAGATAACACCCCCAGAAAGGCACGCCAGAAAGACACGCCCCCAGAAAGGCGCCCCCCCAGAAAAACATCCCCCCAGAAAGACACGCCCCAGAAAGACACGCCAGAAAGACACGCCCCCAGAAAGACAGCCCCCCAGAAAGACACGCCCACAGAAAGACACCCCAAACAAAGACACCCCAGAAAGACACCTCAGAAAGACACCCCCTCCAGAAAGACAACCCCCAGAAACACACGCCCTCAGAAAGACACCCCCCAGAAAGACACACCCCAGAAAGACACCCCCCAGAAAGAACCCCCGCAGAAAGGCACCCCCCAGAAAGACAGGCCCCCAGAAAGACACCCCGCCAGAAAGACAGCCCCCCAGCAAGACACCCCCCAGAAAGTCAGCCCCCTGAAAGACACCCCTCAGAAAGACAGCCCCCAGAAAGAGAAGCCCCAGAAAGACACACCCCAGATAGACACCCCCCCAGAAAGGAACCCCCAGAAAGAAACCCTGCAGATAGACACACCCCAGAAAGACACTCCCCAGAAAGACACCCCCCAGAAAGACATCCCCCAGAAAGACACCCCCCAGTAAGAAACCCTCCAGAAAGAAACCCTCCAGATATACACACCCCCAAAAAGACCCCACCCCGAAAGACACCACCAGATAGACACCCTTTAGAAAGATACCCTCCAGATATACACCCTCCCAGAAAGATACCCCCCCGGAAAGGCAATCTCAGATTGACACCCTCCAGAAAGACAACCCACAGAAAGCCAACCCCCAGAAAGACGACCCCCAGAAAGACACCCCCAGAAAGATATGCCCCAGGAAGACAACCCCCCCAAAAGACTCCGCCCCAGAAAGACACCCGCCCCAGAAAGACACCCCCCAGAAAGACATCCCCCCCAGAAAGATACACCCGCCAGAAAGAAACCCCCCCGAGAAAGACACCCCACATAAAGACAGCCCCAGAATGACACACCCCAGAAAGATACGCCAGAAAGACACGCCCCCAGAAAGACACCCGCCAGAAAGACACCCGAGAAAGACAACCATCCAGAAACACACCCCCCAGAACGACACCCCCATAAAGACATGCCCCGAGAAAGACAGCCCCCCAGAAAGACACGCACCCAGAAAACAGCGCCCCAGAAAGACAAGCCCCCAGAAAGACACGCCCCCAGAAAGCCACCCCTCCAGAAAGACATCCCCCAGAAATACACCCCCCAGAAAGACACCCCCCCAGAAAGACACCCCCCAGAAAGAGAACCCCCCGAGCAAGACACCCCCCAGATAGACACCCCCAGAATGACACCCCCCAGAATGACCCGCCAGAAAGACACGCCAGAAAGACACGCCCCCAGAAAGACAGCCCCCCAGAAAGGCACCCCCCAGAAAGACCCACACAGAAAGACATCCCCCCAGAAAGACATCCCCCAGAAAGACAACCCCCCCAGAAAGACACCCCCCAGAATGACACCCGCCAGAAAGACACCCACAGAAAGAGACCCCCCAGAAAGACAGCCCCCGAGAAAGACACCCCCAGAAAGACACCCCCAGAAAGACACCACCTCAGAAAGACACCCCCCCAGAAAGACACCACCCCAGAAAGACACCCCCCCAGAAAGAAACACCCCAGAAAGACACACCCGAGAAAGGCACCCACACAGAAAGACACCCCCAGAAAGGCACCCCCCCAGAAAGATACCCCAGAAAGATAGCCCCCCAGAAAGACACCCCCCAGAAAGACACCCCCAGATAGACACGCCCCCAGAAAGACTCCCCCCAGAAAGACACCCCCCAGAAAGATAACCCCCGCAGAAAGACACGCCAGAAAGACACGCCCCCAGAAAGGCACCCCCGGAGATAGACACCACCCCAGAAATACACCACCCCAGAAAGACACCCCGCCAGAAAGACAGCCCCCTAGAAAGAAACACTCCAGAAAGACACACCCCAGAAAGACACCCCACCAGAAAGACACCCCCCCAGAAAGACACCCCCCAGAAAGAAACACCCCAGAAAGTCACCACCCCAGAAAGACACCCCCCCAGAAAGACACCCCCCCAGAAAGACACACCCCCAGAAAGAAACACCCCAGAAAGACACACCCCAGAAAGTCACCCCCACAGAAAGACACCCCCAGAAAGGCACCCCCCAGAAAGATACCCCCCCAGAAAGGTACCCCCCCAGACAGACACCCGCCAGAAAGAGACACCCCCAGAAAGACACCCCCCAGAAAGACACCCCCCAGAAAGATAACCCCCGCAGAAAGACAAGCTAGAAAGACACGCCCCCAGAAAGGCACCCCCCCAGAAAGACACCCCCCGAGAAAGACACCACCCCAGAAATACACCACCCCAGAAAGACACCCCGCCAGAAAGACAGCCCCCAGCAAGACACCCCCGAGAAAGTCAGCCCCCAGAAAGACACTCCCCAGAAAGACACCCTCCAGAAAGACACCCCCAGAAAGAACCCCGCAGAAAGATACCCCCCAGAAAGACAGCCCCCCAGAAAGACACCCCGCCAAAAAGACAGCCCCCCAGCAAGACACCCCGCAGAAAGTCAGCCCCCAGAAAGACACCCCCCAGAAAGACACCCCCCAGAAAGAGAAGCCCCAGAAAGACACACCCCAGATAGACATCCCCCCAGAAAGGAACCCCGAGAAAGAAACCCTACAGATAGACACACCCCAGAAAGACACCCCCCAGAAAGTGACCCCCCAGAAAGACATGCCCCCAGAAAGACACGCCCCCCAGAAAGGAAACCCCCCTGAAGGAGAAGCCCCTAAAAGACACCCCCCCAGAAAGTCAACCCCCCAGAAAGACACCACCCAAGAAAGACACCCCCGCAGAAAGACACCTCCCCAGAAAGACACTCGCTCAGAAAGACACCCCCCAGAAAGACACCCCCCCAGAAAGACACCCCCAAAAAGACACCCCCCAGAAAGACACCCCCCAGAAAGAATCCCTCCAAATTTACAGTCCCCAGAAAGACCCCCCCAGAAAGACACCGCCAGATAGACACCCTATAGAAAGATACCCTCCAGATATACACCCTCCCAGAAAGATACCCCCCCAGAAAGACAATCTCAGATTGACACCCTCCAGAAAGACAACCCACAGATATCCAACCCCCAGAAAGACGACCCCCAGAAAGACACCCCCAGAAAGACATGCCCCAGGAAGACAACCCCCCCAAAAGACTCCGCCCCAGAAAGACACCCGCCCCAGAAAGACACCCCCCAGAAAGACATCCCCCAGAAAGACACACCCGCCAGAAAGAAACCCCCCAGAAAGGCACCCCCAGAAAGACAGCCCCAGAATGACACACCCCAGAAAGACACCCGAGAAAGACAACCCCCCAGAAACACAACCCCAGAACAACACCCCCATAAAGACATGCCCCAAGAAAGACAGCCCCCAGAAAGATACGCCCCCTGAAAACAGCGCCCCAGAAATACAAGCCCCCAGAAAGAAACGCCCCCGGAAAGCCACCCCTCCAGAAAGACAACCCCCAGAAATACACCACCCAGAAAGACACCCACCCAGAAAGACACCTCCAGAAAGACAACCCCCCGAGCAAGACACCCCCCAGATAGACACCCCAAAATGACAACCTCCAGAATGACACGCCAGAAAGACACTCCATAAAGACACGCCCCCAGAAAGACAGCCCCCCAGAAAGACACCCCCCAGAAAGACCCACACAGAAAGACATCCCCCCGAGAAAGACACCCCCAGAAAGACAACCCCCCCAGAAGGTTTCATCGACTTCAAGAAAGCCTTTGACTCTATATGGCACGAAGGGCTCTATTATAAACTTCTTCAGTGTGGAATAGGGGGCAAAGTCTATGACCTTATTAAATCAATGTATCTGAAAAACAAATGCGGGGTCAAAATTGGAGACAAACGCACCGATTTCTTCACCCAGAGAAGAGGCGTCCGGCAGGGCTGCAATTTGAGCCCGACCCTGTTCAACATATACATAAATGAATTAGCAGACATGCTGGAGCAAAGCGAGTCACCAGGTCTCCGTCTCCTGGATGGAGAAGTGAAATCCCTGTTCTATGCGGACGACCTGGTTCTGCTGTCTCCCACAGAACAGGGATTACAGCAACAACTAGACCTACTCGACAAATACTGCCAAAATTGGGCTCTAACAGTAAACCTAAAGAAAACCAACATCATGATTTTTCAAAAAAGGCCCAGATGTCAGGAAAACAAATACCAGTTTACCCTCAGTGATACCACTATAGGACACACTATGAGCTACACCTACCTTGGTCTAACTATTACAGCATCAGGGAGCTTCAGCATAGCAGTGAATGCACTAAAAGAAAAAGCCCGAAGAGCCCTATATGCAATAAAAAGAAAATTCTACAACATCCACATCCCAATCAAAATCTGGCTCAAAATATTTGACAGCATAATCCTGCCCATTGCACTGTACGGTAGTGAAGTATGGGGCCCGCTAAATCACCAAAGCTACACTAAATGGGAAAAACACACAATAGAAGCCCTACATGCAGAATTCTGCCGAAGCATCCTTCGCATCCAAAGAAAAACGCCAACAAATGCATGCAGAGCCGAACTAGGCAGATACCCACTGATAATAAACATCCAAAAACGAGCACTAAACTTCCTAAATCACCTCAAATCTAGCTCCCCAGACACCCTTCATTTCAAAGCCTTTCAGACCCAAGAGCTAAACCCAGAAAGAGTCCCCTGAGTCAGCTGCTACTGAAACTAAGTACTCAGCCGGACCCTGACCAGCCCCAGACCAACACAGCCGTCCAAACACCAATCCGAGTGAACCAAATCATTAAACAATGCAAAGAAACCTACCTGGAACATTGGAACAAAATAACCGAAAGCCAAAGCAGATTAGAATGTTACCGGGCCCTAAAAAGAGAATATAAACTGGCAGACTACCTCATGACCATCAGAGACACAAAACAGAGACAGACCCTCACCAGGTACAGACTAAGCGACCACCAACTGGAAATTGAAAAAGGCAGATACAAGAAATCCTGGCAGCCTAGAGAGAATAGAATATGTGATCAATGTCTGGCCGGCGAGGTTGAAACAGAAATGCATTTCCTCCTAAAATGCGAAAAATTCAACACATCAAGAAATATATTATTCAACAAGCTAAGCCAAACAACCCCAGATTTCAAGGAATTGGATGACCTGTCAAAATTGAGATTAGTCCTGGGAGAAGGAGACAGACCATACCTTGGGGCCAAATATGTAACAACATGTCACAACCTGAGGACTGTTTAAAATTAAGACTGTTTAAAATTAATATTGAACGTACCAAATGAAGTAGAAAGACTGTTTAAAATTAATATTGTTTAAAAGTAATATTGTATGTACCCAACAAATGTCAAATCGATTGACACCTTCAGAATGTTGGAAAACTGTACCTTTTTGCTATGTAAGCTTTGGCAATATGGTTCTCTGTAAACTTTCATGCCAATAAAGCATTTGAATTGGAATTGGAATTGGACAACCACCACAGAAAGACACCCGCCAGAAAGACACCCCCAGAATGAGAACCCCCAGAAAGACAGCCCCAGAGAAAGACACCCCCAGCAAGACAACCCCCAGAAAGACACCACCCCAGAAAGACACCCCCCAGAAAGACAACCCCCAGAAAGATAACCCCCGCAGAAAGATACAACAGAAAGACACGCCCCCAGAAAGACACCCCCCCAGAAAGACACACCCCGAGAAAGACACCACCCCAGAAATACACCACCCCAGAAAGACAGCCCCACAGCAAGACACCCCCCAGAAAGTCAGCCCCCAGAAAGACACCCCCGCAGAAAGACAATCTCAGATTGACACACTGAAAGACAACCCACAGAAAGCCTACCCCCAGAAAGACAACCCCCCCAAAAGACTCCGCCCCAGAAAGACACCCGCCCCAGAAAGACACCCCCCAGAAAGACACACCCCCAGAAAGACACCCCCCCAGAAAGACACACCCCCCAGAAAGACACGCCCCAGTAAGACACCCCAGAATGAAACACCCCAGAAAGATACGCCAGAAAGACATGCCCCCAGAAAGACACCCGCCAGAAAGACACCCGAGAAAGACAACCCCCCAGAAACACATCCCCCAGAACGGCACCCCCAGAAAGACATGCCCCGAGAAAGACAACCCCCCAGAAAGACACGCACCCAGAAAACAGCGCCCCAGAAACACAAGCCGCCAGAAAGACACGCCCCCAGAAAGCCACCCCTTCAGAAAGACAACCCCCAGAAATAGACCTCCCAGAAAGACACCCCCCCAGAAAGACACCCCCAGAAAGACAACCCCCCGAGCAAGACACCCCCCAGGCACCCCCAGAATGACACACCAGAAAGACACGCCACCAGAAAGACAGCCCCCCAGAAAGGCACACCCCAGAAAGACCCACCCAGAAAAACATCCCCCCCAGAAAGACACCCCCCAGAAAGACAACCCCCCCAGAAGGACAACCCCCACAGAAAGACACCCGCTGGAAAGACACCCCCAGAAAAAGACCCCCCAGATATACAGCCCCCCAGAAAGACACCCCCCAGAATGACACCCGCCAGAAAGACACCCACAGAAAGAGACCCCCCAGAAAGACAGCCCCCGAGAAAGACACCCCCAGAAAGACACCCCCAGAAAG
Organism: Somniosus microcephalus; assembly: GCF_052327205.1. Taxonomy (NCBI): domain Eukaryota; kingdom Metazoa; phylum Chordata; class Chondrichthyes; order Squaliformes; family Somniosidae; genus Somniosus; species Somniosus microcephalus. Next base: position 233,045,519 of record NC_140991.1, read on the forward strand.
ACACCACCTCAGAAAGACACCCCCCCAGAAAGACACCACCCCAGAAAGACACCCCCCCAGAAAGAAACACCCCAGAAAGACACACCCGAGAAAGGCACCCACACAGAAAGACACCCCCAGAAAGGCACCCCCCCAGAAAGATACCCCAGAAAGATAGCCCCCCAGAAAGACACCCCCCAGAAAGACACCCCCAGATAGACACGCCCCCAGAAAGACTCCCCCCAGAAAGACACCCCCCAGAAAGATAACCCCCGCAGAAAGACACGCCAGAAAGACACGCCCCCAGAAAGGCACCCCCGGAGATAGACACCACCCCAGAAATACACCACCCCAGAAAGACACCCCGCCAGAAAGACAGCCCCCTAGAAAGAAACACTCCAGAAAGACACACCCCAGAAAGACACCCCACCAGAAAGACACCCCCCCAGAAAGACACCCCCCAGAAAGAAACACCCCAGAAAGTCACCACCCCAGAAAGACACCCCCCCAGAAAGACACCCCCCCAGAAAGACACACCCCCAGAAAGAAACACCCCAGAAAGACACACCCCAGAAAGTCACCCCCACAGAAAGACACCCCCAGAAAGGCACCCCCCAGAAAGATACCCCCCCAGAAAGGTACCCCCCCAGACAGACACCCGCCAGAAAGAGACACCCCCAGAAAGACACCCCCCAGAAAGACACCCCCCAGAAAGATAACCCCCGCAGAAAGACAAGCTAGAAAGACACGCCCCCAGAAAGGCACCCCCCCAGAAAGACACCCCCCGAGAAAGACACCACCCCAGAAATACACCACCCCAGAAAGACACCCCGCCAGAAAGACAGCCCCCAGCAAGACACCCCCGAGAAAGTCAGCCCCCAGAAAGACACTCCCCAGAAAGACACCCTCCAGAAAGACACCCCCAGAAAGAACCCCGCAGAAAGATACCCCCCAGAAAGACAGCCCCCCAGAAAGACACCCCGCCAAAAAGACAGCCCCCCAGCAAGACACCCCGCAGAAAGTCAGCCCCCAGAAAGACACCCCCCAGAAAGACACCCCCCAGAAAGAGAAGCCCCAGAAAGACACACCCCAGATAGACATCCCCCCAGAAAGGAACCCCGAGAAAGAAACCCTACAGATAGACACACCCCAGAAAGACACCCCCCAGAAAGTGACCCCCCAGAAAGACATGCCCCCAGAAAGACACGCCCCCCAGAAAGGAAACCCCCCTGAAGGAGAAGCCCCTAAAAGACACCCCCCCAGAAAGTCAACCCCCCAGAAAGACACCACCCAAGAAAGACACCCCCGCAGAAAGACACCTCCCCAGAAAGACACTCGCTCAGAAAGACACCCCCCAGAAAGACACCCCCCCAGAAAGACACCCCCAAAAAGACACCCCCCAGAAAGACACCCCCCAGAAAGAATCCCTCCAAATTTACAGTCCCCAGAAAGACCCCCCCAGAAAGACACCGCCAGATAGACACCCTATAGAAAGATACCCTCCAGATATACACCCTCCCAGAAAGATACCCCCCCAGAAAGACAATCTCAGATTGACACCCTCCAGAAAGACAACCCACAGATATCCAACCCCCAGAAAGACGACCCCCAGAAAGACACCCCCAGAAAGACATGCCCCAGGAAGACAACCCCCCCAAAAGACTCCGCCCCAGAAAGACACCCGCCCCAGAAAGACACCCCCCAGAAAGACATCCCCCAGAAAGACACACCCGCCAGAAAGAAACCCCCCAGAAAGGCACCCCCAGAAAGACAGCCCCAGAATGACACACCCCAGAAAGACACCCGAGAAAGACAACCCCCCAGAAACACAACCCCAGAACAACACCCCCATAAAGACATGCCCCAAGAAAGACAGCCCCCAGAAAGATACGCCCCCTGAAAACAGCGCCCCAGAAATACAAGCCCCCAGAAAGAAACGCCCCCGGAAAGCCACCCCTCCAGAAAGACAACCCCCAGAAATACACCACCCAGAAAGACACCCACCCAGAAAGACACCTCCAGAAAGACAACCCCCCGAGCAAGACACCCCCCAGATAGACACCCCAAAATGACAACCTCCAGAATGACACGCCAGAAAGACACTCCATAAAGACACGCCCCCAGAAAGACAGCCCCCCAGAAAGACACCCCCCAGAAAGACCCACACAGAAAGACATCCCCCCGAGAAAGACACCCCCAGAAAGACAACCCCCCCAGAAGGTTTCATCGACTTCAAGAAAGCCTTTGACTCTATATGGCACGAAGGGCTCTATTATAAACTTCTTCAGTGTGGAATAGGGGGCAAAGTCTATGACCTTATTAAATCAATGTATCTGAAAAACAAATGCGGGGTCAAAATTGGAGACAAACGCACCGATTTCTTCACCCAGAGAAGAGGCGTCCGGCAGGGCTGCAATTTGAGCCCGACCCTGTTCAACATATACATAAATGAATTAGCAGACATGCTGGAGCAAAGCGAGTCACCAGGTCTCCGTCTCCTGGATGGAGAAGTGAAATCCCTGTTCTATGCGGACGACCTGGTTCTGCTGTCTCCCACAGAACAGGGATTACAGCAACAACTAGACCTACTCGACAAATACTGCCAAAATTGGGCTCTAACAGTAAACCTAAAGAAAACCAACATCATGATTTTTCAAAAAAGGCCCAGATGTCAGGAAAACAAATACCAGTTTACCCTCAGTGATACCACTATAGGACACACTATGAGCTACACCTACCTTGGTCTAACTATTACAGCATCAGGGAGCTTCAGCATAGCAGTGAATGCACTAAAAGAAAAAGCCCGAAGAGCCCTATATGCAATAAAAAGAAAATTCTACAACATCCACATCCCAATCAAAATCTGGCTCAAAATATTTGACAGCATAATCCTGCCCATTGCACTGTACGGTAGTGAAGTATGGGGCCCGCTAAATCACCAAAGCTACACTAAATGGGAAAAACACACAATAGAAGCCCTACATGCAGAATTCTGCCGAAGCATCCTTCGCATCCAAAGAAAAACGCCAACAAATGCATGCAGAGCCGAACTAGGCAGATACCCACTGATAATAAACATCCAAAAACGAGCACTAAACTTCCTAAATCACCTCAAATCTAGCTCCCCAGACACCCTTCATTTCAAAGCCTTTCAGACCCAAGAGCTAAACCCAGAAAGAGTCCCCTGAGTCAGCTGCTACTGAAACTAAGTACTCAGCCGGACCCTGACCAGCCCCAGACCAACACAGCCGTCCAAACACCAATCCGAGTGAACCAAATCATTAAACAATGCAAAGAAACCTACCTGGAACATTGGAACAAAATAACCGAAAGCCAAAGCAGATTAGAATGTTACCGGGCCCTAAAAAGAGAATATAAACTGGCAGACTACCTCATGACCATCAGAGACACAAAACAGAGACAGACCCTCACCAGGTACAGACTAAGCGACCACCAACTGGAAATTGAAAAAGGCAGATACAAGAAATCCTGGCAGCCTAGAGAGAATAGAATATGTGATCAATGTCTGGCCGGCGAGGTTGAAACAGAAATGCATTTCCTCCTAAAATGCGAAAAATTCAACACATCAAGAAATATATTATTCAACAAGCTAAGCCAAACAACCCCAGATTTCAAGGAATTGGATGACCTGTCAAAATTGAGATTAGTCCTGGGAGAAGGAGACAGACCATACCTTGGGGCCAAATATGTAACAACATGTCACAACCTGAGGACTGTTTAAAATTAAGACTGTTTAAAATTAATATTGAACATACCAAATGAAGTAGAAAGACTGTTTAAAATTAATATTGTTTAAAAGTAATATTGTATGTACCCAACAAATGTCAAATCGATTGACACCTTCAGAATGTTGGAAAACTGTACCTTTTTGCTATGTAAGCTTTGGCAATATGGTTCTCTGTAAACTTTCATGCCAATAAAGCATTTGAATTGGAATTGGAATTGGACAACCACCACAGAAAGACACCCGCCAGAAAGACACCCCCAGAATGAGAACCCCCAGAAAGACAGCCCCAGAGAAAGACACCCCCAGCAAGACAACCCCCAGAAAGACACCACCCCAGAAAGACACCCCCCAGAAAGACAACCCCCAGAAAGATAACCCCCGCAGAAAGATACAACAGAAAGACACGCCCCCAGAAAGACACCCCCCCAGAAAGACACACCCCGAGAAAGACACCACCCCAGAAATACACCACCCCAGAAAGACAGCCCCACAGCAAGACACCCCCCAGAAAGTCAGCCCCCAGAAAGACACCCCCGCAGAAAGACAATCTCAGATTGACACACTGAAAGACAACCCACAGAAAGCCTACCCCCAGAAAGACAACCCCCCCAAAAGACTCCGCCCCAGAAAGACACCCGCCCCAGAAAGACACCCCCCAGAAAGACACACCCCCAGAAAGACACCCCCCCAGAAAGACACACCCCCCAGAAAGACACGCCCCAGTAAGACACCCCAGAATGAAACACCCCAGAAAGATACGCCAGAAAGACATGCCCCCAGAAAGACACCCGCCAGAAAGACACCCGAGAAAGACAACCCCCCAGAAACACATCCCCCAGAACGGCACCCCCAGAAAGACATGCCCCGAGAAAGACAACCCCCCAGAAAGACACGCACCCAGAAAACAGCGCCCCAGAAACACAAGCCGCCAGAAAGACACGCCCCCAGAAAGCCACCCCTTCAGAAAGACAACCCCCAGAAATAGACCTCCCAGAAAGACACCCCCCCAGAAAGACACCCCCAGAAAGACAACCCCCCGAGCAAGACACCCCCCAGGCACCCCCAGAATGACACACCAGAAAGACACGCCACCAGAAAGACAGCCCCCCAGAAAGGCACACCCCAGAAAGACCCACCCAGAAAAACATCCCCCCCAGAAAGACACCCCCCAGAAAGACAACCCCCCCAGAAGGACAACCCCCACAGAAAGACACCCGCTGGAAAGACACCCCCAGAAAAAGACCCCCCAGATATACAGCCCCCCAGAAAGACACCCCCAGAATAAGACCCCCCAGAAAGACAGCCCCCCAGAAAGACACCCCCAGAAAGACACCCCCCAGAAAGACACCACCCCAGAAAGACACCCCCCAGAAAGACACCCCCCCAGAAAGAAACCCCCCAGAAAGACACCCCCAGAAAGAAACACCCCAGAAAGACAGACCCCAGAAAGACACCCCCACAGAAAGACACCCACAGAAAGGCACCCCCCCAGAAACATACCCCCCAGAAAGAAATCCCCCCAGAAAGACACCCCCAGAAAGACACCCACAGCTAGACACGCCCCCAGAAGGACACCCCCCAGAAAGACACCCCCCAGAAAGATAACCCCCGCAGAAAGACACGCCAGAAAGTCATGGCCCCAGAAAGGCACCCCCCCAGAAAGACACCCCCCGAGAAAGACAGCCCCCAGAAAGACACCCCCAGATAGACATGCCCCAGAAAGACAGCCCCCAGAAAGACACGCACACAGAAAGACACCCCCCAGAAAGTCACCCAGAAAGACAACCACTCCAGAAAGACAGCCCCCAGAAAGACACCCCCCAGAAAGTAACCCTCCAGAAAGACACGCCCCCAGAAAGACAACCCCAGAAAGACACGCCCCCAGAAAGACACCCCGCAGAAAGACACCCCCAGAAGGACACGCCCCCAGAAAGACACGCCACCAGAAAGACACGCCCCAGAAAGAAACGTCCTCAGAAAGACACCACCCCAGAAAGACAACCCGCCATAAAGACACCCCCCAGCAAGACACCCCCCAGAAAGTCAATCCCCCAGAAAGAGTCCCCCCCAGAAAAACACGCCAGAAAGACACCCCCCCAGAAATACACACCCCAGAATGACAGCCCCCAGAAAGGCACCCCCCAGAAAGAGAAGCCCCAGAAAGACACACCCCAGATAGACACCACACCAGAAAGGAACCTCCAGAAAGAAACCCTACAGATAGACAATACAATACAATACAATACAAATCACTTTATTGGCATGATAAGGTACATCTTATGTTGCCAAAGCATCAAAATACATTTATGGCTGAACACATAAACGCGGTTCCATTCATACAGTGTATAAACTTGTATATCCCTGAGTCTATAAATATACATTCGCCTTGTTTATATATACTCTTGTCTTAGTTTACTGGTTGTCCCTCTGTTCATGGCAAGCTGTAACATAGTGTGCCGCCAGTGTTACACAGCTTCTCTCCTCCCCCAGTAGGAATGGGAGTTTTTGGTTGTCATTCAGATTTCTGAATTCAGGGCATATTTGTGAGAATTTTTGGTAGAAATTCTCTCTGATGCCCTGATATTTTCCACAGGCTGTGAGGAAGTGCATCTCTGTCTCAACTACTCCCTGACTGCAGTGAGAGCATATCCTGTCTTCTCTTGGCAGCCTGGTCTGCCTGTGTCTGCCTTTTTCGATCGCTAGGCTATGTTCGCTAAGTCTGTACCTTGTCAAGGTTCTTCTCAGTTTGTTATCCTTTACCATGGTCAGGTAATCAGCTATGTTGTATTGTCTGTTTAGGGCCAAGTAGCAATTGAGTTTGCTTTGGGTTTTTGTTGTTTCTGCCCAATATGACAGATATTTTTCCTTTTGCTTAGCGACGATTGTGTTGGGTTGAATTCTTTGTGTTACCCTGTCACTGTCCTGGGGCTGGTTATTGTTAGTATTGTTATTAGTTACTTTATTGAGTCCCAGGACTAGTTGACTGAGGGTATTCTTCTTTATGGTCAGCTCTTGGCATTTCAGGGCATCGTAGTGATAGCATTGGGGGTTGCTCATTTGTAGGTGATTCCAAAATTTGGTGGCTCTTTTTTGGATAGTGATTATTAATGGGTATTGGCCTAGTTCCGCCCTGCATGCGTTGTTTACTGTTTACCTTTGAGTCCGGAGGATACTTTTACAGAATTCCGCATGTACGATCTCAATTGGGTGTTTGTCCCATTTTGCAAAATCTTGTTGTGTTAGTGGTCCGCAGACCTCACTGCCATAGAGTGCAATTGGTTCAATTACTGATTTGAAAATTTTGAGCCAAATGCTAATTGGGATTTCTATTTGGATTGATTTTTTGATGGCATAGAAAGCCCTTCTTGCTTTCTCTTTCAGTTCATTCACAGCCAGTTTGAAGTTTCCCGTAGAACTGATTTTTAAGCCCAAGTACGTGTAGTGAGTGGTTTGTTCAATTTTGGTTGTTCCTACTGTGAAATTTATTGTGGGTCCATGTTGTTTGGATCTTTGCTGGAACACAAGGACTTTGGTTTTTTGGGGATTTATTGTCAGGGCCCAAGTCTGGCAGTACGAATCCAGCAGGTCCAGGTTCTGCTGTAGACCCTCCTTAGTTGGTGACAGCAGAACAATGTCGTCGGCATAGAGGAGGAATTTAACCTTGGATTCATATAGGGTGAGGCCGGGTGCTGTAGATTGTTCAAGTAGTTTTGCCAATCCATTATTGTAAATATTAAAGAGTGTCGGTGAGATTGGCGAGCCCTGCGTCACCCCCCGCCCCTGTGGGAAGTATTTTGTTTGTTTGTCTCCAATTTTAACTGCACATTTATTGTTTGTATACATTGATTTAATTACATCATATGTTTTCCCTCCTACCCCGCTTTCGATAAGTTTCAGGAATAAACCATCATGCCAGATGGAGTCGAAAGCCTTCTGGAAATCTACAAAGCATGCGTAGATTTTGCTTTTGTTATGGTGAACGTGTTTGTCAATTAGGGTCTGTAGGGTGAAGATATGATCGGATGTTCTATAGTTTGGCAGGAATCCAATTTGGCTTTTACTCAAGACATTGTGCTCTTCAAGGAAGTTTATAAGTCTTTTGTTTATGATGCTACAGAATACCTTCCCCAGGTTACTGTTTACACAGATGCCTCGATAGTTGTTTGGGTCGATTTTATCCCCACTTTTGTATATGGGTGTTATGAGTCCTTTGTTCCAGATGTCAGGGAAATAACCGACACTCAGAACCAAGTTGAAGAGTTTTAGGATAGCCAGTTTCAGTTTGTCGTCTGCGCGTTTAATCATCTCGTTTAGTATGCCATCTGTCCCGCAAGCTTTTCCTGGTCGCAGGTCCTTGAGTTTTTCAAGAAGTTCTTTTTCTGTTATTATGGCGTCTAGTTGGTTTTGGTTATCTTTTATGGCCATTTCAAGCTTTTCCAGTTTTTTGCGTATTTGGTGTTGCTCTGGTCTTAGTGTGTTTTTCTGGTATAATTTTTCAAAGTGGTTTACCCATGTGTCCCCATTTTGAATGGACAAATCGTCGTGTTGTTTTTTGTGTCGTGTTTTCAAGTTGTCCCAGAAACAATTCGACTCAATGGATTCCTCCATGGAGCTGAGTGTATTCTTAATAAATTGCTCTTTTTTGGGCCTGAGTGTGTTTCTGTATTGTGTTAGCGTCTGACAATAAGTAAGGCGTAATTGCTCGTTTTCTGGATGTCTGTGTTTTTGGTTTGATAGTTTTCTAAGTTTTTTCCTCATGTTATGGCAATCATGGTCAAACCATTTTTCATAGTTTTTTGTTTTGGGTTTGTTCTTGCGAGCTTTCAAGTTTGCATTTGTTGCCAAATTATCAAAAATATTGTTTAGTTTACTAACTGCCCGGTTTACGCCTTCTTTATTGTGAGTGTATATGTTATCCAGAAAGATGTCTAAGAGAGCTTGAGTTGATGCATTGCTAATTGTTTTCTCGTATTTTTCCGTGTCATTTTTGGCCCATCTGTACGATTTTTTGGTGTTGTACAGTTTACTGGGTTGTGTTTCTATGTTGTTTGTTTCTGTCTTTTTGAGAAACATAGTAATTTGGCTGTGATCTGACAGTGTTGTTTGTGGTTTGACTGTGAATGCTCTGAAAGAGGATGGGTCGAAGTCTGTAATCATATAGTCTACTGTGCTGCAGCCAAGAGGTGAGCAGTAGGTCGATCTTCCTAGGAGGTCTCCTATGAACCTACCATTGACAATGTACAGACCCAGGTTTCGACAGAGCTGTAGTAGCTGTTTACCGTTGGTATTTGACTGGTTGTCGCAGATACGCCTGTATGGAAGGGAAGGGATGTCAAAGTGGTTATTCCCGAATACGTAATTGCTTCCCTGATTATTGGTAAAGTTTTGTTCTTCGCCCGTTCTTGAATTGAGGTCCCCACAGATCAACACGTTCCCCTGGGCCTGGTATTGGATAATTTCCCCCTCCATGTTGGAGAAGGTGTCCTCTTTGTAGTACGGGGAATTGATTGGAGGGATATAAAGTGTGCAAATGTAAACATCTTGGGTGTTTGAGATAATCTCCCTCTCAAGTTTGAGCCACATATGGTTTTCGCACTTTTTTATAAATTTGATGTAATTCTTAAGTTCTGTTTTAAACCAGATCAGTATGCCTCCGGAGTCTCTGCCTTGGGTTACACTTGGTAATTTATTGGAGGGGACCACTAGCTCAGTGTACCCTTGGGGACAGCCGGTGTGTCCTTTTCCTTTATACCAAGTTTCCTGTAAAATGATAATATCTAGATCTTTAGTTTCCTCTATGAACTCTGGGGTCCTACTCTTCACTTCTCGCACTGAAGAGCGTAGACCTTGGATATTCCAGGTCGAAATATATAAGGATTTCATGTTAAGTTTTATCTTTTTCTATGATAGGTTAAAGAGTGGTACGTGTTTGTCGTGTCTAAGTGTGGGGAAAAAAAAAGATCACCCCAGTTGTCTACAAAAGTTAATACAATTTGGTTACAGTTCTTTCTATTAATTAGTCCTTGATCCATAAGGCAGAAGTAGATGCTGCTGCACATCTGCTTATTGTCTCTTAATGGATTGTTTCTGTCTGAGGTATTGCGTACGTCCTGTGCATCTCTCCCTCTGTCTGGCTGGTAGCGGTCCTATTCCCCTGTGGGACAGGAGTGGTGCAGGTCTGATAATGTTCACCCCCCAGAAAGACACCCCCCAGAAAGAGAAGCCCCAGAAAGACACGCCCTCAGAAAGAATGGCCCCCCAGAAAGGAAACCCCCCAGAAAGATAAGCTCCAAAAAGAACCGCCCCCAGAAAGTCAACCCCCCAGAAAGACACCCCACAGAAAGACACCCCCCAGAAAGACACCCCCCTAGAAAGACACCACCCCAGAAAGACACCACCCCAGAAAGACACCCCACAGAAAGACACCCCCCAGAAAGACACCCCCCTAGAAAGACACCACCCCAGAAAGACACCACCCGAGAAAGACAATCCCCCAGAAACACACCCCCAGAACGACACCCCCATAAAAACATGCCCCGAGAAAGACAGCCCCCCAGAAAGACACACCCCCAGAAAACAGCGCCCCAAAAATAGAAGCCCCCAGAAAGACACGCCCACAGAAAGCCACCCCTCCAGAAAGACAAACCCCAGAATTACACCCCCCAGAAAGACACCCCCCCAGAAAGACACCCCCCAGAAAGACAAACCCCCGAGCAAGACACCCCCCAGATAGACACCCCCAGAATGACACCCCCCAGAATGACACGCCAGAAAGACACGCCAGAAAGACACGCCCCCAGAAAGACAGCCCCACAGAAAGACACCCCCCAGAAAGACCCACACAGAAAGACATCCCCCCCAGAAAGACACCCCCCAGAAAGACAACCCCCCCAGAAAGACAACCCCCACAGAAAGACACCCCCCAGAAAGACACCCCCCAGAAAGACACCTGCCAGAAAGACACCCTCAGAAAGACACCCCCCAGAAAGACACCACCCCAGAAAGACACCCCCCAGAAAGACACCCCCCAGAAAGAAACCCCCCAGAAAGACACCCCCCCAGAAAGAAACACCCCAGAAAGACACACCCCAGAAAAACACCCCCACAGAAAGACACCCTCAGAAAGTCACCCCCCCAGAAAGATACCCCCCAGAAAGAAACCCCCCCAGAAAGACACCCCCAGAAAGACACCCCCAGCTAGACTCGCCCCCAGAAGGATACCCCCCAGAAAGACACCCCCCAGAAAGATAACCCCCGCAGAAAGACACGCCAGAAAGACACGGCCCCAGAAAGGCACCCCCCCAGAAAGACACCCCCCGAGAAAGACACCCCCCAGAAAGACACCCCCAGATAGACACGCCCCAGAAAGACAGCCCCCCAGAAAGACACGCACACAGAAAGACACACCCCAGAAAATCACCCCAGAAAGACAACCCCTCCAGAAAGACAGCCCGCAGAAAGAGACCCCCCAGAAAGACACGCCCACAGAAAGACACGCCCCCAGAAAGACAACAACCCCAGAAAGACACACCCCCAGAAAGGCACCCCAGAAAGACACCCCGCAGAAAGACACCCCCCAGAAGGACACGCCCCCAGAAAGACACGCCACCAGAAAGACACGCCCCAGAAAGAAACGTCCTCAGAAAGACACCACCCCAGAAAGACAACCCGACATAAAGACACCCCCCAGCAAGACACCCCCCAGAAAGACACCACCCCAGAAAGACAACCTGCCATAAAGACACCCCCCAGCAAGACACCCCCCAGAATGACAGCCCCCAGAAAGGCACCCCCCAGAAAGAGAAGCCCCAGAAAGACACAACCCAGATAGACACCACACCAGAAAGGAACCTCCAGAAAGAAACCCTACAGATAGACACCCCCCAGAAAGACACCCCCCAGAAAGAGAAGCACCAGAAAGACACGCCCTCAGAAAGACTGGTCCCGCAGAAAGGAAACCCCCCAGAAAGATAAGCTCCAAAAAGAACCGCCCCCAGAAAGTCATCACCCCAGAAAGACACCCCCCAGAAAGACACCCCCCAGAAAGACTCCCCCCAGAAAGACACCCCCCAGAAAGACACCCCACAGAAAGACACCCCCCAGAAAGAAACCCTCCCGAAAGAAATACTCCAGATATACACCTCCCCAGAAAGATACCCCCCCAGAAAGACAATCTCAGATTGACACACTCCAGAAAGACAACCCACAGAAAGCCAACCCCCAGAAAGCCAACCCCCAGAAAGACACCCCCAGAAAGACATGCCCCAGGAAGACAACTCCCCCAAAAGACTCCGCCCCAGAAAGACACCCGCCCCAGAAAGACACCCCCCAGAAAGACACCCCCCCAGAAAGACACACCCGCCAGAAAGAGACCCCCCCAGAAAGACACCCCCCAGAAAGACAGCCCCAGAATGAAACACCCCAGAAAGATACGCCAGAAAGACATGCCCCCAGAAAGACACCCGCCAGAAAGACACCCGAGAAAGACAACCCCCCAGAAACACATCCCCCAGAACGACACCCCCAGAAAGACATGCCCCGAGAACGACAGCCCCACAGAAAGACACGCCCCCAGAAAACAGCGCCCCAGAAACACAAGCCGCCAGAAAGACACGCCCCCAGAAAGCCACCCCTCCAGAAAGACAACCCCCCGAAATAGACCTCCCAGAATGACACCCCCCCAGAAAGACACCCCCCAGAAAGACAACCCCCCGAGCAAGACACCCCCCAGGCACCCCCAGAATGACACCCCCCAGAATGACACGCCAGAAAGACACGCCACCAGAAAGACAGCCCCCCAGAAAGACACCCCCCAGAAAGACCCACCCAGAAAAACATCCCCCCCAGAAAGACACCCCCCAGAAAGATAACCCCCCCAGAAAGATGACCCCCACAGAAAGACAGCCGCCGGAAAGACACCCCCAGAAAAAGACCCCCCAGATAGACAGCCCCCCAGAAAGACACCCCCAGAAAGACACCCCCCAGAAAGACACCCCCCCAGAAAGACACCCCCCCAGAAAGACACCCCCCCAGAAAGAACACCCCAGAAATACACAACCCAGAAAGACACCCCCACAGAAAGACACCCCCAGAAAGGCACCCCCCAGAAAGATACACCCCCAGAAAGATACCCCCCCAGAAAGACACCCCCCAGAATGATAAACCCAGATAGACACGCCCCCAGAAAGACACCACCCAGAAAGACACCCCCCAGAAAGATAACCCCGGTAGAAAGACACGCCAGAAAGACACACCCCCAGAAATGCACCCCCCCAGAAAGACACCCCCCGAGAGAGACACCCCCCAGAAAGACACCCCCAGATAGACACGCCCCCAGAAAGACAGCCCCCCAGAAAGTCACGCACACAGAAAGACACCCCCCAGAAAATCACCCCAGAAAGACACCCCAGAAAGGCAACCCCTCCAGAAAGACAGCCCCCAGAAGGACACGCCCTCAGAAAGACAGCCCCCAGAAAGTCACCCCAGAAAGACACACCAGAAAGACAACCCCCAAGAAAGACACGCCAGAAAGACACGCCCCCAGAAAAACAGCCCCCCAGAAAGACACGCCCACAGAAAGACACCCCCCAGAAAGTCACCCCAGAAAGACACCCCAGAAAGACAACAACCCCAGAAAGACAGCCCCCAGAAAGACACACCCCCAGAAAGACACGCACCCAAAAGATACGCCCCCGGAAAGAGACACACCCAGAAAGACACGCCCCCAGAAAGACACCACCTCAGAATGACAATCCCCCAGAAAGACACCCCGCAGAAAGACACGCATGCAGAAAGACACGCCCCCAGAAAGACACCCTCCCAGAAAGACAACCCCCAGAAAGACACGCCAGGAAGACACCCCCCCAGAAAGACACCCCCCAGAAAGACACGCCCCCAGAAAGACACGCCCCCAGAAAGACAGGACCCCAGAAAGACATGCCCCCAAAAGACACTCCAGAAAAACACCCCCCAGAAAGACACCCCCCAGAAAGACACCCCCCCAGAAAGACACCCCCCCAGAAAGACACCCCACAGAAAGACACCCCCCAGAAAGAAACCCTCCCGAAAGAAATACTCCAGATATACACCTCCCCAGAAAGTCTGAGGTATTGCGTACGTCCTGTGCATCTCTCCCTCTGTCTGGCTGGTAGCGGTCCTATTCCCCTGTGGGACAGAAGTGGTGCAGGTCTGATAATGTTCACCCCCCAGAAAGACACCCCCCAGAAAGAGAAGCCCCAGAAAGACACGCCCTCAGAAAGAATGGCCCACCAGAAAGGAAACCCCCCAGAAAGATAAGCTCCAAAAAGAACCGCCCCCAGAAAGTCAACCCCCCAGAAAGACACCCCCCAGAAAGACACCCCCCAGAAAGACACCCCCCTAGAAAGACACCCCACAGAAAGACACCCCCCAGAAAGAAACCCTCCCGAAAGAAATACTCCAGATATACACCTCCCCAGAAAGATACCCCCCCAGAAAGACAATCTCAGATTGACACACTCCAGAAAGACAACCCACAGAAAGCCAACCCCCAGAAAGACAACCCCCAGAAAGACACCCCCAGAAAGACATGCCCCAGGAAGACAACCCCCCCAAAAGACTCCGCCTCAGAAAGACAATACAATACAATAATACAAATCGCTTTATTGGCATGATAAGGTACATCTTATGTTGCCAAAGCATCAAAATACATTTATGGTTGAACACATAAACGCGGTTCCATTCATACAGTGTATAAACAGGTATATCCCTGAGTTTATAAATATATTTTCGCCTTGTTTATATATACTCTTGTCTTAGTTTACTGGTTGTCCCTCTGTTCATGGCAGGCTGTAACATAGTGTGCCGCCAGTGTTACACAGCTTCTCTCCTCCCCCAGTAGGAATGGGAGTTTTTGGTTGTCAGTCAGATTTCTGAATTCAGGGCATATTTGTGAGAATTTTTGATAGAAATTCTCTCTGATGCCCTGATATTTTCCACAGGCTGTGAGGAAGTGCATCTCAGAAAGACACCCCCCAGAAAGACACCCCCCAGAAAGACACACCCGCCAGAAAGAGACCCCCCCAGAAAGACACCCGCCAGAAAGACACCCGAGAAAGACAACCCCCCAGAAACACATCCCCCAGAACGACACCCCCAGAAAGACATGCCCCGAGAAAGACAGCCCCACAGAAAGACACGCCCCCAGAAAACAGCGCCCCAGAAACACAAGCCGCCAGAAAGACACGCCCCCAGAAAGCCACCCCTCCTGAAAGACAACCCCCAGAAATAGACCTCCCAGAAAGACACCCCCCCAGAAAGACACCCCCCAGAAAGACAACCCCCCGAGCAAGACACCCCCCAGGCACCCCCAGAATGACACCCCCCAGAATGACACACCAGAAAGACATGCCACCAGAAAGACAGCCCCCCAGAAAGACACCCCCCAGAAAGACCCGCCCAGAAAAACATCCCCCCCAGAAAGACACCCCCCAGAAAGACAACCCCCCCAGAAGGACAACCCCCACAGAAAGACACCCGCCGGAAAGACACCCCAGAAAAAGACCCCCCAGATAGACAGCCCCCCAGAAAGACACCCCCAGAAAGACACATCCCAGAAAGACACCACCCCAGAAAGACACCCCCCCAGAAAGACACCCCCCAGAAAGACACGCCCCCAGAAAGACACGCCCCCAGAAAGACAGGACCCCAGAAAGACATGCCCCCAAAAGACACTCCAGAAAAACACCCCCCAGAAAGACACCCCCCCAGAAAGACACGCCCCCAGAAAGACAACAACCCCAGAAAGACACCCCAGAAAGACGCCCCCCCAGAAAGACACGCCCCCAGAAAGACAGGACCCCAGAAAGACATGCCCCCAAAAGACACTCCAGAAAAACACCCCCCAGAAAGACACCCCCCCAGAAAGACACGCCCCCAGAAAGACAACAACCCCAGAAAGACACCCCAGAAAGACGCCCCCCCAGAAAGACACGCCCCCAGAAAGACACCCCAGAAAGACACCCCGCAGAAAGACACGCCCCCAGAAAGACACGCCACCAGAAAGACACGCCACCAGAAAGACAGGCCCCAGAAAGAAAACCCGCCATAATAACACCCCCCAGCAAGACACCCCCCAGAAAGTCAATCCCCCAGAAAGAGTCCCCCCCAGAAAGACACGCCAGGAAGACACCCCCCCAGAAAGACACCCCCCAGAATGACAGCCCCCAGAAAGACACCCCCCAGAAAGACAAGCCCCAGAAAGACACACCCCAGATAGACACCACACCAGAAAGGAACCTCCAGAAAGAAACCCTACAGATAGACACCCCCCAGAAAGACACCCCCCAGAAAGAGAAGCCCCAGAAAGACACGCCCTCAGAAAGATGGCCCCCCAGAAAGGAAACCCCCCAGAAAGATAAGCTCCAAAAAGAACCGCCCCCAGAAATTCAACCCCCCAGAAAGACACCCCCCCAAGAAAGACACCGCCCCAGAAAGACAGCCCCCCAGAAAGACACCCCCCCAGAAAGACACCCCCCCAGAAAGATACCCCCCAGAAAGACACCCCACAGAAAGACACCCCCCAGAAAGAAACCCTCCCGAAAGAAATACTCCAGATATACACCTCCCCAGAAAGACCCCCTCCCAGAAAGACACCCCCCGCAGAAAGACACCCCCCCAGAAAGGCACCCCCCAGAAAGACACCCCACAGAAAGACATCCCCCAGAAAGAAACCCTCCCGAAAGAAATACTCCAGATATACACCTCCCCAGAAAGATAGCCCCCCAGAAAGACAACCCCCAGAAAGACAACCCCCAGAAAGACACCCACAGAAAGACACCCCCAGGAAGATACTCCCCAAAAAGACTCCGCCCCAGAAAGACACCCGCCCCAGAAAGACATCCCCCAGAAAGACACCCCCCCAGAAAGACACCCCCGCCAGAAAGAAACCCCCCCTGAAAGACACCCCCCAGAAAGCAAACGGCCAGAATGACAAACCCCAGAAAGATACGCCAGAAAGACAAGCCCCAGAAAGACACCCGCCAAAAAGGCACCCAAGAAAGACAACCCCCCAGAAACACACCCCCCAGAACGACACCCCCCAGAAAGACATGCCCCCAGAAAGACAGCCCCCAAGAAAGACACTCCCCCAGAAGGACAGCGCCCCAGAAAGACAAGCCCCCAGGAAGACATGCCCCCAGAAAGCCACCCCTCCAGAAAGACAACCCCCAGAAAGACAACCCCCCCAGAAAGACAACCCCCATATAAAGACACCCCCCAGAAAAACAGGCCCCCAGAAAGACACGCCAGACAGACACCCCCAGAAAGACATGACCCCAGAAAGACACGCCCCCAGGAAGACACTCCCAGAAAGTCACCCCCCCAGAAAGACACGCCCCCAGAAAGACAACCCCACAGAAAGCCACCCCCAAGAAAGACACCACCCCAGAAAGACACTCCCCAAAAAGACACCCCCCAGAAATACACCCCCCAGAAAGACAACCCCAGAAAGACACCACCCCAGAAAGACCCCCCACAGAAAGACACACCCCAGAAAGGCACCCCCCCAGAAAGACAACCCCCCAGAAAGAGACACCCCAGAAAGACAACCCCCCCAGATAGACAGCCCCCAGAATGACACGCCCCCAGAAAGACACGCCCCCCGAAAGACATGCCCCCAGAAAGACACCATCGCAGAAAGACAAACCCCCAGAAAGATACCCCCCAGAAAGACACGCCAGAAAGACACGCCCCCAGAAAGACAGCCCCCCAGAAAGACACCCCCCGAAAGAACCACCAGAAAGACACCCCCCCAGAAAGACACCGCCCAGAAAGATAAGCCCCCAGAAAGATATGCCCCCTGAAAGACAGGACCCCAGAAAGACATGCCCCCAAAAAGACACTCCAGAAAAACACCCCCAGAGAGTCTTCCCCCAGAAAGACACACCCCCAGAAAGGCACTCCCCATAAAGGCACCCCCCAGAAAGGCAACCCCCCCAGAAAGACACCACCCAGAAATACACCCGCAGAATGACAACCGCCAGAAAGACACGCCAGAAAGATATGCCCCCAGATAGACACCCCCCAGAAAGACACGCCCCCAGAAAGACAACAACCCCATAAAGACACCCCCCAGAATGACGCCCCCCCAGAAAGACATGCCCCCAGAAAGACACCCCAGAAAGACAACCCCCAGAAAGACACCCCCCAGATAGACACCCCCTCAGAAGGACACCCTCAAAAGACACCCACCAGAAAGACCCCCCGCAGAAAGACACCCCCAGAAAGAGAACCCCCTCAGAAAGACACTCCACAGAAAGACACCCCCCAGAAAGAAACCCTCCCGAAAGAAATACTCCAGATATACACCTCCCCAGAAAGACACCCCCCCAGAAAGACACCCCCCGCAGAAAGACACCCCCCCAGAAAGACACCCCCCAGAAAGACACCCCACAGAAAGACACCCCCCAGAAAGAAACCGTCCCGAAAGAAATACTCCAGATATACACCTCCCCAGAAAGATACCCCCCCAGAAAGACAACCCCCAGAAAGACAACCCCCAGAAAGACACCCACAGAAAGACACCCCCAGGAAAATAGTCCCCAAAATGACTCCGCCCCAGAAAGACACCCGCCCCAGAAAGACATCCCCCAGAAAGACACCCCCCCAGAAAGACACCCCCGCCAGAAAGAAACCCCCCCTGAAAGACACCCCCCAGAAAGCCACGGCCAGAATGACACACCCCAGAAAGATACGCCAGAAAGACACGCCCCAGAAAGACACCCGCCAAAAAGGCACCCAAGAAAGACAACCCCCCAGAAACACACCCCCCAGAACGACACCCCCCAGAAAGGCATGCCCCCAGAAAGACAGCGCCCCAGTAAGACAAGCCCCCTGAAAGACATGCCCCCAGAAAGACACCCCTCCAGAAAGACAACCCCCAGAAAGACAACCCCCCCAGAAAGACAACCCCCATATAAAGACACCCCCCAGAAAAACAGGCCCCCAGAAAGACACGCCAGACAGACACCCCCCAGAAAGACATGACCCCAGAAAGACACGCCCCCAGGAAGACACTCCCAGAAAGTCACCCCCCCAGAAAGACACGCCCCCAGAAAGACAACCCCACAGAAAGCCACCCCCAAGAAAGACACCACCCCAGAAAGACACTCCCCAAAAAGACACACCCCAGAAATACACCGCCCAGAAAGACAAGCCCAGAAAGACACCCCCCCAGAAAGACCCCCCACAGAAAGACATCCCCCCAGAAAGACATGCCGCAAGAAAGACACCCCCCGAGAAAGACAACCGCCCAGAAAGACACCCCCCCGAAAGGCACTCCCCCCAGAAAGACACACCCCAGAAAGGCACCCCCCCAGAAAGACACCCGCCAAAACGGCACACCCCAGAAAGACAACCCCCCAGAAAGAGACACCCCAGAAAGACAACCCCCCCAGATAGACAGCCCCCAGAATGACACGCCCCCAGAAAGACACGCCCCCCGAAAGACATGCCCCCAGAAAGACACCACCGCAGAAAGACAAACCCCCAGAAAGATACCCCCCAGAAAGACACGCCAGAAAGACACGCCCCCAGAAAGACACCCCCCCAGAAAGACACCCCCCGAAAGAAACACCAGAAAGACACCCCCCCAGAAAGACACCGCCCAGAAAGACAAGCCCCCAGAAAGACATGCCCCCAGAAAGACAGGACCCCAGAAGGACATGCCCCCAAAAAGACACTCCAGAAAAACACCCCCAGAAAGTCATCCCCCAGAAAGACACACCCCCAGAAAGGCACTCCCCATAAAGGCACCCCCCAGAAAGGCAACCCCCCCAGAAAGACACCACCCAGAAATACACCCGCAGAATGACAACCGCCAGAAAGACACGCCAGAAAGATATGCCCCCAGATAGACACCCCCCAGAAAGACACGCCCCCAGAAAGACAACAACCCCATAAAGACACCCCCCAGAATGACGCCCCCCCAGAAAGACATGCCCCCAGAAAGACACCCCAGAAAGACAACCCCCAGAAAGACACCCCCCAGATAGACACCCCCTCAGAAGGACACCCCTCAAAAGACACCCACCAGAAAGACCCCCCGCAGAAAGACACCCCCAGAAAGAGAACCCCCTCAGAAAGACACCCCCCAGAAAGACACCCCCCAGAAAGACATGCACCCAGAAAGACACGCCCCCAGAAAGACACCACACCAGAAAGACACACCCACAGAAAGACACCCCGCCAGAAAGACACCCCCCCAGCAAGACACACCCCAGAAAGTCACCCCCCCAGAAAGAGACCCCCCAGAAAGACACACCCCTGAACGATACCCTCCAGATAGACACCCTGCAGAATGTCACCCCCCAGAAAGAGAACCCCCAGAAAGACACGCCCCCCAGAAAGACACACCCCAGAAAGATACACCCCAGAAAGGCACCCCCCCAGAAAGAGACCTGCCAGAAAGACAACACCCCCAGAAAGACAGCCGCCAGAAAGACACGCACCCAGAAAGACACGCCCCCAGAAAGACACCACCCCAGAAAGACAACCCCCCCGAAAGACACCCCCCAGAAAGACACGCCCCCAGAAAGACAACCCCCAGAAAGACACCCCCAAGAAAGGAACGCCAGAAAGACACCCCCCCAGAAAGACACCCCCCAGAAAGACACGCCCCCAGAAAGGCACGCCCCCAGAAAGACAGGACCCCAGAAAGACATGCCCCCAAAAAGAAACTGCAGAAAAACACCCCCCAGAAAGTCATCCCGCAGAAAGACACCCCCCCAGAAAGGCACTCCCCAGAAAGACACCCCCAGAAAGGCAAACCCCCCAGAAAGACACCCCCAGAAATACACCCGCAGAATGACAACCGCCAGAAAGACACGCCAGAAAGATATGCCCCCAGAAAGACAACCCCCAGAAAGACACGCCCCCAGAAAGTCAACAACCCCAGAAAGACACACCCCAGAAAGAAACGTCCTCAGAAAGACACCACCCCAGAAAGAAAACCCGCCATAAAAACACCCCCCAGCAAGACACCCGCCAGAAAGTCAATCCCCCAGAAAGAGTCCCCCCCAGAAAGACACGCCAGGAAGACACCCCCCCAGAAAGACACCCCCCAGAATGACAGCCCCCAGAAAGACACCCCCCAGAAAGACAAGCCCCAGAAAGACACACCCCAGATAGACACCACACCAGAAAGGAACCTTCAGAAAGAAACCCTACAGATAGACACCCCCCAGAAAGACACCCCCCAGAAAGAGAAGCCCCAGAAAGACACGCCCTCAGAAAGACTGGCCCCCCAGAAAGGAAACCCCCCAGAAAGATAAGCTCCAAAAAGAACCGCCCCCAGAAAGTCAACCCCCCAGAAAGACATCCCCCACAAAGACAATTCACAATTCACAATTCAAATCGCTTTATTGGCATGATAAGTTACATCTTATGTTGCCAAAGCATCAAAATACATTTATGGTTTAGCACATAAACGCAGTTCTATTCATACAGTGTATAAACAGGTATATCCCTGAGTGTATAAATATACATTCGCATTGTTTATATATATTCTTTTCTTAGTATACTGGTTGTCCCTCTGTTCA
The DNA here is from genome assembly GCF_052327205.1 of Somniosus microcephalus. Taxonomy (NCBI): domain Eukaryota; kingdom Metazoa; phylum Chordata; class Chondrichthyes; order Squaliformes; family Somniosidae; genus Somniosus; species Somniosus microcephalus. Next base: position 233,066,822 of record NC_140991.1, read on the forward strand.
TGGCAAGCTGTAACATAGTGTGCCGCCAGTGTTATACAGCTTCTCTCCTCTCCCAGTAGGAATGGGAGTTTTTGGTTGTCATTCAGATTTCTGAAATCAGGGCATATTTGTGAGAATTTTTGGTAGAAATTCTCCCTGATGCCCTGATATTTTCCACAAGCTGTGAGGAAGTGCATCTCTGTCTCCACCACTCCCTGACTGCAGTGAGAGCATATCCTGTCCTCTCTTGGCAGCCTGGTCTGCCTGTGTCTGCCTTTTTCGATCGCTAGGCTATGTTTGCTAAGTCTGTACCTTGTCAAGGTTCTTCTCAGTTTGTTATCCTTTACCATGGTCAGGTAATCAGTTATGTTGTATTGTCTGTTTAGGGCCAAGTAGCAATTGAGTTTGCTTTGGGTTTTTGTTGTTTCTGCCCAATATGTCAGATATTTTTCCTTTTGCTTAGCGACGATTGTGTTGGGTCGAATTCTTTGTGTTACCCTGTCACTGTCCTGGGGCTGGTTATTGTTAGTATTGTTAGTAGTTACTTCACTGAGTCCCAGGATTAGTTGACTGAGGGTATTCTTCTTTATGGTCAGCTCTTGGCATTTCAGGGCGTCGTAGTGATAGCATTGGGGATTGCTCATTTGTAGGTGATTCCAAAATTTGGTGGCTCTTTTTTGGATAGTGATTATTAATGGATATTGGCCTAGTTCCGCCCTGCATGCATTGTTTACTGTTTTCCTTTGAGTCCGGAGGATACTTTTACAGAATTCTGCATGTAGGATCTCAATTGGGTGTTTGTCCCATTTTGCAAATTCTTGTTGAGTTAGCGGTCCCCATACCTCACTGCCATAGAGTGCAATTGGTTCAATTACTGATTTGAAAATTTTGAGCCAAATGCTAATTGGGATTTCTATATGGATTGAATTTTTGATGGCATAGAAAGCCCTTCTTGCTTTCTCTTTCAGTTCATTCACAGCCAGTTTGAAGTTTCCTGTAGAACTGATTTTTAAGCCCAAGTATGTGTAGTTAGTGGTTTGTTCAATTTTGGTTGTTCCTACTGTGAAATTTATTTTGGGTCCCTGATGTTTGGATCTTTGCTGGAACACAAGGACATTGGTTTTTTGGGGATTTATTGTCAGGGCCCAAGTCTGGCAGTACGACTCCAACAGGTCCAGGTTTTGCTGTAGCCCCTCTTTAGTAGGTGACAGCAGAACCAGGTCGTCTGCATAGAGGAGGAATTTAACCTTGGATTCATATAGGGTGAGGCCGGGTGCTGTAGATTGTTCAAGTAGTTTTGCCAATCCATTTATGTAAATATTAAAGAGTGTCGGTGAGATTGGCGAGCCCTGCGTCACCCCCCGCCCCTGTGGGAAGTATTTTGTTTGTTTGTCTCCAATTTTAACTGCACATTTGTTGTTTGTATACATTGATTTAATTACATCATATGTTTTCCCTCCTACCCCACTTTCGATAAGTTTCAGGAATAAACCGTCATGCCAGATGGAGTCGAAAGCCTTCTGGAAATCTACAAAGCATGCGTAGATTTTGCTTTTGTTATGGTGAACGTGTTTGTCAATTAGGGTCTGTAGGGTGAAGATATGATCGGATGTTCTATAGTTTGGCAGGAATCCAATTTGGCTTTTACTCAAGACATTGTGCTCCTCAAGGAAGTTTATAAGTCTTTTGTTTATGATGCTACAGAATACCTTCCCCAGGTTACTGTTTACACAGATGCCTCGATAGTTGTTTGGGTCGATTTTGTCCCCACTTTTGTATATGGGCGTTATGAGTCCTTTGTTCCAGATATCAGGGAAATAACCGACACTCAGAACCAAGTTGAAGAGTTTTAGGATAGCCAGTTTCATTTTGTTGTCTGTGTGTTTAATCATCTTGTTTAGTATGCCGTCTGTCCCGCAGGCTTTTCCTGGTCGCAGGTCCTTGAGTTTTTCAAGAAGTTCTTTTTCTGTTATTATGGCGTCCAGCGGGTTTTGGTTATCTTTTATGGCCATTTCTAGCTTTTCCAGTTTTTTGCATATTTGGTGTTGCTCTGGTCTTAGTGTGTTTTTCTGGTATAATTTTTCAAAGTGGTTTACCCATGTGTCCCCATTTTGAATGGCCAAATCGTCGTGTTGTTTTTTGTGTAGTGTTTTCAAGTTTTCCCAGAAACAATTGGAATCAATGGATTCCTCCATGGAGCTGAGTGTATTCTTAATATATTGCTCTTTTTTGGTTCTGAGTGTGTTTCTGTATTGTGTTAGTGTCTGACAATAGGTAAGGCGTAGTTCCTCATTTTCTGGATGTCTGTGTTTTTGGTTTGATATTTTTCTAAGTTTTTTCCTCATGTTATGGCAATCTCGGTCAAACCATTTTTCATAGTTTTTTGTTTTGGGTTTGTTCTTGCGAGCTTTCAAGTTTGCATTTGTTGCCAAATTATCAAAAATATTGTTTAGTTTACTAACTGCCCGGTTTACGCCTTCTTTATTGTGAGTGTATATGTTATCCAGAAAGGTGTCTAAGAGAGCTTGAGTTGATGCATTGCTAATTGTTTTCTGGTATTTTTCCGTGTCGTTTTTGGCCCATCTGTACGATTTTTTGGTGTTGTACAGTTTACTGGGTTGTGTTTCTATGTTGTTTGTTTCTGTCTTTTTGAGGAACATAGTAATTTGACTGTGATCTGACAGTGTTGTTTGTGGTTTGACTGTGAATGCTCTGAAAGAGGATGGGTCTAAGTCTGTAATCATATAGTCTACTGTGCTGCAGCCAAGAGGTGAGCAATAGGTCGATCTTCCTAGGAGCTCTCCTATGAACCTACCATTGACAATGTACAGACCCAGGTTTCGACAGAGCTGTAGTAGCTGTTTTCCGTTGGTATTTGACTGCTTGTCGCAGTTATGCCTGTCTGGAAGGGAAGGGATGTCAAAGTGGTTATTCCCGAAAATGTAATTGTTTCCCTGATTATTGGTGAAGTCTGGTTCTTCGCCCGTTCTTGAATTGAGGTCCCCACAGATCAACACGTTCCCCTGGGCCTGGTATTGGATAATTTCCCCCTCCATGTTGGAGAAGGTGTCCTCTTTAAAGTACGGGGAATCGATTGGAGGGATATAAAGTGCGCAAATGTAAACATCTTAGGTGTTTGAGATAATCTCCCTCTCAAGTTTGAGCCACATATGGTTTTCGCCCTTTTTTATAAATTTGATGTAATTCTTAAGTTCTGTTTTAAACCAGATCAGTATGCCTCCAGAGTCTCTGCCTTGGGTTACACTTGGTAATTTATTGGAGGGGACCACCAGCTCAGTGTACCCTTGGGGACAGCCAGTGCGTCCTTTTCCTTTATACCAAGTTTCCTGTAAAATGATAATATCTAGGTCTTTAGTTTCATCTATGAACTCTGGGGTCCAACTTTTCACTTCTCGCAGTGAAGAGCGTAGACCTTGGATATTCCAGGTCGAAATATATAAGGATTTCATGTTAAGTTTGATCTTTTACTATGATAGGTTAAAGAGTGGTACGTGTTTGTCGTGTCTAAGTGTGGGAAAAAAAAGATCACATCAGTTGTCTACAAAAATTAATACAATTTGGTTACAGTTCTTTCTATTAATTAGTCCTTGATCCATAAGGCGGAAGTAGATGCTGCTGCACATCTGCTTATTGTCTCTTAATGGATTGTTTCTGTCTGAGGTATTGCGTACGTCCTGTGCATCTCTCCCTCTGTCTGGCTGGGAGCAGTCCTATTCCCCTGTGGGACAGGAGTGGTGCAGGTCTGATATTGTTGTTTTGCATGGGGATCCTCTCTGGTCTCGATTGGTGTGTTGGTGGTCCTTGTAGTGTTCCTGATATGTACCCCGCTGATCTCTGGTGGTCGGGGGGGGTCCTCTTGGAGTCTGGGTGTGGACCCGATTAAAAGCGACGTCCTTCAGGGCTTTAGCAAAGATCGATATTCTTTGCCTTTAGATGTGGACGTGGTCGTAAAGACATTCCTCATCGAGGGTGGGGTGTTGGGCCAGGTGTACGTTGTGGTTTGATTCGCAGTCTCTTGCTATGCTGGCATTTATCTCATGAATTGTGTTGTTGTTGAAGTCTGTTCTCGGCAATATTGTGGAAACAGTGATTCTAGTGTTTGGAAATGTACTGCTTGCTTTCCTAATCATTGCTCTGAGCGATGTTGCTACTTCTTTCTGTTGGGTCTTTAGGTCATTTGTGCCCGTGTGTATTATTATGTGTTGGGGGGAGCCTAATCTGGCTTTGGTCAGCCATCCCATGGCTCTGTTTGTTGTTGGGCACCAGATCTTTTCCACTTTACTTCTAGGGAATAGCTTTTTCTCCCATAGAAATTTCCCATTTGAGTCTATGAGTATTACGACGTCAGCCTTGTTTGTGTTTACTGTCTGGTGGCTTTCGCTTGGACTCATAGTGTGTGTGCTGGGCTGGGGTGTCTGGTGTGTGCGTACCTCTTGTGAGCGGCCCGCTTGTGGTTCCATGGTGGTGGGGGAAGATTGCGAATCAGTATGCTGGTCGGTCTGTGTGGCACCCCTTGTATTGTGTGTCTGTTGCTTTTGTTCCGTGTGGGAGTGCAGCCGTTCTGTCCGGCTCTGTCTTGTCTTATCTCTAGCCTCTGGTTGCTGGTCTAATGGTGTTATCTCTCCTCTATGGCTCTCTTCTTTTTCCTGCAGCTCTTTCACCTGATTCCTAAGTAGATTCACCTGGTTCTCAAGTAGCTTCAGCTCTCTCTTGTGTCTCTCCCTCTCCTGATTTTGATCGTCATTCATTTTGAGGAAGTCCTCTCTAAGTTTAACCATCTCTATCTCTAATTGATTAAATTTATCTTTTGGTTGTATCTGGCTGTGTGATCCCGGGGTATGTGTCTGGTTGGCCCTGGAAGGCTCACTCATCTCCTGGCTAGGCTGGTCGGCCCTGGAGGGCTCACTCACTTCCTGGCTATGCTGCTCTTCTCTTGGTGAGCTGGGAATGGTAGGGGGGCTATGTGTGGCTTCCTCCCTGGTAGTTATGCTGGGGTTTGTCAGTTGTATCGTGTGGCTGTGGTTCCCCGGGGTTAGTGTCTGGTTTGAACTGTGTGGCTCGTTCACCTCCTGACCAGGCAGATTTTCTCCTGGTAAGTTGTCAATGTTGGGGGGAGTGCGGGCCACTCTGGGGCTGTTCCTTCCCCCCTTAGTTAATTTTTTCAGTGTCCTGAAGGCCGTTGCAAATTTGTCGAGGTTGCCTTGCACTAATATTGTCCGGTATTGTACGCGTTGACCGTCGTAGTTGAACTGTCTCCTGGTGTGTTAATTTTCATTATGGACCCATTTGCGGTATTTTCTAGCTTAACATTGGTATAGTGTGATTTTATTGCTGTGATCCAAGCCACTGGCTGATCTGAGTAGAAAATGAGGTTACTTTTTGTCCCATTGTTGTAACAGTCAGCAAAAAGTGTTTCTGGTTTTTCTCTCATCTGCTCATGCTTGATTGCTTTTATAGCTTTTTTTGCGGTGTTGGGGGGAATCTGGAAGCGGGGCTGTTGTGGATCTTCTGATTCGCTCATTTTTGGTAAAGTATTGTTGATCTTAGAATAAGCTTTTCTGGGGCCCCGGGTTTGGTGTTTCCCTCTCCCTGTTCGCGAACTTTCCCGGTCCCCCTCTCCGACCCCGTGGTCCCTGGGCCTCGGCTTCTGGGTTCACCCTTCTCAGGTCTGGGTCTGTGAGCCGCTGTTCGGGCTGTTCCCCTCCCCCTCAGAGGTCTCTGTGCCTCTGTCTCGGCCTGGCTCCTCGGGCCTTTCCCTGGCTTCATTCTCCCTCCCTGGGCCCTGTACTCACAGTCTTAGTTTGCTTCTGGAAGCCTTCTGGTTGCTCCCCTTCTCCTCAGAGGTCTCTGGGCCTGGCTCCTCGGGCCTTTCCCGGGCTTTCTAGCCCAGCCGCCGCTCGGGCTGTGCCTCGTTCGCCGTTCGGGTGCTGGACTGCGGTCGTCGCTCGGGTGCTGGACTGCGGCCGCCGATCGGGCCGTGTCTCGTTCGCCGCTCGGGCTCTCCGAGTCACCTCGTTCCGGCTGCCGCTGCGTCTCTGTGCAGCCTCCCCGATTCGCCTCGTTTCCCGAAGCGGCCTCCCCAAGTCTCCTCGCTCCGGCTGCCGCTGCGTCTCCGTGCGGCCTTCGCGCCTCGGTTCCCGATGCGGCCGAGTCACCTCGCTTCTGCTGCTGCTGTGGCCCCGTGCGGCCGCTGTTCTTTGGTTTGTATATTTTTTTTTCCCTTATTTCTTTTTTTTCTTTGGCTTTTTTTTTCTAATTTCCTCTGTTTTTTTTTCCTTTGGTGGTCTCTTTGGTGGTCTTTTCCTTCCTTACTTAATCTAGACTAAACTAAACTTAAACTTAACTAAACAAACTAAACTAACTTAACTAGAACTAAATTTAACTTTAAAACCTTTTTAAACATTAAATGAACCTTTTTTTCCCCCACTTTAAACACTAAAAACACTAAAAATTCAGCAGCCCATCTTCAGCGTGTGTATTCACTCTGTCTGGCTGTCTGGCTCACCGCCCCAGAAAGACACCCGCCCAGAAAGACACCCCCCCAGAAAGACACCCCCCCAGAAAGATACCCCCCAGAAAGACACCCCACAGAAAGACACCCCCCAGAAAGAAACCCTCCCGAAAGAAATACTCCAGATATACACCTCCCCAGAAAGACACCCCCCCAGAAAGACACCCCCCGCAGAAAGACACCCCCCCAGAAAGACACCCCCCAGAAAGGCACCCCACAGAAAGACACCCCCCAGAAAGAAACCCTCCCGAAGGAAATACTCCAGATATACACCTCCCCAGAAAGATACCCCCCCAGAAAGACAACCCCCAGAAAGACACCCACAGAAAGACAACCCCAGGAAGATACTCACCAAAAAGACTCCGCCCCAGAAAGACACCCGCCCCAGAAAGACATCCCCCAGAAAGACACCCCCCCAGAAAGAAACCCCCGCCAGAAAGAAACCCCCCCTGAAAGACACCCCCCAGAAAGCCACGGCCAGAATGACACACCCCAGAAAGATACGCCAGAAAGACACGCCCCAGAAAGACACCCGCCAAAAAGGCACCCAAGAAAGACAACCCCCCAGAAACACACCCCCCAGAACGACACCCCCCAGAAAGACATGCCCCCAGAAAGACAGCCCCCAAGAAAGACACTCCCCCAGAAGGACAGCGCCCCAGAAAGACAAGCCCCCAGAAAGACATGCCCCCAGAAAGCCACCCCTCCAGAAAGACAACCCCCAGAAAGACAATCCCCCCAGAAAGACAACCCCCATATAAAGACACCCCCCAGAAAAACAGGCCCCCAGAAAGACACGCCAGACAGACACCCCCCAGAAAGACATGACCCCAGAAAGACACGCCCCCAGGAAGACACTCCCAGAAAGTCACCCCCCCAGAAAGACACGCCCCCAGAAAGACAACCCCACAGAAAGCCACCCCCCAGAAAGACACCACCCCAGAAAGACACTCCCCAAAAAGACACACCCCAGAAATACACCCCCCAGAAAGACAACCCCAGAAAGACACCCCCCCAGAAAGACCCCCCACAGAAAGACATCCCCCCAGAAAGACATGCCGCAAGAAAGACGCCCCCCGAGAAAGACAACCCCCCAGAAAGACACCCCCTCGAAAGGCACTCCCCCCAGAAAGACACACCCCAGAAAGGCACCCCCCCAGAAAGACACCCGCCAAAACGGCACACCCCAGAAAGACAACCCCCCAGAAAGAGACACCCCAGAAAGACAACCCCCCCAGATAGACAGCCCCCAGAATGACACGCCCCCAGAAAGACACCCCCCCGAAAGGCACTCCCCCCAGAAAGACACACCCCAGAAAGGCACCCCCCCAGAAAGACACCCGCCAGAACGGCACCCCCCAGAAAGACAACCCCCCAGAAAGAGACACCCCAGAAAGACAACCCCCCCAGATAGACAGCCCCCAGAATGACACGCCCCCAGAAAGACACGCCCCTCGAAAGACACGCCCCCAGAAAGACACCACCGCAGAAAGACAAACCCCCAGAAAGATACCCCCCAGAAAGACACGCCAGAAAGACATGCCCCCAGAAAGACACCCCCCCAGAAAGACACCCCCCGAAAGAAACACCAGAAAGACACCCCCCCCCAGAAAGACACCGCCCAGAAAGACAAGCCCCCAGAAAGACATGCCCCCAGAAAGACAGGACCCCAGAAAGACATGCCCCCAAAAAGACACTCCAGAAAAACACCCCCAGAAAGTCATCCCCCAGAAAGACACACCCCCAGAAAGGCACTCCCCAGAAAGGCACCCCACAGAAAGGCAACCCCCCCAGAAAGACACCACCCAGAAATACACCCGCAGAATGACAACCGCCAGAAAGACACGCCAGAAAGATATGCCCCCAGATAGACACCCCCCAGAAAGACACGCCCCCAGAAAGACAACAACCCCATAAAGACACCCCCTCAGAAGGACACCCCTCAAAAGACACCCACCAGAAAGACACCCCGCAGAAAGACACCCCCCAGAAAGAGAACCCCCTCAGAAAGACACCCCCCAGAAAGACACCCCCCAGAAAGACATGCCCCCAGAAAGACACGCCCCCAGAAAGACACCACACCAGAAAGACACGCACCCAGAAAGACACGCCCCAGTAAGAAACCACCCCAGAAAGACAACCCCCTAGAAATACACCCCCCAGAAAGACACGCCAGAAAGACACGCCCCCAGAAAGACATCCCCCAGAAAGACACGCCAGAAAGACACGCCCCCAGAAAGACACGCCCCCTGAAAGACAGGACCCCAGAAAGACATGCCCCCAAAAAGACACTTCAGAAAACCCCCCCCAGAAAGTCATCCCCCAGAAAGGCAACCCCCCCAGAAAGACACCCCCCAGAAATACACCCGCAGAATGACAACCGCCAGGAAGACACGCCAGAAAGATATGCCCCCAGAAAGACACCCCCCAGGTAGACACGCCCCCAGAAAGACAACAACCCCAGAAAGACACCCCAGAAAGACAACCCCCAGAAAGACAACCCCCAGATAGACACCCCCCCAGAAGAACACCCCTCAAAAGACACCCACCAGAAAGACCCCCCGCAGAAAGACAACCCCCAGAAAGACAACCCCCTCAGAAAGACACCCCCCAGAAAGACACCCCCAGAAAGACACGCCCCCAGAAAGGCATGCCCCCAGAAAGACAACCCCCTCAGAAAGACAACCCCCTCAGAAAGACACCCCCCAGAAAGACACCCCCCAGATAGACACGCCCCCAGAAAGGCAACAACCCCAGAAAGACACCCCAGAAAGACAACCCCCAGAAAGACACCCCCCTGATAGACACCCCCCCAGAAGAACACCCCTCAAAAGACACCCACCAGAAAGACCCCCCGCAGAAAGACAACCCCCAGAAAGACAACCCCCTCAGAAAGACACCCCCCAGAAAGACACCCCCCAGAAAGACACGCCCCCAGAAAGACACGCCCCCAGAAAGACATGCCCCCAGAAAGACACACCCCAAGAAAGTCACCACCCCAGAAAGACACCCCCACAGAAAGACACCCCGCCAGAAAGACACACCCCCAGCAAGACACACCCCAGAAGGTCACCCCCCCAGAAAGACACCCCCCAGAAAGACACGCCCCAGATCAAAACCCTCCAGATAGGCACCCCCCAGAAAGTCACCCCCAGAAAGGGGACCCCCAGAAAGACACGCCCCCAGAAAAACACACCCCCCAGAAAGGAAATCCACCAGAAAGAGAAGCTCCTAAAAGACACCCCCCCAGAATGTCAACCCCCCAGAAAAACACCCCCCCAGAAAGACACCCCCCCAGAAAGAAACTCCCTTTGAAAGACACCCCCCAGAAAGGCACCCCCCAGAAAGAGTCCCTCCAGAAATAAACACTCCTGATATACTCACCCCAGAAAGATACCCCCCCAGAAAGACAATCTCAGATAGACACCCTCCAGAAAGACAAACCCCAGAAAGACAACCCCCAGAAAGACAACCCCCAGAAAGACACCCACAGAAAGACACACCCCAGGAAGACACCCCCCAGAAAGACTCCACCCCAGAAACACTCCCACCCCAGAAAGACACCCCCCCAGAAAGACACCCCCCCAGAAACACACCCCCGCAGAAAGAAACCCCCCCAGAAAGACACCCCCCAGAAAGAGACCCCCAGAATGACACACCCCAGAAAGATACGCCTGAAAGACACGCCCCCAGAAAGACACCCGCCAAAAAGACACCCGAGAAAGACAACCCCCCAGAAACACATCCCCCAGTATGACACCCCACAGAAAGACATGCCCTCAGAAAGACAGCCCCCCAGAAAGACACGCCCCCAGAAAGACATGCCCCCAGAAAGCCACCCCTCCAGAAAGACACCCCCCAGAAAGACACGCACCCAGAAAGACATGCCCCCAGAAAGACACGCACCCAGAAAGACATGCCCCCAGAAAGACACGTCCCCAGAAAGACATGCCCCCAGAAAGACACGTCCCCAGAAAGACACGCCCCCAGAAAGACACGCCACCAGAAAGACATGCCCCCAGAAAGACACGCCCCCAGATAGACATGCCCCAGAAAGACATGCCCCCAGAAAGACAACCAACCCAGAAAGACACCCCCCAGAAAGACACGTCCCCAGAAAGACACGCCCCCAGAAAGACACGCCACCAGAAAGACATGCCCCAGAAAGACACGCCCCAGAAAGACACGCCCCCAGAAAGACAACCAACCCAGAAAGACACCACCCAGAATGACACACCCCAGAAAGGCAACTCCCAGAAAGGCAACCCCCCCAGAAAGACACGCCCCCAGAAAGACACCCGCCAAAAAGACACCCCCAGAAAGACACGCCCCCAGAAAGGCATGCCCCCAGAAAGACAACCCCCTCAGAAAGACAACCCCCTCAGAAAGACACCCCCCAGAAAGACACCCCCCAGGTAGACACGCCCCCAGAAAGGCAACAACCCCAGAAAGACACCCCAGAAAGACAACCCCAGAAAGACACCCCCCTGATAGACACCCCCCCAGAAGAACACCCCTCAAAAGACACCCACCAGAAAGACCCCCCGCAGAAAGACAACCCCCAGAAAGACAACCCCCTCAGAAAGACACCCCCCAGAAAGACACCCCCAGAAAGACACGCCCCCAGAAAGGCATGCCCCCAGAAAGACAACCCCCTCAGAAAGACAACCCCCTCAGAAAGACACCCCCCAGAAAGACACCCCCCAGATAGACACGCCCCCAGAAAGGCAACAACCCCAGAAAGACACCCCAGAAAGACAACCCCCAGAAAGACACTCCACTGATAGACACCCCCCCAGAAGAACACCCCTCAAAAGACACCCACCAGAAAGACCCCCCGCAGAAAGACAACCCCCAGAAAGACAACCCCCTCAGAAAGACACCCCCCAGAAAGACACCCCCCAGAAAGACACGCCCCCAGAAAGACACGCCCCCAGAAAGACATGCCCCCAGAAAGACACACCCCAAGAAAGTCACCACCCCAGAAAGACACCCCCACAGAAAGACACCCCGCCAGAAAGACACACCCCCAGCAAGACACACCCCAGAAGGTCACCCCCCCAGAAAGACACCCCCCAGAAAGACACGCCCCAGAACGAAACCCTCCAGATAGGCACCCCCCAGAAAGTCACCCCCAGAAAGGGGACCCCCAGAAAGACACGCCCCCAGAAAAACACACCCCCCAGAAAGGAAATCCACCAGAAAGAGAAGCTCCTAAAAGACACCCCCCCAGAATGTCAACCCCCCAGAAAAACACCCCCCCAGAAAGACACCCCCCCAGAAAGACACCCCCCCAGAAAGAAACTCCCTCTGAAAGACACCCCCCAGAAAGGCACCCCCCAGAAAGAGTCCCTCCAGAAATAAACACTCCAGATATACTCACCCCAGAAAGATACCCCCCCAGAAAGACAATCTCAGATAGACACCCTCCAGAAAGACAAACCCCAGAAAGACAACCCCCAGAAAGACAACCCCCAGAAAGACACCCACAGAAAGACACACCCCAGGAAGACACCCCCCAGAAAGACTCCACCCCAGAAACACTCCCACCCCAGAAAGACACCCCCCCAGAAAGACACCCCCCCAGAAACACACCCCCGCAGAAAGAAACCCCCCCAGAAAGACACCCCCCAGAAAGAGACCCCCAGAATGACACACCCCAGAAAGATACGCCTGAAAGACACGCCCCCAGAAAGACACCCGCCAAAAAGACACCCGAGAAAGACAACCCCCCAGAAACACATCCCCCAGTATGACACCCCACAGAAAGACATGCCCTCAGAAAGACAGCCCCCCAGAAAGACACGCCCCCAGAAAGACATGCCCCCAGAAAGCCACCCCTCCAGAAAGACACCCCCCAGAAAGACACGCACCCAGAAAGACATGCCCCCAGAAAGACACGCACCCAGAAAGACATGCCCCCAGAAAGACACGTCCCCAGAAAGACATGCCCCCAGAAAGACACGTCCCCAGAAAGACACGCCCCCAGAAAGACACGCCACCAGAAAGACATGCCCCCAGAAAGACACGCCCCCAGATAGACATGCCCCAGAAAGACATGCCCCCAGAAAGACAACCAACCCAGAAAGACACCCCCCAGAAAGACACGTCCCCAGAAAGACACGCCCCCAGAAAGACACGCCACCAGAAAGACATGCCCCAGAAAGACACGCCCCAGAAAGACACGCCCCCAGAAAGACAACCAACCCAGAAAGACACCACCCAGAATGACACACCCCAGAAAGGCAACCCCCAGAAAGGCAACCCCCCCAGAAAGACACGCCCCCAGAAAGACACCCGCCAAAAAGACACCCGAGAAAGATAACCCCCCAGAAACACACCTCCCAGAACAACACCCCCAGAAAGACATGCCCCCAGAAAGACAGCGCCCCAGAAAGACCAGCCCCCAGAAGGACACCCCCCAGAAAGACAGCCCCCAAGAAAGACAAGCCCCCAGAAAGACATGCCCTCAGAAAGACAGCCCCCCAGAAAGACACGCCCCCAGAAAGACAGCTCCCCAGAAAGACAAGCCCCCAGAAAGACATGCCCCCAGAACATAAGAACATAAGAAATAGGAGCAGGAGTAGGCCAATCGGCCCCTCGAGCCTGCTCCACCATTCAATAAGATCATGGCTGATCTGATCCTAACCTCAAATCTTCTATCACTGTGCATCCACCTGAACCCATGTGATCTCCCGGGAGAGGCGAAAAACCAGATAAAGACCCAATGGCCAATTTGGGAGAAAAAAATCTGGGAAATTCCTCTCCGACCCATCTAGGCGATCGAAATTCTTCCAGGAGATCACTCTGTCCCTATATTTTCTACAGTACTTACCTTCTGTAAAGGTGATCTCCACCTCAGCCAGGAACAGGAATAAAACCATCTCCTGAAATCTAACACAGAATTAGAACACAGCAGGAGCAGAACCAGGCTACACGGCCCCTGGGCCCACTCCACTACCCACAGGGCCATGACCATTCCAAACCTAGACTCATGTCCAATTTCCTGCCCGCTCCCCGTAACCCTTAATTCCCTTTACTTCTAGGAAACTATCTATTTCTGTTTTAAATTTATTTAATGATGTAGCTTCCACAGCTTTCTGGGGCAGCAAATTCCACAAACCTACCACCCTCTGAGTGAAAGCCAGAATGAAATCCCCCAGAAATACACCCCCCAGAAAGACATGCCCCCAGAAAGACAGCCCCCCAGAAAGACACGCCCCCAGAAAGACAGCCCCCCAGAAAGAAAAGCCCCCAGAAAGACATGCCCCCAGAAAGCCACCCGTCCAGAATGACAACCCCCAGAAATACTCCCCCCAGAAAGACACGCCCCATATAAAGACACTGCCCAGAAAGACACCTGCCAGAAAGACACACACCAGAAAGAGACCCCCCAGAAAGACACACACCAGAAAGACACGCCCCCAGAAAGACACCCCCCAGAAACACACCCCCCAGAAAGACATGCCCCCAGAAACACACGCCCCCAGAAAGACACCCGCAGAAAGACACCCCCCCAGAAAGACACGCCCCCAGAAAGACATCCCCCAGAAAGACATGCCCCCAGAAAGACAGGACCCCAGAAAGACATCCCCCAGAAAGACATGCCCCCAGAAAGACAGGACCCCAGAAAGACATGCCCCCAAAAAGACACTCCAGAAAAACACCCCCAGAAAGACATCCCCCAGAAAGACACACCCCCAGAAAGACACTCCCCAGAAAGGCACCCCCCAGAAAGGCAAACCCCCCAGAAAGGCAACCTCCCCAGAAATACACCCGCAGAATGACAACCGCCAGAAAGACACGCCAGAAAGATATGCCCCCAGATAGACACCCCCCAGAAAGACACGCCGCCAGAAAGACAACAACCCCATAAAGACACCCCCCAGAATGACGCCCCCCCAGAAAGACATGCCCCCAGAAAGACACCCCAGAAAGACAACCCCCAGAAAGACACCCCCCAGATAGACACCCCCTCAGAAGGACACCCCTCAAAAGACACCCACCAGAAAGACCCCCCGCAGAAAGACACCCCCCAGAAAGAGAGCCCCCTGAGAAAGACACCCCCCAGAAAGACACCCCCCAGAAAGACATGCCCCCAGAAAGACATGCCCCCAGAAAGACACCACACCAGAAAGACACACCCACAGAAAGACACCCCGCCAGAAAGACACCCCCCCAGCAAGACACCCCCCAGAAAGACACCCCCCAGAAAGAGAACCCCCAGAAAGACACGCCCCCCAGAAAGACACACCCCAGAAAGATACACCCCAGAAAGGCACCCCCCCAGAAAGAGACCTGCCAGAAAGACAACACCCCCAGAAAGACAGCCCCCAGAAAGACACGCACCCAGAAAGACACGCCCCCAGAAAGACACCACCCCAGAAAGACAACCCCCCCGAAATACACACCCCAGAAAGACACGCCCCCAGAAAGACACCCCCCCAGAAAGACACCACCAAGAACGGAACGCCAGAAAGACACCCCCCCAGAAAGACACCCCCCAGAAAGACACGCCCCCAGAAAGACACGCCCCCAGAAAGACAGGACCCCAGAAAGACATGCCCCCAAAAAGAAACTGCAGAAAAACACCCCCCAGAAAGTCATCCCCAGAAAGACACCACCCAGAAAGGCAACCCCCCCAGAAAGACACCCCCCAGAAATACACCCGCAGAATGACAACCGCCAGAAAGACACGCCAGAAAGATATGCCCCCAGAAAGACACCCCCCCGAAAGACACGCCCCCAGAAAGACAACAACCCCAGAAAGACACACCCCAGAAAGACACCCCCCCAGAAAAACACGCCCCCAGAAAGACAAACCCCAGAAAGACACCCCCCAGTTAGACACACCTCCAGAAGGACACCCCTCAAAAGACACCCACCAGAAAGACTCCCCGCAGAAAGACACCCCCCAGAAAGACAACCCCCTCAGAAAGACACCCCCAGAAAGACACCCCCCAGAAAGACACGCCCCAGAAAGACACGCCCCCAGAAAGACACACACCAGAAAGAGACGCCCCCAGAAAGAAACCACACCAGAAAGACAACCCCCCAGCAAGACACATCCCAGAAAGTCACCCCCCCAGAAAGACACCCCCCAGAAAGACACACCCCAGAACGAAACCCTCCAGATAGACACCCCGCAGAAAGTCACCCCCGAGAAAGAGAACCCCAGAAAGACACGCCCCCAGAAAGACACGCCCCCAGAAAGGAAACGCACCAGAAAGAGAAGCTCCTAAAAGACACCCCCCCAGAAAGTCAACCCCCAGACATACACCCGCACAGAAAGACACCCCCCCAGAAAGACAACCCCCCCAGAAAGACAGCCCCCAGAATGACACGCCCCCAGAAAGACACACACCCAGAAAGACACGCCCCAGTAAGAAACCACCCCAGAAAGACAACCCCCCAGAAATACACCCTCCAGAAAGAGGCGCCAGAAAGACACGCCCCCAGAAAGACATCCCCCCAGAAATACACGCCAGAAAGACAGCCCCCCAGAAAGACACCCCCCAGAAAGACACGCCCCCAGAAAGACACGCCCCCTGAAAGACAGGACACCAGAAAGACATGCCCCCAAAAAGACACTTCAGAAACCCCCCCCCCAGAAAGTCATCCCCCAGAAAGACACACCCCCAGAAAGGCACTCCCCAGAAAGACACCCCCCAGAAAGGCAACCCCCCCAGAAAGACACCCCCCAGAAATACACCCGCAGAATGACAACCGCCAGAAAGACACGCCAGAAAGATATGCCCCCAGAAAGACACCCACCAGATAGACACGCCCCCAGATAGACAACAACCCCCAGAAAGACACCCACAGAAAGACACCCCAGGAAGACACTCCCCAAAAATGACTCCGCCCCAGAAAGACACCCGCCCCAGAAAGACACCCCCCAGAAAGACACCCCCCAGAAAGACACCCCCGCCAGAAAGAAACCCCCCTGGAAAGACACCCCCCAGAAAGACACGGCCAGAATGGCACACCCCAGAAAGATACGCCAGAAAGACACGCCCCAGAAAGACACCACCAAAAAGACACCCGAGAAAGACAACCCCCCAGAAACACATCCCCCAGAACGACACCCCCAGAAAGACATCCCCCAGAAAGACAGCCCCCAAGAAAGACACGCCCCCAGAAGGACAGCGCCCCAGAAAGACAAGCCCCCAGAAAGACATGACCCCAGAAAGCCACCCCTCCAGAAAGACAACCCCAGAAAGACAATCCCCCAGAAAGACAACCCCATATAAAGACACCCCCAGAAAAACAGGCCCCAGAAGACACGCCAGACAGACACCCCCCAGAAAGACATGACCCAGAAAGACACGCCCCAGGAAGACACCCCCAGAAAGACACCCCCCCAGAAAGACACGCCCCCAGAAAGACAACCCCACAGAAAGCCACCCCCCAGAAAGTCACCACCCCAGAAAGACACCCCCCAAAAGACACCCCCCAGAAATACACCCCCAGAAAGACAACCCCAGAAAGACACACCCCCAGAAAGACAGCCCCCAGAAAGAAAAGCCCCCAGAAAGACATGCCCCAGAAAGCCACCCTCCAGAATGACAACCCCCAGAAATACTCCCCCCAGAAAGACAAGCCCCATATAAAGACACTGCCCAGAAAGACACCTGCCAGAAAGACACACACCAGAAAGAGACCCCCAGAAAGACACACACCAGAAAGGACACGCCCCAGAAAGACACCCCCCAGAAACACCCCCCCAGAAAGACATGCCCCCAGAAACACACGCCCCCAGAAAGACACCCGCAGAAAGACACCCCCCCAGAAAGATACGCCCCCAGAAAGACATCCCCCAGAAAGACATGCCCCCAGAAAGACAGGACACCAGAAAGACATCCCCCAGAAAGATATGCCCCCAGAAAGACAGGACCCCAGAAAGACATGCCCCCAAAAAGACACTCCAGAAAAACACCCCCAGAAAGTCATCCCCCAGAAAGGCAACCCCCCCAGAAAGGCAACCTCCCCAGAAATACACCCGCAGAATGACAACCGCCAGAAAGACACGCCAGAAAGATATGCCCCCAGATAGACACCCCCCAGAAAGACACGCCCCCAGAAAGACAACAACCCCATAAAGACACCCCCCAGAATGACGCCCCCCCAGAAAGACATGCCCCAGAAAGACACCCAGAAAGACAACCCCCAGAAAGACACCCCCCCCAGATAGACACCCCCTCAGAAGGACACCCCTCAAAAGACACCCACCAGAAAGACCCCCCGCAGAAAGACACCCCCCAGAAAGAGAACCCCCTGAGAAAGACACCCCCCAGAAAGACACCCCCCAGAAAGACATGCCCCCAGAAAGACACGCCCCCAGAAAGACACCACACCAGAAAGACACACCCACAGAAAGACACCCCGCCAGAAAGACACCACCACAGCAAGACACCCCCCAGAAAGTCACTCCCCAGAAAGAGAACCCCCAGAAAGACACGCCCCCAGAAAGACACACCCCAGAAAGATACACCCCAGAAAGGCACCCCCCCAGAAAGAGACCTGCCAGAAAGACAACACCCCAGAAAGACAGCCCCCAGAAAGACACGCACCCAGAAAGACACGCCCCCAGAAAGACACCACCCCAGAAAGACAACCCCCCCGAAATACACCCCCCAAATACACCCCCCAGAAAGACACGCCCCCAGAAAGACACCCCCCCAGAAAGACACCCCCAAGAACGGAACGCCAGAAAGACACCCCCCCAGAAAGACACCCCCCAGAAAGACACGCCCCCAGAAAGACACGCCCCCAGAAAGACAGGACCCCAGAAAGACATGCCCCCAAAAAGAAACTGCAGAAAAACACCACCCAGAAAGTCATTCCCCAGAAAGACACCACCCAGAAAGGCAACCCCCCCAGAAAGACACCCCCCAGAAATACACCCGCAGAATGACAACCGCCAGAAAGACACGCCAGAAAGATATGCCCCCAGAAAGACACCCCCCAGAAAGTTCCGCCCCCAGAAAGACAACAACCCCAGAAAGACACACCCCAGAAAGACGCCCCCCCAGAAAGACACGCCCCCAGAAAGACAAACCCCAGAAAGACACCCCCCAGTTAGACACACCTCCAGAAGGACACCCCTCAAAAGACACCCACCAGAAAGACTCCCCGCAGAAAGACACCCCCCAGAAAGACAACCCCCTCAGAAAGACACCCCCAGAAAGACACCCCCCAGAAAGACACGCCCCCAGAAAGACACGCCCCCAGAAAGACACACACCAGAAAGAGACGCCCCCAGTAAGAAACCACCCCAGAAAGACAACCCCCCAGAAATACACCCTCCAGAAAGAGACGCCAGAAAGACACGCCCCCAGAAAGACATCCCCCCAGAAAGACACGCCAGAAAGACAGCCCCCCAGAAAGACACCCCCCAGAAAGACACGCCCCCAGAAAGACACGCCCCCTGAAAGACAGGACACCAGAAAGACATGCCCCCAAAAAGACACTTCAGAAAACCCCCCCCCAGAAAGTCATCCCCCAGAAAGACACACCCCCAGAAAGGCACTCCCCAGAAAGACACCCCCCAGAAAGGCAACCCCCCCAGAAAGACACCCCCCAGAAATACACCCGCAGAATGACAACCGCCAGAAAGACACGCCAGAAAGATATGCCCCCAGAAAGACACCCACCAGATAGACACGCCCCCAGATAGACAACAACCCCCAGAAAGACACCCACAGAAAGACACCCCCAGGAAGACACTCCCCAAAAAGACTCCGCCCCAGAAAGACACCCGCCCCAGAAAGACACCCCACAGAAAGACACCCCCCCAGAAAGACACCCCCGCCAGAAAGAAACCCCCCTGAAAGACACCCCCCAGAAAGACACGGACAGAATGACACACCCCAGAAAGATACGCCAGAAAGACACGCCCCAGAAAGACACCCACCAAAAAGACACCCGAGAAAGACAACCCCCCAGAAACACATCCCCCAGAACGACACCCCCCAGAAAGACATGCCCCCAGAAAGACAGCCCCCAAGAAAGACACGCCCCCAGAAGGACAGCGCCCCAGAAAGACAAGCCCCCAGAAAGACATGCCCCCAGAAAGCCACCCCTCCAGAAAGACAACCCCCAGAAAGACAACCCCCCCAGAAAGACAACCCCCATATAAAGACGCCCCCCAGAAAAACAGGCCCCCAGAAAGACACGCCAGACAGACACCCCCAGAAAGACATGACCCCAGAAAGACACGCCCCCAGGAAGACACCCCCAGAAAGTCACCCCCCCAGAAAGACACGCCCCCAGAAAGACAACCCCACAGAAAGCCACCCCCCAGAAAGTCACCACCCCAGAAAGACACTCCCCAAAAAGACACCCCCCAGAAATACACCCCCCAGAAAGACAACCCCAGAAAGACACCCCCCAGAAAAACCCCCCACAGAAAGACATCCCCCCAGAAAGACACGCCGCAAGAAAGACACCCCCCGAGAAAGACAACCCCCCAGAACGACACCCCCCCGAAAGGCAATCCCCCCAGAAAGACACACCCCAGAAAGGCACCCCCCCAGAAAGACACCCGCCACAACAGCACCCCCCAGAAAGACAACCCCCAGAAAGGGACACCCCAGAAAGACAACCCCCCCAGATAGACAGCCCCCAGAATGACACGCCCCCAGAAAGACACGCCCCCCGAAAGACACGCCCCCAGGAAGACACCACCCCAGAAAGACAAACCCCTAGAAAGACACCCCCCCAGAAAGACACCCCCCGAAAGAAACACCAGAAAGACACCACCCCAGAAAGACACCGCCCAGAAAGACAAGCCCCAGAAAGACATGCCCCCAGAAAGACAGGACCGCAGAAAGACATGCCCCCAAAAAGACACTCCAGAAAAACACCCCCAGAAAGTCATCCCCCAGAAAGACACACCCCCAGAAAGGCACTCCCCAGAAAGGCACCCCCCAGAAAGGCAACCCCCCCGGAAAGACACCACCCAGAAATACACCCGCAGAATGACAACCGCCAGAAAGACACGCCAGAAAGATATGCCCCAAGATAGACACCCCCCAGAAAGACACCCCCCCAGAAAGACAACAACCCCATAAAGACACCCCCCAGAATGACGCCCCCCCAGAAAGACATGCCCCCAGAAAGACACCCCAGAAAGACAACCCCCAGATAGACACCCCCCCAGAAGGACACCCCTCAAAAGACACCCACCAGAAAGACCCCCGCAGAAAGACACACCCCAGAAAGAGAACCCCCTCAGAAAGACTCCCCCCAGAAAGACACCCCCCAGAAAGACATGCCCCCAGAAAGACACGCCCCCAGAAAGGCACCACACCAGAAAGACACACCCACAGAAAGACACCCCGCCAGAAAGACACCCCGCCAGAAAGACACCCCCCCAGCAAGACACACCCCAGAAAGTCACCCCCCCAGAAAGAGACCCCCCAGAAAGACACGCCCCTGAACAAAATCCTCCAGATAGACACCCCCCAGAAAGTCACCCCCCAGAAAGAGAACCCCCAGAAAGACACGCCCCCCAGAAAGACACACCCCAGAAAGGTACACCCTAGAAAGGCACCCCCCCAGAAAGAGACCTGACAGAAAGACAACACCCCCAGAAAGACAGCCCCCAGAATGACACGCCCCCAGAAAGACACGCACCCAGAAAGACACGCCCCCAGAAAGACACCACCCCAGAAAGACAACCCCCCGAAAGACACCCCCCAGAAAGACACGCCCCCAGAAAGACAACCCCCCAGAAAGACACCCCCAAGAAAGGAACGCCAGAAAGACACCCCCCCAGAAAGACACCCCCCAGAAAGACACGCCCCCAGAAAGACACGGCACCAGAAAGACAGGACCCCAGAAAGACATGCCCCCAAAAAGAAACTGCAGAAAAACACCCCCCAGAAAGTCATCCCCCAGAAAGACACACCCCCAGGAAGGCACTCCCCAGAAAGACACCCCCCAGAAAGGCAACCCCCCCAGAAAGACACCCCCCAGAAATACACCCGCAGAATGACAACCGCCAGAAAGACACGCCAGAAAGATATGCCCCCAGAAAGACACCCCCCAGAAAGACAACAACCCCAGAAAGACACACCCCAGAAAGACACCTCCCCAGAAAGACACGCCCCCAGAAAGACACGCCCCCAGAAAGACAACAACCCCAGAAAGACACACCCCAGAAAGACACCTCCCCAGAAAGACACGCCCCCAGAAAGACACCCCCCCAGAAAGACACCCCCAAGAACGGAACGCCAGAAAGACACCCCCCCAGAAAGACACCCCCCAGAAAGACACGCCCCCAGAAAGACACGCCCCCAGAAAGACAGGACCCCAGAAAGACATGCCCCCAAAAATAAACTGCAGAAAAACACCCCCCAGAAAGTCATCCCCCAGAAAGACACCCCCCAGAAAGGCAACCCCCCCAGAAAGACACCCCCCAGAAATACACCCGCAGAATGACAACCGCCAGAAAGACACGCCAGAAAGATATGCACCCAGAAAGACACCCCCCAGAAAGACACGCCCCCAGAAAGACAACAACCCCAGAAAGACGCCCCCCCAGAAAGACACGCCCCCAGAAAGACAAACCCCAGAAAGACACCCCCCAGTTAGACACACCTCCAGAAGGACACCCCTCAAAAGACACCCACCAGAAAGACTCCCCGCAGAAAGACACCCCCCAGAAAGACAACCCCCTCAGAAAGACACCCCCAGAAAGACACCCCCCAGAAAGACACGCCCCCAGAAAGACACGCCCCCAGAAAGACACACACCAGAAAGAGACGCCCCCAGTAAGAAACCACCCCAGAAAGACAACCCCCCAGAAATACACCCTCCAGAAAGAGACGCCAGAAAGACACGCCCCCAGAAAGACATCCCCCCAGAAAGACACGCCAGAAAGACAGCCCCCCAGAAAGACACCCCCCAGAAAGACACGCCCCCAGAAAGACACGCCCCCTGAAAGACAGGACACCAGAAAGACATGCCCCCAAAAAGACACTTCAGAAAACCCCCCCCCAGAAAGTCATCCCCCAGAAAGACACACCCCCAGAAAGGCACTCCCCAGAAAGACACCCCCCAGAAAGGCAACCCCCCCAGAAAGACACCCCCCAGAAATACACCCGCAGAATGACAACCGCCAGAAAGACACGCCAGAAAGATATGCCCCCAGAAAGACACCCACCAGATAGACACGCCCCCAGATAGACAACAACCCCCAGAAAGACACCCACAGAAAGACACCCCCAGGAAGACACTCCCCAAAAAGACTCCGCCCCAGAAAGACACCCGCCCCAGAAAGACACCCCACAGAAAGACACCCCCCCAGAAAGACACCCCCGCCAGAAAGAAACCCCCCTGAAAGACACCCCCCAGAAAGACACGGACAGAATGACACACCCCAGAAAGATACGCCAGAAAGACACGCCCCAGAAAGACACCCACCAAAAAGACACCCGAGAAAGACAACCCCCCAGAAACACATCCCCCAGAACGACACCCCCCAGAAAGACATGCCCCCAGAAAGACAGCCCCCAAGAAAGACACGCCCCCAGAAGGACAGCGCCCCAGAAAGACAAGCCCCCAGAAAGACATGCCCCCAGAAAGCCACCCCTCCAGAAAGACAACCCCCAGAAAGACAACCCCCCCAGAAAGACAACCCCCATATAAAGACGCCCCCCAGAAAAACAGGCCCCCAGAAAGACACGCCAGACAGACACCCCCAGAAAGGCATGACCCCAGAAAGACACGCCCCCAGGAAGACACCCCCAGAAAGTCACCCCCCCAGAAAGACACGCCCCCAGAAAGACAACCCCACAGAAAGCCACCCCCCAGAAAGTCACCACCCCAGAAAGACACTCCCCAAAAAGACACCCCCCAGAAATACACCCCCCAGAAAGACAACCCCAGAAAGACACCCCCCAGAAAAACCCCCCACAGAAAGACATCCCCCCAGAAAGACACGCCGCAAGAAAGACACCCCCCGAGAAAGACAATCCCCCAGAACGACACCCCCCCGAAAGGCAATCCCCCCAGAAAGACACACCCCAGAAAGGCACCCCCCCAGAAAGACACCCGCCACAACAGCACCCCCCAGAAAAACAACCCCCAGAAAGGGACACCCCAGAAAGACAACCCCCCCAGATAGACAGCCCCCAGAATGACACGCCCCCAGAAAGACACGCCCCCCGAAAGACACGCCCCCAGGAAGACACCACCCCAGAAAGACAAACCCCTAGAAAGACACCCCCCCAGAAAGACACCCCCCGAAAGAAACACCAGAAAGACACCACCCCAGAAAGACACCGCCCAGAAAGACAAGCCCCAGAAAGACATGCCCCCAGAAAGACAGGACCGCAGAAAGACATGCCCCCAAAAAGACACTCCAGAAAAACACCCCCAGAAAGTCATCCCCCAGAAAGACACACCCCCAGAAAGGCACTCCCCAGAAAGGCACCCCCCAGAAAGGCAACCCCCCCGGAAAGACACCACCCAGAAATACACCCGCAGAATGACAACCGCCAGAAAGACACGCCAGAAAGATATGCCCCCAGATAGACACCCCCCAGAAAGACACCCCCCCAGAAAGACAACAACCCCATAAAGACACCCCCCAGAATGACGCCCCCCCAGAAAGACATGCCCCCAGAAAGACACCCCAGAAAGACAACCCCCAGATAGACACCCCCCCAGAAGGACACCCCTCAAAAGACACCCACCAGAAAGACCCCCCGCAGAAAGACACACCCCAGAAAGAGAACCCCCTCAGAAAGACTCCCCCCAGAAAGACACCCCCCAGAAAGACATGCCCCCAGAAAGACACGCCCCCAGAAAGGCACCACACCAGAAAGACACACCCACAGAAAGACACCCCGCCAGAAAGACACCCCCCCAGCAAGACACACCCCAGAAAGTCACCCCCCCAGAAAGAGACCCCCCAGAAAGACACGCCCCTGAACAAAATCCTCCAGATAGACACCCCCCAGAAAGTCACCCCCCAGAAAGAGAACCCCCAGAAAGACACGCCCCCCAGAAAGACACACCCCAGAAAGGTACACCCTAGAAAGGCACCCCCCCAGAAAGAGACCTGACAGAAAGACAACACCCCCAGAAAGACAGCCCCCAGAATGACACGCCCCCAGAAAGACACGCACCCAGAAAGACACGCCCCCAGAAAGACACCACCCCAGAAAGACAACCCCCCCGAAAGACACCCCCCAGAAAGACACGCCCCCAGAAAGACAACCCCCCAGAAAGACACCCCCAAGAAAGGAACGCCAGAAAGACACCCCCCCAGAAAGACACCCCCCAGAAAGACACGCCCCCAGAAAGACACGGCACCAGAAAGACAGGACCCCAGAAAGACATGCCCCCAAAAAGAAACTGCAGAAAAACACCCCCCAGAAAGTCATCCCCCAGAAAGACACACCCCCAGGAAGGCACTCCCCAGAAAGACACCCCGCAGAAAGGCAACCCCCCCAGAAAGACACCCCCCAGAAATACACCCGCAGAATGACAACCGCCAGAAAGACACGCCAGAAAGATATGCCCCCAGAAAGACACCCCCCAGAAAGACAACAACCCCAGAAAGACACACCCCAGAAAGACACCTCCCCAGAAAGACACGCCCCCAGAAAGACACGCCCCCAGAAAGACAACAACCCCAGAAAGACACACCCCAGAAAGACACCTCCCCAGAAAGACACGCCCCCAGAAAGACACCCCCCCAGAAAGACACCCCCAAGAACGGAACGCCAGAAAGACACCCCCCCAGAAAGACACCCCCCAGAAAGACACGCCCCCAGAAAGACACGCCCCCAGAAAGACAGGACCCCAGAAAGACATGCCCCCAAAAATAAACTGCAGAAAAACACCCCCCAGAAAGTCATCCCCCAGAAAGACACCCCCCAGAAAGGCAACCCCCCCAGAAAGACACCCCCCAGAAATACACCCGCAGAATGACAACCGCCAGAAAGACACGCCAGAAAGATATGCCCCCAGAAAGACACCCCCCAGAAAGACACGCCCCCAGAAAGACAACAACCCCAGAAAGACACACCCCAGAAAGACGCCCCCCCAGAAAGACACGCCCCCAGGAAGACAAACCCCAGAAAGACACCCCACAGTTAGACACACCTCCAGAAGGACACCCCTCAAAAGACACCCACCAGAAAGACTCCCCGCAGAAAGACACCCCCCAGAAAGACAACCCCCTCAGAAAGACACCCCCAGAAAGACACCCCCCAGAAAGACACGCCCCCAGAAAGTCACGCCCCCAGAAAGACACACACCAGAAAGAGACGCCCCCAGAAAGAAATCACACCAGAAAGACACCCCCCCAGCAAGACACATCCCAGAAAGTCACCCCCCCAGAAAGACATCCCCCAGAAAGACACACCCCAGAACGAAACCCTCCAGATAGACACCCCACAGAAAGTCACCCCCGAGAAAGAAAACCCCAGAAAGGCACGCCCCCAGAAAGACCCGCCCCCAGAAAGGAAACGCACCAGAAAGAGAAGCTCCTAAAAGACACCCCCCCAGAAAGTCAACCCCCAGACAAACACCCGCACAGAAAGACACCCCCCCAGAAAGACAACCCCCCCAGAAAGACAGCCCCCAGAATGACACACCCCCAGAAAGACACACACCCAGAAAGACACGCCCCAGTAAGAAACCACCCCAGAAAGACAACCCCCCAGAAATACACCCTCCAGAAAGAGACGCCAGAAAGACACGCCCCCAGAAAGACATCCCCCCAGAAAGACACGCCAGAAAGACAGCCCCCCAGAAAGACACCCCCCAGAAAGACACGCCCCCAGAAAGACACGCCCCCTGAAAGACAGGACACCAGAAAGACACGCCCTCAAAAAGACACTTCAGAAAACCCCCCCCCAGAAAGTCATCCCCCAGAAAGACACACCCCCAGAAAGGCACTCCCCAGAAAGACACCCCCCAGAAAGGCAACCCCCCCAGAAAGACACCCCCCAGAAATACACCCGCAGAATGACAACCGCCAGAAAGACACGCCAGAAAGATATGCCCCCAGAAAGACACCCACCAGATAGACACGCCCCCAGATAGACAACAACCCCCAGAAAGACACCCACAGAAAGACACCCCCAGGAAGACACTCCCCAAAAAGACTCCGCCCCAGAAAGACACCCGCCCCAGAAAGACACCCCCCAGAAAGACACCCCCCCAGAAAGACAACCCCGCCAGAAAGAAACCCCCCTGAAAGACACCCCCCAGAAAGACACGGCCAGAATGACACACCCCAGAAAGATACGCCAGAAAGACACGCCCCAGAAAGACACCCACCAAAAAGACACCCGAGAAAGACAACCCCCCAGAAACACATCCCCCAGAACGACACCCCCCAGAAAGACATGCCCCCAGAAAGACAGCCCCCAAGAAAGACACGCCCCCAGAAGGACAGCGCCCCAGAAAGACAAGCCCCCAGAAAGACATGCCCCCAGAAAGCCACCCCTCCAGAAAGACAACCCCCAGAAAGACAACCCCCCCAGAAAGACAACCCCCATATAAAGACACCCCCCAAAAAAACAGGCCCCCAGAAAGACACGCCAGACAGACACCCCCAGAAAGACATGACCCCAGAAAGACACGCCCCCAGGAAGACACCCCCAGAAAGTCACCCGCCCAGAAAGACACGCCCCCAGAAAGACAACCCCACAGAAAGCCACCCCCCAGAAAGTCACCACCCCAGAAAGACACTCCCCAAAAAGACACCCCCCAGAAATACACCCCCCAGAAAGACAACCCCAGAAAGACACCCCCCAGAAAGACCCCCCACAGAAAGACATCCCCCCAGAAAGACACGCCGCAGGAAAGACACCCCCTGAGAAAGACAACCCCCCAGAACGACACCCCCCCGAAAGGCAATCCCCCCAGAAAGACACACCCCAGAAAGGCACCCCCCCAGAAAGACACCCGCCACAGCGGCACCCCCCAGAAAGACAATCCCCAGAAAGGGACACCCCAGAAAGACAACCCCCCCAGATAGACAGCCCCCAGAATGACACGCCCCCAGAAAGACACGCCCCCCGAAAGACACGCCCCCAGGAAGACACCACCTCAGAAAGACAAACCCCCAGAAAGATACCCCCCAGAAAGACACCCCCCGAAAGACACACCAGAAAGACACGCCCCCAGAAAGACACCCCCCCAGAAAGGCACCCCCCGAAAGAAACACCAGAAAGACACCCCCCCCAGAAAGACACCCCCCAGAAAGACACGCCCCCAGAAAGACACGGCACCAGAAAGACAGGACCCCAGAAAGACATGCCCCCAAAAAGAAACTGCAGAAAAACACCCCCCAGAAAGTCATCCCCCAGAAAGACACACCCCCAGGAAGGCACTCCCCAGAAAGACACCCCCCAGAAAGGCAACCCCCCCAGAAAGACACCCCCCAGAAATACACCCGCAGAATGACAACCGCCAGAAAGACACGCCAGAAAGATATGCCCCCAGAAAGACACCCCCCAGAAAGCCACGCCCCCAGAAAGACAACAACCCCAGAAAGACACACCCCAGAAAGACACCTCCCCAGAAAGACACGCCCTCAGAAAGACACCCCCCCAGAAAGACACCCCCCGAAAGAAACACCAGAAAGACACCCCCCCAGAAAGACACCGCCCAGAAAGACAAGCCCCAGAAAGACATGCCCCCAGAAAGACAGGACCGCAGAAAGACATGCCCCCAAAAAGACACTCCAGAAAAACACCCCCAGAAAGTCATCCCCCAGAAAGACACCCCCCCAGAAAGGCACTCCCCAGAAAGGCACCCCCCAGAAAGGCAACCCCCCCGGAAAGACACCACCCAGAAATACACCCGCAGAATGACAACCGCCAGAAAGACACGCCAGAAAGATATGCCCCCAGATAGACACCCCCCAGAAAGATACGCCCCCAGAAAGACAACAACCCCATAAAGACACCCCCCAGAATGACGCCCCCCCAGAAAGACATGCCCCCAGAAAGACACCCCAGAAAGACAACCCCCAGATAGACACCCCCCCAGAAGGACACCCCTCAAAAGACACCCACCAGAAAGACCCCCCGCAGAAAGACACACCCCAGAAAGAGAACCCCCTCAGAAAGACTCCCCCCAGAAAGACACCCCCCAGAAAGACATGCCCCCAGAAAGACACGCCCCCAGAAAGACACCACACCAGAAAGACACACCCACAGAAAGACACTCCGCCAGAAAGACACCCCCCCAGCAAGACACACCCCAGAAAGTCACCCCCCCAGAAAGAGACCCCCCAGAAAGACACCACCCCAGAAAGACAACCCCCCCGAAAGACACCCCCCAGAAAGACACGCCCCCAGAAAGACAAGCCCCCAGAAAGACACCCCCAAGAAAGGAACGCCAGAAAGACACCCCCCCAGAAAGACACCCCCCAGAAAGACACGCCCCCAGAAAGACACACCCCCAGAAAGTCATCCCCCAGAAAGACACACCCCCAGAAAGGCACTCCCCAGAAAGACACCCGCCAGAAAGGCAACCCCCCCAGAAAGACACCCCCCAGAAATACACCCGCAGAATGACAACCGCCAGAAAGACACGCCAGAAAGATATGCCCAGAGAAAGACACCCCCCAGAAAGCCACGCCCCCAGAAAGACAACAACCCCAGAAAGACACACCCCAGAAAGACACCTCCCCAGAAAGACACGCCCCCAGAAAGACACCCCACAAAGACAAACCCCAGAAAGACACCCCCCAGTTAGACACACCCCCAGAAAGACACCCCTCAAAAGATACCCTCCAGAAAGATTCCCCGCAGAACGACACCCCCCAGAAAGACAACCCCCTCAGAAAGACACCCCCAGAAAGACACCCCACAGAAAGACACGCCCCCAGAAAGACACGCCCCCCAGAAAGACACACACCAGAAAGAGACGCCCCCAGAAAGAAACCACACCAGAAAGACACCCCCCCAGCAAGACACATCCCAGAAAGTCACCCCCCCAGAAAGACACCCCCCAGAAAGACACACCCCAGAACGAAACCCTCCAGATAGACACCCTGCAGAAAGTCACCCCCGAGAAAGAGAACCCCAGAAAGACACGCCCCCAGAAAGACCCACCCCCAGAAAGGAAACGCAACAGAAAGAGAAGCTCCTAAAAGACACCCCCCCCAGAAAGTCAACCCCCCAGACAAACACCCCCACAGAACGACACCCCCCCAGAAAGACAACCCCCCCAGAAAGACAGCCCCCAGAATGACACGCCCCCAGAAAGACACGCACCCAGAAAGACACGCCCCAGTAAGAAACCACCCCAGAAAGACAACCCCCCAGAAATACACCCCCCAGAAAGACACGCCAGAAAGACACCCCCCCAGAAAGACACCCCCCAGAAAGACACGCCCCCAGAAAGACACGCCCCCTGAAAGACAGGACCCCAGAAAGACATGCCCCCAAAAAGACACTTCAGAAAACCCCCCCCAGAAAGTCATCCCCCAGAAAGGCAACCCCCCCAGAAAGACACCCCCCAGAAATACACCCGCAGAATGACAACCGCCAGAAAGACACGCCAGAAAGATATGCCCCCAGAAAGACAACAACCCCAGAAAGACACCCACCAGAAAGACCCCCCGCAGAAAGACAACCCCCAGAAAGACAACCCCCTCAGAAAGACACCCCCCAGAAAGACACGCCCCCAGAAAGACATGCCCCCAGAAAGACACACCCCAAGAAAGTCACCACCCCAGAAAGACACCCCCACAGAAAGACACCCCGCCAGAAAGACACACCCCCAGCAAGACACACCCCAGAAAGTCACCCCCCCAGAAAGACACCCCCCAGAAAGACACGCCCCAGAACGAAACCCTCCAGATAGGCACCCCCCAGAAAGTCACCCCCAGAAAGGGGACCCCCAGAAAGACACGCCCCCAGAAAAACCCGCCCCCCAGAAAGGAAATCCACCAGAAAGAGAAGCTCCTAAAAGACACCCCCCCAGAAAGTCAACCCCCCAGAAAAACACCCCCCCAGAAAGGCACCCCCCCAGAAAGACACCCCCCCAGAAAGAAACTCCCTCTGAAAGACACCCCCCAGAAAGAGTCCCTCCAGAAAGAAACACTCCAGATATACACACCCCAGAAAGATACCCCCCCAGAAAGACAATCTCAGATAGACACCCTCCAGAAAGACAAACCCCAGAAAGACAACCCCCAGAAAGACAACCCCCAGCAAGACACACCCCAGAAAGTCACCCCCCCAGAAAGACACCCCCCAGAAAGACACGCCCCAGAACGAAACCCTCCAGATAGGCACCCCCCAGAAAGTCACCCCCAGAAAGGGGACCCCCAGAAAGACACGCCCCCAGAAAAACCCGCCCCCCAGAAAGGAAATCCACCAGAAAGAGAAGCTCCTAAAAGACACCCCCCCAGAAAGTCAACCCCCCAGAAAAACACCCCCCCAGAAAGGCACCCCCCCAGAAAGACACCCCCCCAGAAAGAAACTCCCTCTGAAAGACACCCCCCAGAAAGAGTCCCTCCAGAAAGAAACACTCCAGATATACACACCCCAGAAAGATACCCCCCCAGAAAGACAATCTCAGATAGACACCCTCCAGAAAGACAAACCCCAGAAAGACAACCCCCAGAAAGACAACCCCCAGAAAGACACCCACAGAAAGACACACCCCAGGAAGACACCCCCCAGAAAGACTCCACCCCAGAAACACTCCCACCCCAGAAAGACACCCCCCCAGAAAGACACCCCCCCAGAAATACACCCCCCCAGAAAGAAACCCCCCCAGAAAGACACCCCCAGAATGACACGCCCCCAGAAAGACACCCGCCAAAAAGACACCCGAGAAAGACAACCCCCCAGAAACACACCCCCCAGTATGACACCCCACAGAAAGACATGCCCTCAGAAAGACAGCCCCCCAGAAAGACACGCCCCCAGAAAGACATGCCCCCAGAAAGCCACCCCTCCAGAAAGACAACCCCAAGAATTAAACCCCCCAGAAAGACACCCCCCAGAAAGACACGCACCCAGAAAGACATGCCCCCGGAAAGACACGTCCCCAGAAAGACACGCCCCCAGAAAGACACGCCACCAGAAAGACATGCCCCCAGAAAGACACGCCCCCAGATAGACATGCCCCAGAAAGACATGCCCACAGAAAGACAACCAACCCAGAAAGACACCCCCCAGAAAGACACGTCCCCAGAAAGACACGCCCCCAGAAAGACATGCCCCAGAAAGACACGCCCCAGAAAGACACGCCCCCAGAAAGACAACCAACCCAGAAAGACACCACCCAGAATGACACACCCCAGAAAGGCAACCCCCAGAAAGGCAACCCCCCCAGAAAGACACGCCACCAGAAAGACACCCGCCAAAAAGACACCCGAGAAAGATAACCCCCCAGGAACACACCTCCCAGAACGACATCCCCAGAAAGACATGCCCCCAGAAAGACAGCGCCCCAGAAAGACCAGCCCCCAGAAGGACACCCCCCAGAAAGGCAGACCCCCAGAAAGACAAGCCCCCAGAAAGACATGCCCTCAGAAAGACAGCCCCCCAGAAAGACACGCCCCCAGAAAGACAGCTCCCCAGAAAGACAAGCCCCCAGAAAGACATGCCCCCAGAACATAAGAACATAAGAAATAGGAGCAGGAGTAGGCCAATCGGCCCCTCGAGCCTGCTCCACCATTCAATAAGATCATGGCTGATCTGATCCTAACCTCAAATCTTCTATCACTGTGCATCCACCTGAACCCATGTGATCTCCCGGGAGAGGCGAAAAACCAGATAAAGATCCAATGGCCAATTTGGGAGAAAAAAATCTGGGAAATTCCTCTCTGACCCATCTAGGCGATCGAAATTCTTCCAGGAGATCACTCTGTCCCTATATTTTCTACAGTACTTACCTTCTGTAAAGGTGATCTCCACCCCAGCCAGAAACAGGAATAAAACCATCTCCTGAAATCTAACACAGAATTAGAACACAGCAGGAGCAGAACCAGGCTACACGGCCCCTGGGCCCACTCCACTACCCACAGGGCCATGACCATTCCAAACCTAGACTCATGTCCAATTTCCTGCCCGCTCCCCGTAACCCTTAATTCCCTTTACTTCTAGGAAACTATCTATTTCTGTTTTAAATTTATTTAATGATGTAGCTTCCACAGCTTTCTGGGGCAGCAAATTCCACAAACCTACCACCCTCTGAGTGAAAGCCAGAATGAAAACCCCCAGAAATACAACCCCAGAAAGACATGCCCCCAGAAAGACAGCCCCCCAGAAAGACACGCCCCCAGAAAGACAGCCCCCCAGAAAGAAAAGCCCCCAGAAAGACACGCCCCAAGAAAGGCACGCCAGAAAGACACCCCCCCAGAAAGAAACCCCCACAGAAAGACACGCCCAGAAAGAGAACCCCCAGAAAGGCATGCCCCCAGAAAGACCCGCCCCCAGAAACACACGCCCCCAGAAAGACACCCGCAGAAAGACACCCCCCCAGAAAGACACGCCCCCAGAATGACATCCCCCAGAAAGACACGCCCCAAGAAAGACACACCAGAAAGACACCCCCCTAGGAAGAAACCCCCACAGAAAGACACCCCCAGAAAGAGAACCCCCAGAAAGACATGCCCCCAGAAAGACCCGCCCCCAGAAAGGAAACCCCCCAGAAAGAGAAGCTCCTAAATACACCCCCCAGAAAGACACCCCCCAGAAAGAAACCCTCCAGAAAGAAACACTCCAGATATACACCCCCCCAGAAAGATACCCCCCAGAAAGACAATCTCAGATAGACACCCTCCAGAAAGACAAACACCAGAAAGACAACCCCCAGAAAGACAACCCCCAGAAAGACAACCCCCAGAAAGACACCCACAGAAAGACACGCCCCAGGAAGACAACCCCCAGAAAGACACCCCCCCAGAAAGACACACCCCCAGAAAGACACCCACAGAAAGACACGCCCCAGGAAGACAACCCCCAGAAAGACTCCACCCCAGAAAGACACCCGCCCCAGAAAGACACCCCCCCAGAAAGACACACCCCCAGAAAGACACCCCCACCAGAAAGAAACCCCCACAGAAAGACACCCCCTAGAAAGACACCCCCAGAATGACACACCCCAGAAAGATACGCCAGAAAGACACGCCACCAGAAAGACACCCGCCAAAAAGACACCCGAGAAAGACAACCCCCCAGAAACACACCCCCCAGAATGACACCCCACAGAAAGACATGCCCGCAGAAAGACAGCCCCCCAGAAAGACACGCCCCCAGAAACACAGCACCCCAGAAAGACACCCCCCAGAAAGACAACCACCAGAAATACACCCCCCAGAAAGATACCCCCCAGAAAGACAACCCACATATAAAAACACCCCCCAGAAAGACACCCGCCAGAAAGACACCCCCCAGAAAGAGACCCCCCAGAAAGACACGCCCCCAGAAAGACACGGCAGAAAGACAGCCCCCCAGAAAGACACGCCCCAGAAAGGCACGCCCCCAGAAAGACACCCCCAAGAAAGACACACCCCAGAAAGACACACCCCAGAAAGACACCCCCCCAGAAAGACACCACCCAGAAAGACACCCCAGAAAGACACCCCCAGATAGACACGCCACCAGAAAGAAATCCCCCCAAAAGACACCCCCCAGAAAGACCCCCGTAGAAAGACATCCCCGAGAAAGACACCCCCCAGAAAGACAAGCCAGAAAGACACCCCCCGAGAAAGACACCCCCCAGAACGTCACGCCCCCAGAAAGACACGCCCCCAGAAAGACAGGATCCCAGAAAGACATGACCCCATAAAGACACTCCAGAAAGACACCCCCCAGAAATACTCCCGAAGAATGACAGCCGCCAGAAAGAGACGCCAGAAAGATATGCCCCCAGAAAGACACCCCCCAGAAAGACACGCCCCCAGAAAGACAACCCGCCAGAAAGACACCACCCAGAAGCACACACCCCAGAATGACACCCCCCCAGAAAGACATACCCCCAGAAAGACAGCCCCCCAGAAAAACACGCCCCCAGAAAGACAGCGCCCGAGACAGACAAGCCCCCAGAAAGACATGCCCCCAGAAACCACCCCTCAGAAAGAGAACCCCCAGAAATACACTCCACAGAAAGACACCCCCCCCGGAAAAACACGCCCCCAGAAAGACAGCGCCCCAGAAAGACAAGCCCCCAGAAAGACATGCCCCCAGAAACCACCCCTCCAGAAAGAGAACCCCCAGAAATACACCCCCCAGAAAGACGCCCCCAGAAATACAGCCCCCCAGAAAGACAAGCCCCCAGAAACACACGCCCCCAGAAAGACAACCCCACAGAAAGACACCCCCAGAAAGAGAACCCCCAGAAAGGCATGCCCCCAGAAAGACCCGCCCCCAGAAAGAGAACCCCCAGAAAGGCATGCCCCCAGAAAGACCCGCCCCCAGAAAGACACCCCCAGAAAGACACACCCCCAGAAAGACACCCCCACAGAAAGACACCCCCAGAAAGAGAACCCCCAGAAAGGCATGCCCCCAGAAAGACCCGCCCCCAGAAACACACGCCCCCAGAAAGACACCCGCAGAAAGACACCCCCCCAGAAAGACACGCCCCCAGAATGACATCCCCCAGAAAGACACGCCCCAAGAAAGACACGCCAGAAAGACACCCCCCTAGGAAGAAACCCCCACAGAAAGACACCCCCAGAAAGAGAACCCCCAGAAAGACATGCCCCAAGAAAGACCCGCCCCCAGAAAGGAAACCCCCCAGAAAGAGAAGCTCCTAAATACACCCCCCAGAAAGGCACCCCCCAGAAAGAAACCCTCCAGAAAGAAACACTCCAGATATACACCCCCCCAGAAAGATACCCCCCAGAAAGACAATCTCAGATAGACACCCTCCAGAAAGACAAACACCAGAAAAACAACCCCCAGAAAGACAACCCCCAGAAAGACAACCCCCAGAAAGACACCCCCAGAAAGACACGCCCCAGGAAGACAACCCCCAGAAAGACACCCGCCCCAGAAAGACACCCCCCCAGAAAGACACCCCCGCCAGAAAGAAACCCCCACAGAAAGACACCCCCCCAGAAAGACACCCCCGCCAGAAAGAAACCCCCACAGAAAGACACCCCCTAGAAAGATACCCCCAGAATGACACACCCCAGAAAGATACGCCAGAAAGACACGCCACCAGAAAGACACCCGCCAAAAAGACACCCGAGAAAGACAACCCCCCAGAAACACACCCCCCAGAATGACACCCCACAGAAAGACATGCCCGCAGAAAGACAGCCCCCCAGAAAGACACGCCCCCAGAAACACAGCACCCCAGAAAGACACCCCCCAGAAAGACAACCACCAGAAATACACCCCCCAGAAAGATACCCCCCAGAAAGACAACCCACATATAAAAACACCCCCCAGAAAGACACCCGCCAGAAAGACACCCCCCAGAAAGAGACCCCCCAGAAAGACACGCCCCCAGAAAGACACGGCAGAAAGACAGCCCCCCAGAAAGACACGCCCCAGAAAGGCACGCCCCCAGAAAGACACCCCCAAGAAAGACACACCCCAGAAAGACACACCCCAGAAAGACACCCCCCCAGAAAGACACCACCCAGAAAGACACCCCAGAAAGACACCCCCAGATAGACACGCCACCAGAAAGAAATCCCCCCAAAAGACACCCCCCAGAAAGACCCCCGTAGAAAGACATCCCCGAGAAAGACACCCCCCAGAAAGACATGCCAGAAAGACACCCCCCGAGAAAGACACCCCCCAGAACGTCACGCCCCCAGAAAGACACGCCCCCAGAAAGACAGGATCCCAGAAAGACATGACCCCATAAAGACACTCCAGAAAGACACCCCCCAGAAATACTCCCGAAGAATGACAGCCGCCAGAAAGAGACGCCAGAAAGATATGCCCCCAGAAAGACACCCCCCAGAAAGACACGCCCCCAGAAAGACAACCCGCCAGAAAGACACCACCCAGAAGCACACACCCCAGAATGACACCCCCCAGAAAGACATACCCCCAGAAAGACAGCCCCCCAGAAAAACACGCCCCCAGAAAGACAGCGCCCGAGACAGACAAGCCCCCAGAAAGACATGCCCCCAGAAACCACCCCTCAGAAAGAGAACCCCCAGAAATACACTCCACAGAAAGACACCCCCCCCGGAAAAACACGCCCCCAGAAAGACAGCGCCCCAGAAAGACATGCCCCCAGAAAGACATGCCCCCAGAAACCACCCCTCCAGAAAGAGAACCTCCAGAAATACACCCCCCAGAAAGACGCCCCCAGAAATACAGCCCCCCAGAAAGACAAGCCCCCAGAAACACACGCCCCCAGAAAGACACCCCCAGAAAGACACCCCCCAGAAAGACAGCCCCCCAGAAAGACATGCCCCCAGAAAGACAGCGCCCTAGAAAGACAAGCCCCCAGAAAGACATGCCCCCAGAAAGCCACCCCTCCAGAAAGATAATCCCCAGAAATACAACCCCCAGAAAGACACCCCCCGAGAAAGAGACCTCCCAGAAAGACAAACCCCGAGTAAGACACCCCCCAGATAAACACCCCCAGAATGATACCCCCCAGAATGACACGCCAGAAAGGCACGCCAGAAAGACATGCCCTCAGAAAGACAGCCCCCCAGAAGGACACCCCCCAGAAAGACCCACCCAGAAAGATATCCCCCCCAGAAAGACAGCCCCCAGAAAGACACCCCCCAGAAAGACACCCCCCCAGAAAGGCACCCCGCAGAATGAAACCCTCCAGAAAGACAGGCCCCAGAAAGAAACCCTCCAGAAATTAACACTCCAGATATACACCCCCCCAGAATGACACCCACAGAAAGACAATCTCAGATAGACACCCTACAGAAAGACAAACCCCAGAAAGACAACCCCCAGAAAGAAAACCCCCAGAAAGACACCCACAGAAAGACACGCCCCAGGAAGACACCCCCCAGAAAGACTCCGCCCCAGAAAGACACCCGCCCCAGAAAGACACCCCCCCAGAAAGACACCCCCAGAAAGACCCCCCAAGAAAGGCACCCCCGCCAGTAAGAAACCCCCCCAGAAAGACACCCCCCAGAAAGACACCCCCAGAATGACACACCCTAGAAAGATACGCCAGAAAGACACGCCCCCAGAAAGGCTCACGCCAAAAAGATGCCCGAGAAAGACAACCCCGCAGAAACACCCCCCCAGAAAGAAAACCCCCAGAAATACAACCCCCAGAAAGACACCCCCCCCAGAAAGACACACCCCAGAAAGACAACACCCCGAGTAAGACACCCCCCAGATAGACACCCTCAGAATGATACCCCCCAGAATGACACGCCAGAAAGACACGCCAGAAAGACAAGCCCCCAGAAAGACACCCCCCCAGAATGACACCCACAGAAAGACAATCTCAGATAGACACCCTACAGAAAGACAAACCCCAGAAAGACAACCCCCAGAAAGACAACCCCCAGAAAGACACCCACAGAAAGACAAGCCCCAGGAAGACGCCCCCCAGAAAGACTCCGCCCCAGAAAGACACCCGCCCCAGAAAGACACACCACCAGAAAGACCCCCCAGAAAGACACCCCCGCCAGAAAGAAACCCCCCCAGAAAGACACCCCCAAGAAAGACACCCCCAGAATGACACACCCTAGAAAGATAGGCCAGAAAGACACGTCCCCAGAAAGACTCACGCCAAAAAGACGCCCGAGAAGGACAACCCCGCAGAAACACACCCCCAGAATGACTCCCAGAAAGCCACACCCGCAAAAAGACTCACTTCAGAAATACACCCTCCAGACAGACAACCCCCAGAAAGACACCCCCAGAAACACCCCCCCAGAAAGACACCCCCACAAAGACCCCCCAGAAAGACAACCCCAGAAAGACCCCCACACAAAGACATCCCCAGAAAGATACCACCAGAAAGGCAGCCCCCAGAATGACATCCCCCAAAAAGACAACACCCCCAGAAATACACCCCCAGGAAGAAACAGCCCAGAAAGACACACCCCAGAAAGACACCCCGAGAAAGACACCCCACAGAAAGACAAGCCCCAGAAAGACACCCCCCAGAAAGACTCACCCCAGAAAGACACCCTCCAGAAAGACACCCTCCAGATAGACAACACCCAGAGAGACACCCCGAGAAAGACACCCCCCAAAAGCACTCCCCAGAAAGACACACACCCAGAAAGACAAACCCCAGAAAGATACCCCCAGAAAGACATCCCCCAGAAAGACAATCCAGAAAGACACCCCCCAGAAAGACACCCTCCAGATAGACAATACAATACAATACAATACAAATCGCTTTATTGGCATGATAAGGTACATCTTATGTTGCCAAAGCATCAAAATACATTTATGGTTGAACACATAAACGCGGTTCCATTCATACAGTGTATAAACAGGTATATCCCTGAGTTTATAAATATATTTTCGCCTTGTTTATATATACTCTTGTCTTAGTTTACTGGTTGTCCCTCTGTTCATGGCAAGCTGTAACATAGTGTGCCGCCAGTGTTACACAGCTTCTCTCCTCCCCCAGTAGGAATGGGAGTTTTTGGTTGTCAGTCAGATTTCTGAATTCAGGGCATATTTGTGAGAATTTTTGATAGAAATTCTCTCTGATGCCCTGATATTTTCCACAGGCTGTGAGGAAGTGCATCTCTGTCTCAACTACTCCCTGACTGCAGTGAGAGCATATCCTGTCTTCTCTTGGCAGCCTGGTCTGCCTGTGTCTGCCTTTTTCGATCGCTAGGCTATGTTCGCTAAGTCTGTACCTTGTCAAGGTTCTTCTCAGTTTGTTATCCTTTACCATGGTCAGGTAATCAGCTATGTTGTATTGTCTGTTTAGGGCCAAGTAGCAATTGAGTTTGCTTTGGGTTTTTGTTGTTTCTGCCCAATATGACAGATATTTTTCCTTTTGCTCAGCGACGATTGTGTTGGGTCGAATTCTTTGTGTTACCCTGTCACTGTCCTGGGGCTGGTTATTGTTAGTATTGTTATTAGTTACTTTATTGAGTCCCAGGACTAGTTGACTGAGGGTATTCTTCTTTATGGTCAGCTCTTGGCATTTCAGGGCGTCGTAGTGATAGCATTGGGGGTTGCTCATTTGTAGGTGATTCCAAAATTTGGTGGCTCTTTTTTGGATAGTGATTATTAATGGGTATTGGCCTAGTTCCGCCCTGCATGCGTTGTTTACTGTTTTCCTTTGAGTCCGGAGGATACTTTTACAGAATTCCGCATGTAGGATCTCAATTGGGTGTTTGTCCCATTTTGCAAAATCTTGTTGTGTTAGTGGTCCCCAGACCTCACTGCCATAGAGTGCAATTGGTTCAATTACTGATTTGAAAATTTTGAGCCAAATGCTAATTGGGATTTCTATTTGGATTGATTTTTTGATGGCATAGAAAGCCCTTCTTGCTTTCTCTTTCAGTTCATTCACAGCCAGTTTGAAGTTTCCCGTAGAACTGATTTTTAAGCCCAAGTATGTGTAGTGAGTGGTTTGTTCAATTTTGGTTGTTCCTACTGTGAAATTTATTGTGGGTCCATGTTGATTGGATCTTTGCTGGAACACAAGGACTTTGGTTTTTTGGGGATTTATTGTCAGGGCCCAAGTCTGGCAGTACGACTCCAGCAGGTCCAGGTTCTGCTGTAGACCCTCCTTAGTTGGTGACAGCAGAACCAGGTCGTCGGCATAGAGGAGGAATTTAACCTTGGATTCATATAGGGTGAGGCCGGGTGCTGTAGATTGTTCAAGTAGTTTTGCCAATCCATTAATGTAAATATTAAAGAGTGTCGGTGAGATTGGCGAGCCCTGCGTCACCCCCCGCCCCTGTGGGAAGTATTTTGTTTGTTTGTCTCCAATTTTAACTGCACATTTATTGTTTGTATACATTGATTTAATTACATCATATGTTTTCCCTCCTACCCCGCTTTCGATAAGTTTCAGGAATAAACCGTCATGCCAGATGGAGTCGAAAGCCTTCTGGAAATCTACAAAGCATGCGTAGATTTTGCTTTTGTTATGGTGAACGTGTTTGTCAATTAGGGTCTGTAGGGTGAAGATATGATCGGATGTTCTATAGTTTGGCAGGAATCCAATTTGGCTTTTACTCAAGACATTGTGCTCTTCAAGGAAGTTTATAAGTCTTTTGTTTATGATGCTACAGAATACCTTCCCCAGGTTACTGTTTACACAGATGCCTCGATAGTTGTTTGGGTCGATTTTGTCCCCACTTTTGTATATGGGTGTTATGAGTCCTTTGTTCCAGATGTCAGGGAAATAACCGACACTCAGAACCAAGTTGAAGAGTTTTAGGATAGCCAGTTTCAGTTTGTCGTCTGCGTGTTTAATCATCTCGTTTAGTATGCCGTCTGTCCCGCAAGCTTTTCCTGGTCGCAGGTCCTTGAGTTTTTCAAGAAGTTCTTTTTCTGTTATTATGGCGTCTAGCGGGTTTTGGTTATCTTTTATGGCCATTTCAAGCTTTTCAAGTTTTTTGCGTATTTGGTGTTGCTCTGGTCCTAGTGTGTTTTTCTGGTATAATTTTTCAAACTGGTTTACCCATGTGTCCCCATTTTGAATGGACAAATCGTCGTGTTGTTTTTTGTGTAGTGTTTTCAAGTTGTCCCAGAAACAATTCGACTCAATGGATTCCTCCATGGAGCTGAGTGTATTCTTAATAAATTGCTCTTTTTTGGTCCTGAGTGTGTTTCTGTATTGTGTTAGCGTCTGACAATAAGTAAGGCGTAATTCCTCGTTTTCTGGATGTCTGTGTTTTTGGTTTGATAGTTTTCTAAGTTTTTTCCTCATGTTATGGCAATCATGGTCAAACCATTTTTCATAGTTTTTTGTTTTGGGTTTGTTCTTGCGAGCTTTCAAGTTTGCATTTGTTGCCAAATTATCAAAAATATTGTTTAGTTTACTAACTGCCCGGTTTACGCCTTCTTTATTGTGAGTGTATATGTTATCCAGAAAGGTGTCTAAGAGAGCTTGAGTTGATGCATTGCTAATTGTTTTCTGGTATTTTTCCGTGTCGTTTTTGGCCCATCTGTACGATTTTTTGGTGTTGTACAGTTTACTGGGTTGTGTTTCTATGTTGTTTGTTTCTGTCTTTTTGAGAAACATAGTAATTTGACTGTGATCTGACAGTGTTGTTTGTGGTTTGACTGTGAATGCTCTGAAAGAGGATGGGTCCAAGTCTGTAATCATATAGTCTACTGTGCTGCAGCCAAGAGGTGAGCAGTAGGTCGATCTTCCTAGGAGGTCTCCTATGAACCTACCATTGACAATGTACAGACCCAGGTTTCGACAGAGCTGTAGTAGCTGTTTACCGTTGGTATTTGACTGCTTGTCGCAGTTATGCCTGTATGGAAGGGAAGGGATGTCAAAGTGGTTATTCCCGAATACGTAATTGTTTCCCTGATTATTGGTGAAGTCTGGTTCTTCGCCCGTTCTTGAATTGAGGTCCCCACAGATCAACACGTTCCCCTGGGCCTGGTATTGGATAATTTCCCCCTCCATGTTGGAGAAGGTGTCCTCTTTGTAGTACGGGGAATCGATTGGAGGGATATAAAGTGCGCAAATGTAAACATCTTGGGTGTTTGAGATAATCTCCCTCTCAAGTTTGAGCCACATATGGTTTTCGCCATTTTTTATAAATTTGATGTAATTCTTAAGTTCTGTTTTAAACCAGATCAGTGTGCCTCCGGAGTCTCTGCCTTGGGTTACACTTGGTAATTTATTGGAGGGGACCACTAGCTCAGTGTACCCTTGGGGACAGCCGGTGTGTCCTTTTCCTTTATACCAAGTTTCCTGTAAAATGATAATATCTAGATCTTTAGTTTCCTCTATGAACTCTGGGGTCGTACTCTTCACTTCTCGCAGTGAAGAGCGTAGACCTTGGATATTCCAGGTCGAAATATATAAGGATTTCATGTTAAGTTTTATCTTTTTCTATGATAGGTTAAAGAGTGGTACATGTTTGTCGTGTCTAAGTGTGGGGAAAAAAAAAAAAAGATCACCCCAGTTGTCTACAAAAGTTAATACAATTTGGTTACAGTTCTTTCTATTAATTAGTCCTTGATCCATAAGGTGGAAGTAGATGCTGCTGCACATCTGCTTATTGTCTCTTAATGGATTGTTTCTGTCTGAGGTATTGCGTACGTCCTGTGCATCTCTCCCTCTGTCTGGCTGGTAGCGGTCCTATTCCCCTGTGGGACAGGAGTGGTGCAGGTCTGATAATGTTGTTTTGCATGGGGATCCTCTCCGGTCTCGGTTGGTGTGGTGGTGGTCTTTGTAGTGTTCCTGATATGTACCCCGCTGATCTCTGGTGGTCGGGGGGGGGTCCTCTTGGAGTCTGGGTATGGACCCGGTTAAAAGCGACGTCCTTCAGGGCTTTAGCAAAGATCGATATTCTTTGCCTTTGGATGTGGACGTGGTCGTAAAGACATTCTTCATCGAGGGTGGGGTGTTGGGCCAGGTGTACGTTGTGGTTTGATTCGCATTCTGTTGCTATGCTGGCATTTATCTCATGAATTGTGTTGTTGTTGAAGTCTGTTCTCGGCAATATTGTGGAAACAGTGATTCTAGTGTTTGGAAATGTACTGCTTGCCTTCCTAATCATTGCTCTGAGCGATGTTGCTACCTCTTTCTGTTTGGCCTTTAGGTCATTTGTGCCCGTGTGTATTATTATGTGTTGGGGGGAGCCTAATCTGGCTTTGGTCAGCCATCCCATGGCTCTGTCTGTTGTTGGGCACCAAATCTTTTCTACTTTACTTCTAGGGAAGAGCTTTTTCTCCCATAGAAATTTCCCATTTGAGTCTATGAGTATTACGACGTCAGCCTTGTTTGTGTTTACTGTCTGGTGGCTTTCGCCTGGACTCATAGTGTGTGTGCTGGGCTGGGGTGTCTGGTGTGTGCGTTTCTCTTGTGAGCGGCTCGCTTGTGGTTCCATGGTGGTGGGGGAAGATTGCGAGTCAGCATGCTGGTCGGTCTGTGTGGCACCCCTTGTATTGTGTGTCTGTTGCTTTTGTTCCGTGTGGGAGTGCAGCCGTTCCGTCCGGCTCTGTCTTGTCTTATCTCTAGTCTCTGGTTGCTGGTCTAATGGTGTTTTCTCTCCTCTATGGCTCTCTTCTTTTTCCTGCAGCTCTTTCACCTGATTCTTAAGTAGATTCACCTGGTTATCAAGTCTATTCAGCTCTCTCTTGTGTCTCTCCCTCTCCTGCTTTTGTTTGTCATTCAATTTGAGGACCTCCTCTCTAAGTTTAACCATCTCTATCTCTAATTGATAAAATGTATCTTTTGGTTGTATCTGGCTGTGTGATCCCGGGGTATGTGTCTGGTCGGCCCTGGAAGGCTCACTCACTTCCTGGCTAAGCTGGTCGGCCCTGGAAGGCTCACTCACTTCCTGGCTATGCTGCTCTTCTCTTGGTGGGCTGGGAATGGTAGGGGAACTATGTGTGGCTTCCTCCGTGGTAGTTATGCTGGGGTTTGTCAGTTGTATCGTGTGGCTGTGGTTCCCCGGGGTTAGTGTCTGGTTTGAACTGTGTGGCTCGTTCATCCCTTGACCATGCAGATATTCTCCTGGTAAGTTGTCAATGTTGGGGGGAGTGCGGGCCACTCTGGGGCTGTTCATTCCCCTCGTAGTTGATCTTTTCAGTGTCCTGAAGGCCGTTGCAAATTTGTCGAGGTTGCCTTGCACTAATATTGTTCCGGTATTGTACGCGTTGACAGTCGTGATTGAACTGTCTCCTGGTGTGTTAATTTTCATTATGGACCCATTTGCGGTATTTTTTAGCTTAACACTGGTATAGTGTGATTTTATTGCTCTGATCCAAGCCGCTGGCTGATCTGAGTAGAATATGAGGTTACTTTTTGTCCCATTGTTGTAACAGTCAGTAAAGAGAGTTTCTGGTTTTTCTCTCATCTGAGCATGCTTGATCGTTTTTATAGCTTTTTTTGTGGTGTTGGGGGGAATCTGGAAGCGGGGACAACATCCAGAAACATACCCCCAGGAAGACACACCCCATAAAGACACACCCCAGAAAGACACCCCGGGAATGACACCCGCCAAAACGACTCCCCAGAAAGACACGCCCCCAGAAATACAACCCCCAGAAAGACACCCCCAGAAAGACACCCCGCAGAAAGACACACCCCAGAAAGACACCCCCAGAAAGACAACCACCAGAAAGACACCCCCAGAAAGACAACCCTAAGAAAGACACCCTCCAGATAGACAAAACCCAGAAAGACACCCCGAGAAATACAACACCCAAAAATCACTCCCCAGAAAGACACACCCCCAGAAGGACAAACCCCAGAAAAACACCCCCAGTAAGACATCCCCCAGAAAGACAATCCAGAAAGACACCCCGCAGAAAGACACCCACCAGAAAGACACCCCGCAGAAAGACACCCTCCAGATAGACAACCCCCAGAAAGACACCCCCTAGAAAGTCACCCGCCCAGAAAGACAC
Source organism: Somniosus microcephalus (assembly GCF_052327205.1). Lineage (NCBI taxonomy): Eukaryota > Metazoa > Chordata > Chondrichthyes > Squaliformes > Somniosidae > Somniosus > Somniosus microcephalus. The sequence goes on from NC_140991.1 coordinate 233,111,801, forward strand.
TCCCTAGAAAGACCCCCGCAAAGACACCCCGGGAAAGACACCCGCCAAAAAACACTCCCCAGAAAGACACGCTCCCAGAAATAAAAGCCCAGAAAGTCACACCCAGAAAGAGAGCCTGCAGAAAGACACACCCCAGAAAGACTCCCCCAGAAAGACAACACCCAGAAAGACACCCTCAGAAAGACAACCCCAGAGAGACAACCCCAGAAAGACACCCCCAGAAAGACAACCCCAGAAAGACACCCCAGAAAGACAACCCCCAAAATGACACACACCAGAAAGGCACAATCCCAGAACGATACCCCCAGAAAGAAACCCCCCCCAGAAAGACAACCCTAAGAAAGACACCCTCCAGATAGACAACACCCAGAAAGACACCCCGAGAAAGAAAGCACCCAAAAAACACTCCCCAGAAAGACACCCCCGCAGAAGGACAAACCCCAGAAAGACACTCCCAGTAAGACATCCCCCAGAAAGACAATCCAGAAAGTCACCCAGCAGAAATACACCCACCAGAAAGACACCCCCCACAAAGACACCCTCCAGATAGACAACCCCCAGAAAGATACCCCCCAGAAAGTCACCCGCCCAGAAAGATACTCCCTAGAAAGACCCCCCGCAAAAGACACCCCGGGAAAGAAACCCGCCAAAAAACACTCCCCAGAAAGACACGCTCCCAGAAATACAAGCCCAGAAAGACACACACAGAAAGAGAGCCCCTAGAAAGACACACCCCAGAAAGACACCCTGCAGAAAGACACACCCCAGAAAGACGCCCCCAGAAAGACAACCCCCAGAAGGACACCCTGAGAAAGACACCCCCAGAAAGACACTACCCAGAAAGACACCTAAAAAAGACACCCTCAGAAAGACACCCCAGAAGGACACCCGCCAAAAAACATTCCCCAGAAAGACATGCTCCCAGAAAAACAACCCGCAGAAAGACACACCCAGAAAGACAGTCCCCCAGAAAGACACACCTCAGAAAGACACCCCACAGAAAGACACACCACAGAAAGACGCCCCCAGAAATACAAATTCCAGAAAGACCCCCCCAGAAAGCCACCCCCTGAAAGACAGCACCCAGAAAGACACCCCCAGAAAAACGCCCCCAGAAAGACAACCCCAGAAAGACACCCCAGAAAGACACCCCCCAAAAAGACACACACCAGAATGACACAATCCCAGAACGATACCCCCAGAAAGAAACCCCCCCAGAAAGACAACCCCCAGAAAGACACCTTCCAGATAGACAACACCCAGAAAGACACCCCGAGAAAGACAACCCCCAAAAAACACTCCCCAGAAAGACACCCCCCAGAAAGGGATCCCCCAGAAAGACAATCCAGAAAGACAACCCGCAGAAAGACACCCACCAGAAAGACACACCCCAGAAAGACACCCCCTGAAAGTCACCCGCCCAGAAAGACACTCCCTAGAAAGACCCCCCGCAAAAGACACCCCCAGAAAGACACACCACAGAAAGACGCACCCCAGAAAGACACCCCGGGAAAGACACCCACCAAAAAACACTCCCCAGAAAGACAGGCTTCCAGAAATACAACCCCCAGAAAGACACACCTAGAAAGACAGCCCCCAGAAAGACACACCCCAGAAAGACACCCTGCAGAAAGACACAGCCCAGAAAGATGCCCCCAGAAAGCCCACCCCAGAAAGACCCCCCAAAAAGACACCCCCAGAAAGACACCACCCAGAAAGTCACCCCAGAAAGACACCTCCCAAAATGACACACACAAGAAAGAAACAATCCCAGAAAGATACCACAAAAATAAACCCCCCCCCAGAAAGACAACCCCCAGAAAGACACCCTCCAGATAGCCAACACCCAGAAAAACACCCCGAGAAAGACACACCCCAAAAAACAATCCCCAGAAAGACACACCACAAGAAAGACAACCCACAGAAAGACACCCCAGAAAGTCACCCCCCAGAAAGACACACCCCAGAATGACACAGCCCAGAAAGACAACCACCAGAAAGACACACCCCAGAAAGACATACCCTGGAAAGACACCCCCAGAATGACACATCCAGAAAGGCACACCCCAGAAAGACACCCCCGATAGACAACCCCATAAAGACAACCCCAGATAGACAACCCCAGAATGATACACCCCAGAATGACACCCCCAGAAAGACACCCCTCAGAAACACACCCCCAGAAAGACAAATCCCAGAAAGACACCACCCCAGAAAGACTCACCCCACAAAGACACCCCCCAGAAATACACCCCCAGAAAGACACCCCCAGAAAGACACCCACCAGAAAGATACCCTCAGGAAGACACCCCCCAGAAAGTCACACCACCAGAAAGATACCCCCCAGAAAGACAAACCCCAGAAAGACACCCCCCAGAAAGACATCCACCAGAAAGACTACCCCAGAAAGACACACCCCATAAAGAAACACCCCAGACAGACTCACCCCGAGAAAGACACCATCAGAAAGACACACACCAGAAAGAAACCCCCCTGAAAGACACCGTTCAGATAGACAACCCCCAGAAAGTCAAACCCCAGAAAGTCATACCCCAGAAAGTCTCCCCCAAGAAAGACACCCTCCAGATAGACAACCCCCAGAAAGACACCCCCCAGAAAGTCACCCGCCCAGAAAGACACTCCCTAGAAAGACCCCCCGCAAAAGACACCCCCAGAAAGACACACCACAGAAAGACGCACCCCAGAAAGACACCTGGGAAAGACACCCGCCAAATAATACTCCCCAGAAAGACACGCTCCCAGAAAGACACACCCGAGAAAGGCACCCCGCAGAAAGACACACCCCAGAAAGACACCCCCAGAAAGACACCCCAGAAAGACACCCCCCAGAAAGGCACACCCCAGAAAGACACACTCCCAGAAAGACACACAATTCACAATTCACAATTCAAATCGCTTTATTGGCATGATAAGTTACATCCTATGTTGCCAAAGCATCAAAATACATTTATGGTTTAGCACATAAACGCAGTTCTATTCATACAGTGTATAAACAGGTATCTCCCTGAGTGTATAAATATACATTCGCATTGTTTATATATATTCTTTTCTCAGTTTACTGGTTGTCCCTCTGTTCATGGCAAGCTGTAACATAGTGTGCCGCCAGTGTTATACAGCTTCTCTCCTCTCCCAGTAGGAATGGGAGTTTTTGGTTGTCATTCAGATTTCTGAAATCAGGGCATATTTGTGAGAATTTTTGGTAGAAATTCTCCCTGATGCCCTGATATTTTCCACAAGCTGTGAGGAAGTGCATCTCTGTCTCCACCACTCCCTGACTGCAGTGAGAGCATATCCTGTCCTCTCTTGGCAGCCTGGTCTGCCTGTGTCTGCCTTTTTCGATCGCTAGGCTATGTTCGCTAAGTCTGTACCTTGTCAAGGTTCTTCTCAGTTTGTTATTCTTTACCATGGTCAGGTAATCAGCTATGTTGTATTGTCTGTTTAGGGCCAAGTAGCAATTGAGTTTGCTTTGGGTTTTTGTTGTTTCTGCCCAATATGTCAGATATTTTTCCTTTTGCTTAGCGACAATTGTGTTGGGTCGAATTCTTTGTGTTACCCTGTCACTGTCCTGGGGCTGGTTATTGTTAGTATTGTTAGTAGTTACTTCACTGAGTCCCAGGACTAGTTGACTGAGGGTATTCTTCTTTATGGTCAGCTCTTGACATTTCAGGGCGTCGTAGTGATAGCATTGGGGATTGCTCATTTGTAGGTGATTCCAAAATTTGGTGGCTCTTTTTTGGATAGTGATTATTAATGGATATTGGCCTAGTTCCGCCCTGCATGCATTGTTTACTGTTTTCCTTTGAGTCCGGAGGATACTTTTACAGAATTCTGCATGTAGGATCTCAATTGGGTGTTTGTCCCATTTTGCAAATTCTTGTTGAGTTAGCGGTCCCCAGACCTCACTGCCATAGAGTGCAATTGGTTCAATTACTGATTTGAAAATTTTGAGCCAAATGCTAATTGGGATTTCTATTTGGATTGATTTTTTGATGGCATAGAAAGCCCTTCTTGCTTTCTCTTTCAGTTCATTCACAGCCAGTTTGAAGTTTCCCGTAGAACTGATTTTTAAGCCCAAGTATGTGTAGTTAGTGGTTTGTTCAATTTTGGTTGTTCCTACTGTGAAATTTATTTTGGGTCCCTGATGTTTGGATCTTTGCTGGAACACAAGGACTTTGGTTTTTTGGGGATTTATTGTCAGGGCCCAAGTCTGGCAGTACGACTCCAGCAGGTCCAGGTTTTGCTGTAGCCCCTCTTTAGTAGGTGACAGCAGAACCAGGTCGTCTGCATAGAGGAGGAATTTAACCTTGGATTCATATAGGGTGAGGCCGGGTGCTGTAGATTGTTCAAGTAGTTTTGGCAATCCATTTATGTAAATATTAAAGAGTGTCGGTGAGATTGGCGAGCCCTGCGTCACCCCCCGCCCCTGTGGGAAGTATTTTGTTTGTTTGTCTCCAATTTTAACTGCACATTTGCTGTTTGTATACATTGATTTAATTACATCATATGTTTTCCCTCCTACCCCACTTTCGATAAGTTTCAGGAATAAACCGTCATGCCAGATGGAGTCGAAAGCCTTCTGGAAATCTACAAAGCATGCGTAGATTTTGCTTTTGTTATGGTGAACGTGTTTGTCAATTAGGGTCTGTAGGGTGAAGATATGATCGGATGTTCTATAGTTTGGCAGGAATCCAATTTGGCTTTTACTCAAGACATTGTGCTCCTCAAGGAAGTTTATAAGTCTTTTGTTTATGATGCTACAGAATACCTTCCCCAGGTTACTGTTTACACAGACGCCTTGATAGTTGTTTGGGTCGATTTTGTCCCCACTTTTGTATATGGGCGTTATGAGTCCTTTGTTCCAGATATCAGGGAAATAACCGACACTCAGAACCAAGTTGAAGAGTTTTAGGATAGCCAGTTTCATTTTGTTGTCTGTGTGTTTAATCATCTCGTTTAGTATGCCGTCTGTCCCGCAGGCTTTTCCTGGTCGCAGGTCCTTGAGTTTTTCAAGAAGTTCTTTTTCTGTTATTATGGCGTCCAGCGGGTTTTGGTTACCTTTTATGGCCATTTCTAGCTTTTCCAGTTTTTTGCATATTTGGTGTTGCTCTGGTCTTAGTGTGTTTTTCTGGTATAAGTTTTCAAAGTGATTTACCCATGTGTCCCCATTTTGAATGGCCAAATCGTCGTGTTGTTTTTTGTGTAGTGTTTTCAGGTTTTCCCAGAAACAATTGGAATCAATGGATTCCTCCATGGAGCTGAGTGTATTCTTAATATATTGCTCTTTTTTGGTTCTGAGTGTGTTTCTGTATTGTATTAGTGTCTGACAATAAGTAAGGCGTAGTTCCTCGTTTTCTGGATGTCTGTGTTTTTGGTTTGATATTTTTCTAAGTTTTTTCCTCATGTTATGGCAATCTCGGTCAAACCATTTTTCATAGTTTTTTGTTTTGGGTTTGTTCTTGCGAGCTTTCAAGTTTGCATTTGTTGCCAAATTATCAAAAATATTGTTTAGTTTACTAACTGCCCGGTTTACGCCTTCTTTATTGTGAGTGTATATGTTATCCAGAAAGGTGTCTAAGAGAGCTTGAGTTGATGCATTGCTAATTGTTTTCTGGTATTTTTCCGTGTCGTTTTTGGCCCATCTGTATGATTTTTTGGTGTTGTACAGTTTACTGGGTTGTGTTTCTATGTTGTTTGTTTCTGTCTTTTTGAGGAACATAGTAATTTGACTGTGATCTGACAGTGTTGTTTGTGGTTTGACTGTGAATGCTCTGAAAGAGGATGGGTCTAAGTCTGTAATCATATAGTCTACTGTGCTGCAGCCAAGAGGTGAGCAATAGGTCGATCTTCCTAGGAGGTCTCCTATGAACCTACCATTGACAATGTACAGACCCAGGTTTCGACAGAGCTGTAGTAGCTGTTTTCCGTTGGTATTTGACTGCTTGTCGCAGTTATGCCTGTATGGAAGGGAAGGGATGTCAAAGTGGTTATTCCCGAAAACATAATTGTTTCCCTGATTATTGGTGAAGTCTGGTTCTTCGCCCGTTCTTGAATTGAGGTCCCCACAGATCAACACGTTCCCCTGGGCCTGGTATTGGATAATTTCCCCCTCCATGTTGGAGAAGGTGTCCTCTTTAAAGTACGGGGAATCAATTGGAGGGATATAAAGTGCGCAAATGTAAACATCTTGGGTGTTTGAGATAATCTCCCTCTCAAGTTTGAGCCACATATGGTTTTCGCCCTTTTTTATAAATTTGATGTAATTCTTAAGTTCTGTTTTAAACCAGATCAGTATGCCTCCGGAGTCTCTGCCTTGGGTTACACTTGGTAATTTATTGGAGGGCACCACCAGCTCAGTGTACCCTTGGGGACAGCCAGTGTGTCCTTTTCCTTTATACCAAGTTTCCTGTAAAATGATAATATCTAGGTCTTTAGTTTCATCTATGAACTCTGGGGTCCTACTTTTCACTTCTCGCAGTGAAGAGCGTAGACCTTGGATATTCCAGGTCAAAATATATAAGGATTTCATGTTAAGTTTGATCTTTTACTATGATAGGTTAAAGAGTGGTACGTGTTTGTCGTGTCTAAGTGTGGGAAAAAAAAGATCACATCAGTTGTCTACAAAAGTTAATACAATTTGGTTACAGTTCTTTCTATTAATTAGTCCTTGATCCATAAGGCGGAAGTAGATGCTGCTGCACATCTGCTTATTGTCTCTTAATGGATTGTTTCTGTCTGAGGTATTGCGTACGTCCTGTGCATCTCTCCCTCTGTCTGGCTGGGAGCAGTCCTATTCCCCTGTGGGACAGGAGTGGTGCAGGTCTGACATTGTTGTTTTGCATGGGGATCCTCTCTGGTCTCGGTTGGTGTGTTGGTGGTCCTTGTAGTGTTCCTGATATGTACCCCGCTGATCTCTGGTGGTCGGGGGGGGGTCCTCTTGGAGTCTGGGTATGGACCCGGTTAAAAGCGACGTCCTTCAGGGCTTTAGCAAGGATCGATATTCTTTGCCTTTGGATGTGGACGTGGTCGTAAAGACATTCCTCATCGAGGGTGGGGTGTTGGGCCAGGTGTACGTTGACACACTCCCAGAAAGACACCCACCAGAAAGACACCCCCCCAGAAAGAAAACCTCAGGAAGACACACCCCAGAAAGTCACCTCACCAGAAAGATACCCCCCAGAAAGACAAACCCCAGAAGGACACCCCCCAGAAAGACAACCCCCAGAAAGAAACCCCCCATAAAGACAACCCAGAAAGACACCCCCAAGAAAGACACCCTCCAGGTAGACAACCCCCAGAAAGACACGCCCCAGAAAGTCACCCGCCCAGAAAGACACTCCCTAGAAAGACCCCCCGCAAAAGACACCCCCAGGAAGACACACCACAGAAAGGCACACCCCAGAAAGAAACCCTGGGAAAGACACAAGCCAAATAACACTCCCCAGAAAGACACGCTCCCAGAAAGACAGCCCCCAGAAAGACACAACCCAGAAAGACACCCCGCAGAAAGTCACACCCACAGAAAGATACCCCCAGAAAGACACCCCCCGATAGAGAATCTCCAGAAAGACAACCCCCAGAAGGACAACTCCCAGAAAGACACCCCCCCAGAAAGACTCACCCCAGAAAGACACCCTCCAGATAGACATCCCCCAGAAAGACCCCCCCAGAAACACACCCCCAGAAAGACAACCCACAGAAAGACACCCCAGAAAGTTAACCGCCAGAAAGACACACCCCAGAATGACACAGCCCAGAAAGACAACCTCCAGATAGACACACCCCAGAAAGACAACTCCCAGAAAGTCCCCCCAGAAAGACACCCCCAGAAAGACACCACCCAGAAAGACACCACCCAGAAAGACACCCCCAGAAAGACACCACCAGATAGACAACCCCAGAAAGAAACCCCAGAAAGACACCCCCCAAAAAGACACACATCAGAAAGACACAATCCCAGAACGACACCCCCAGAAAGAAACCCTCCCCAGAAAGACAACCCCCAGAAAGGCACCCTCCAGACAGACAACACCCAGAATGACACCCCGAGAAAGATAACCCCCAAAAAACACTCACCAGAAAGACACCCCCCCAGAAAGGCATCCCACAGAAAGACAATCCGGAAAGACAACCCGCAGAAAGACACCAACCAGAAAGACACCCCCCAGAAAGACAACCTCCAGATAGACAACCCCCAGAAAGACACCCCCCAGAAAGTCACCCACCCAGAAAATCACTCCCTAGAATGACCCCTCGCAAAAGACACCCGCAGGAAGACGCACCACAGAAAGACGCACCCCAGAAAGACACCCCGGGAAAGACACCCGCCAAAAAACACTCCCCAGAAAGACACGCTTCCAGAAATACAACCCCCAGAAAGGCACACCCAGAAAGACAGCCCCCAGAAAGACACACCCCAGAAAGACACCCTGCAGAAAGACACAGCCCAGAAAGACGCCTAGAAAGAAATCCCCCAGAAAGACCCCCCCAGAAAGACACCCCCAGAAAGACACCACCCAGAAAGACACCACCCAGAAAGACACCCCCAGAAAGACACCCCCAGAAAGACACTCCCCAAAATGACACACACAAGAAAGAAACAATCCCATAAAGATACCACAGAAATAAACCCCCCCCAGAAAGACAGCCCACAGAAAGACACACTCCAGATAGACAACACCCAGAAAGACACCCCGAGAAAGACACCCCCCAAAAAACAATCCCCAGAAAGACACCCCACAAGAAAGACAACCCACAGAAAGACACCCAGAAAGTCACACCCCAGAAAGACACACCCCAGAATGACACAGCCCAGAAAGACAACCACTAGAAAGACACACCCCAGAGAGACATACCCTAGAAAGACACCCCCAGAATGACACCCCCAGAATGGCACACCCCAGAAAGACACCCCCCGATAGACAACCCCAGAAAGACAACCCCAGATAGACAACCCCAGAATGATACACCCCAGAAAGACACCCCCAGAAAGACACCCCTCAGAAATACACCCCCAGAAAGACAAATCCCAGAAAAACAATTCACAATTCACAATTCACAATTCAAATGGCTTTATTGGCATGATAAGTTACATCTTATGTTGCCAAAGCATCAAAATACATTTATGGTTTACCACATAAACGCAGTTCTATTCATACAGTGTATAAACAGGTATATCCCTGAGTGTATAAATATACATTTGCATTGTTTATATATATTCTTTTCTTAGTTTACTGGTTGGCTCTCTGTTCATGGCAAGCTGTAACATAGCGTGCCGCCAGTGTTATACAGCTTCTCTCATCTCCCAGTAGGAATGGGAGTTTTTGGTTGTCATTCAGATTTCTGAAATCAGGGCATATTTGTGAGAATCTTTGGTAGAAATTCTCCCTGATGTCCTGATATTTTCCACAAGCTGTGAGGAAGTGCATCTCTGTCTCCACCACTCCCTGACTGCAGTGCGAGCATATCCTGCCCTCTCTTGGCAGCCTGGTCTGCCTGTGTCTGCCTTTTTCGATCGCTAGGCTATGTTCGCTAAGTCTGTACCTTGTCAAGGTTCTTCTCAGTTTGTTATCCTTTACCATGGTCAGGTAATCAGCTATGTTGTATTGTCTGTTTAGGGCCAAGTAGCAATTGAGTTTGCTTTGGGTTTTTGTTGTTTCTGCCCAATATGTCAGATATTTTTCCTTTTGCTTAGCGACGATTGTGTTGGGTCGAATTCTTTGTGTTACCCTGTCACTGTCCTGGGGCTGGTTATTGTTAGTATTGTTAGTAGTTACTTCACTGAGTCCCAGGACTAGTTGACTGAGGGTATTCTTCTTTATGGTCAGCTCTTGGCATTTCAGGGCGTCGTAGTGATAGCATTGGGGATTGCTCATTTGTAGGTGATTCCAAAATTTGGTGGCTCTTTTTTGGATAGTGATTATTAATGGATATTGGCCTAGTTCCGCCCTGCATGCATTGTTTACTGTTTTCCTTTGAGTCCGGAGGATACTTTTACAGAATTCTGCATGTAGGATCTCAATTGGGTGTTTGTCCCATTTTGCAAATTCTTGTTGAGTTAGCGGTCCCCATACCTCACTGCCATAGAGTGCAATTGGTTCAATTACTGATTTGAAAATTTTGAGCCAAATGCTAATTGGGATTTCTATTTGGATTGATTTTTTGATGGCATAGAAAGCCCTTCTTGCTTTCTCTTTCAGTTCATTCACAGCCAGTTTGAAGTTTCCCGTAGAACTGATTTTTAAGCCCAAGTATGTGTAGTTAGTGGTTTGTTCAATTTTGGTTGTTCCTACTGTGAAATTTATTTTGGGTCCCTGATGTTTGGATCTTTGCTGGAACACAAGGACTTTGGTTTTTTGGGGATTTATTGTCAGGGCCCAAGTCTGGCAGTACGACTCCAGCAGGTCCAGGTTTTGCTGTAGCCCCTCTTTAGTAGGTGACAGCAGAACCAGGTCGTCTGCATAGAGGAGGAATTTAACCTTGGATTCATATAGGGTGAGGCCGGGTGCTGTAGATTGTTCAAGTAATTTTGCCAATCCATTTATGTAAATATTAAAGAGTGTCGGTGAGATTGGCGAGCCCTGCGTCACCCCCCGCCCCTGTGGGAAGTATTTTGTTTGTTTGTCTCCAATTTTAACTGCACATTTGTTGTTTGTATACATTGATTTAATTACATCATATGTATTTATGATTACAAAAACACCCCCCCAGAAAGACTCACCCCACAAAGACACACCCCAGATAGACACCCCTAGAAAGACACCCCCAGAAAGACACCCACCAGAAAGACACCCACCAGAAAGACACCCCCCCAGAAAGAAAACCTCAGGAAGACACACCCCAGAAAGTCACCTCACCAGAAAGATACCCCCCAGAAAGACAAAGCCCAGAAAGACACCCCCAGAAAGACACCCCCCAGAAAGACATCCACCAGAAAGACTACCCCAGAAAGACACACCCCATAAAGAGACACCCCAGACAGACTCATCCCCAGAAAGACACCACCAGAAAGACACACACCAGAAGGACTCCCCCAAGAAAGACACCCTCCAGGTAGACAACCCCCAGAAAGACACGCCCCAGAAAGTCACCCGCCCAGAAAGACACTCCCTAGAAAGACCCCCTGCAAAAGACACCCCCAGGAAGACACACCACAGAAAGGCACACCCCAGAAAGACACCCTGGGAAAGACACAAGCCAAATAACACTCCCCAGAAATACACGCTCCCAGAAAGACAGCCCCCAGAAAGACACAACCCAGAAAGACACCCCGCAGAAAGTCACACGCACAGAAAGATACCCCCAGAAAGACACCCCCCAATAGAGAATCTCCAGAAAGACAACCCCCAGAAGGACAACTCCCAGAATGACACCCCCCCAGAAAGACTCACCCCAGAAAGACACCCTCCAGATAGACATCCCCCAGAAAGACCCCCCCAGAAACACCCCCCAGAAAGACAACCCACAGAAAGACACCCCAGAAAGTTAACCGCCAGAAAGACACACCCCAGAATGACACAGCCCAGAAAGACAACCACCAGATAGACTCAGCCCAGAAAGACATACCCCAGAAAGACACCCCCAGAATGATACCCCCAGAAAGGCAAACCCCAGAAAGACACCCCCGATAGACAACCCCAGATAGACAACCCCAGAATGATACACCCCAGAAAGACACCCCCAGAAAGACACACCCCAGAAAGACACCCCCAGAAAGACACCCCCAGAAAGACACCCACAAGAAAGACACCCCCCCAGAAAGACACCCTCAGCAAGACATCCCAGAAAGTCACCCCACCAGAAAGATACCCCCCAGAAAGACAAACCCCAGAAAGACACCCCCCAGAAAGATATCCACCAGAAAGACAACACCCAGAAAGACACCCTGCAGAACGACACACCCCAGAAAGACGCCCCCAAAAAGACAACCCCCAGAAAGACACCCTGAGAAAGACACCCCCAGAAAGACAGCTCCCAGAAAGGCACCCCCAGAAAGATACCCTCAGAAAGACAACCCCAGAAAGACACCCCAGAAAGACACCCGCCAAAAAACATTCCCCAGAAAGACATGCTTCCAGAAAAACAACCCGCAGAAAGACACACCCAGAAAGACAGCCCCCAGAAAGACACACCCCAGAAAGACACCCCACAGAAAGACACCCCACAGAAAGACACACCCCAGAAAGACAATTCCCAGAAAGACCCCATACAAAGACACACCCAGAAAGACACCACTCAGAAAGACACCCCCAGAAAGACACCCCCAGATAGACAACCCCAGAAAGACACCCCAGAAAGACACCCCACAAAATGACACGCACCAGAAAGACACAATCCCAGAACGATACCCCCAGAAAGAAACCCTCCCCAGAAAGACAACCCCCAGAAAGACACCCTCCAGACAGACACCACCCAGAAAGACACCCCGAGAAAGACAACCCCCAAAAAACACTCCCCAGAAAGACACCCCCCGAAAAAGGCATCCCCCAGAAAGACAATCCAGAAAGGTAAACGCAGAAAGACACCCACCAGAAAGACACCCCCCAGAAAGACACCCTCCAGATAGACAACCCCCAGAAAGACACCCCCCAGAAAGTCACCCGCCCAGAAAGGCACTCCCTAGAATGACCCCCCGCAAAATACACCCCCAGGAAGACACACCACAGAAAGACGCACCCCAGAAAGACACCCTGGAAAGACACCCGCCAAAAAACACTCCCCAGAAAGACACGCTTCCAGAAATACAACCCCCAGAAAGACACACCCAGAAAAACGCCACCAGAAAGAAAACCCCAGAAAGACACCCCCAGAAAGATACCCCCAGAAAGACACCACCCTGAAAGACACCCCCAGAAAGACACCCCAGAAAGACAACCCCCAAAATGACACACACCAGAAAGAAACAATCCCAGAAAGATACCACAGAAATAAACCCCCCCAGAAAGACAGCCCCCAGAAAGACACCCTCCAGATAGACAACACCCAGAAAGACACCCCGAGAAAGACACCCCCCAAAAAACAATCCCCAGAAAGACACAATTCACAATTCACAATTCAAATCGCTTTATTGGCATGATAAGTTGCATCTTATGTTGCCAAAGCATCAAAATACATTTATGGTTGAGCACATAAACTCAGTTCTATTCATACAGTGTATAAACAGGTATATGCCTGAGTGTATAAATATACATTCGCATTGTTTATATATATTCTTGTCTTAGTTTACTGGTTGTCCCTCTGTTCATGGCAAGCTGTAACATAGTGTGCCGCCAGTGTTACACAGCTTCTCTCCTCTCCCAGTAGGAATGGGAGTTTTTGGTTGTCATTCAGATTTCTGAATTCAGGGCATATTTGTGAGAATTTTTGGTAGAAATTCTCCCTGATGTCCTGATATTTTCAACAGGCTGTGAGGAAGTGCATCTCTGTCTCCACTACTCCCTGACTGCAGTGAGAGCATATCCTGTCTTCTCTTGGCAGCCTGGTCTGCCTGTGTCTGCCTTTTTCGATCGCTAGGCTATGTTCGCTAAGTCTGTACCTTGTCAAGGTTCTTCTCAGTTTGTTACCCTTTACCATGGTCAGGTAATCAGTTATGTTGTATTGTCTGTTTAGGGCCAAGTAGCAATTGAGTTTGCTTTGGGTTTTTGTTGTTTCTGCCCAATATGTCAGATATTTTTCCTTTTGCTTAGCGACGATTGTGTCCAGAAAGTCACCCCAGAGAAAGACACACCCCAGAATGACACAGCCCAGAAAGACAACCACCAGAAAGACACACCTCAGAAAGACATACCCTAGAAAGACACCCCCAGAATGACACCCCCAGAAAGGCACACTCCAGAAAGACACCCCCCGATAGACAACCCCAGAAAGACACCTCCAGGGAGACAAGACCAAGAAAGACACCCCGAGAAATACAGCCCCCACAAAACACTCCCCAGAAAGACACCACCACAGAAATACAACCCCCAGAAAGATACCCCAGAAAGTCACCCCGCAGAAAGACACCCCAGAAAGACACACCCACAGAAAGACACCCGCAGAAAGACACCCCCCCGATAGACAATCTCCAGAAAGACAACCCCCAGAAAGACAACCCCAGATAGACAACCCCAGAAAGATACATCCCAGAAAGACACCACCAGAGAGACACCCCCCAGAAAGACAGCCCCCAGAAAGACAACTCCCAGAAAGACACCCCCCCAGAAAGACTCACCCCAGAAAGACACCCTCCAGATAGACATCCCCCAGAAACACCCCCCCAGAAACACACCCCCAGAAAGACAACCCACAGAAAGACACCCCAGAAAGTTAGCCCCCAGAAAGACACACCCCAGAATGACACAGCCCAGAAAGACAACCACCAGAAAGATACACCCCAGAAACACATACCCTAGAAAGACACCCCCAGAATGACACCCCCAGAAAGGCACACCCCAGAAAGACACCCCCAGATAGACAACCCCAGATAGACAACCCCAGAATGATACACCCCAGAAAGACACCCCCAGAAAGACACCCCTCAGAAATACACCCCCAGAAAGACAAATCCCAGAAAGACACCCCCCAGAAAGACTCACCCCACAAAGACGCACCCCACAAAGACACACCCCACAAAGACACCCCCAGAAAGACACCCCCAGAAAGACATCCACCAGAAAGACACCCCCCCGAAAAAACACCCTCAGGAAGACACACCCCAGAAAGTCACCCCACCAGAAAGATACCCCCCAGAAAGACAAACCCCAGAAAGACACCCCCCAGAAAGACACCCCCCAGAATGTCACCCGCCCAGAAAGACACTCCCTAGAAAGACCCCCCGCAAAAGACACCCCCAGGAAGACACACCACAGAAAGACGCACCCCAGAAAGACACCCCGGGAAAGACACCCACCAAAAAACACTCCCCAGGAAGACACGCTTCCAGAAATACAACACCCAGAAAGACACACACAGAAAGACAGCCCCCAGAAAGACACACCCCAGAAAGACACCCTGCAGAAAGACACAGCACAGAAAGACGCCCCCAGAAAGACAACCCCCAGAAAGACCCCCCAGAAAGACACCCCCAGAAATACACCACCCAGAAAGACACCCCCAGAAAGACACCCCAGAAAGACACACCCCAAAATGACACACACAAGAAAGAAACAATCCCAGAAAGATACCACAAAAATAAACCTCCCCCAGAAAGACCACCCCCAGAAAGACACCCTCCAGATAGACAACACCCAGAAAGACACCCCGAGAAAGACACCCCACAAAAAACAATCCCCAGAAAGACACCCCACAAGAAAGACAACCCACAGAAAGACACCCCAGAAAGTCACACCCCGGAAAGACACCCCCAGAATGACACCCCCAGAAAGGCACACCCCAGAAAGACACCCCCCGATAGACAACCCCAAAAAGACAACCCCAGATAGACAACCCCAGAATGATACACCCCAGAAAGACACCCCCAGAAAGACACCACTCAGAAATACACCCCCAGAAAGACAAAGCCCAGAAAGACACCACCCCAGAAAGAATCACCCCAAAAAGACACCCCCCAAAAAACAATCCCCAGAAAGACACAATTCACAATTCACAATTCAAATCGCTTTATTGGCATGATAAGTTGCATCTTATGTTGCCAAAGCATCAAAATACATTTATGGTTGAGCACATAAACTCAGTTCTATTCATACAGTGTATAAACAGGTATATGCCTGAGTGTATAAATATACATTCGCATTGTTTATATATATTCTTGTCTTAGTTTACTGGTTGTCCCTCTGTTCATGGCAAGCTGTAACATAGTGTGCCGCCAGTGTTACACAGCTTCTCTCCTCTCCCAGTAGGAATGGGAGTTTTTGGTTGTCATTCAGATTTCTGAATTCAGGGCATATTTGTGAGAATTTTTGGTAGAAATTCTCCCTGATGTCCTGATATTTTCAACAGGCTGTGAGGAAGTGCATCTCTGTCTCCACTACTCCCTGACTGCAGTGAGAGCATATCCTGTCTTCTCTTGGCAGCCTGGTCTGCCTGTGTCTGCCTTTTTCGATCGCTAGGCTATGTTCGCTAAGTCTGTACCTTGTCAAGGTTCTTCTCAGTTTGTTACCCTTTACCATGGTCAGGTAATCAGTTATGTTGTATTGTCTGTTTAGGGCCAAGTAGCAATTGAGTTTGCTTTGGGTTTTTGTTGTTTCTGCCCAATATGTCAGATATTTTTCCTTTTGCTTAGCGACGATTGTGTCCAGAAAGTCACCCCAGAGAAAGACACACCCCAGAATGACACAGCCCAGAAAGACAACCACCAGAAAGACACACCTCAGAAAGACATACCCTAGAAAGACACCCCCAGAATGACACCCCCAGAAAGGCACACTCCAGAAAGACACCCCCCGATAGACAACCCCAGAAAGACACCTCCAGGGAGACAAGACCAAGAAAGACACCCCGAGAAATACAGCCCCCACAAAACACTCCCCAGAAAGACACCACCACAGAAATACAACCCCCAGAAAGATACCCCAGAAAGTCACCCCGCAGAAAGACACCCCAGAAAGACACACCCACAGAAAGACACCCGCAGAAAGACACCCCCCCGATAGACAATCTCCAGAAAGACAACCCCCAGAAAGACAACCCCAGATAGACAACCCCAGAAAGATACATCCCAGAAAGACACCACCAGAGAGACACCCCCCAGAAAGACAGCCCCCAGAAAGACAACTCCCAGAAAGACACCCCCCCAGAAAGATTCACCCCAGAAAGACACACTCCAGATAGACATCCCCCAGAAACACCCCCCCAGAAACACACCCCCAGAAAGACAACCCACAGAAAGACACCCCAGAAAGTTAGCCCCCAGAAAGACACACCCCAGAATGACACAGCCCAGAAAGACAACCACCAGAAAGATACACCCCAGAAACACATACCCTAGAAAGACACCCCCAGAATGACACCCCCAGAAAGGCACACCCCAGAAAGACACCCCCAGATAGACAACCCCAGATAGACAACCCCAGAATGATACACCCCAGAAAGACACCCCCAGAAAGACACCCCTCAGAAATACACCCCCAGAAAGACAAATCCCAGAAAGACACCCCCCAGAAAGACTCACCCCACAAAGACACACCCCACAAAGACACACCCCACAAAGACACCCCCAGAAAGACACCCCCAGAAAGACATCCACCAGAAAGACACCCCCCCGAAAAAACACCCTCAGGAAGACACACCCCAGAAAGTCACCCCACCAGAAAGATACCCCCCAGAAAGACAAACCCCAGAAAGACACCCCCCAGAAAGGCATCCCCCAGAAAGACAATCCAGAAAGACAACCCGCAGAAAGACACCCACCAGAAAGACACCCCCCAGAATGTCACCCGCCCAGAAAGACACTCCCTAGAAAGACCCCCCGCAAAAGACACCCCCAGGAAGACACACCACAGAAAGACGCACCCCATAAAGACACCCCGGGAAAGACACCCACCAAAAAACACTCCCCAGGAAGACACGCTTCCAGAAATACAACCCCCAGAAAGACACACCCAGAAAGACAGCCCCCAGAAAGACACACCCCAGAAAGACACCCTGCAGAAAGACACAGCACAGAAAGACGCCCCCAGAAAGACAACCCCCAGAAAGACCCCCCAGAAAGACACCCCCAGAAATACACCACCCAGAAAGACACCCCCAGAAAGACACCCCAGAAAGACACACCCCAAAATGACACACACAAGAAAGAAACAATCCCAGAAAGATACCACAAAAATAAACCTCCCCCAGAAAGACCACCCCCAGAAAGACACCCTCCAGATAGACAACACCCAGAAAGACACCCCGAGAAAGACACCCCACAAAAAACAATCCCCAGAAAGACACCCCACAAGAAAGACAACCCACAGAAAGACACCCCAGAAAGTCACACCCCGGAAAGACACCCCCAGAATGACACCCCCAGAAAGGCACACCCCAGAAAGACACCCCCCGATAGACAACCCCAAAAAGACAACCCCAGATAGACAACCGCAGAATGATACACCCCAGAAAGACACCCCCAGAAAGACACCACTCAGAAATACACCCCCAGAAAGACAAAGCCCAGAAAGACACCACCCCAGAAAGAATCACCCCAAAAAGACACCCCCCAGAAATACACCCCCAGAAAGACACCCCCAGAAAGACACCCACCAGAAAGACACCCACCAGAAAGACACCCAGCAGAAAGACACACCCCCAGAAAGGCACCCTCAGGAAGACACACCCCAGAAAGTCACCCCACCAGATAGATACCCCCCAGAAAGACAAACCCCAGAAAGACACCTCCCAGAAAGACATCCACCAGAAAGACTACCCCAGAATGACACACCCCATAAAGAGACACCCCAGGAAGACTCACTCCCAGAAAGAAACCCCTCTGAAAGACAGCCTTCAGATAGACAACCTCCAGAAAGACAAACCCCAGAAAGTCTTACCCCAGAAAGACTCCCCCCAGAAGGACACCCCCCAGAAAGACAACCCCCAGAAAGAAACCCCCCATAAAGACAACCCAGAAAGACACCCCCAAGAAAGATACCCTCCAGATAGACAACCCCCAGAAAGACACCCTCCTGAAAGTCACCCGCCCAGAAAGACACTCCCTAGAAAGACCCCCTGCAAAAGACACCCCCAGAAAGACACACCACAGAAAGACGCACCCCAGAAAGACACCCTGGGAAAGACACCCGCCAAATAATACTCCCCAGAAAGACACACTCCCAGAAAGACAGCCCCCAGAAAGACACACCCCAGAAAGACACCCCCAGAAAGACACCCCCAGAAAGACACCCCCAGAAAGACACCCCCAGAAAGACACCCCCCAGAAAGGCACACCCCAGAAAGACACACTCCCAGAAAGACACACTCCCAGAAACAAACCCCCCCAGAAAGACAACCCCCTGAAAGACACTTCCAGATAGACAAGACCGAGAAAGACACCCCGAGAAATACAGCCTCCACAAAACACTCCCCAGAAAGACACCACCACAGAAATACAACCACCAGAATGATACCCCAGAAAGTCACCCCCCAGAAAGACACCCCAGAAAGACACTCCCAAAGAAAGACACCGCCAGAAAGACAACCCCGATAGACAATCTCCAGAAAAACAACCCCCAGAAAGACAACCCCAGATGGACAACCCCAGCAAGATACACCCCAGAAGGACAACCCAAAAGGTCACCCCCCAGAAAGACAGCCCCCAGATAGACATCCCCCAGAAAGACCCCCCCAGAAACACCCCCCCAGAAAGACAACCCACAGAAAGACACCCCAGAAATTTACCCCCCAGAAAGACACACCCCAGAATGACACAGCCCAGAAAGACAACCACCAGAAAGACACACCCCAGAAAGACATACCCTAGAAAGACACCCCCAGAATGACACCCCCAGAAAGGCACACCACAGAAAGACACCCCCGATAGACAACCCCAGATAGACAACCCCAGAATGATACACCCCAGAAAGACACCACCAGAAAGACACCCCTCAGAAATACACCCTCAGAAAGACACACCCCAGAAAGACACCCCCAGAAAGACACCCCCAGAAAGACACCCACCAGAAAGACACTCCCCCAGAAGGACACCCTCAGGAAGACACACCCCAGAAAGTCACCCCACCAGAAAGATACCCCCCAGAACGACAAACCTCAGAAAGGCACCCCCCAGAAAGATATCCACCAGAGAGACAACCCCCAGAAAGACACCCTGCAGAAGGACACACCCCAGAAAGACGCCCCCAGAAAGACAACCCCCAGAAAGACACCCTGAGAAAGACACCCCCAGAAAGACACCACCCAGAAAGACACCCCCAGGAAGACACCCTCAGAAAGACACCCTCAGAAAGACAACCCCAGAAAGACACCCCAGAAAGACACCCGCCAAAAAACATTCCCCAGAGAGACATGCTCCCAGAAAAACAACCCCCAGAAAGACACACCCAGAAAGTCACACCCCAGAAAGACACCACACAGAAAGACACACCCCTGAAAGTCACCCTCAGAAAGACAACCCCAGAAAGACACCCCAGAAAGACACCCACCAAAAAACATTCTCCAGAGAGACATGCTCCCTGAAAAACAACCCCCAGAAAGAGACACCCAGAAACACAGCCCCCAGAAAGTCACACCCCTGAAAGACACCCCACAGAAAGACACACCCCAGAAAGACGCCCCCAGAAAGACAACTCCCAGAAAGACCCCCCCAGAAAGACACCCCCAGAAAGACACCACCCAGAAAGACACCACCCAGAAAGACAACCCGAGAAAGACACCCCCAGATAGACAACCCCAGAAAGACACCCCAGAAAGACACCCCCCAAAAAGACACACACCAGAAAGACACAATCCCAGAACGACACCCCCAGAAAGAAACCCTCCACAGAAAGACAACCCTCAGAAAGACACCCTCCAGACAGACAACACCCAGAATGACACCCCGAGAAAGACAACCCCCAAAAAACACTCCCCAGAAAGACACCCCCCCAGAAAGGCATCCCACAGAAAGACAATCCAGAAAGACAACCCGCAGAAAGACACCCACCAGAAAGACACCCCACAGAAAGACACCCTCCAGATAGACAACCCCCAGAAAGACACCCCCCAGAAAGTCACCCACCCAGAAAGACACTCCCTAGAATGACCCCCCGCAAAAGACACCCGCAGGAAGACACACCACAGAAAGACGCACCCCAGAAAGACACCCTGGGAAAGACACCCGCCAAAAAACACTCCCCAGAAAGACACGCTTCCAGAAATACAACCCCCAGAAAGGCACACCCAGAAAGACAGCCCCCAGAAAGACACACCCCAGAAAGACACCGTGCAGAAAGACACAGCCCAGAAAGATGCCCCCAGAAAGAAAACCCCCAGAAAGACCCCCCAGAAAGACACCCCCAGAAAGACACCACCCAGAAAGACACCACCCAGAAAGATACCCCCAGAAAGACACCCCCAGAAAGACACCCCCCAAAATGACACACACAAGAAAGAAACAATCCCAGAAAGATACCACAGAAATAAACCCCCCCCAGAAAGACAGCCCACAGAAAGACACCCTCCAGATAGACAACACCCAGAAAGACACCCCGAGAAAGACACCCCCCAAAAAACAATCCCCAGAAAGACACCCCACAAGAAAGACAACTCCCTGAAAGACACCCAGAAAGTCACCCCCCAGAAAGATACACCCCAGAATGACACAGCCCAGAAAGACAACCACCAGAAAGACACACCCCAGAGAGACATACCCTAGAAAGACACCCCCAGAATGACACCCCCAGAATGGCACACCCCAGAAAGACACCCCCCGATAGACAACCCCAGAAAGACAACCCCAGATAGACAACCCCAGAATGATACACCCCAGAAAGACACCCCTCAGAAATACACCCCCAGAAAGACAAATCCCAGAAAAACACCCCCCCAGAAAGACTCACCCCACAAAGACACCCCCCAGATAGACACCCCGAGAAAGACACCCCCAGAAAGACACCCACCAGAAAGACACCCACCAGAAAGACACCCCCCAGAAAGACACCCTCTGGAAGACACACCCCAGAAAGTCACCCCACCAGAAAGTTACCCCCCAGAAAGAGAAACCCCAGAAAGACACCCCCAGAAAGAAAACCCCCAGAAAGACATCCACCAGAAAGACTACCCCAGAAAGACACACCCCATAAAGAGACACCCCAGACAGACTCACCCCCAGAAAGACACCACCAGAAAGACACACACCAGAAGGACTCCCCCCAGAAGGACACCCCCCAGAAAGACAACCCCCAGAAAGAAACACCCCATAAAGACAACCCAGAAAGACACCCCCAAGAAAGACACCCTCCAGGTAGACAACCCCCAGAAAGACACCCCCCAGAAAGTCACCCGCCCAGAAAGACACTCCCTAGAAAGACCCCCTGCAAAAGACACCCCCAGGAAGACGCACCACAGAAAGACACACCCCAGAAAGACACCCTGGGAAAGACACAAGCCAAATAACACTCCCCAGAAAGACACGCTCCCAGAAAGACAGCCCCCAGAAAGACACAACCCAGAAAGACACCCCGCAGAAAGTCACACCCACAGAAAGACAACCCCAGAAAGACGCCCCCCGATAGAGAATCTCCAGAAAGACAACCCCCAGAAGGACAACTCCCAGAAAGACACCCCCCCAGAAAGACTCACATTTCACAATTCACAATTCAAATCGCTTTATTGGCATGATACGGTACATCTTATGTTGCCAAAGCATCAAAATACATTTATGGTTGAACACATAAACGCGGTTCTATTCATACAGTTTATAAATATACATTCGCCTTGTTTGTATATATTCTTGTCTTAGTTTACTGGTTGTCCCTCTGTTCATGGCAAGCTGTAACATAGTGTGCCGCCAGTGTTACACAGCTTCTCTCCTCCCCCAGTAGGAATGGGAGTTTTTGGTTGTCATTCAGATTTCTGAATTCAGGGCATATTTGGGAGAATTTTTGGTAGAAATTCTCCCTGATGTCCTGATATTTCCCATAGGCTGTGAGGAAGTGCATCTCTGTCTCAACTACTCCCAGACTGCAGTGAGAGCATATCCTGTCTTCTCTTGCCAGCCTGGTTTGCCTGTGTCTGCCTTTTTCGATCGCTAGGCTATGTTCGCTAAGTCTGTACCTTGTCAAGGTTCTTCTCAGTTTGTTATCCTTTACCATGGTCAGGTAATCAGCTATGTTGTATTGTCTGTTTAGGGCCAAGTAGCAATTGAGTTTGCTTTGGGTTTTTGTTGTTTCTGCCCAATATGTCAGATATTTTTCCTTTTGCTTAGCGACGATTCACCCCAGAAAGACACCCTCCAGATAGACATCCCCCAGAAAGAACCCCCCAGAAACACACCCCCAGAAAGACAACCCACAGAAAGACACCCCAGAAAGTTACCCGCCAGAAAGACACACCCCAGAATGACACAGCCCAGAAAGACAACCACCAGATAGACACACCCCAGAAAGACATACCCCAGAAAGACACCCCCAGAATGACACCCCCAGAAAGGCACACCCTAGAAAGACACCCCCCGATAGACAACCCCAGATAGACAACCCCAGAATGATACACCCCAGAAAGACACCCCCAGAAAGACACCCCTCAGAAATACACCCCCAGAAAGACAAATCCCAGAAAGACACCCCCCAGAAAGGCTCACCCCACAAAGACACACCCCACAAAGACACCCCCAGAAAGACACCCCCCCAGAAAGACACCCTCAGGAAGACACATCCCAGAAAGTCACACCACCAGAAAGATACCCCCCAGAAAGACAAACCCCAGAAAGACACCCCCCAGAAAGATATCCACCAGAAAGACAACACCCAGAAAGACACCCTGCAGAAAGACACACCCCAGAAAGATGCCCCCAGAAAGACAACCCCCAGAAAGACACCCTGAGAAAGACAACCCCAGAAAGACACCACCCAGAAAGACACCCCCAGAAAGATACCCTCAGAAAGACAACCCCAGAAAGACACCCCAGAAAGACACGCGCCAAAAAACATTCCCCAGAAAGCCATGCTCCCAGAAAAACAACCCGCAGAAAGACACACCCAGAAAGACAGCCCCCAGAAAAACACACCCCAGAAAGAAACCCCACAGAAAGACACCCCACAGAAAGACACACCCCAGAAAGACAATTCCCAGAAAGACCCCATACAAAGACACCCCCAGAAAGACACCCCCAGATAGACAACCCCAGAAATACACCCCAGAAAGACACCCCACAAAATGACACGC
Organism: Somniosus microcephalus; assembly: GCF_052327205.1. NCBI lineage: Eukaryota > Metazoa > Chordata > Chondrichthyes > Squaliformes > Somniosidae > Somniosus > Somniosus microcephalus. The sequence goes on from NC_140991.1 coordinate 233,135,612, forward strand.
ACCAGAAAGACACAATCCCAGAACGATACCCCCAGAAAGAAACCCTCCCCAGAAAGACAACCCCCAGAAAGACACCCTCCAGACAGACAACACCCAGAAAGACACCCCGAGAAAGACAACCCACAAAAAACACTCCCCAGAAAGACACCCCCCGAAAAAGGCATCCCCCAGAAAGACAATCCAGAAAGATAACCGCAGAAAGACACCCACCAGAAAGACACCCCCCAGAAACACACCCTCCAGATAGACAACCCCCAGAAAGACACCCCCCAGAAAGTCACCCACCCAGAAAGACATTCCCTAGAATGACCCCCCACAAAAGACATCCCCAGGAAGACACACCACAGAAAGACGCACCCCAGAAAGACACCCCTGGAAAGACACCCGCCAAAAAGCACTCCCCAGAAAGACACGCTTCCAGAAATACAACCCCCAGAAAGACACACCCAGAAAGACGCCACCAGAAAGACACCCCCAGAAAGACACCACCCAGAAAGACACCCCCAGAAAGACACCCCAGAAAGACAACTCCCAAAATGACACACACAAGAAAGAAACAATCCCAGAAAGATACCACAGAAATAAACCCCCCAAGAAAGACAGCCCCCAGAAAGACACCCTCCAGATAGACAACACCCAGAAAGACACCCCGAGAAAGACACCCCCCAAAAAACAATCCCCAGAAAGACACACCACAAGAAAGACAACCCACCGAAAGAAACCCAGAAAGTCACCCCACAGAAAGACACACCCCAGAATGACACAGCCCAGAAAGAAAACCACCAGAAAGACGCACACCAGAAAGACATACCCTAGAAAGACCCCCCAGAATGACACCCCCAGAAAGGCACACCCCAGAAAGACACCCCCCGATAGACAACCCCAGAAAGACAGCCCCAGATAGACAACCCCAGAATGATACACCCGAGAAAGACATCACCAGAAAGACACCCCTCAGAAATACACCCACAGAAAGGAAAATCCCAGAAAGAAACCCCCCAGAAAGACTCACCCCACAACGACACCCCCAGAAAGACACCCCCAGAAAGACACCCCCAGAAAGACACCCACCAGAAAGACACCCCTAGAAAGACACCCCCAGAAAGACACCCATGAGAAAGACACCCACCAGAAAGACACCCCCCGAGAAAGACACCCTCAGGAAGACACACCCCAGAAAGTCACCCCACCAGAAAGATACCCCCCAGAAAGACAAACCCCAGAAAGACACCCCCAGAAAGACACCCCCCAGAAAGACATCCACCAGAAAGACTATCCCAGAAAGACACACCCCATAAAGAGACACACCAGAAAGAAACACCCCTGAAAGACACCCTTCAGATAGACAACCCCCAGAAAGACAAACCCCAGAAAGTCATACCCCAGAAAGACTCCCCCTAGAAGGACACGCCCCAGAAAGACAACTCCCAGAAAGAAACCCCCAATAAAGACAACCCAGAAAGACACCCCCAAGAAAGACACCCTCCAGGTAGACAACCCCCAGAAAGACACCCCCCAGAAAGTCACCCGCCCAGAAAGACACTCCCTAGAAAGACCCCCCGCAAAAGACACCCCCAGGAAGACACACCACAGAAAGACGCGCCCAAGAAAGACACCCTGGGAAAGACACCTGCCAAATAACACTCCCCAGAAAGACACGCTCCCAGAAAGACAGCCCCCAGAAAGACACACCCCAGAAAGACACCCCGCAGAAAGGCACACCCCAGAAAGACACCCCCAGAAAGACACCCCAGAAAGACACCTCCCAGAAAGTCACACCCCAGAAAGACACACTCCCAGAAAGACAAGACCGAGAAAGACACCCCGAGAAAGACAGCCCCCACAAAACACTCCCCAGAAAGACACCACCACAGAAATACAACCCGCAGAAAGATACCCCAGAAAGTCACCCCCCAGAAAGACACCCCAGAAAGTCACACCCACAGAAAGACACCCCAAGAAAGACACCCCCGATAGACAATCTCCAGAAAGACAATGCCCAGAATGACAACCCCAGATATACAACCCCAGAAAGATACACCCCAGATAGACACCCCCAGAAAGACAAATCCCAGAAAGAAACCCCCCAGAAAGACAGCCCCCAGAAAGACAACTCCCAGAAAGACACCCCCCCAGAAAGACTCACCCCAGAAAGACACCCTCCAGATAGACATCCCCCAGAAAGACCCCCCAGAAACACCCCCCCAGAAAGACAACCCACAGAAAGACACCCCAGAAAGTCACCCCCAGAAAGATACACCCCAGAATGACACAGCCCAGAAAGACAACCACCAGAAAGACACACCCCAGAAAGACATACCCTAGAAAGACACCCCCAGAATGACACCCCCAGGAAGGCACACCCCAGAAAGACACCCACCGATAGACAACCCCAGATAGACAACTCCAGAATGATACACCCCAGAAAGACACCCCCAGAAAGATACCCCTCAGAAATACACCCCCAGAAAGACAAATCCCATAAAGACACCCCCCCGAAAGACAAACCCCAGAAAGACACCCCCCAGAAAGATATCCACCAGAAAGACAACCCCCAGAAAGACACCCTGCAGAAAGACACACCCCAGAAAGACGCCCCCAGAAAGACAACCCCCAGAAAGACACCCTGAGAAAAGCACCCCCAGAAAGACACCACCCAGAAAGACACCCCCAGAAAGACACCCTCAGAAAGACAACCCCAGGAAGACACCCCAGAAAGACACGAGCCAAAAAACATTACCAGGAAAGACATGCTCCCAGATAAATAACCCCCAGAAAGACACACCCAGAAAGACAGCCCCCAGAAAGACACACCCCAGAAAGACACCCCACAGAAAGACTGCCCCAGAATGACGCCCCCAGAAGGAAAACTCCCAGAAACACCCCCCCAGAAAGACACCCCCAGAAAGACACACCCAGAAAGACAGCCCCCAGAAAGACACACCCCAGAAAGACACCCCACAGAAAGACACACCCCAGAATGACGCCCCCAGAAAGAAAACTCCCAGAAAGACACCCCCAGAAAGACCCCCCCAGAAAGGCACCACCCAGAAATATGCCTCCAGAAAGACACTCCCAGAAAGACAACCCCAGAAAGACACCCCAGAAAGGCACCCCCCAAAAAGACACACACCAGAAAGGCACAATCACAGAACGATACCCCCAGAAAGAAACCCTCCCCAGAAAGGCAACACCCAGAAAGACACCCTCCAGACTGACAACACCCAGAAAGACACCCCGAGATAGACAACCCCCAAAAAACACTCCCCAGTAAGACACCCCCCTAGAAAGGCATCCCCCAGAAAGACAATCCAGAAAGACAACCCGCAGAAAGGCACCCACCAGAAAGACACCCCCCAGAAAGACACCCTCCAGATAGACAACCCCCAGAAAGACACCCCCCAGAAAGTCACCCGCCCTGAAAGACACTCCCTAGAATGACCCCCCACAAGAGACACCCCCAGGAAGACACACCACAGAAAGACCCACCCCAGGAAGGCACCCCGGGAAAGACACCTGCCAAAAAACACTCCCCAGAAAGACACGCTTCCAGAAATACAACCCCCAGAAAGACCCCCCCAGAAAGACACCCCCAGAAAGGCACCAACCAGAAAGACAGCCCAGAAAGACACCCCAGTAAGACACCCCCCAAAATGACAAACACAAGAAAGAAACAATCCCAGAAAGATAACACAGTAATAAACCGCCCCCAGAAAGACAACCCCCAGAAAGACACCCTCCAGATAGACAACACCCAGAAAGACACCCCGAGAAAGACACTCCCCAAAAAACAATCCCCAGAAAGACACCCCACAAGAAAGACAACCCACAGAAAGACACCCCAGAAACTCACCCCCCAGAAAGACACATCCCAGAATGACACAGCCCAGAAAGACAACCACCAGAAAGACACACCCCAGAAAGACATACCCTAGAAAGACACCCCCAGAATGACACCCTCAGAAAGGCACACCCCAGAAAGACACCCCCCGATAGACAACCCCAGAAAGACAACCCCAGATAGACAACCCCAGAAAGATACACGCCAGAAAGACACCCCTCAGAAATACACCCCCAGAAAGACAAATCCCAGAAAGACAACACCAGTTAGACACCCCCAGAAAGACAACCCAGAAAGACACCCGGAGAAAGACAACCCCCAGAAAGACACACCTCAGAAAGACACACCCCAGACAGACACACTCCCAGAAAGATACACCCCAGAAAGAGACCCACAGAAAGATAACCCCCAGAAAGACACCCCCAAGAAAGACAACTCCCAGAAAGATAAACTGAGAAAGACTCCCCAGAAAGATAACCCCAGAAAGAGAAGCCCAGTAACACACTCCAGAAGGACATCCCCAGAAACAACCCCAGAATGATAACCCAGAAAGACATGCCCCAGAAAGACACATCCCAGAAAGACAACCCCTGAAAGATACACCCCAGAAATAAAACCCCAGAAAGATACCCCCCAGAAAGGCACACCCCAGAAAAACACGCGCAGAAAGACACCCCCCAGAAATATACCCCCAAGAAAGACAACCCCAGAAAGGCACCACCCAGAAAGACAACCCAGAAAGACACTCCCCTGAAAGACATCCCCCAGAAAGACAACCCCAGAAAGACACCTCCCAGAAAGACATCCCCCAGACAGACTAACCCCCAGAAAGACACCCCTAGAAAGACACCCACCAGAAAGACACCCCCCAGAAAGCCACCCTACAGGTAGACAACCCCCAGAAAGACAGCCCCCAAAAAGACAATCCCAGAAAGATACACCCCAGAAAGACACACACAGAAACAACCCCACATAAAGACACCCCCAGAAAGATACCCCCATAAAGATAACCCCAGAAAGACATCCCCCAGAAAGACAAACTCCAGGAAGTCAACCCCAGAAAGGCACCCCAGAAAGACAACCCCAGAAAGACACCCCCCAGAAAGACACCCCCAGAAAAACAGACCACTGAAAGTCACCCCCCAGAAATACATCACACAGAAAGATACCCCACTGAAAGACACCCCCCAGAAAGACACACCCCAGAAAGACACCCCCAGAAAGACACCCGCAGAAAGACAACACCAGAAAGACTATCACAGAAAGACACCCCAGAAAGACACCACCCAGAAAGACAACCCCAGAATGGCACCCCCAGAAAGACACCCCCAGAAAGACACGCCCCAGAAAGACACACCCCAGAAAGACACCACGCCAGAAAGACAGCGCCCCAGAAAGACAACCACCAGAAAGACACACTCCAGATAGACAACACCCAGAAAGAGACACCAAGAAAGACAGCCCGCAGAAAGACACACCCAGAAAGACACCCTGCAGAAAGAAACAACCCAGAAAGACTCCCCCAGAAAGACACCCTCCAGAAAGACACCCTCCAGAAAGACACACCCCAGACAGACACACTCCCAGAAAGAAACCCCCAGAAAGAAACCCCCCCAGAAATACAACCCCCAGAAATACTCCCTCCAGATAGACAAGACCCAGAAAGACACCCAGAGAAAGACACACCCCACAAAACACTCCCCAGAAAGACACACCCTTAGAAAGGCAACCCCCAGAAAGATACTGCAGAAACTCACCCCCCAGAAAGATACACCCCAGAAAGAAACTCCCCAGAAAGACACACTCCAGATAGACAACACCCAGAAAGACACACCCAGAAAGACACCCTGCAGAAAGACACACCCCAGAAAGACACCCCCCAAAAAGACAACTCCCAGAAAGATACACCCCAGAAAGACACACACAGAAACAACCCCCCATAAAGACACCTCCAGAAAGATAGCCCCATAAAGACAACCCCAGAAAGACATCCCCCAGAAAGACAAACTCCAGGAAGTCAAACCCAGAAAGGCACCCCAGAAAGAAAACCCCAGAAAGACACCCCCCAGAAAGACACCCCCCAGAAAAACAGACCATTGAAAGTCACGCCCCAGAAATACACCACCCAGAAAGACACCCCACTGAAAGATACCCCACAGAAAGACACACCCCAGAAAGACACCCCCAGAAAGACATCCCCAGAAAGACAAAACCAGAAAGACTATCACAGAAAGACACACCAGAAAGACACCACCCAGAAAGACAACCCCAGAAAGGCACCCCCAGAAAGAGACGCCCCACAAAGACACACCACAGAAAGACACCACCGCAGAAAGACACCCCCCACAAAACACTCCCCAGAAAGACAAACCCTTAGAATGTCAACCCCCAGAAAGATACTGCAGAAAGTCACCCCCCAGAAAGAAACACCCCAGAAAGAAACTCCCCAGAAAGACACTCCCCCAGAAAGAAACCCCCATAAAGACACACCCCGATAGACAACCCCCAGAAAGACAACCCCCAGAAAGACAACACTAGTTAGACACCCCCAGAAAGACAACCCAGAAAGACACCCGGAGAAAGACAACCCCCAGAAAGACACACCTCAGAAAGACACACCCCAGACAGACACACTCCCAGAAAGATACACCCCAGAAAGAGACCCACAGAAAGATAACCCCCAGAAAGACACCCCCAAGAAAGACAACTCCCAGAAAGATAAACTGAGAAAGACTCCCCAGAAAGATAACCCCAGAAAGAGAAGCCCAGTAACACACTCCAGAAGGACATCCCCAGAAACAACCCCAGAATGATAACCCAGAAAGACATGCCCCAGAAAGACACATCCCAGAAAGACAACCCCTGAAAGATACACCCCAGAAATACAACCCCAGAAAGATACCCCCCAGAAAGGCACACCCCAGAAAAACACGCGCAGAAAGACACCCCCCAGAAATATACCCCCAAGAAAGACAACCCCAGAAAGGCACCCCCCAGAAAGACAACCCAGAAAGACACTCCCCTGAAAGACTTCCCCCAGAAAGACAACCCCAGAAAGACACCTCCCAGAAAGACACCCCCCAGACAGACTAACCCCCAGAAAGACACCCCTAGAAAGACACCCACCAGAAAGACACCCCCCAGAAAGACACCCTACAGGTAGACAACTCCCAGAAAGAGAGCCCCCAAAAAGACAATCCCAGAAAGATACACCCCAGAAAGACACACACAGAAACAACCCCACATAAAGACACCCCCAGAAAGATACCCCCATAAAGATAACCCCAGAAAGACATCCCCCAGAAAGACAAACTCCAGGAAGTCAACCCCAGAAAGGCACCCCAGAAAGACAACCCCAGAAAGACACCCCCCAGAAAGACACCCCCAGAAAAACAGACCACTGAAAGTCACCCCCCAGAAATACATCACACAGAAAGATACCCCACTGAAAGACACCCCCCAGAAAGACACACCCCTGAAAGACACCCCCAGAAAGACACCCGCAGAAAGACAACACCAGAAAGACTATCACAGAAAGACACCCCAGAAAGACACCACCCAGAAAGACAACCCCAGAATGGCACCCCCAGAAAGACACCCCCAGAAAGACACGCCCCAGAAAGACACACCCCAGAAAGACACCACGCCAGAAAGACACCGCCCCAGAAAGACAACCACCAGAAAGACACACTCCAGATAGACAACACCCAGAAAGAGACACCAAGAAAGACAGCCCGCAGAAAGACACACCCAGAAATACATCCCGCAGAAAGACACACCCCAGAAAGACTCCTCGAGAAAGACACCCCAGAAAGACACCCTCCAGAAAGACACACCCCAGACAGACACAATCCCAGAATGAAACCCCCAGAAAGAAAGCCCCCCAGAAAGACAACCCCCAGAAAGACACCCTCCAGATAGACAAGACCCAGAAAGACACCCCGAGAAAGACACACCCCACAAAACACTCCCCAGAAAGACACACCCCTAGAAAGGCAACCCCCAGAAAGATACTGCAGAAAGTCACCCCCCAGAAAGAAACACCCCAGAAAGATACTCCCCAGAAAGACAACCCCCAGAAAGACACCCCCAAAAAGACACACCCCGATAGACAACCCCCAGAAAGACAACCCCCAGAAAGACAACCCCAGTTAGACAACCCCAGAAAGATACACCCCATAAAGACACCCCCAGAAAGACACACCCCAGAAAGACGGCCCCCAAAAAAAAAACTCCCAGAAAGACAGCCCACCAGAAAGACTCACCCCAGAAAGAAACCCTCCAGATAGACAACACCCAGAAAGACACCACCAGAAAGCCCCCCCAGAAAGACACCCCCAGAAAGAGCCCCAGAAAGACGCACCCCGGAAAGACACCCCGAGAAAGACACACCCCAGAAAGACACACCCCAGAAAGACACCCCCAGAAAGACACACCTCAGGAAGTAAACCAAAGAAAGGCTCCATCCAGAAAGACAACCTGAGAAAGACACCTCCAGAAAGACACACCGCTGAAAGACACAACCCAGAAAGACACCCCCAGAAGTAAACCCCCAGAAAGACACCCCCAGAAAGACAACCCAGAAAGACACCCCAGAAAGACTCTCTACATAAAGACAACCCCAGAATGACATGCCGCAGAAAGACACACTCCAGAAAGACACCCCCAGAAAGTAAACCCCAGAAAAACATCCCAGAAAGATACATCCCAGAAAGACACCCGCAGAAAGTCACCCCCTGGAGAGACACCCCACAGAAAGACAAACCCAGAAAGACACCCCCAGAAAGATCAGGCCAGAAAGATACTACCCACAAAGACACACCTCAGAAAGACACACCCAGAAACAATCCCCAGAAGGGCACCCCCGAGAAACAATGGCAGAAAGACAAACCAGAAAGACACACCCCAGACAGACACACTCCCAGAAAGATACACCCCAGAAAGACACACCACAGACAGACACACTCCCAGAAAGATACACCCCAGAAAGACAACTCCCAGAAAGATAAACTGAGAAAGACTCCCCCGAAAGATAACCCCAGAAAGACATGCCCAGAAAATCACGCCCCAGAAAGACATGCCCCAGAAAGACACGCCCCAGAAAGACACATCCCAGAAAGACAACCCCTGAAAGATACACCCCAGAAATACAACCCCAGAAAGATCCCCCCCAGAAAGGCACACCCCAGAGAAACACACGCAGAAAGACACCCCCAGAAATATAACCTCCAGAAAGACAACCCAAGAAAGGCACCCCCCAGAAAGACAACCCAGAAAGACACTCCCCATAAAGACTTCCCCCAGAGAGACAACCCCAGCAAGACACCCCCCAGAAAGACACACCCGAGACAGACTCACCCCCAGAAAGACACCCCCAGAAAAACTGACCACTGAAAGTTACCTCCCCTGAAATACACCACCCAGAAAGACACCCCCCAGAAAGACACCCCCCAGAAAGACACCCCCCAGAAAGACACCCCCAGAAATACAACCCCAGAAAGTCAACCACAGAAAGACACCCCAGAAAGACACCACCCAGAAAGACAACCCCAGAAAGGCACCCCCAGAAAGACACCCCCAGAAAGACACGCCCCAGAAAGACACACCCCAGAAAGACACCACCACAGAAAGACACCCCCCCAGAAAGACAACCACCAGAAAGACACACTCCAGATAGACAACACCCAGAAAGACACACCAAGAAAGACAGCCCGCAGAAAGACACACCCAGAAAGACACCCCGCAGAAAGACACACCCCAGAAAGTCTCCCCGAGAAAGACACCCCAGAAAGACACCCTCCAGAAAGACACAACCCAGACAGACACACTCCCAGAAAGAAACCCCCAGAAAGAAAGCCCCCCAGAAAGACAACCCCCAGAAAGACACCCTCCAGATAGACAAGACCCAGAAAGACACCCCGAGAAAGACACCCCCCACAAAACACTCCCCAGAAAGACACACCCCTAGAAAGGCAACCCCCAGAAAGATACTGCAGATAGTCACCCCCCAGAAAGAAACACCCCAGAAAGAAACTCCCCCTAGAAAGACACCCCCAGAAAGACACACCCCGATAGACAACCCCCAGAAAGACAACCCCCAGAAAGACAATCCCAGTTAGACAACCCCAGAAAGATACAGCCCATAAAGACACCCCCAGAAAGACACACCCCAGAAAGACAGACCCCAGAAATAAAACTCCCAGAAAGACAGCCCCCCAGAAAGACTCACCCCAGAAAGAAACCCTCCAGATAGACAACACACAGAAAGACACCACCAGAAACCCCCCCCAGAAAGACACCCCCAGAAAGAGCCCCAGAAAGACGCACCCCAGAAAGACACCCCGAGAAAGGCACACCCCAGAAAGACACACCCCGGAAAGACACCCCCAGAAAGACACCCCCCAGAAAGACACACCTCAGGAAGTAAACCAAAGAAAGGCTCCATCCAGAAAGACAACCTGAGAAAGACACCTCCAGAAAGACACACCACTGAAAGACACAACCCAGAAAGACACCCCCAGAAGGAAACCCCCAGAAAGACACCCCCAGAAAGACAACCCCAGCAAGACACCCCAGAAAGACTCTACATAAAGACAACCCCAGAATGACACGCCGCAGAAAGACACACTCCAGAAAGACACCCCCAGAAAGTCAACCCCAGATAAACATCCCAGAATGATACATCCCAGAAAGACACCCGCAGAAAGTCACCCCCTAGAGAGACACCCCACAGAAAGACAAACCCAGAAAGACACCCCCAGAAAGATAAGGCCAGAAAGATACTACCCACAAAGACACACCCCAGAAAGACACACCCAGAAACAATCCCCAGAAGGACAGCCCCGAGAAACAATGGCAGAAAAACAAACCAGAAAGACACACCCCAGACAGACACACTCCCAGAAAGATACACCCCAGAAAGACAACTCCCAGAAAGATAAACTGAGAAAGACTCCCCAGAAAGATAACCCCAGAAAGAGAAGCCCAGAAAAACACTCCAGAAGGACATTCCCAGAAACAACCCCAGAAAGATAACCCAGAAAGATATGCCCCAGAAAGACACATCCCAGATAGACAACCCCTGAAAGATACACCCCAGAAAGACAACCCCAGAAAGATCCCCCCCAGAAAGACAACCCAGAAAGACACTCCCCATAAAGACTTCCCCCAGAAAGACAACCCCAGAAAGACACCCACCAGAAAGACACCCCCGAGACAGACTCACCCCCAGAAAGACACCCCTAGAAAGACACCCACCAGAAAGACACCCCCCAGAAAGACACCCTCTAGATAGAAAACCCCCAGAAAGACACCCCCCAAAAAGACAACTCCCAGAAAGATACACCCCAGAAAGACACACACAGAAACAACCCCCCATAAAGACACCCCCAGAAAGATACCCCCATAAAGCTAACCCCAGAAAGACATCCCCGAGAAAGACAAACTCCAGGAAGTCAACCCCAGAAAGGCACCCCAGAAAGACAACCCCAGAAAGACACACCCCAGAAAGACACCCCCAGAAAAACTGACCACTGAAAGTTACCTCCCCAGAAATACACCACCCAGAAAGACACCCCCCAGAAAGACACCCCCCAGAAAGACACCCCCCAGAAAGACACCCCCAGAAATACAACCCCAGAAAGTCAACCACAGAAAGGCACCCCAGAAAGACACCACCCAGAAAGACAACCCCAGAAAGGCACCCCCAGAAAGACACCCCCAGAAAGACACGCCCCAGAAAGACACACCCCAGAAAGACACCACCACAGAAAGACACCCCCCCAGAAAGACAACCACCAGAAAGACACACTCCAGATAGACAACACCCAGAAAGACACACCAAGAAAGACAGCCCGCAGAAAGACACACCCAGAAAGACACCCCGCAGAAAGACACACCCCAGAAAGTCTCCCCGAGAAAGACACCCCAGAAAGACACCCTCCAGAAAGACACAACCCAGACAGACACACTCCCAGAAAGAAACCCCCAGAAAGAAAGCCCCCCAGAAAGACAACCCCCAGAAAGACACCCTCCAGATAGACAAGACCCAGAAAGACACCCCGAGAAAGACACCCCCCACAAAACACTCCCCAGAAAGACACACCCCTGGAAAGGCAACCCCCAGAAAGATACTGCAGATAGTCACCCCCCAGAAAGAAACACCCCAGAAAGAAACACCCCCTAGAAAGACACCCCCAGAAAGACACACCCCGATAGACAACCCCCAGAAAGACAACCCCCAGAAAGACAATCCCAGTTAGACAACCCCAGAAAGATACAGCCCATAAAGACACCCCCAGAAAGACACACCCCAGAAAGACAGACCCCAGAAATAAAACTCCCAGAAAGACAGCCCCCCAGAAAGACTCACCCCAGAAAGAAACCCTCCAGATAGACAACACACAGAAAGACACCACCAGAAACCCCCCCCAGAAAGACACCCCCAGAAAGAGCCCCAGAAAGACGCACCCCAGAAAGACACCCCGAGAAAGGCACACCCCAGAAAGACACACCCCGGAAAGACACCCCCAGAAAGACACCCCCCAGAAAGACACACCTCAGGAAGTAAACCAAAGAAAGGCTCCATCCAGAAAGACAACCTGAGAAAGACACCTCCAGAAAGACACACCACTGAAAGACACAACCCAGAAAGACACCCCCAGAAGGAAACCCCCAGAAAGACACCCCCAGAAAGACAACCCCAGCAAGACACCCCAGAAAGACTCTACATAAAGACAACCCCAGAATGACACGCCGCAGAAAGACACACTCCAGAAAGACACCCCCAGAAAGTCAACCCCAGATAAACATCCCAGAATGATACATCCCAGAAAGACACCCGCAGAAAGTCACCCCCTAGAGAGACACCCCACAGAAAGACAAACCAGAAAGACACCCCCAGAAAGATAAGGCCAGAAAGATACTACCCACAAAGACACACCCCAGAAAGACACACCCAGAAACAATCCCCAGAAGGACAGCCCCGAGAAACAATGGCAGAAAAACAAACCAGAGAGACACACCCCAGACAGACACACTCCCAGAAAGATACACCCCAGAAAGACAACTCCCAGAAAGATAAACTGAGAAAGACTCCCCAGAAAGATAACCCCAGAAAGAGAAGCCCAGAAAAACACTCCAGAAGGACATTCCCAGAAACAACCCCAGAAAGATAACCCAGAAAGATATGCCCCAGAAAGACACATCCCAGATAGACAACCCCTGAAAGATACACCCCAGAAATACAACCCCAGAAAGATCCCCCCCAAAAAGGCACACCCCAGAGAAACACGCGCAGAAAGACACCCCCAGAAATATAACCACCAGAAAGACAACCCCAGAAAGACACCCCCCAGAAAGACACCCCCGAGACAGACTCACCCCCAGAAAGACACCCCTAGAAAGTCACCCACCAGAAAGACACCCCCCAGAAAGACACCCTCTAGATAGAAAACCCCCAGAAAGACACCCCCCAAAAAGACAACTCCCAGAAAGATACACCCCAGAAAGACACACACAGAAACAACCCCCATAAAGACACCCCCAGAAAGATACCCCCATAAAGCTAACCCCAGAAAGACATCCCCGAGAAAGACAAACTCCAGGAAGCCAACCCCAGAAATGCACCCCAGAAAGACACCACCCAGAAAGACAACCACAGAAAGGCACCCCCAGAAAGACACCCTCAGAAAGACACGCCCCAGAAAGACACACCCAGAAAGACACCACCCCAGAAAGACACCCCCCCAGAAAGTCAACCACCAGAAAGACACACTCCAGATAGACAACACCCAGAAAGACTGCCCACAGAAATACACTCCCCAGAAAGACACCCCGCAGAAAGACACACCCAAGAAAGACTCCCCCAGAAAGACACCCCAGAAAGACACCCTCCAGAAAGACACACCCCAGACAGACACACTCCCAGAAAGAAACACCCAGAAAGAAACCCCCCCAGAAAGACAACCCCCAGAAAGACAACCTCCAGATTGACAAGACCCAGAAAGACACCGCGAGAAAGACACCCCCCACAAAACACTCCCCAGAAAGACACACCCCTAGAAAGGCAACCCCCAGAAAGATACTGCAGAATGACACCCCCCAGAAAGACACAACCCAGAAAGACACCCCCCAGAAAGACACCCCCAGATAGACAACCCCCAGAAACACAACCCCCAGAAAGACAACCCCAGTTAGACAACCCTAGAAAGATACACCCCAGAAAGATACCCCCAGAAAGACACCCCCAGAAAGACAGCCCCCAGAAACAAAATTCCCAGAAAGGCAGCCCCCAGAAAGACTCACCCCAGAAAGAAATCCTCCAGAAAGTCAACCCCCAGAAAGACACCCCCAGAAACGCCCCCCCAGAAAGACACCCCCAGAAAGAGCCCCAGAAAGGCCATCCCCAGAAAGACCTCCCCACAAAGACACCCCCAGGAAGACAAACCCCAGAAAGTCTTCCACCCAGAAAGACACTCCCTAGAAAGACCTCCCCGGCAAAAGACACGCCCAGGAAGACATACTCCAGAAAGATGCACCCCAGAAAGACACCCGAGAAAGACACCCCCCAGAAAAACACTCTCCAGAAAGACACGCCCCCAAAAGACACCCCCCAGAAAGACAACCCCAGAAAGACTCCCCCCAGAAAGACACACCTCAGGAAGTAAACCACAGAAAGGCTCCATCCAGAAAGACAACCCCAGAAAGACACCCCAGAAAGACACCCCCCATAAAGACAACCCTAGAATGACACGCCGCAGAAAGACACACTCCAGATAGACAGCCCCAGAAAGTCAACCCCAGATTAACACCCCAGAAAGATACATCCCAGAAAGACACCCCCAGAAAGTCACCCCCCAGAGAGACACCCCACAGAAAGACAAACCCAGAAAGACACCCCAGAAAGATTCACCCAGAAAGATACTACCCAGAAAGGCAGCCCCAAGAAAGACATCCCCAGAAACAATACAATACAATACAATACAAATCGCTTTATTGGCATGATAAGGTACATCTTATGTTGCCAAAGCATCAAAATACATTTATGGTTGAACACATAAACGCGGTTCCATTCATACAGTGTATAAACAGGTATATCCCTGAGTTTATAAATATACATTCGCCTTGTTTATATATACTCTTTTCTTAGTTTACTGGTTGTCCCTCTGTTCATGGCAAGCTGTAACATAGTGTGCCGCCAGTGTTACACAGCTTCTCTCTTCCTCCAGGAGGAATGGGAGTTTTTGGTTGTCAGTCAGATTTCTGAATTCAGGGCATATTTGTGAGAATTTTTGGTAGAAATTCTCTCTGATGCCCTGATATTTTCCACAGGACACACCCCAGAAACAATGGCAGAAAGACAACCCAGAAAGACACCCGCAGAAAGACACCCCCCAGAAAGACACACCCCAGAGAGACACACTCCCAGAAAGATACACCCCAGAAAGAGACCCACAGAAAGACTGGCAGCTCAATATTCCGGGGTACAGAATCTTCAGGCGAGACAGAGGGGGAGGTATAAGAGGAGGGGGTGTCGCAATATTAATTAAGGAGTCAATTACTGCAGTAAGGAGGGATGATATATTAGCAGGGTCCTCTACTGAGGCCATATGGGTGGAGCTTAAAAACAAAAAGGGGGCAAGCACTTTGCTGGGAGTGTACTATAGGCCTCCAAACAGTCAGGGGGAGATAGAGGAACAGATATGTAGGCAAATCTCAGAGAAATGTGCAAATAATAGGGTAATAATAATGGGGGATTTCAACTTCCCCAATATTAACTGGGATAGTCAGAGTGTGAAAGGCTCAGAGGGTGTAGAATTCTTAAAGTGCATCCAGGAGAGCTTTTTGAGCCAGCATGTAGAAAGTCCTACAAGAGAGGGGGCGGTACTGGACCTAATTCTAGGGAATGTGGCCGGCCAAGTGGAAAAAGTGCTAGTAGGTGAGCACTTTGGTGATAGTGACCATAATATGGTAAGATTTAAGGTGGCCATGGAAAAGGACAGGGATGGGCCGGAAATAAAGGTTCTAAATTGGGGGAAGGCCGATTTTAATAGGATAAGGCAGGATCTGGCCAAAATGGACTGGGATCAGCTACTTGTAGGAAAATCCGCATCGGAGCAATGGGAGGCTTTCAGAAGGGAGATTGAGATCATACAATGGCAACGTGTTCCCGTAAAGGTCAAGGGTGGTTCCAAAAACCACAGGGAACCTTGGATGTCAGGGGATATACGAGAATGGATTAGGAAAAAAAGGAGGGCTTTTGGTAGATACAAAAGGCTAAAGACGGAGGAAGCCCTAGAGGAGTACAAAAAGTGCAGGGGGATACTTAAAAAAGAAATTAGGAGATCAAGGAGGGGCCATGAAATAACACTGGCAAGCAAAATAAAGGAAAATCCGAAGATGTTTTATAAGTATATTAAGGGTAAGAGGATAACTAGGGAAAAAATAGGGCCCATTAGGGACAAAAGTGGCAATCTGTGTGTGGAGCCGGAAGATGTAGGAGGGGTTCTAAATGAATTTTTTGCATCTGTTTTCACTATGGAGAAGGATGATGTAGACATAGAAAT
The DNA here is from genome assembly GCF_052327205.1 of Somniosus microcephalus. Taxonomy (NCBI): domain Eukaryota; kingdom Metazoa; phylum Chordata; class Chondrichthyes; order Squaliformes; family Somniosidae; genus Somniosus; species Somniosus microcephalus. Next base: position 233,152,019 of record NC_140991.1, read on the forward strand.
AGGGCGGGGGGACTGTGATATGCTCGAACATATTAACATCGAGCGGGAGGAGGTATTGGCGGTTTTAGCTGGCCTAAAAATGGATAAATCCCCAGGCCCGGATGAAATGTATCCCAGGCTGCTGTGTGAGGCAAAGGAGGAGATTGCGGGGGCTCTAACACATATATTCAGGACCTCTCTGGCCACAGGGGATGTGCCAGAGGACTGGAGAACCGCTAATGTAGTACCATTATTCAAGAAGGGTAGTAGGGAAAAACCGGGGAACTACAGGCCAGTGAGCCTAACATCAGTGGTAGGAAAATTATTGGAAAAAATCCTGAGGGACAAAATTTGTCTCCACTTGGAGAGGCAAGGATTAATCAGGGATAGTCAACATGGCTTTGTCAAGGGAAGATCATGTCTGACTAATTTGATTGAATTTTTTGAGGGGGTGACTAGGTGTGTGGATGAGGGTAACGCAGTGGATGTGGTATACATGGATTTCAGTAAGGCCTTCGATAAAGTCCCGCACAGGAGACTGGTCAAGAAGGTAAGAGCCCATGGAATCCAGGGTGCCTTGGCACATTGGATACAAAACTGGCTTAGTGGCAGAAGGCAGAGGGTGATGGTCGAAGGTTGTTTTTGTGACTGGAAACCTGTGGCCAGTGGGGTACCACAGGGATCGGTGCTGGGTCCCTTGCTGTTTGTGGTCTACATTAATGACTTGGATATGAATGTAAAGGGTATGATCAGTAAGTTCGCAGATGATACAAAAATTGGTAGGGTGGTAAATAACGAGGAGGGTAGCCTCAGTCTGCAGGACGATATAGATGGGTTGGTCAGATGGGCAGAACAGTGGCAAATGGAATTTAACCCGGAAAAGTGCGAGGTGATGCACTTTGGGGGGACTAACAAGGCAAAGGAATACACAATGAATGGAAAGACCCTAGGCAAGACGGAGGGTCAGAGGGATCTGGGTGTGCAAGTACACAGATCCCTGAAGGCGGCGGAACAGGTGGATAAGGTGGTAAAAAAGGCATATGGGATACTTGCCTTCATTAGCCGAGGCATTGAATATAAGAGCAAGGAGGTTATGATGGAGCTGTATAAAACACTGGTTAGGCCACAGCTGGAATATTGTGTGCAGTTCTGGTCGCCACACTACAGGAAGGATGTGATTGCGTTAGAGAGGGTGCTGAGGAGGTTCACCAGGATGTTACCAGGGCTGGAGCGCTTCAGCTATGAGGAGAGACTGGGCAGGTTGGGTTTGTTTTCCTTGGAGCTGAGGAGGCTGAGGGGGGACATGATTGAGGTGTACAAAATTATGAGGGGCATAGATAGGATGGATGCTGAGGAGCTTTTTCCCTTAGTAGAGGGGTCGATAACTAGGGGGCATAGATTCAAGGTAAAGGGCGGGAGGTTTAGAGGGGATTTGAGAAAGAACTTTTTCACCCAGAGGGTGGTTGGAGTCTGGAACTCACTGCCTGAAAGGGTTGTGGAGGCAGAAACCCTCACAACATTTAAGAAGCATTTGGATGTGCACTTGAAATGCCATAGCATACAAGGCTACGGGCCAAATGCTGGAATATGGGATTAGATTAGACAGGGCTTGATGGCCGGCGCGGACACGATGGGCCGAAGGGCCTCTATCCGTGCTGTATTACTCTATGACTCTATGACTCTATAAAGACAACCCCCAGAAAGACACCCTCCAGATAGACAAGACCCAGAAAGACACTCCGAGAAAGACACCCCCCACAAAACACTCCCCAGAACGACACACCCCAGAAAGGCAACCCCCAGAAATATAATACAGAATGTCACCCCCCAGAAAGACACACCCCAGAAAGACACCTCCCCAGAAAGACACCCCTAGAAAGACACCCCCCGATAGACAACACCCAGAAAGACGACCCCGAGAAAGACCACCCCAGTTAGACAACCCCAGAAAGATACATCGCAGAAAGACACATCCCAGAAAGACACCCCCCAGAAACAAAACTCCCAGAAAGACAGCCCCTCAGAAAGACTCACCCCAGAAAGACACCCTCCAGATATACAACCCCCAAAAAGACACCCCCAGAAACACCCCCCCAGAAAGATACACCCAGAAAGAGCCCCAGAAAGACAACCCCCAGAAAGACCCCCCCACAAAGACACCCCCAGAAAGACACCCCAAGAAAGACAGCCCCAGAAAGACACCTCCCCAAAAGACACCCCCAGGGAGACAAACCCCAGAAAGTCTTCCGACCAGAAAGACACTCCCTAGAAAGACCTCCCCCGCAAAAACATGCCCAGGAAGGCATACCCCAGAAAGACGCACCCCAGAAAGACACCCCGAAAATGACACCCCCCAAAAAAACACTCTCCAGAAAGACACGCCCCCAATAGACACCCCCCAGATAAACACCTCCAGACGCCCCTGGAAATACACCGCCAGAAAGAAAACCCCAGAAAAAAACACATCAGAAAGACAACACCCAGAAAGACACCTCCCAGGAACACAGACCCCAGAAGGACCCCCCTCAGAAGGACACCTCCCCAAAAGACACCCCCAGGAAGACACACCCCAGAAGGTCACCCGCACAGGAAGACAATTCACAATTCACAATTCAAATCGCTTTATTGGCATGATAAGTTACATCTTATGTTGCCAAAGCATCAAAATACATTTATGGTTTAGCACATAAACGCAGTTCTATTCATACAGTGTATAAACAGGTATATCCCTGAGTGTATAAATATACATTCGCATTGTTTATATATATTCTTTTCTTAGTTTACTGGTTGTCCCTCTGTTCATGGCAAGCTGTAACATAGTGTGCCGCCAGTGTTATACAGCTTCTCTCCTCTCCCAGTAGGAATGGGAGTTTTTGGTTGTCATTCAGATTTCTGAAATCAGGGCATATTTGTGTGAATTTTTGGTAGAAATTCTCCCTGATGCCCTGATATTTTCCACAGGCTGTGAGGAAGTGGATCTCTGTCTCCACCACTCCCTGACTGCAGTGAGAGCATATCCTGTCCTCTCTTGGCAGCCTGGTCTGCCTGTGTCTGCCTTTTTCGATCGCTAGGCTATGTTCGCTAAGTCTGTACCTTGTCAAGGTTCTTCTCAGTTTGTTATCCTTTACCATGGTCAGGTAATCAGCTATGTTGTATTGTCTGTTTAGGGCCAAGTAGCAATTGAGTTTGCTTTGGGTTTTTGTTGTTTCTGCCCAATATGTCAGATATTTTTCCTTTTGCTTAGCGACGATTGTGTTGGGTCGAATTCTTTGTGTTACCCTGTCACTGTCCTGGGGCTGGTTATTGTTAGTATTGTTAGTAGTTACTTCACTGAGTCCCAGGACTAGTTGACTGAGGGTATTCTTCTTTATGGTCAGCTCTTGGCATTTCAGGGCGTCGTAGTGATAGCATTGGGGATTGCTCATTTGTAGGTGATTCCAAAATTTGGTGGCTCTTTTTTGGATAGTGATTATTAATGGATATTGGCCTAGTTCTGCCCTGCATGCATTGTTTACTGTTTTCCTTTGAGTCCGGAGGATACTTTTACAGAATTCTGCATGTAGGATCTCAATTGGGTGTTTGTCCCATTTTGCAAATTCTTGTTGAGTTAGCGGTCCCCATACCTCACTGCCATAGAGTGCAATTGGTTCAATTACTGATTTGAAAATTTTGAGCCAAATGCTAATTGGGATTTCTATTTGGATTGATTTTTTGATGGCATAGAAAGCCCTTCTTGCTTTCTCTTTCAGTTCATTCACAGCCAGTTTGAAGTTTCCCGTAGAACTGATTTTTAAGCCCAAGTATGTGTAGTTAGTGGTTTGTTCAATTTTGGTTGTTCCTACTGTGAAATTTATTTTGGGTCCCTGATGTTTGGATCTTTGCTGGAACACAAGGACTTTGGTTTTTTGGGGATTTATTGTCAGGGCCCAAGTCTGGCAGTACGACTCCAGCAGGTCCAGGTTTTGCTGTAGCCCCTCTTTAGTAGGTGACAGCAGAACCAGGTCGTCTGCATAGAGGAGGAATTTAACCTTGGATTCATATAGGGTGAGGCCGGGTGCTGTAGATTGTTCAAGTAGTTTTGCCAATCCATTTATGTAAATATTAAAGAGTGTCGGTGAGATTGGCGAGCCCTGCGTCACCCCCTGCCCCTGTGGGAAGTATTTTGTTTGTTTGTCTCCAATTTTAACTGCACATTTGTTGTTTGTATACATTGATTTAATTACCTCATATGTTTTCCCTCCTACCCCACTTTCGATAAGTTTCAGGAATAAACCGTCATGCCAGATGGAGTCGAAAGCCTTCTGGAAATCTACAAAGCATGCGTAGATTTTGCTTTTGTTATGGTGAACGTGTTTGTCAATTAGGGTCTGTAGGGTGAAGATATGATCGGATGTTCTATAGTTTGGCAGGAATCCAATTTGGCTTTTACTCAAGACATTGTGCTCCTCAAGGAAGTTTATAAGTCTTTTGTTTATGATGCTACAGAATACCTTCCCCAGGTTACTGTTTACACAGATGCCTCGATAGTTGTTTGGGTCGATTTTGTCCCCACTTTTGTATAAAGACACTCCCTAGAAAAAACCCCCCCTCAAAAGGCACCCCCAGGAAGACACACCATAGAAAGACGCACCCCAGAAAGACAACCCGGGAAAGACACCCACCAAAAAACACTACCCAGAAAGACACGCTCCCAGAAATACAACCCCCAGAAAGACACACCCAGAAAGACAGCCCCCAGAAAGACACGCCCCAGAAAGACACCCCGCAGAAAGACACACCCCAGAAAGACGCCCCCAGAGAGACAACCCCCTGAAAGACACCCCCAGAAAGAAACCCCCAGAAAGACACTACCCAGAAAGACACCCCCGGAAAGTCACCCCCAGAAAGACAACCCCAGAAAGGCACCCCAGAAAGAGACCCCCCAGAAAGCCACACACCTGAAAGACACAATCCCAGAAAGATACCCCCAGAAAGAAACCCCCCACAGAAAGACAACCCACAGAAAGACACCCTCCAGAAAGACAACATCCAGAAAGACACACAGAGAAAGACACCCCCCAAAAAACACTCCACAGAAAGACAACCCCCCAGAATGACAACCCCCAGAAAGACACAGCCCAGAAAGACACAGCCCAGAAACCCAAACAGGACCACCAATGTCCCCCACCCCCCTTTACAAAACCAACAACAGAACCGTGCTTTTATACCTGACCCAAGACCCCCCTCTAGACCACAGACTGCAGACCAAGAACTGAGAAAGATCATGACGATGCTGAACAGCCTGATAGAAAGCCGGAGAAATTATTAATACTGTTATTTATCATTATCATTATTGTTATCTTATCAGTATTATTACTATTATTAGATAGATATATGTGCATGCCTCATGAAATTTATACTAAATCATCATTTAGCATTATAGAAAATAGTGTTTCCACACGCATCCCACAAAATAGGTCCATTTTATTTTGTTTTATTGAATTATATAAATGCGTTCTTTCCACATAAGCTGCTGGAATATCCAGGGCCTCCGCTCCTCAACTTTTGGGATGAAGAGTACAGACCCTGAATTCCTAAAAGCTATAAAAGACATTGATATAATTGTGTTAACAGAAACATGGTGCCAAAAGGACATGCCGACCCACTGTCCTCCAATGTACCATGAAATCATTGTGCCCTCAGTAAAGAACACTAAGACACGCAAGGGCAGAACCTCCGGGGGAATCCTGGTGTGGTATAAAGGAGAACTGAACAAACACATCTCACCGATAAAACAGGGAAAATCACACGTATGGCTAAAATTAGATAAAAATATAGGAATAGCAAAAAACGATGTTTACTTATGTGCGATCTACATACCTCCAATAGAATCGCCATATTTTGAAGAGGAGATATTTGACACTCTCCCCATGGAAATCAGCCATTTCCAGGCCCAAGGAAAGGTGCTACTATGTGGGGACCTAAATGCAAGGACAGGATGTGAACCTGACTTCATAGACCCACAGGGCAACAACCATGTGTTTGGCCAGACCCCTCTATATGTCACACCAGCCATCGCAAACCGAAACAACCTCGATTGTGAAATAAATAAAAGCGGTAGGGAGGTAGTGCAACTCTGCCGAGCCTTAGGCCTGTACATAGTTAACGGTAGGTTCAGAGGGGACTCCTTAGGGAGACTCACATATTCCTCAACTCTTGGGTCTAGTGTGGTGGATTATACAATCACTGACCTGGACCCCTGCGATATCAACGCATTCACTGTCAGGCAGCAATCCCCCCTCTCAGACCATAACCAAATAAATGTGTCCCTTAAACTTTCTGCCCAAACTACAGACACAAAAAAGGAACCCATTAAGCTACATAAAATAAACCAGACATACAGATGGGCCCCAGACAGTGGAGATAAATTCATCACAGCACTAAATTCACCTGATCTCACAAGTAAAATATCAAAATTTAAAGAAAATCTATATGAGATCACCAGAGATGGTGTAAACATGGCCATAGAGGATATAAATATGATCTTCCATGAGGCAGCTGTAAAAGCCGACCTCGTGAAACAGAAGAGGAAGAGCCACAAAAGACAAAATAAAAATAAGAAATGGTTTGACCACGAATGTAAAAATGCCAGAAAAGACCTGAGAAAAATATCAAACCAAAAGCATCGGCAACCAAACAATCCGGACCTACGTACTAGATACAATGAAACCCTCAAAAGATATAAACACACCATTAGGAACAAAACACAAATCTATACCCACAAAATACTCGAAGAAATTGAAAACTCCACCAATCCAAAACAATTCTGGGAAATGTGGAATAACCTGAGTACAACACAATTGCAAGCATTACCAATCCAAGATGGCGACATCTGGAGAACACATTTTGAAAACCTCTACAAAGACATCCCAATAAACGAAACAAACCCAAGTCAACATCAGGTCACAGAAAAACTCCACACATTAGAAGCAACAATTAAAGACAACCAAAACCCTCTAGACTCCCCAATCACATGGAAAGAACTGGCCACAAAAACAAAATCTCTCCACCTAAAGAAAGCCTGTGGCCCAGACAACATCAAAAATGAAATGCTCAAGTTCAGCAATATGGAGATGCAGGGTGCGGTACTCAAATTATTCAACATCATATTACGTTCAGGCTGTTTTCCCGATATCTGGTGCCAAGGACTAATCTCCCCCATATATAAAAGCGGAAACAAATCAGACCCAAATAACTACCGCGGCATCTGTGTCAACAGTTGTCTAGGGAAGTTATTCTGCAGTATTCTAAACAGTAGATTACTTGATTTTCTTAACAAACATAATATCCTCAGAAAAAACCAAATAGGCTTTCTTCCAAAACACCGCACCGCCGACCATATCTATACCCTTCACACCCTCATTGAAAAACATATACACCAAACAAAAAATGGGAAAATATTCGCCTGTTTCATCGACTTCAAGAAAGCCTTTGACTCTATATGGCACGAAGGGCTCTATTATAAACTTCTTCAGTGTGGAATAGGGGGCAAAGTCTATGACCTTATTAAATCAATGTATCTGAAAAACAAATGCGGGGTCAAAATTGGAGACAAACGCACCGATTTCTTCACCCAGAGAAGAGGCGTCCGACAGGGCTGCAATTTGAGCCCGACCCTGTTCAACATATACATAAATGAATTAGCAGACATGCTGGAGCAAAGCGAGTCACCAGGTCTCCGTCTCCTTGATGGAGAAGTGAAATCCCTGTTCTATGCGGACGACCTGGTTCTGCTGTCTCCCACAGAACAGGGATTACAGCAACAACTAGACCTACTCGACAAATACTGCCAAAATTGGGCTCTAACAGTAAATCTAAAGAAAACCAACATCATGATTTTTCAAAAAAGGCCCAGATGTCAGGGAAACAAATACCAATTTACCCTCAGTGATACTGCTATAGGACACACTATGAGCTACACCTACCTTGGTCTAACTATTACAGCATCAGGGAGCTTCAGCATAGCAGTGAATGCACTAAAAGAAAAAGCCCGAAGAGCCCTATATGCAATAAAAAGAAAATTCTACAACATCCAAATCCCAATCAAAATCTGGCTCAAAATATTTGACAGCATAATCCTGCCCATTGCACTGTACGGTAGTGAATTATGGGGCCCGCTAAATCACCAAAGCTACACTAAATGGGAAAAACACACAATAGAAGCCCTACATGCAGAATTCTGCCGAAGCATCCTTCGCATCCAAAGAAAAACGCCAACAAATGCATGCAGAGCCGAACTAGGCAGATACCCACTGATAATAAACATCCAAAAACGAGCACTAAACTTCCTAAATCACCTCAAATCTAGCTCCCCAGACACCCTTCATTTCAAAGCCTTTCAGACCCAAGAGCTAAACCCAGAAAAGAGTCCCCTGAGTCAGCTGCTACTGAAACTAAGTACTCAGCCGGAACCTGACCAGCCCCAGACCAACACAGCCGTCCAAACACCAATCCGAGTGAAACAAATCATTAAACAATGCAAAGAAACCTACCTGGAACATTGGAACAAAATAACCGAAAGCCAAAGCAGATTAGAATGTTACCGGGCCCTAAAAAGAGATTATAAACTGGCAGACTACCTCACGACCATCAGAGACACAAAACAGAGACAGACCCTCACCAGGTACAGACTAAGCGACCACCAACTGGAAATTGAAAAAGGCAGATACAAGAAATCCTGGCAGCCTAGAGAGAATAGAATATGCGATCAATGTCTGGCCGGCGAGGTTGAAACAGAAATGCATTTCCTCCTAAAATGCGAAAAATTCAACACATCAAGAAACATATTATTCAACAAGCTAAGCCAAACAACCCCAGATTTCAAGGAATTGGATGACCTGTCAAAATTGAGATTAGTCCTGGGAGAAGGAGACAGACCATACCTTGGGGCCAAATATGTAACAACATGTCACAACCTGAGGACTGTTTAAAAGTAAGACTGTTTAAAATTAATATTGTTTAAAAGTAATATTGTATGTACCCAACAAATGTCAAATCGATTGACACCTACAGAATGTTGGAAAACTGTACCTTTTTGCTATGTAAGCTTTGGCAATATGGTTCTCTGTAAACTTTCATGCCAATAAAGCATTTGAATTGAATTGAAATTGAATTGAATTGAAATTGATTGACAACCACCAGAAAGACACACGCCAGAAAGACACACCCTAGAAAGACACCCCCAGAAAGACACACCCTAGAAAGACACCCCCAGAAAGACATCCCCAGAAAGGCACACCCCAGAAAGACACCCCCGATAAACAACCCCCAGAAAGACAACCACAGATAGACAACCCCAGAAAGATACACCCCAGAAAGACAACCCCAGAAAGACACCTCCAGAAAGACACCCCCAGAAAGAAAACTCCCAGAAAGACACCCAACAGAAAGTCTCACCCCAGAAAGACACCCTCCAGATAGACAACCCCCAGAAAGTCACCCCCAGAAACACCCCCACATAAAGACAACCACAGAAAGAACCCCAGAAAGACAACCCCCAGATAGAGCCCCCCACAAAGACTCCCCCCAGAAAGACACCCCCAGAAAGACTCCCCCAGAAAGACAGCCCCCAGGAAGTCACACCCCAGAAAGTCACCCCACCAGAAAGTTAACCCCCAGAAAGACAAACCCCAGAAAGACAACCCAGAAAGTCAATCCAGAAAGACACGCCCCAGGAAGACATCCACCAGAAAGACACCCTCCAGATAGACAATCACCAGAAAGAAACCCCCCAGAAAGCCAAACACCAGAAAGACACCCCCCAGGAAGACAGCCCCCAGAAAGTCAACCCCCAGAAAGAAACCACTCAGAAAGACAGACCCCAGAAAGACACACCACCAGAAAAACACCCCCAGTTAGTCATCCCCCAGAAACACATCCCCCAGAAAGACAACACCCAGAAACCCCCCCCCCACAAAGACACCCCCCAGAAAGACACCCCCAGAAAGACCCCCCCCAGAAAGACACCCCCCAGAAAGATACACAACTGAAAGTCACCACCCAGAAAGAGACCCCCCAGAAAGTCACCCCAGAAAGATACCGCCGAAAGACACTCCCCCAGAAAGACACCCTCAGGAAGACACACCCCAGAAAGTCACCCCCCCAGAAAGGCAAACCCCAGAAAGACACCCCGAGAAAGAAACCCCCCAGAAAGACATCCACCAGAAAGACAACCCCAGAAAGACACACCCCAGAAAGACACACCCCAGAAAGGCACCCCCTAGAAAGACAACCCCCAGAAACACAACCCCCAGAAAGACAACCCCCCAGAAAGAAAACCCCAGATAGACAACCCCAGAAAGAAACACTGCACGGTGGCATAGTGGTTAGCACTGTTGCCTCACAGCGCCAGGGACCCGGGTTCAAATCCGGACTCGGGCGACTGTCTGTGTGGAGTTTGCACGTTCTCCCCGTGTTTGCGTGGGTTTCCTCCCGGTGCTCCGGTTTCCTCCCACAGTCCAAAGATGTGCGGGTTAGGTTGATTGGCTATGATAAATTGACCCTTAGTGTTAGGGGGATTAAATGGGGATATATGTTGGTGTAGGGGTTACGGGGATTGGGTGGGATATGTGTCGGTGCAGGCTCGATGGACTGAAATGGCCTCTATCTGCACTGTGGGGTTTCTGTGATTTCTGTGAAAAACACCCCCAGAAAGACACCCCCTAGAAGGACAACCCCCAGAAAGACAACTCCCAGAAAGAAACCCCCCAGAAAGACTCACCCCAGAAAGACCACCCCCAGAAATCCCCCCGCAGAAAGACAACACCCAGAAAGACGCCCCGCAGAAAGATAACCAACTGACAGTCACCACCCAGAACGAGACCCCCCAGGAAGACGCCCCCTGAAAGACACCCCCCAGAAAGACACTCCCCCAGAAAGATACCCTCAGGAAGACACACCCCAGAAAGACAATCCAGAAAGAAACCCACCAGAAAGTCAACCCCAGAAAGACTCCCCACAGAAAGACACCCCATAGAAAGACACACCCCAGAAAGACAGCCCCCAGAAAGTCAACCCCCGGAAAGAAACCACTCAGAAAGACACCCCACAGAAAGACACACCCCAGAAAGACACTCCCCAGACAGACACACCACCAGAAAAACACCCCCAGTTAGTCCACCCCCAGAAAGACACCCCCCAGAAAGATACACAACTGAAAGTAACCACCCAGAAAGAGACCCCCCAGAAAGACACCCCAGAAAGACACCCCACAGAAATACACCCCCTCAGAAAGACGCCCTCAGTAAGACACACCCCAGAAAGTCGTCCCCCAGAAAGGCAATCCCCAGAAAGACACCCCGAGAAAGAAACCCCCCAGAAAGACAATCCAGACAGACACCCCCCAGAAAGACATCCACCAGAAAGACAGCCCCCAGAAAGACACACCCCAGATGGACACCCCCAGAGACCCCCCAAGGAATACCCCCACAGAAAGACACCCAATTCACAATTCAAATCGCTTTATTGGCATGATAAGTTACATCTTATGTTGCCAAAGCATCAAAATACATTTATGGTTGAGCACATAAACGCAGTTCTATTCATACAGTGTATAAACAGGTATATTCCTGAGTGTATAAATATACATTCGCATTGTTTATATATATTCTTTTCTTAGTTTACTGGTTGTCCCTCTGCTCATAGAAAGAGAACACCAGAAACACCCCCCCAGAAAAAATGCCCCAGAAAGCCACCCAAAAAGAACCCCCCAGAAAGGCCACCCCGAGAAAGAAACCCCCCAGGAAGACAATCCAGACAGACACCCCCCTGAAAGACATCCACCAGAAAGACACCCCCAGAAAGACACCCCCTAGAAAGACAACCCCCAGAAAGACAACTCCCAGAAAGACACCCCCCAGAAAGACTCACCACCGAAAAACACCCTCCAGATAGACAACCCCCAGAAAGACACCCCCAGAAACCCACCCCCAGAAAAAACCCCCAGAAGGACAACACCCAGAAAGACACCCCGCAGAAAGATACACAACTGACAGTGACCCCCCAGAAAGACCCCCCCAGAAAGACACCCCCCAGAAAGACACCCCCCCCAGAAAGACACCCTCAGGAAGACATACCCCAGAATATCACCCCCCCAGAAAGAGACACCCCCAGAACGAAACCACCCAGAAAGACAATCCAGAAAGACACCCACCAGAAAGTCAACCCCAGAAAGACTCCCCACAGAGAGACACTCCCAGAAAGACACCCCATGGAAAGACACACCCCAGAAAGACACCCCTAGAGTCACCCAACTGGAAGACACCCACAGAAAGACACCCCAGAAAGACACCCCCAGAAAGACAACCCCAGAAAGACACCCCCAGAATGATATGCCCCAGAAGGACACCCAGAAAGTCACCCCCATAAAGACACACCCCAGAAAGACACAACCCTAGAAAGACACCCCCAGAAAGACACCCCCCGATAGACAACCCACAGAAAGGCAAACCCCCAGAAAGACAACCTCAGAAAGACACCCCCAGAAAGATATGCCCCAGAAAGAAACCCAGAAAGTCACCCTCCATAAAGACACACCCCAGAAAGACACAACCCCAGAGAGACACCCCCAGAAAGACACGACCCCCGATAGACAACCCCCAGAAAGACAACCCACCAGAAAGACAACACCAGATAGACAACCCCAGAAAGATACACTCCAGAAAGACACCACCAGAAATACAGCCCCCAGAAAGACAACCCCCAGAAAGACAACCCCCCAGAAAGACAAACCAAATAGACAACTCCAGAAAGATACACCCCAGAAAGATACCCTCCAGATAGACAATCCCCAGAAAGACAACCCCAGAAAGACACCCCCCAGAAAGCCACACACCAGAAAGACACAATCCCAGAAAGATACCCCCAGAAAGAAATCCCCAACAGAAAGACAACCCACAGAAAGACACCCACCAGATAGACAACACCCAGAAAGACACCCCAGAATTCACCCCCCAGAAAGACAACCCCCAGAAAGACACAGCCCAGAAAGACAACCACCAGAAAGACACACGCCAGAAAGTCACACCCTAGAAAGACACCCCCAGAAAGACACACCCTAGAAAGACACCCCCAGAAAGGCACACCCCAGAAAGACACCCCCGATAGACAACCCCCCAGAAAGGTACACCCCAGAAAGACACCCCCAGAAAGACACACCCCAGAAATACACCCCCAGAAAGAAAACTCCCAGAAAGACACCCCCCCAGAAAGACTCACCCCAGAAAGACACCCTCCAGATAGACAACCCCAGAACGTCACCCCCAGAAACACCCCCACAGTAAGACAACCACAGAAAGAACCCCCAGAAAGACAACCCCCAGATAGACCCCCCACAAAGACACTCCCCAGGAAGACTCCCCCAGAAAGACACCCCCCAGGAAGACTCCCCAGAAAGTTACCCCACCAGAAAGATACAACCCAGCAAGACAAACCCCAGAAAGACACCCCCAGAAAGTCAATCCAGAAAGACACCCCCCAGAAAGACATCCACCAGAAAGACACCCTCCAGATAGACAATCACCAGAAAGAAAACCCCCAGAAAGTCAAACCCCAGAAAGAAACCCCCCAGAAAGACAGCCCCCAGAAAGTCAACCCCCAGAAAGAAACCACTCAGAAAGACACCCCACAGAAAGACACCCCCCAGAAAGACGCCCCCCAGAAAGACACACCCCAGAAAGACACACCCCAGACAGACACACCACCAGAAAAACACCCCCAGTTAGTCATCCCCCAGAAAGACATCCCCAGAAAGACAAACCCTAGAAAGACACCCCCCAGAAAGATACACAACTGAAAGTCACCACCCAGAAGGAGACCCCCCAGAAAGACACCGCAGAAAGACACCCCCCAGAAAGACACACCCCCAGAAAGACACCCTCAGTAAGACACACTCCAGAAAGTCACTCCCCCAGAAAGGCAAACCCCAGAAAGACACCCCGAGAAAGAAACCCCCCAGAAAGACAATCCAGACAGACACACCCCAGAAAGACATCCACCAGAAAGACAACCCCAGAAAGACACCCCCCAGAAAGACACACCCCAGAAAGACACACCCCAAAAAGACAACTCCCAGAAAGACACCCCCCAGAAAGACACCCCCCAGAAAAACAGACCACTGAAAGTCACCCCCCAGAAATACACCACCCAGAAAGACACCCCACTGAAAGACACCCCCCAGAAAGACACACCCCAGAAAGACACCCCCAGAAAGACACCCCCAGAAAGACAACACCAGAAAGACTATCACAGAAAGACACACCAGAAAGACACCACCCAGAAAGACAACCCCAGAAAGGCACCCCCAGAAAGAGACGCCCCACAAAGACACACCCCAGAAAGACACCACCGCAGAAAGACACCCCCCCAGAAAGACAACCACAAGAAAGATACACTCCAGATAGACAACACCCAGAAAGACACACCAAGAAAGACAGCCCGCAGAAAGACACACCCAAAAAGACACCCTGCAGAAAGACACACCCCAGAAAGACTCCCCCAGAAAGACACCCCAGAAAGACACCCTCCAGAAAGACACACCGCAGACAGACACACTCCCAGAAAGAAACCCCCAGAAAGAAACCCCCCCAGAAAGACAGCCCCTAGAAAGACACCCTCCAGATAGACAAGACCCAGAAAGACACCCCGAGAAAAACACCCCCCACAAAACACTCCCCAGAAAGACACACCCTTAGAAAGTCAACCCCCAGAAAGATACTGCAGAAAGTCAGCCCCCAGAAAGAAACACCCCAGAAAGAAACTCCCCAGAAAGACACCCCCCCAGAAAGACAGCCCCAGAAAGACACACCCCGATAGACAACCCCCAGAAAGACAACCCCCAGAAAGACAACACCAGTTAGACACCCCCAGAAAGACAACCCAGAAAGACACCCGGAGAAAGACAACCCCCAGAAAGACACACCTCAGAAAGATACACCCCAGACAGACACACTCCCAGAAAGATACACCCCAGAAAGAGACCCACAGAAAGATAACCCCCAGAAAGACACCCCCAAGAAAGACAACTCCCAGAAAGATAAACTGAGAAAGACTCCCCAGAAAGATAACCCCAGAAAGAGAAGCCCAGTAACACACTCCAGAAGGACATCCCCAGAAACAACCCCAGAAAGATAACCCAGAAAGACATGCCCCAGAAGACACATCCCAGAAAGACAACCCCTGAAAGATACACCCCAGAAATACAACCCCAGAAAGATACCCCCCAGAAAGGCACACCCCAGAAAAACACGCGCAGAAAGACACCCCCCAAAAATATACCCCCAAGAAAGACAACCCCAGAAAGGCACCCCCCAGAAAGACAACCCAGAAAGACACTCCCCAGAAAGACTTCCCCCAGAAAGACAACCCCAGAAAGACACCTCCCAGAAAGACAGCCCCCAGACAGACTAACCCCCAGAAAGACACCCCTAGAAAGACACCCACCAGAAAGACACCCCCAGAAAGACACCCTACAGATAGATAACCCCCAGAAAGACAGCCCCCAAAAAGACAGTCCCAGAAAGATACACACCAGAAAGACACACACAGAAACAATCCCACATAAAGACACCCAATTCACAATTCACAATTCAAATCGCTTTATTGGCATGACAAGTTACATCCTATGTTGCCAAAGCATCAAAATACATTTATGGTTTACCACATAAACGCAGTTCTATTCATACAGTACACAAACAGGTATATCCCTGAGTGTACAAATATACATTCGCACCGTTTATATACACTCCTTTCCTACTTCACTGGTTGGCTCTCTGTTCATGGCAAGCTGTAACATAGCGTGCCGCCAGTGTTATACAGCTTCTCTCCTCTCCCAGTAGGAATGGGAGTTTTTGGTTGTCATTCAGATTTCTGAAATCAGGGCATATTTGTGAGAATCTTTGGTAGAAATTCTCCCTGATGCCCTGATATTTTCCACAAGCTGTGAGGAAGTGCATCTCTGTCTCCACCACTCCCTGACTGCAGTGCGAGCATATCCTGTCCTCTCTTGGCAGCCTGGTCTGCCTGTGTCTGCCTTTTTCGATCGCTAGGCTATGTTCGCTAAGTCTGTACCTTGTCAAGGTTCTTCTCAGTTTGTTATCCTTTACCATGGTCAGGTAATCAGCTATGTTGTATTGTCTGTTTAGGGCCAAGTAGCAATTGAGTTTGCTTTGGGTTTTTGTTGTTTCTGCCCAATATGTCAGATATTTTTCCTTTTGCTTAGCGACGATTGTGTTGGGTCGAATTCTTTGTGTTACCCTGTCACTGTCCTGGGGCTGGTTATTGTTAGTATTGTTAGTAGTTACTTCACTGAGTCCCAGGACTAGTTGACTGAGGGTATTCTTCTTTATGGTCAGCTCTTGGCATTTCAGGGCGTCGTAGTGATAGCATTGGGGATTGCTCATTTGTAGGTGATTCCAAAATTTGGTGGCTCTTTTTTGGATAGTGATTATTAATGGATATTGGCCTAGTTCCGCCCTGCATGCATTGTTTACTGTTTTCCTTTGAGTCCGGAGGATACTTTTACAGAATTCTGCATGTAGGATCTCAATTGGGTGTTTGTCCCATTTTGCAAATTCTTGTTGAGTTAGCGGTCCCCATACCTCACTGCCATAGAGTGCAATTGGTTCAATTACTGATTTGAAAATTTTGAGCCAAATGCTAATTGGGATTTCTATTTGGATTGATTTTTTGATGGCATAGAAAGCCCTTCTTGCTTTCTCTTTCAGTTCATTCACAGCCAGTTTGAAGTTTCCCGTAGAACTGATTTTTAAGCCACCCACAGAAAGATACCCCCATAAAGATAACCCCAGAAAGACATCCCCCAGAAAGACAAACTCCAGGAAGTCAACCCCAGAAAGGCACCCCAGAAAGACAACCCCAGAAAGACACCCCCGAGAAAGACACCCCCCAGAAAAACAGACCACTGAAATTCACACCCCAGAAATACATCACCCAGAAAGATACCCCACTGAAAGACACCACCCAGAAAGACACATCCCAGAAAGACACCCCCAGAAAGACACCCGCATTAAGACAACACCAGAAAGACTATCACAGAAAGACACCCCAGAAAGACACCACCCAGAAAGACAACCCCAGAATGGCACCCCCAGAAAGACACCCCCAGAAAGACACGCCCCAGAAAGACACACCCCAGAAAGACACCACCCCAGAAAGACACCACCCCAGAAAGACAACCACCAGAAAGACACACTCCAGATAGACAACACCCAGAAAGACACACCAAGAAAGACAGCCCGCAGAAAGACACACCCAGAAAGACACCCCGCAGAAAGACACACCCCAGAAAGACTCCCCGAGAAAGACACCCCAGAAAGACACCCTCCAGAAAGACACCCCAGATAGACTCTCTACATAAAGACAACCCCAGAATGACACGCCGCAGAAAGACACACTCCAGAAAGACACCCCCAGAAAGTCAACCCCAGGTAAACATCCCAGAAAGATACATCCCAGAAAGTCAACCCCAGAAAGGCACCTCCAGAAAGACACCCCCAGAAAGACATGCCCCAGAAAGACACACCCCAGAAAGACACCACCCCAGAAAGACACCCCCCCAGAAAGTCAACCACCAGAAAGACACACTCCAGATAGGCAACACCCAGAAAGACACACCAAGAAAGACAGCCCGCAGAAAGACACACCCCAGAAAGACATTCCGCAGAAAGACACACCCAAGAAAGACTCCCCCAGAAAGACACCCCAGAAAGACAACCTCCAGAAAGACACACCCCAGACAGACACACTCCCAGAAAGAAACGCCCAGAAAGAAACCCCCCCAGGAGGACAACCCCCAGAAAAACAACCTCCAGATTGACAAGACCCAGAAAGACACTGCGAGAAAGACACCCCCCACAAAACACTCCCCAGAAAGACACACCCCTAGAAAGGCAACCCCCAGAAAGATACTGCAGAATGACACCCCCCAGAAATACACAACCCAGAAAGACACCCCCCCAGAAAGACACCCCCAGATAGACAACCCCCAGAAACACAACCCCCAGAAAGACAACCCCAGTTAGACAACCCCAGAAAGATACACCCCAGAAAGATACCCCCAGAAAGAGACCCCCAGAAAGACAGCACCCAGAAACAAAACTCCCAGAAAGACTGCCCCCCAGAAAGACTCACCCCAGAAAGAAATCCTCCAGAAAGACAACCCCCAGAAAGACACCCCCAGAAACGCCCCCCCAGAAAGACACCCCCAGAAAGAGCCCCAGAAAGGCCACCCCCAGAAAGACCTCCCCACAAAGACACTCCCAGGAAGACAAACCCCAGAAAGTCTTCCACCCAGAAAGACACTCCCTAGAATGACCTCCCCGGCAAAAGACACACCCAGGAAGACATACTCCAGAAAGACGCACCCCAGAAAGACACCCGAGAAAGACACCCCCAGAAAAACACTCTCCAGAAAGACACGCCCCCAAAAGACACCCCCCAGAAAGACAACCCCAGAAAGACTCCCCCCAGAAAGACACACCTCAGGAAGTAAACCACAGAAAGGCTCAATCCAGAAAGACAACCTGAGAAAGACACCTCCAGAATGACACACCACTGAAAGACACAACCCAGAAAGACACGCCCCAGAAAGACACCCCCAGAAAGACACCCCCAGAAAGACAACCCCAGAAAGACACCCCAGAAAGACACCCCCCATAAAGACAACCCTAGAATGACACGCCGCAGAAAGACACACTCCAGATAGACAGCCCCAGAAAGTCAACCCCAGATAAACACCCCAGAAAGATACATCCCAGAAAGACACCCCCAGAAAGTCACCCCCCAGAGAGACACTCCACAGAAAGACAAACCCAGAAAGACACCCCAGAAAGATTCACCCAGAAAGATACTACCCAGAAAGACAGCCTCAAGAAAGACAGCCCCAGAAACACTCCCCAGAAGGACACACCCCAGAAACAATGGCAGAAAGACAACCCAGAAAGACACCCGCAGAAAGATACCCCCCAGAAAGACACACCCCAGACAGACACACTCCCAGAAAGATACACCCCAGAAAGAGACCCACAGAAAGACAATCCCCAGAAAGACACCCCCAGAAAGACAACTCCCAGAAAGATAAACTGAGTAAGTCTCCCCAGAAGGATAACCGCAGAAAGAGAAGCCCAGAAACACTCCGCAGAAGGACATCCCCACAAACAACCCCAGAAAATAACCCAGAAAGACATGCCCCAGAAAGACACATCCCAGAAAGACAACCCCTGAAAGACACACCCCAGAAATACAACCCCAGAAAGATACCCCCCAGAAAGGCACACCCCAGAAAAACACGCGCAGAAAGACACCCTCCACAAATATACCCCCCAGAAAGACAACACCAGAACGGCACCCCCCAGAAAGACAACCCAGAAAGACACTCCCCAGAAAGACTTCCCCCAGAAAGACAACCCCAGAAAGACACCCACCAGAAAGACATCCCCCAGAAAGACACCCTCCAGATAGACAACCCCCAGAAAGACACCCCCAAAAAGACAACTCCCAGAAAGATACACCCCAGAAAGACACACACAGAAACAACCCCCCATAAAGACACCCACAGAAAGATACCCCTATAAAGACAACCCCAGAAAGACATCCCACAGAAAGACAAACACCAGAAAGACAACCCCAGAAAGACACCCCCAGAAAGATAGACCACTGAAAGTCACCCCCCCAGAAATACACAACCGAGAAAGACACCCCACTGAAAGACACCCCCAGAAAGACACCCCCAGAAAGACACCCCCAGAAAGACACCCCACTGAAAGACATCCCCCAGAAAGACACCCCCCAGAAAGACACCCCCAGAAAGACACCCCCAGAAAGACAACCCCAGAAAGACAACCACTGAAAAACACCCCAGAAAGACACCACACAGAAAGACAACCCCAGAAAGGCACCCCCAGAAAGACACCCACAGAAAAACACGCCCCAGAAAGACACACCCCATAAAGACACCCCCCATAAAGACATCCCCAGAAAGACAACCACCAGAAAGACACACTCCAGAGAGACAACACCCAGAAAGACACACCAAGAAAGACAGCCCGCAGAAAGACACACCCCAGAAAGACACCCTGCAGAAAGACACACCCCAGAAAGACTCCCCCAGAAAGACACCCCAGAAAGACACCCTCCAGAAAGACACACCCCAGACAGACACACTCCCAGAAAGAAACATCCAGAAAGAAACCCCCCAGAAAGACAACCCCCAGAAAGACACCCTCCAGATAGACAAGACCCAGAAAGACACTCCGAGAAGGACACCCCCGACAAAACACTCCCCAGAAAGACACACCCTAGAAAGGCAACCCCCAGAAATATACTGCAGAATGTCACCCCCCAGAAAGACACACCCCAGAAAGACACCTCCCCAGAAAGACACCCCCAGAAAGACACCCCCCGATAGACAACACCCAGAAAGACGACCCCCAGAAAGACCACCCCAGTTAGACAACGCCAGAAAGATACACCGCAGAAAGACACATCCCAGAAAGGCACCCCCCAGAAACAAAACTCCCAGAAAGACAGCCCCGCAGAAAGACTCACCCCAGAAAGACACCCTCCAGATATACAACCCCCAAAAAGACACTGTCAGAAGCACCCCCCCAGAAAGACACACCCAGAAAGAGCCCCAGAAAGACAACCCCCAGAAAGACCCCCCCACAAAGACACCCCCAGAAAGACACCCCAAGAAAGACAGCCCCAGAAAGACACCTCCCCAAAAGACACCCCCAGGAAGACAAACCCCAGAAAGTCTTCCGACCAGAAAGACACTCCCTAGAAAGACCTCCCCCGCAAAAACATGCCCAGGAAGACATACCCCAGAAAGACGCACCCCAGAAAGACACCCCGAGAATGACACCCCCAAAAATACACTCTCCAGAAAGACACGCCCCCAAAAGACACCCCCCAGATAAACACCTCCAGACGCCCCTGGAAATACACCGCCAGAAAGAAAACCCCAGAAAAACACACATCAGAAAGACAACACCCAGAAAGACACCTCCCAGGAACACAGACCCCAGAAAGAGCCCCCTCAGAAGGACACCTCCCCAAAAGACACCCCCAGGAAGACACACCCCAGAAGGTCACCCGCACAGGAAGACACTCCCTAGAAAGAACCCCCCCTCAAAAGACACCCCCAGGAAGACACACCACAGAAAGACGCACCCCAGAAAGACACCCCGGGAAAGACACACACCAAAAAACACTACCCTGAAAGACACGACCCAGAAAGACACCCCGCAGAAAGACACCCCCCAGAAAGATGCCCCCAGAGAGACAACCCCCTGAAAGACACCCCCAGGAAGAAACCCCCAGAAAGGCACCCCAGAAAGACACCCCCCAGAAAGCCACACACCAGAAAGACACAATCTCAGAAAGAAACCCCCAGAAAGAAACCCCCCACAGAAAGACAACCCACAGAAAGACACCCTCCAGATAGACAACATCCAGAAAGACACACAGAGAAAGACACCCCCCAAAAAACACTCCACAGAAAGACAACCCCCCAGAAAGACAACCCCCAGAAAGACACCCCAGGATTCACCCCCCAGAATGACAACCCCCAGAAAGACACAGCCCAGAAAGACAACCACCAGAAAGACACACGCCAGAAAGACACACCCTAGAAAGACACCCCCAGAAAGACACACCCTAGAAAGACACCCCCAGAAAGACATCCCCAGAAAGGCACACCCCAGAAAGACACCCCCGATAAACAAACCCCAGAAAGACAACCACAGATAGACAACCCCAGAAAGACACACCCCAGAAAGACACCCCCAGAAAGACACCCCCAGAAAGACACCCCCAGAAAGACAACCACAGAAAGAACCCCCAGAAAGACAACCCCCAGATAGATCCCCCCACAAAGACACCCCCCAGAAAGACACCCCCAGAAAGACTCCCCCAGAAAGACACCCCCCAGGAAGACACACCCCAGAAAGTCACCCCACCAGAAAGAGAACCCCCAGAAAGACAAACCCCAGAAAGACACCCCCAGAAAGTCAATCCAGAAAGACATGCCCCAGGAAGACATCCACCAGAAAGACACCCTCCAGATAGACAATCACCAGAAAGAAAACCCCCAGAAAGTTTAACACCAGATATACACCCCCCAGGAAGACAGCCCCCAGAAAGTCAACCCCCAGAAAGAAACCACTCAGAAAGACAACCCAGAAAGACACCCCACAGAAAGACACCCCCCAGAAAGACACGCCCCAGAAAGACAGACCGCAGAAAGACACACCACCAGAAAAACACCCCCAGTTAGTCATCCCCCAGAAACACATCCCCATGAAAGACAACGCCCAGAAACCCCCCCCACAAAGACACCCCCCAGAAAGACACCCCCAGAAAGACACCCCCCAGAAAGACACCCCCCAGAAAGATACACAACTGAAAGTCACCACCCAGAAAGAGACCCCCCAGAAAGACACAACAGAATGATACCCCCCAGAAAGACACCCCCCCAGAAAGACACCCTCAGGAAGACACACCCCAGAAAGTCACCCCCCCAGAATGGCAAACCCCAGAAAGACACCCCGAGAAAGAAACCCCCAGAAAGTCAATCCAGAAAGACACCTCCCAGAAAGACATCCACCAGAAAGACAACCCCAGAAAGACACCCCCCAGAAAGACACACCCCAGAAAGGCACCCCCTAGAAAGAGAACCCCCAGAAAGACAACTCCCAGAAAGATAAATTGAGAAAGACTCCCCAGAAAGATAACCCCAGAAAGAGAAGCCCAGAAACACATTCCAGAAGGACATCCCCAGAAACAACCCCAGAAAGATAACCCAGAAAGACATGCCCCAGAAAAACACATCCCAGAAAGACAGCCCCTGAAAGATACACCCCAGAAATACAACCCCAGAAAGATACACCCCAGAAAGGCACACCCCTGAAAGGCACCCCCCAGAAAGACAACCCAGAAAGACACTCCCCAGAAAGACTTCCCCCAGAAAGACAACCCCAGAAAGACACGCCCCAGAAAGACACACCCCAGAAAGACACCACCCCAGAAAGACACCCCCCCAGAAAGACACCCCCCCAGAAATACAACCACCAGAAAGACACACCAAGAAAGACAGCCCGCAGAAAGACACACCCAGAAAGACCCCCCCCAAAAAGACAACTCCCAGAAAGATACACCCCAGAAAGACACACAGAGAAACAACCCCCCATAAAGACACCCCCAGAAAGATACCCCCATAAAGACATCCCCAGAAAGACATCCCCCAGAAAGACAACCTCCAGGAAGTCAACCCCAGAAAGGCACCCCAGAAAAACAGACCACTGAAAGCCACCCCCCAGAAATACACCACCCAGAAAGACACCCCACTGAAAGACACCAACCAGAAAGACACACCCCAGAAAGACACCCCCAGAAAGACACCCCCAGAAAGACAACACCAGAAAGACTATCACAGAAAGACACACCAGAAAGACACCACCCAGAAAGACAACCCCAGAAAGGCACCACCAGAAAGACACCCCAAGAAAGACACGCCCCAGAAAGACAAACCCCAGAAAGGCACCACCCCAGAAAGACACCCCCCCAGAAAGACAACCACCAGAAAGACACACTCCAGATAGACAACACCCAGAAAGACACACCAAGAAAGACAGCCCGCAGAAAGACACACCCAGAAAGACACCCTGCAGAAAGAAACAACCCAGAAAGACTCCCCCAGAAAGACACCCTCCAGAAAGACACCCTCCAGAAAGACACACCCCAGACAGACACACTCCCAGAAAGAAACCCCCAGAAAGAAACCCCCCCAGAAATAAAGCCCCCAGAAAGACTCCCTCCAGATAGACAAGACCCAGAAAGACACCCAGAGAAAGACACACCCCACAAAACACTCCACAGAAAGACACACCCTTAGAAAGGCAACCCCCAGAAAGATACTGCAGAAACTCACCCCCAGAAAGATACACCCCAGAAAGAAACTCCCCAGAAAGACACACTCCAGATAGACAACACCCAGAAAGACACACCCAGAAAGACACCCTGCAGAAAGACACACCCCAGAAAGACACCCCCCAAAAAGACAACTCCCAGAAAGATACACCCCAGAAAGACACACACAGAAACAACCCCCCATAAAGACACCCCCAGAAAGATAGCCCCATAAAGACAACCCCAGAAAGACATCCCCCAGAAAGACAAACTCCAGGAAGTCAAACCCAGAAAGGCACCCCAGAAAGAAAACCCCAGAAAGACACCCCCCAGAAAGACACCCCCCAGAAAAACAGACCACTGAAAGTCACGCCCCAGAAATACACCACCCAGAAAGACACCCCACTGAAAGATACCCCACAGAAAGACACACCCCAGAAAGACACCCCCAGAAAGACATCCCCAGAAAGACAAAACCAGAAAGACTATCACAGAAAGACACACCAGAAAGACACCACCCAGAAAGACAACCCCAGAAAGGCACCCCCAGAAAGAGACGCCCCACAAAGACACACCCCAGAAAGACACCACCGCAGAAAGACACCCCCCACAAAACACTCCCCAGAAAGACAAACCCTTAGAATGTCAACCCCCAGAAAGATACTGCAGAAAGTCACCCCCCAGAAAGAAACACCCCAGAAAGAAACTCCCCAGAAAGACACTCCCCCAGAAAGAAACCCCCAGAAAGACACACCCCGATAGAGAACCCCCAGAAAGACAACCCCCAAAAAGACAACACCAGTTAGACACCCCCAGAAAGACAACCCAGAAAGACACCCGGAGAAAGACAACCCCCAGAAAGACACACCTCAGAAAGACACACCCCAGACAGACACACTCCCAGAAAGATACACCCCAGAAAGAGACCCACAGAAAGATAACCCCCAGAAAGACACCCCCAAGAAAGACAACTCCCAGAAAGATAAACTGAGAAAGACTCCCCAGAAAGATAACCCCAGAAAGAGAAGCCCAGTAACACACTCCAGAAGGACATCCCCAGAAACAACCCCAGAATGATAACCCAGAAAGACATGCCCCAGAAAGACACATCCCAGAAAGACAACCCCTGAAAGATACACCCCAGAAATAAAACCCCAGAAAGATACCCCCCAGAAAGGCACACCCCAGAAAAACACGCGCAGAAAGACACCCCCCAGAAATATACCCCCAAGAAAGACAACCCCAGAAAGGCACCACCCAGAAAGACAACCCAGAAAGACACTCCCCTGAAAGACTTCCCCCAGAAAGACAACCCCAGAAAGACACCTCCCAGAAAGACACCCCTCAGACAGACTAACCCCCAGAAAGACACCCCTAGAAAGACACCCACCAGAAAGACACCCCCCAGAAAGCCACCCTACAGGTAGACAACCCCCAGAAAGACAGCCCCCAAAAAGACAATCCCAGAAAGACAACCCCAGAAAGACACACACAGAAACAACCCCACATAAAGACACCCCCAGAAAGATACCCCCATAAAGATAACCCCAGAAAGACAACCCCAGAAAGACACCCCCCAGAAAGACACCCCCAGAAAAACAGACCACTGAAAGTCACCCCCCAGAAATACATCACACAGAAAGATACCCCACTGAAAGACACCCCCCAGAAAGACACACCCCAGAAAGACACCCCCAGAAAGACACCCGCAGAAAGACAACACCAGAAAGACTATCACAGAAAGACACCCCAGAAAGACACCACCCAGAAAGACAACCCCAGAATGTCACCCCCAGAAAGACACACCCAGAAAGACACGCCCCAGAAAGACACACCCCAGAAAGACACCACGCCAGAAAGACACCGCCCCAGAAAGACAACCACCAGAAAGACACACTCCAGATAGACAACACCCAGAAAGAGACACCAAGAAAGACAGCCCGCAGAAAGACACACCCAGAAAGACACCCTGCAGAAAGAAACAACCCAGAAAGACTCCCCCAGAAAGACACCCTCCAGAAAGACACCCTCCAGAAAGACACACCCCAGACAGACACACTCCCAGAAAGAAACCCCCAGAAAGAAACCCCCCCAGAAATACAACCCCCAGAAAGACTCCCTCCAGATAGACAAGACCCAGAAAGACACCCAGAGAAAGACACACCCCACAAAACACTCCCCAGAAAGACACACCCTTAGAAAGGCAACCCCCAGAAAGATACTGCAGAAACTCACCCCCCAGAAAGATACACCCCAGAAAGAAACTCCCCAGAAAGACACACTCCAGATAGACAACACCCAGAAAGACACACCCAGAAAGACACCCTGCAGAAAGACACACCCCAGAAAGACACCCCCCAAAAAGACAACTCCCAGAAAGATACACCCCAGAAAGACACACACAGAAACAACCCCCCATAAAGACACCCCCAGAAAGATAGCCCCATAAAGACAACCCCAGAAAGACATCCCCCAGAAAGACAAACTCCAGGAAGTCAAACCCAGAAAGGCACCCCAGAAAGAAAACCCCAGAAAGACACCCCCCAGAAAGACACCCCCCAGAAAAACAGACCACTGAAAGTCACGCCCCAGAAATACACCACCCAGAAAGACACCCCACTGAAAGATACCCCACAGAAAGACACACCCCAGAAAGACACCCCCAGAAAGACATCCCCAGAAAGACAAAACCAGAAAGACTATCACAGAAAGACACACCAGAAAGACACCACCCAGAAAGACAACCCCAGAAAGGCACCCCCAGAAAGAGACGCCCCACAAAGACACACCACAGAAAGACACCACTGCAGAAAGACACCCCCCACAAAACACTCCCCAGAAAGACAAACCCTTAGAATGTCAACCCCCAGAAAGATACTGCAGAAAGTCACCCCCCAGAAAGAAACACCCCAGAAAGAAACTCCCCAGAAAGACACTCCCCCAGAAAGAAACCCCCATAAAGACACACCCCGATAGACAACCCCCAGAAAGACAACCCCCAGAAAGACAACACCAGTTAGACACCCCCAGAAAGACAACCCAGAAAGACACCCGGAGAAAGACAACCCCCAGAAAGACACACCTCAGAAAGACACACCCCAGACAGACACACTCCCAGAAAGATACACCCCAGAAAGAGACCCACAGAAAGATAACCCCCAGAAAGACACCCCCAAGAAAGACAACTCCCAGAAAGATAAACTGAGAAAGACTCCCCAGAAAGATAACCCCAGAAAGAGAAGCCCAGTAACACACTCCAGAAGGACATCCCCAGAAACAACCCCAGAATGATAACCCAGAAAGACATGCCCCAGAAAGACACATCCCAGAAAGACAACCCCTGAAAGATACACCCCAGAAATACAACCCCAGAAAGATACCCCCCAGAAAGGCACACCCCAGAAAGACACCCCCCAGAAAGACACCCCCAGAAAAACAGACCACTGAAAGTGACCCCCCAGAAATACATCACACAGAAAGATACCCCACTGAAAGACACCCCCCAGAAAGACACACCCCTGAAAGACACCCCCAGAAAGACACCCGCAGAAAGACAACACCAGAAAGACTATCACAGAAAGACACCCCAGAAAGACACCACCCAGAAAGACAACCCCAGAATGGTACCCCCAGAAAGACACCCCCAGAAAGACACGCCCCAGAAAGACACACCCCAGAAAGACACCACGCCAGAAAGACACCGCCCCAGAAAGACAACCACCAGAAAGACACACTCCAGATAGACAACACCCAGAAAGAGACACCAAGAAAAACAGCCCGCAGAAAGACACACCCAGAAATACATCCTGCAGAAAGACACACCCCAGAAAGACTCCCCGAGAAAGACACCCCAGAAAGACACCCTCCAGAAAGACACACCCCAGACAGACACAATCCCAGAATGAAACCCCCAGAAAGAAAGACCCCCAGAAAGACAACCCCCAGAAAGACACCCTCCAGATAGACAAGACCCAGAAAGACACCCCGAGAAAGACACACCCCTAGAAAGGCAACCCCCAGAAAGATACTGCAGAAAGTCACCCCCCAGAAAGAAACACCCCAGAAAGATACTCCCCAGAAAGACAACCCCCAGAAAGACACCCCCAAAAAGACACACCCCGATAGACAACCCCCAGAAAGACAACCCCCAGAAAGACAACCCCAGTTAGACAACCCCAGAAAGATACACCCCATAAAGACACCCCCAGAAAGACACACCCCAGAAAGACGGCCCCCAGAAAAAAAACTCCCAGAAAGACAGCCCACCAGAAAGACTCACCCCAGAAAGAAACCCTCCAGATAGACAACACCCAGAAAGACACCCCCAGAAAGAGCCCCAGAAAGACGCACCCCAGAAAGACACCCCGAGAAAGACACACCCCAGAAAGACACACCCCAGAAAGACACCCCCAGAAAGACACACCTCAGAAAGACAACCTGAGAAAGACACCTCCAGAAAGACACACCGTTGAAAGACACAACCCAGAAAGACACCCCCAGAAGGAAACCCCCAGAAAGACACCCCCAGAAAGACAACCCCAGAAAGACACCCCAGAAAGACTCTCTACATAAAGACAACCCCAGAATGACATGCCGCAGAAAGACACACTCCAGAAAGACACCCCCAGAAAGTAAACCCCAGAAAAACATCCCAGAAAGATACATCCCAGAAAGACACCCGCAGAAAATCACCCCCTGGAGAGACACCCCACAGAAAGACAAACCCAGAAAGACACCCCCAGAAAGATAAGGCCAGAAAGATACTACCCACAAAGACACACCTCAGAGAGACACACCCAGAAACAATCCCCAGAAGTGCACCCCCGAGAAACAATGGCAGAAAGACAAACCAGAGAGACACACCCCAGACAGACACACTCCCAGAAAGATACACCCCAGAAAGACAACTCCCAGAAAGATAAACTGAGAAAGACTCCCCAGAAAGATAACCCCAGAAAGAGAAGCCCAGAAAAACACTCCAGAAGGACATTCCCAGAAACAACCCCAGAAAGATAGCCCAGAAAGACATGCCCCAGAAAGACACGCCCCAGAAAGACACATCCCAGAAAGACAACCCCTGAAAGATACACCCCAGAAATACAACCCCAGAAAGATCCCACCCAGAAAGGCACACCCCAGAGAAACACACGCAGAAAGACACCCCCAGAAATATGACCCCCAGAAAGACAACCCAAGAAAGGCACCCCCCAGAAAGACACACCCCATAAAGACTTCCCCCAGAGAGACAACCCCAGCAAGACACCCACCAGAAAGACACACCCGAGACAGACTCACCCCCAGAAAGACACCCCTAGAAAGACACCCACCAGAAAGACACCCCCCAGAAAGACACCCTCTAGATAGAAAACCCCCAGAAAGACACACCCCAAAAAGACAACTCCCAGAAAGATACACCCCAGAAAGACACACACAGAAACAACCCCCCATAAAGACACCCCCAGAAAGATACCCCCATAAAGCTAACCCCAGAAAGACATCCCCGAGAAAGACAAACTCCAGGAAGTCAACCCCAGAAAGGCACCCCAGAAAGACAACCCCAGAAAGACACACCCCAGAAAGACACCCCCAGAAAAACTGACCACTGAAAGTTACCTCCCCAGAAATACACCACCCAGAAAGTCACCCCCCAGAAAGACACCCCCCAGAAAGACACCCCCCAGAAAGACACCCCCAGAAATACAACCCCAGAAAGTCAACCACAGAAAGACACCCCAGAAAGACACCACCCAGAAAGACAACCCCAGAAAGGCACCCCCAGAAAGACACCCCCAGAAAGACACACCCCAGAAAGACACACCCCAGAAAGACACCACCACAGAAAGACACCCCCCCAGAAAGACAACCACCAGAAAGACACACTCCAGATAGACAACACCCAGAAAGACACACCAAGAAAGACAGCCCGCAGAAAGACACACCCAGAAAGACACCCCGCAGAAAGACACACCCCAGAAAGTCTCCCCGAGAAAGACACCCCAGAAAGACACCCTCCAGAAAGACACAACCCAGACAGACACACTCCCAGAAAGAAACCCCCAGAAAGAAAGCCCCCCAGAAAGACAACCCCCAGAAAGACACCCTCCAGATAGACAAGACCCAGAAAGACACCCCGAGAAAGACACCCCCCACAAAACACTCCCCAGAAAGACACACCCCTAGAAAGGCAACCCCCAGAAAGATACTGCAGATAGTCACCCCCCAGAAAGAAACACCGTAGAAAGACACCCCCAGAAAGACACACCCCGATAGACAACCCCCAGAAAGACAACCCCCAGAAAGACAATCCCAGTTAGACAACCCCAGAAAGATACAGCCCATAAAGACACCCCCAGAAAGACACACCCCAGAAAGACAGACCCCAGAAATAAAACTCCCAGAAAGACAGCCCCCCAGAAAGACTCACCCCAGAAAGAAACCCTCCAGATAGACAACACACAGAAAGACACCACCAGAAACCCCCCCCAGAAAGACACCCCCAGAAAGAGCCCCAGAAAGACGCACCCCAGAAAGACACCCCGAGAAAGGCACACCCCAGAAAGACACACCCCGGAAAGACACCCCCAGAAAGACACCCCCCAGAAAGACACACCTCAGGAAGTAAACCAAAGAAAGGCTCCATCCAGAAAGACAACCTGAGAAAGACACCTCCAGAAAGACACACCACTGAAAGACACAACCCAGAAAGACACCCCCAGAAGGAAACCCCCAGAAAGACACCCCCAGAAAGACAACCCCAGCAAGACACCCCAGAAAGACTCTACATAAAGACAACCCCAGAATGACACGCCGCAGAAAGACACACTCCAGAAAGACACCCCCAGAAAGTCAACCCCAGATAAACATCCCAGAATGATACATCCCAGAAAGACACCCGCAGAAAGTCACCCCCTAGAGAGACACCCCACAGAAAGACAAACCCAGAAAGACACCCCCAGAAAGATAAGGCCAGAAAGATACTACCCACAAAGACACACCCCAGAAAGACACACCCAGAAACAATCCCCAGAAGGACAGCCCCGAGAAACAATGGCAGAAAAACAAACCAGAAAGACGCACCACAGACAGACACACTCCCAGAAAGATACACCCCAGAAAGACAACTCCCAGAAAGATAAACTGAGAAAGACTCCCCAGAAAGATAACCCCAGAAAGAGAAGCCCAGAAAAACACTCCAGAAGGACATTCCCAGAAACAACCCCAGAAAGATAACCCAGAAAGATATGCCCCAGAAAGACACATCCCAGATAGACAACCCCTGAAAGATACACCCCAGAAATACAACCCCAGACAGATCCCCCCCAAAAAGGCACACCCCAGAGAAACACGCGCAGAAAGACACCCCCAGAAATATAACCCCCAGAAAGACAACCCCAGAAAGGCACCCCCCAGAAAGACAACCCAGAAAGACACTCCCCATAAAGACTTCCCCCAGAAAGACAACCCCAGAAAGACACCCCCCAGAAAGACACCCCCGAGACAGACTCACCCCCAGAAAGACACCCCTAGAAAGACACCCACCAGAAAGACACCCCCCAGAAAGACACCCTCTAGATAGTAAACCCCCAGAAAGACACCCCCCAAAAAGACAACTCCCAGAAAGATACACCCCAGAAAGACACACACAGAAACAACCCCCCATAAAGACACCCCCAGAAAGATACCCCCATAAAGCTAACCCCAGAAAGACATCCCCGAGAAAGACAAACTCCAGGAAGCCAACCCCAGAAATGCACCCCAGAAAGACACCACCCAGAAAGACAACCACAGAAAGGCACCCCCAGAAAGACACCCCCAGAAAGACACGCCCCAGAAAGACACACCCCAGAAAGACACCACCCCAGAAAGACACCCCCCCAGAAAGTCAACCACCAGAAAGACACACTCCAGATAGACAACACCCAGAAAGACAGCCCGCAGAAATACACACCCCAGAAAGACACCCCGCAGAAAGACACACCCAAGAAAGACTCCCCCAGAAAGACACCCCAGAAAGACACCCTCCAGAAAGACACACCCCAGACAGACACACTCCCAGAAAGAAACACCCAGAAAGAAACCCCCCCAGAAAGACAACCCCCAGAAAGACAACCTCCAGATTGACAAGACCCAGAAAGACACCGCGAGAAAGACACCCCCCACAAAACACTCCCCAGAAAGACACACCCCTAGAAAGGCAACCCCCAGAAAGATACTGCAGAATGACACCCCCCAGAAAGACACAACCCAGAAAGACACCCCCCAGAAAGACACCCCCAGATAGACAACCCCCAGAAACACAACCCCCAGAAAGACAACCCCAGTTAGACAACCCCAGAAAGATACACCCCAGAAAGATACCCCCAGAAAGACACCCCCAGAAAGACAGCCCCCAGAAACAAAATTCCCAGAAAGACAGCCCCCAGAAAGACTCACCCCAGAAAGAAATCCTCCAGAAAGTCAACCCCCAGAAAGACACCCCCAGAAACGCCCCCCCAGAAAGACACCCCCAGAAAGAGCCCCAGAAAGGCCATCCCCAGAAAGACCTCCCCACAAAGACACCCCCAGGAAGACAAACCCCAGAAAGTCTTCCACCCAGAAAGACACTCCCTAGAAAGACCTCCCCGGCAAAAGACACGCCCAGGAAGACATACTCCAGAAAGATGCACCCCAGAAAGACACCCGAGAAAGACACCCCCAGAAAAACACTCTCCAGAAAGACACGCCCCCAAAAGACACCCCCCAGAAAGACAACCCCAGAAAGACTCCCCCCAGAAAGACACACCTCAGGAAGTAAACCACAGAAAGGCTCCATCCAGAAAGACAACCCCAGAAAGACACCCCAGAAAGACACCCCCCATAAAGACAACCCTAGAATGACACGCCGCAGAAAGACACACTCCAGATAGACAGCCACAGAAAGTCAACCCCAGATTAACACCCCAGAAAGATACATCCCAGAAAGACACCCCCAGAAAGTCACCCCCCAGAGAGACACCCCACAGAAAGACAAACCCAGAAAGACACCCCAGAAAGGTTCACCCAGAAAGATACTACCCAGAAAGGCAGCCCCAAGAAAGACATCCCCAGAAACAATACAATACAATACAATACAAATCGCTTTATTGGCATGATAAGGTACATCTTATGTTGCCAAAGCATCAAAATACATTTATGGTTGAACACATAAACGCGGTTCCATTCATACAGTGTATAAACAGGTATATCCCTGAGTTTATAAATATACATTCGCCTTGTTTATATATACTCTTTTCTTAGTTTACTGGTTGTCCCTCTGTTCATGGCAAGCTGTAACATAGTGTGCCGCCAGTGTTACACAGCTTCTCTCTTCCCCCAGGAGGAATGGGAGTTTTTGGTTGTCAGTCAGATTTCTGAATTCAGGGCATATTTGTGAGAATTTTTGGTAGAAATTCTCTCTGATGCCTTGATATTTTCCACAGGACACACCCCAGAAACAATGGCAGAAAGACAACCCAGAAAGACACCCGCAGAAAGACACCCCCCAGAAAGACACACCCCAGACAGACACACTCCCAGAAAGATACACCCCAGAAAGAGACCCACAGAAAGACAACCCACAGAAAGACACCCCCAG
This sequence comes from Somniosus microcephalus, assembly GCF_052327205.1. Lineage (NCBI taxonomy): Eukaryota > Metazoa > Chordata > Chondrichthyes > Squaliformes > Somniosidae > Somniosus > Somniosus microcephalus. Next base: position 233,185,572 of record NC_140991.1, read on the forward strand.
AAAGACAACTCCCAGAAAGATAAACTGAGTAAGTCTCCCCAGAAGGATAACCGCAGAAAGAGAAGCCCAGAAACACTCCGCAGAAGGACATCCCCAGAAACAACCCCAGAAAATAACCCAGAAAGACATGCCCCAGAAAGACACATCCCAGAAAGACAATCCCTGAAAGATACACCCCGGAAATACAAACTCAGAAAGATACCCCCCAGAAAGGCACACCCCAGAAAAACACGCGCAGAAAGACACCCTCCACAAATATACCCCCCAGAAAGACAACACCAGAACGGCACCCCCCAGAAAGACAACCCAGAAAGACACTCCCCAGAAAGACTTCCCCCAGAAAGACAACACCAGAAAGACACCCCCCAGAAAGACACCCCCCAGACAGACATACCTCCAGAAAGACACCCCTAGAAAGACACCCACCAGAAAGACACCCCCCAGAAAGACACCCTCCAGATAGACAACCCCCAGAAAGACACCCCCAAAAAGACAACTCCCAGAAAGATACACCCCAGAAAGACACACACAGAAACAACCCCCCATAAAGACACCCACAGAAAGATACCCCTATAAAGACAACCCCAGAAAGACATCCCCCAGAAAGACACCCCCCAGACAGACATACCTCCAGAAAGACACCCCTAGAAAGACACCCACCAGAAAGACACCCCCCAGAAAGACACCCTCCAGATAGACAACCCCCAGAAAGACACCCCCAAAAAGACAACTCCCAGAAAGATACACCCCAGAAAGACACACACAGAAACAACCCCCCATAAAGACACCCACAGAAAGATACCCCTATAAAGACAACCCCAGAAAGACATCCCCCAGAAAGACAAACACCAGAAAGACAACCCCAGAAAGACACCCCCAGAAAGACAGACCACTGAAAGTCACCCCCCCAGAAATACACAACCGAGAAAGACACCCCACTGAAAGACACCCCCCAGAAAGACACCCCCCAGAAAGACACCCCAGAAAGACACCCCCAGAAAGACAACCCCAGAAAGACAACCACTGAAAAACACCCCAGAAGGACACCACACAGAAAGACAACCCCAGAAAGGCAACCCCAGAAAGACACCCCCAGAAAGACACGCCCCAGAAAGACACACCCCATAAAGACACCCCCCAGAAAGACATCTCCAGAAAGACAACCACCAGAAAGATACACTCCAGATAGACAACACCCAGAAAGACACACCAAGAAAGACAGCCCGCAGAAAGACACACCCCAGAAAGACAGCCCGCAGAAAGACACACCCCAGAAAGACTCCCCCAGAAAGACACCCCAGAAAGACACCATCCAGAAAGACACACCCCAGACAGATACACTCCCAGAACGACACCTCCAGAAAGAAACGCCCCAGAAAGACAACCCCCAGAAAGACACCCTCCAGGTAGACAAGACCCAGAAAGACACTCCGAGAAAGACACCCCCCACAAAACACTCCCCAGAAAGACACACCCCAGAAAGGCAACCCCCAGAAAGACACCCCCAGAAAGACACCCCCCGATAGACAACCCCCAGAAAGACGACCCCCAGAAAGACCACCCCAGTTAGACAACCCCAGAAAGATACACTGCAGAAAGACACATCCCAGAAAGACACCCCCCAGAAAGACAGCCCCCAGAAACAAAACTCCCAGAAAGACAGCCCCTCAGAAAGACTCACCCCAGAAAGACACCCTCCAGATATTCAACCCCCAAAAAGACACCCCCAGAAACACCCCCCCAGAAAGACACACCCAGAAAGAGCCCCAGAAAGACCCCCCCACAAAGACACCCCCCGAAAGACAGCCCCAGAAAGACACCTCCCCAAAAGACACCCCCAGGAAGACAAACCCCAGAAAGTCTTCCGACCAGAAAGACACTCCCTAGAAAGACCTCCCCCGCAAAAGACATGCACAGGAAGACATACCCCAGAAAGACGCACCCCAGAAAGACACCCCGAGAATGACACCACCCAAAAAAACACTCTCCAGATAGACACGCCCCCAAAAGACACCCCCCAGATAAACACCTCCAGACGCCCCTGGAAATAGACCGCCGGAAAGAAAACCCCAGAAAAACACACATCAGACAGACAACACCCAGAAAGACAACTCCCAGGAACACAGACCCCAGAAAGACCCCCCTCAGAAGGACATCTCCCCAAAAGACACCCCCAGGAAGACACACCCCAGAAGGTCACCCGCACAGGAAGACACTCCCTAGAAAGAAACCCCCCTCAAAAGACACCCCCAGGAAGACACACCACAGAAAGACGCACCCCAGAAAGACACCCCGGGAAAGACACCCACCAAAAAACACTCCCCAGAAAGACACGCTCCCAGAAATACAACCCACAGAAAGACACACCCAGAAAGACAGCCCCCAGAAAGACACGCCCCAGAAAGACACCCCGCAGAAAGACACACCCCAGAAAGACGCCCCCAGAGAGACAACCCCCTGAAAGACACCCCCAGAAAGAAAACCCCAGAAAGACACTACCCAGAAAGACCCCCCCAGAAAGTCACCCCCAGAAAGACAACCCCAGAAAGGCACCCCAGAAAGACATCCCCCAGAAAGCCACACACCAGAAAGACACAATCCCAGAAAGATACCCCCAGAAAGAAACCCCCCACAGAAAGACAACCCACAGAAAGACACCCTCCAGATAGACAACATCCAGAAAGACACACAGAGAAAGACACCCCCAAAAAACATTCCACAGAAAGACAACCCCCTAGAAAGACAACCCCCAGAAAGACACCCCAGAATTCTCCCCCAGAATGACAACCCCCAGAAAGACACAGCCCAGAAAGACACACTCTAGAAAGACACACCCTAGAAAGACACCCCCAGAAAGACACCCCCAGAAAGACATCCCCAGAAAGGCACACCCCAGAAAGACACCCCCGATAAACAACCCCCAGAAAGACAACCACAGATAGACAACCCCAGAAAGATACACCCCAGAAAGACACCCCCAGAAAGACACCCCCAGAAAGAAAACTCCCAGAAAGACACCCCAACAGAAAGTCTCACCCCAGAAAGACACCCTCCAGATAGACAACCCCCAGAAAGTCACCCCCAGAAACACCCCCACAGAAAGACAACCACAGAAAGAACCCCCAGAAAGACAACCCCCAGATAGAGCCCCCCACAAAGACACCCCCCAGAAAGACACCCCCAGAAAGACTCCCCCAGAAAGACACCCCCCAGGAAGACACACCCCAGAAAGTCACCCCACCAGAAAGATAACCCCCAGAAAGACAAACCCCAGAAAGACACCCCCAGAAAGTCAATCCAGAAAGACACGCTCCAGGAAGACATCCACCAGAAAGATACCCTCCGGATAGACAATTACCAGGAAGAAAGCCCCCAGAAAGTCAAACACCAGAAAGACACACCCAGGAAGACAGCCCCCAGAAAGTCAACCCCCAGAAAGAAACCACTCAGAAAGACAACCCAGAAAGACACCCCACAGAAAGACACCCCCCAGAAAGACACCCCCCAGAAAGACAGACCCCAGAAAGACACACCACCAGAAAAACACCCCCAGTTAGTCATCCCCCAGAAACACATCCCCCAGAAAGACAACGCCCTGAAAGCCCCCCCCACAAAGACAGCCCCCAGAAAGACACCCCCAGAAAGACACCCCCCAGAAAGACACCCCCCAGAAAGATACACAACTGAAAGTCACCACCCAGAAAGAGACCCCCCAGAAAGACACCCCAGAAAGATACCCCCCAGAAAGACACCCCCCCAGAAAAACACCCTCAGGAAGACACACCCCAGAAAGGCAAACCCCAGAAAGACACCCCGAGAAAGAAACCCCCCAGAAAGACAATCCAGAAAGACACCTCCCAGAAAGACATCCACCAGAAAGACAACCCCAGAAAGACACCCCCGAGAAAGACACACCCTAGAAAGGCACCCCCTAGAAAGACAACCCCCAGAAAGACAACCCCCAGAAAGACAACCCCCCAGAAAGAAAACCCGAGATAGACAACCCCAGAAAGAAACACCGCACGGTGGCATAGTGATTAGCACTGTTGCTTCACAGCACCAGGGACCCGGGTTCGAATCCGGCCTCGGGCGACTGTCTGTGTGGAGTTTGCACATTCTCCCTGTGTTTGCGTGGGTTTCCTCCGGGTGCTCCGGTTTCCTCCCACAGTCCAAAGATGTGCGGGTTAGGTTGATTGGCTATGATAAATTGACCCTTAGTGTTACGGGGATTAAATGGGGATATGTGTTGGTGTAGGGGTTACGGGGATTGGGTGGGATATGTGTCGGTGCAGGCTCGATGGGCTGAAATGACCTCTATCTGCACTGTGGGGTTTCTGTGATTTCTGTGAAATACACACCCAGAAAGACACCCCCTAGAAAGACAACCCCTAGAAAGACAACCCCCAGAAAGACAACTCCCAGAAAGACACCCCCCCAGAAAGACTCACCCCAGAAAGACCACCCCCAGAAACCCCCCCCCAGAAAGACACCCCCAGAAAGACAACACCCAGAAAGACGCCCCGCAGAAAGATAACCAACTGACAGTCACCACCCAGAATGAGACCCCCCAGAAAGACGACCCCAGAAAGACACCCCCCAGAAAGACACCCTCAGGAAGACAAACCCCAGAAAGTCACCCGCCCAGAAAGATACCCCCCAGAAAGACAACCCCAGAAAGAAGACAATCCAGAAAGAAACCCACCAGAAAGTCAACCCCAGAAAGACTCCCCACAGAGAGACACCGCCAGAAAGACACCCCATAGAAAGACACACCCCAAAAAGTCTCCCCCAGAGAGACAGCCCCCAGAAAGTCAACCCCCGGAAAGAAACCACTTAGATAGACAACCCAGAAAGAAACCCCACAGAAAGAAACCCCCCAGAAAGACGCCCCCCAGAAAGACACACCCCAGACAGACAGTTCACAATTCACAATTCACAATTCAAATCACTTTATTGGCATGATAAGTTACATCTTATGTTGCCAAAGCATCAAAATACATTTATGGTTTAGCACATAAACGCAGTTCTATTCATACAGTGTATAAACAGGTATATCCCTGAGTGTATAAATATACATTCGCATTGTTTATATATATTCTTTTCTTAGTTTACTGGTTGTCCCTCTGTTCATGGCAAGCTGCAACATAGTGAGAAAGAGAGACTGGGGGAAGAGAGAGACTGGGGGAAGAGAGAGGGAGACTGGGGGGAAGAGAGAGAGACTGGGGGGAAGAGAGAGAGACTGGGGGGAAGAGAGAGAGAGAGACTGAGAGGAGAGAGAGAGGCTGGGGGGAAGAGAGAGAGAGTGGGGGAAGAGAGAGAGAGAGAGAGACTGGGGAGAGGTCAGGCAGCTTCTGTGGAGAGAGAAACAGAGAATAGAGAGAGTGAGAGAGAGACCGAGCGACCCGGCACCAGGACACCGAGAGCCCGGAGACACCCGGGACACAGCCCGGCTCACCGAGACCGAGACCGAGAGACCGGCCCAGAGACACAGTGAGGCCCGGGGACAGAGAGAGAGAGAGCGAGGTCGCGAGAACCAGAGAGAACGGTGTGTGACTCTGTCAACCGGAGCACGGGGCCTGAAGCCGGAGAAAGGCCCGAGGAACCGGGCCGAGCGAGGCACCGGAGAGAGGGAGAGCGAGCGGCAGCAGGGGTCGACCCAGACCGGGAGGAGCGGCCCGAGCCAGTCAGGGAGGCGAGTGGAGAGGTAGGGGTGCCGGATCGGGTCGGGCCTGGACAGCGAGCAAGCCCGGGGCCTGAAACCCGAGAAACTCCGGGGTCGGAGAGACTCGGCCGGGCCGGGACTGCACAGCCGAGCCGAGGGGCTGGGACCAGGGCAGAGGCCCGGAGAGCGAGCAAGCCCGGGGCCTGAAAACCGAGAAACTCCGGGATCGGAGAAACTCGAACAAACACCGGGCCGGGCGGGGACTGCACAGCCGAGCCGAGGGGCTGGGACCAGGGCAGAAGCCCGGAGAGAGAGCAAGCCCGGGGCCTGAAACCCGAGAAACTCCGGGGTCGGAGAAACTCGGACAAACACCGGACCGGGACGGGACTGCACAGCCGAGCCGAGGGGCTGGGACCAGAGCAGAAACAGCCTGAGACCGACGCGAGGAGAGAGAGGAAAACTCCGGGTCCGGAGGAAAAAAGCTATACCTAGATCTACCTAAATTTAGTTAACCTAGAAAAAGAACAACAAACCCGAAGAAAAAAAAAAAAAAAAAAAAAAAAAGAATAGAAACCAGAGAGAAACGATAAACAACCCGAACCAGGAACCTGTGAGAGAGAGAGAGAGAAACTTTTAAGAGCAGCTATATCAAAGATGAACCCCTGAAAAACTCTCAATTTTGGACCTAAAAGTGGGATAAGGTGGAACACGACACAAAAAAGAGAAAAAAAGTTATCTACCTGAGACAAAACAAACGACTACAATGAGCAGGGAAATGAAATATCCTGAGCAATGCACAAAAAATAAAGCAAAGGAAAAACACAAGGACATAACACTAAAAAGTAACCCAGAGGTCCTCTACGTTGACTATACCACACACAAAGGGATTAAGACGAAGAACAACCTCATATTCTACACCGACTCCATTCCCTCATGGAAGGAGACTTTACAAAAATACTACGCATACGTCTCCAGCGAAGGTATTGGCAGTGGAGGCAGACTGAAAATATGTAAAGATGGAAATCTAGATAAAGATGACCCCCTGCTAACCATAAGCTACTACAACAAAAAAGGAAAGATCATGATACAGGGGAATGTAGAAAGTCTGGACTCCTTCGAAAAGGAATTCCCCCAGTTGAAAACTAAGGCAGACACAAATAGGACCAATGGACAGGAGGCAAAAGAGAATCGAACAGAGGATGATGAGAGCCAAGCGGAGGAAGAAGAAGAGAGTCCAGCAGAGACACACACCTCCCTGACCATCTCCACCCCCCCCACACCTCTCAATGCAAACAAACTGCTGAAAGAGAGTCTGTCCAAACTAGAACTCGAATTCAACGAATACAGAGAAACACAGACCAAGAACTGGACGGAGGAACTCAAACAGCTGAAAATGGAAAACGAGTCCACCATCCAAAATCTGAGAAAGACCGTAGAGGAACAAACAAATAAGATCAAAGAACTCCATACCCAACTAAACAAAATGACGGAGGCCGTAGAAAGGCTCAGCAGGCAACACAAACCTCTTAAGGTCCAAAAAACAACACACACAAGGACACAGAACCCGTCGGATGCCACCCCACACGAGGACACACCGAAAGCCACAAACCCCGCTCCTGCCACACAGCTCACCACAGAAACCCAGCCAACAACCAGCCCTCAGTCGAGTCCTGCCCAGACTACCGCTACCCAGTCCTCACACACAGGGACGCAGAACCCGTCAGATGCCCCCCCACACGAGGACACACCGAAAGCCTCAAACCCCGCTCCTGCCACACAACATATCCCAGAAACCCAGCCAACAACCAGCCATCAGTCGAGTCCTGCCCAGACTACTGCTACCCAGTCTGAAAAACCAGCCCCTCAGGCGGTCCTGCTGACCGACTCCAACGGAAAGTTTCTGGACCCCCAGAGGCTGTTCCCAGGTCATCAAGTCCTGAAAAAATGGTGCAGCAACACAGAACATGCAATGAAGATCCTGAACAAAGAATCCCTTGGAAGCCCCAAATGGCTTGTGATCCACACAGGCACAAACGACCTACGCACCCTACGGGAAGGCACTGCTAGGGCGGTGAGCAGGATGGCGGAAAAGGCCAGCAAGGAATTCCCCGAGGCGCGGATCGTGATCTCCACACTACTGCCCAGAAAGGACACCCCAGCCTATATAATCCACAACACCAACAGGGAGATCGACACGAGATGTTCTGTCTTCCCCAACGTCTACCTGGCCCATCATCCAAACATCAACACAAGGGACCTCTATGACGAAATACATCTACTCAAACAGCGGATGTGGGTCTTTGCAAAAAACCTCATAAACACTGCCAAAAGACGCAGCCCTCCCACCCCCTCTACCATTGGGAGCCGTAACCCAAACAGGACCACCAATGTCCCCCACCCCCCTTTACAAAACCAACAACAGAACCGTGCTTTTATACCTGACCCAAGACCCCCCTCTAGACCACAGACTGTAGACCAAGAACTGAGAAAGATCATGACGATGCTGAACAGCCGGATAGAAAGCCGGAGAAATTATTAATATTGTTATTTATCATTATCATTATTGTTATCTTATCAGTATTATTACTACTATTAGATAGATATATGTGCATGCCTCATGAAATTTATACTAAATCATCATTTAGCATTATAGAAAATAGTGTTTCCACACTCATCCCACAAAATAGGTCCATTTTATTTCGTTTTATTGAACTATATAAATGCGTTCTTTCCACATAAGCTGCTGGAATATCCAGGGCCTCCGCTCCTCAACTTTTGGGATGAAGAGTACAGACCCTGAATTCCTAAAAGCTATAAAAGACATTGATATAATTGTGTTAACAGAAACATGGTGCCAAAAGGACATGCCGACCCACTGTCCCCCAATGTACCATGAAATTATTGTGCCTTCAGTAAAGAACATTAAGACACGCAAGGGCAGAACCTCCGGGGGAATCCTGGTGTGGTATAAAGGAGAACTGAACAAACACATCTCACCGATAAAACAGGGAAAATCACACGTATGGCTAAAATTAGATAAAAATATAGGAATAGCAAAAAACGATGTTTACTTATGTGCGATCTACATACCTCCAATAGAATCGCCATATTTTGAAGAGGAGATATTTGACACTCTCCACATGGAAATCAGCCATTTCCAGGCCCAAGGAAAGCTGCTACTATGTGGGGACCTAAATGCAAGGACAGGATGTGAAGCTGACTTCATAGACCCACAGGGCAACAACCATGTGTTTGGCCAGACCCCTCTATATGTCACACCAGCCATCGCAAACCGAAACAACCTCGATTGTGAAATAAATAAAAGCGGTAGGGAGGTAGTGCAACTCTGCCGAGCCTTAGGCCTGTACATAGTTAACGGTAGGTTCAGAGGGGACTCCTTAGGGAGACTCACATATTCCTCAACTCTTGGGTCTAGTGTGGTGGATTATACAATCACTGACCTGGACCCCTGCGATATCAACGCATTCACTGTCAGGCAGCAATCCCCCCTCTCAGACCATAACCAAATAAATGTGTACCTTAAACTTTCTGCCCAAACTACAGACACAAAAAAGGAACCCAGTAAGCTACATAAAATAAACCAGACATACAGATGGGCCCCAGACAGTGGAGATAAATTCATCACAGCACTAAATTCACCTGATCTCACAAGTAAAATTTCAAAATTTAAAGAAAATCTATATGAGATCACCAGAGATGGGGTAAACATGGCCATAGAGGATATAAATATGATCTTTCATGAGGCAGCTGTAAAAGCCGACCTCGTGAAACAGAAGAGGAAGAGTCACAAAAGACAAAATAAAAATAAGAAATGGTTTGACCACGAATGCAAAAATGCCAGAAAAGACCTGAGAAAAATATCAAACCAAAAGCATCGCCAACCAAACAATCCGGACCTACGTACTAGATACAATGAAACCCTCAAAAGATATAAACACACCATTAGGAACAAAACACAAAACTATACCCACAAAATACTAGAAGAAATTGAAAACTCCACCAACCCAAAACAATTCTGGGAAATGTGGAATAACCTGAGTACAACACAATTGCAAGCATTACCAATCCAAGATGGCGACATCTGGAGAACACATTTTGAAAACCTCTACAAAGACATCCCAATAAACGAAACAAACCCAAGTCAACATCAGGTCACAGAAAAACTCCACACATTAGAAGCAACAATCAAAGACAACCAAAACCCTCTAGACTCCCCAATCACATGGAAAGAAATGGCCACAAAAACAAAATCTCTCCACCTAAAGAAAGCCTGTGGCCCAGACAACATCAAAAATGAAATGCTCAAGTTCAGCAATATGGAGATGCAGGGTGCGGTACTCAAATTATTCAACATCATATTACGTTCAGGCTGTTTTCCCGATATCTGGTGCCAAGGACTAATCTCCCCCATATATAAAAGCGGAAACAAATCAGACCCAAATAACTACCGCGGCATCTGTGTCAACAGTTGTCTAGGGAAGTTATTCTGCAGTATTCTAAATAGTAGATTACTTGATTTTCTTAACAAACATAATATCCTCAGAAAAAAACAAATAGGCTTTCTTCCAAAACACCGCACCGCCGACCATATCTATACCCTTCACACCCTCATTGAAAAACATATACACCAAACAAAAAAATGGGAAAATATTCGCCTGTTTCATCGACTTCAAGAAAGCCTTTGACTCTATATGGCACGAAGGGCTCTATTATAAACTTCTTCAATGTGGAATAGGGGGCAAAGTCTATGACCTTATTAAATCAATGTATCTGAAAAACAAATGCGGGGTCAAAATTGGAGACAAACGCACCGATTTCTTCACCCAGAGAAGAGGCGTCCGGCAGGGCTGCAATTTGAGCCCGACCCTGTTCAACATATACATAAATGAATTAGCAGACATGCTGGAGCAAAGCGAGTCACCAGGTCTCCGTCTCCTGGATGGAGAAGTGAAATCCCTGTTCTATGCGGACGACCTGGTTCTGCTGTCTCCCACAGAACAGGGATTACAGCAACAACTAGACCTACTCGACAAATACTGCCAAAATTGGGCTCTAACAGTAAATCTAAAGAAAACCAACATCATGATTTTTCAAAAAAGGCCCAGATGTCAGGAAAACAAATACCAGTTTACCCTCAGTGATATCACTATAGGACACACTATGAGCTACACCTACCTTGGTCTAACTATTACAGCATCAGGGAGCTTCAGCATAGCAGTGAATGCACTAAAAGAAAAAGCCCGAAGAGCCCTATATGCAATAAAAAGAAAATTCTACAACATCCAAATCCCAATCAAAATCTGGCTCAAAATATTTGACAGCATAATCCTGCCCATTGCACTGTACGGTAGTGAAGTATGGGGCCCGCTAAATCACCAAAGCTACACTAAATGGGAAAAACATACAATAGAAGCCCTACATGCAGAATTCTGCCGAAGCATCCTTCGCACCCAAAGAAAAACGCCAACAAATGCATGCAGAGCCGAACTAGGCAGATACCCACTGATAATAAACATCCAAAAACGAGCACTAAACTTCCTAAATCACCTCAAATCTAGCTCCCCAGACACCCTTCATTTCAAAGCCTTTCAGACCCAAGAGCTAAACCCAGAAAAGAGTCCCCTGAGTCAGCTGCTACGGAAACTAAGTACTCAGCCGGACCCTGACCAGCCCCAGACCAACACAGCCGTCCAAACACCAATCCGAGTGAACCAAATCATTAAAAAATGCAAAGAAACCTACCTGGAACATTGGAACAAAATAACCGAAAGCCAAAGCAGATTAGAATGTTACCGGGCCCTAAAAAGAGAATATAAACTGGCAGACTACCTCACGACCATCAGAGACACAAAACAGAGACAGACCCTCACCAGGTACAGACTAAGCGACCACCAACTGGAAATTGAAAAAGGCAGATACAAGAAATCCTGGCAGCCTAGAGAGAATAGAATATGCGATCAATGTCTGGCTGGCGAGGTTGAAACAGAAATGCATTTCCTCCTAAAATGCGAAAAATTCAACACATCAAGAAACATATTATTCAACAAGCTAAGCCAAACAACCCCAGATTTCAAGGAATTGGATGATCTGTCAAAATTGAGATTAGTCCTAGGAGAAGGAGACAGACCATACCTTGGGGCCAAATATGTAACAACATGTCACAACCTGAGGACTGTTTAAAATTAAGACTGTTTAAAATTAATATTGAACGTACCAAATGAAGTACAAAGACTGTTTAAAATTAATATTGTTTAAAAGTAATATTGTATGTACCCAACAAATGTCAAATCGATTGACACCTACAGAATGTTGGAAAACTGTACCTTTTTGCTATGTAAGCTTTGGCAATATGGTTCTCTGTAAACTTTCATGCCAATAAAGCATTTTAATTGTAATTGGAATTGGAATTGGTGTGCCGCCAGTGTTATACAGCTTCTCTCCTCTCCCAGTAGGAATGGGAGTTTTTGGTTGTCATTCAGATTTCTGAAATCAGGGCATATTTGTGAGAATTTTTGGTAGAAATTCTTCCTGATGCCCTGATATTTTCCACAAGCTGTGAGGAAGTGCATCTCTGTCTCCACCACTCCCTGACTGCAGTGAGAGCATATCCTGTCCTCTCTTGGCAGCCTGGTCTGCATGTGTCTGCCTTTTTCGATCGCTAGGCTATGTTCGCTAAGTCTATACCTTGTCAAGGTTCTTCTCAGTTTGTTATCCTTTACCATGGTCAGGTAATCAGCTATGTTGTATTGTCTGTTTAGGGCCAAGTAGCAATTGAGTTTGCTTTGGGTTTTTGTTGTTTCTGCCCAATATGTCAGATATTTTTCCTTTTGCTTAGCGACGATTGTGTTGGGTCGAATTCTTTGTGTTACCCTGTCACTGTCCTGGGGCTGGTTATTGTTAGTATTGTTAGTAGTTACTTCACTGAGTCCCAGGACTAGTTGACTGAGGGTATTCTTCTTTATGGTCAGCTGTTGGCATTTCAGGGCGTCGTAGTGATAGCATTGGGGATTGCTCATTTGTAGGTGATTCCAAAATTTGGTGGCTCTTTTTTGGATAGTGATTATTAATGGATATTGGCCTAGTTCCGCCCTGCATGCATTGTTTACTGTTTTCCTTTGAGTCCGGAGGATACTTTTACAGAATTCTGCATGTAGGATCTCAATTGGGTGTTTGTCCCATTTTGCAAATTCTTGTTGAGTTAGCGGTCCCCATACCTCACTGCCATCGAGTGCAATTGGTTCAATTACTGATTTGAAAATTTTGAGCCAAATGCTAATTGGGATTTCTATTTGGATTGATTTTTTGATGGCATAGAAAGCCCTTCTTGATTTCTCTTTCAGTTCATTCACAGCCAGTTTGAAGTTTCCCATAGAACTGATTTTTAAGCCCAAGTATGTGTAGTTAGTGGTTTGTTCAATTTTGGTTGTTCCTACTGTGAAATTTATTTTGGGTCCCTGATGTTTGGATCTTTGCTGGAACACAAGGACTTTGGTTTTTTGGGGATTTATTGTCAGGGCCCAGGTCTGGCAGTACGACTCCAGCAGGTCCAGGTTTTGCTGTAGCCCCTCTTTAGTAGGTGACAGCAGAACCAGGTCGTCTGCATAGAGGAGGAATTTAACCTTGGATTCATATAGGGTGAGGCCGGGTGCTGTAGATTGTTCAAGTAGTTTTGCCAATCCATTTATGTAAATATTAAAGAGTGTCGGTGAGATTGGCGAGCCCTGCATCACCCCCCGCCCCTGTGGGAAGTATTTTGTTTGTTTGTCTCCAATTTTAACTGCACATTTGTTGTTTGTATACATTGATTTAATTACATCATATGTTTTCCCTCCTACCCCACTTTCGATAAGTTTCAGGAATAAACCGTCATGCCAGATGCAGTCGAAAGCCTTCTGGAAATCTACAAAGCATGCGTAGATTTTGCTTTTGTTATGGTGAACGTGTTTGTCAATTAGGGTCTGTAGGGTGAAGATATGATCGGATGTTCTATAGTTTGGCAGGAATCCAATTTGGCTTTTACTCAAGACATTGTGCTCCTCAAGGAAGTTTATAAGTCTTTTGTTTATGATGCTACAGAATACCTTCCCCAGGTTACTGTTTACACAGGTGCCTCGATAGTTGTTTGGGTCGATTTTGTCCCCACTTTTGTATATGGGCGTTGTGAGTCCTTTGTTCCAGATATCAGGGAAATAACCGACACTCAGAACCAAGTTGAAGAGTTTTAGGATAGCCAGTTTCATTTTGTTGTCTGTGTGTTTAATCATCTCGTTTAGTATGCCGTCTGTCCCGCAGGCTTTTCCTGGTCGCAGGTCCTTGAGTTTTTCAAGAAGTTCTTTTTCTGTTATTATGGCGTCCAGCGGGTTTTGGTTATCTTTTATGGCCATTTCTAGCTTTTCCAGTTTTTTGCATATTTGGTGTTGCTCTGGTCTTAGTGTGTTTTTCTGGTATAATTTTTCAAAGTGGTTTACCCATGTGTCCCCATTTTGAATGGCCAAATCGTCGTGTTGTTTTTTGTGTAGTGTTTTCAAGTTTTCCCAGAAACAATTGGAATCAATGGATTCCTCCATGGAGCTGAGTGTATTCTTAATATATTGCTCTTTTTTGGTTCTGAGTGTGTTTCTGTATTGTGTTAGTGTCTGACAATAAGTAAGGCGTAGTTCCTCGTTTTCTGGATGTCTGTGTTTTTGGTTTGATATTTTTCTAAGTTTTTTCCTCATGTTATGGCAATCTCGGTCAAACCATTTTTCATAGTTTTTTGTTTTGGGTTTGTTCTTGCGAGCTTTCAAGTTTGCATTTGTTGCCAAATTATCAAAAATATTGTTTAGTTTACTAACTGCCCGGTTTACGCCTTCTTTATTGTGAGTGTATATGTTATCCAGAAAGGTGTCTAAGAGAGCTTGAGTTGATGCACTGCTAATTGTTTTCTGGTATTTTTCCGTGTCGTTTTTGGCCCATCTGTACGATTTTTTGGTGTTGTACAGTTTACTGGGTTGTGTTTCTATGTTGTTTGTTTCTATCTTTTTGAGGAACATAGTAATTTGACTGTGATCTGACAGTGTTGTTTGTGGTTTGACTGTGAATGCTCTGAAAGAGGATGGGTCTAAGTCTGTAATCATATAGTCTACTGTGCTGCAGCCAAGAGGTGAGCAGACACACCACCAGAAAAACACCCCCAGTTAGTCATCCCCCAGAAAGACAACCCCCAGAAAGAAACCACTCAGAAAGACAACCCAGAAAGACACCCCACAAAGACACCCCCCAGAAAGATACACAACTGAAAGTAACCACCCAGAAAGAGACCCCCCAGAAAGACACCCCCCCAGAAAGACACCCTCAGTAAGACACACCCCAGAAAGTCACCCCCACAGAAAGGCAATCCTCAGAAAGACACCCCGAGAAAGAAACACCCCAGAAAGACAATCCAGACAGACACCCCCCAGAAAGACAGCCCCCAGATAGACACACCCCAGATTGACCCCCCCAGAGACCCCCCAAGGAATACCCCCACAGAAAGACACCCCCAGAAAGAGAACACCAGAAACACCCCCCAGAAAGATATGCCCCAGAAAGACACCCAAAAGAACCCCCCAGAAAGACAACCCCAGAAAGGCTATCCCGAGAAAGACACCCCGAGAAAGAAACCCCCCAGAAAGACAATCCAGACAGACACCCCCCTGAAAGACATCCACCAGAAAGACACCCCCTAGAAAGACAACCCCCAGAAAGACAACTCCCAGAAAGGCACCCCCCAGAAAAACACCCCCAGAAAGACAACACCCAGAAAGACACCCCGCAGAAAGATACACAACTGACAGTGACCACCCAGAAAGACCCCCCCAGATAGACACCCCCAGAAAGACACCCACCAGAAAGACACCCTCAGGAAGACACACCCCAGAATGTCACCTCCCCAGAAAGAGACACCCCCAGAACGAAACCACCCAGAAAGACAATCCAGAAAGACACCCCCCAGAAAGACACCCACCAGAAAGTCAACCCCAGAAAGACTCCCCACAGAGAGACACGTCCAGAAAGACACCCCATGGAAAGACACACCCCAGAAAGACACCGCCAGAGTCACCAAACTGGAAGACACCCACAGAAAGACAACCCCAGAATGATATGCCCCAGAAGGACACCCAGAAAGTCACCCCCATAAAGACACACCCCAGAAAGACACACCCCTAAAGACAGCCCCAGAAAGACACACCCCGATAGACAACTCACAGAAAGGCAACCCCCCAGAAAGACAACCTCAGAAAGACACCCCCAGAAAGATATGCCCCAGAAAGAAACCCAGAAAGTCACCCTCCATAAAGACACACCCCAGAAAGACACAACCCCAGAAAGACACCCCCAGAAAGACATGACCCCCGATAGACAACCCCCAGAAAGACAACCCACCAGAAAGACAACCCACTAGAAAGACAACACCAGATAGACAACCCCAGAAAGATACACTCCAGAAAGACACCACCAGAAATACAGCCCCCAGAAAGACAAGCCCCAGAAAGTCAAACACCCAGAAAGACAAACCAGATAGACAACCCCAGAAAGATACACCCCAGAAAGACACCCTCCAGAAAAACAATCCCCAGAAAGACACCCCCAGAAAGACCCACCAGAAAGACAACCCCAGAAAGACACCCCCCAGAAAGCCACACACCAGAAAGACACAATCCCAGAAAGATACCCCCAGAAAGAAATCCCCAACAGAAAGACAACCCACAGAAAGACACCCTCCAGATAGACAACACCCAGAAAGACACACCGAGAAAGACACCCCCCAAAAAACACTCCAAAGCAAGACAACCCCCCAGAAAGACAACCCCCAGAAAGACACCCCAGAATTCATCCCCAAAAAGACAACCCCCAGAAAGACACAGCCCAGAAAGACAACCACCAGAAAGACACACGCCAGAAAGTCACACCCTAGAAAGACACCCCCAGAAAGAGACACCCCCAGAAAGACATCCCCAGAAAGGCACACCCCAGAAAGACACCCCCGATAGACAACCCCCCAGAAAGACAACCCCAGAAAGTTACACCCCAGAAAGACACCCCCAGAAAGACTCACCCCAGAAAGACACCCTCCAGATAGACAACCCCAGAACGTCACCCCCAGAAACACCCCCACAGTAAGACAACCACAGAAAGAATCCCCAGATAGACCCCCCCACAAAGAGACTCCCCAGAAAGACTCCCCCAGAAAGACACCCCCCAGGAAGACACACCCCAGAAAGTTACCCCACCAGAAAGATACACCCCAGCAAGTCAAACACCAGAAAGACACCCCCAAAAAGTCAATCCAGAAAGACACCCCCCCAGAAAGACACCCTCAGTAAGACACACCCCAGAAAGTCGCCCCCCCAGAAAGGCAATCCCCAGAAAGACACCCCGAGCAAGAAACCCCCCAGAAAGACAATCCAGACAGACACCCCCCAGAAAGACATCCACCAGAAAGACAACCCCAGAAAGACAGCCCCCAGAAAGACACACCCCAGATTGACACCCCCAGAGACCCCCCAAGGAATACCCCCACAGAAAGACACCCCCAGAAAGAGAACACCAGAAACACCCCCCAGAAAGATATGCCCCAGAAAGACACCCAAAAAGAACCCCCCAGAAAGACAACCACAGAAAGGCTATCCCGAGAAAGACACCCCGAGAAAGAAACCCCCCAGAAAGACAATCCAGACAGACACCCCCCTGAAAGACATCCACCAGAAAGACACCCCCAGAAAGACACCCCCTAGAAAGACAACCCCCAGAAAGACAACTCCCAGAAAGACACCCCCCAGAAAAACACCCCCAGAAAGACAACACCCAGAAAGACACCCCGCAGAAAGATACACAACTGACAGTGACCCCCCAGAAAGACATCCCCCCAGAAAGACACCCTCAGGAAGACACACCCCAGAATGTCACCCCCCCAGAAAGAGACACCCCCAGAACGAAACCACCCAGAAAGACAATCCAGAAAGACACCCCCCAGAAAGTCAACCCCAGAAAGACTCCCCACAGAGAGACACGCCCAGAAAGACACCCCATGGAAAGACACACACCTGAAAGACACCCCCAGAGTCACCTAACTGGAAGACACCCACAGAAAGACAACCCCAGAAAGACACCCCCAGAAAGACACCCCCCGATAGACAACCCACAGAAAGGCAAACCCCCAGAAAGACAACCTCAGAAAGACACCCCCAGAAAGATATGCCCCAGAAAGAAACCCAGAAAGTCACCCTCCATAAAGACACACCCCAGAAAGACACAACCCCAGAAAGACACCCCCAGAAAGACACGACCCCCGATAGACAACCCCCAGAAAGACAACCCACCAGAAAGACAACCCACCAGAAAGACAACACCAGATAGACAACCCCAGAAAGATACACTCCAGAAAGACACCACCAGAAATACAGCCCCCAGAAAGACAACCCCCAGAAAATCAACCCCCCAGAAAGACAAACCAGATAGACAACCCCAGAAAGATACACCCCAGAAAGACACCCTCCAGATAGACAATCCCCAGAAAGACACCCCCAGAAAGACCCACCAGAAAGACAACTCCAGAAAGACACCCCCCAGAAAGCCACACACCAGAAAGACACAATCCCAGAAAGATACCCTCAGAAAGAAATCCCCAACAGAAAGACAACCCACAGAAAGACACCCTCCAGATAGACAACACCCAGAAAGACACACCGAGAAAGACACCCCCCAAAAAACACTCCACAGCAAGACAACCCCCCAGAAAGACAACCCCCAGAAAGACACCCCAGAATTCACCCCCCAAAAAGACAACCCCCAGAAAGACACAGCCCAGAAAGAGAACCACCAGAAAGACACCCCCCAGAAAGACAACCACCAGAAAGTCAACCCCAGAAATACTCCCCACAGAGAGACACTCCCAGAAAGACACCCCCAGAGTCACCCAACTGGAAGACACCCACAGAAAGACACCCCAGAAAGACACCCCCAGAAAGACAACCCCAGATAGACACCCCCAGAATGATATGCCCCAGAAGGACACGCAGAAAGTCACCCCCCATAAAGACACACCCCAGAAAGACACAACCCTAGAAAGACCACCCCCAGAAAGACACCCCCCGATAGACAACCCACAGAAAGGCAGCCCCTCAGAAAGAAAACCTCAGAAAGACACCCCCAGAAAGATATGCCCCAGAAAGAAACCCAGAAAGTCACCCCCCATAAAGACACAACCCAGAAAGACACAACCCCAGAAAGACACAACACCAGAAACACACGACCCCCGATAGACAACCCCCAGAAAGACAACCCTCCAGAAAGACAACACCAGATAGACAACCCCAGAAAGATACGCGCCAGAAAGACACCCCCAGAAAGACACCCCCCAGAAATACAGCCCCCAGAAAGACAACCCCAGATAGACAACCCCAGAAAGATAGACCCCAGAAAGACACCCTCCAGATAGACAACCCCCAGAAAGACACCCCCAGAAACCACCCCCAGAAAGTCACCCCCAGAAAGACCCACCAGAAAGACAACCCCCAGAAAGACCCCCCCACAAAGACACACCCCAGAAAGACACCCCCAGAAAGACACCCCCAGAGAGAGGCACCCCAGACAGACTCACCCCCAGAAAGACACCCTCAGAAAGACAGCCCCCAGAAAGACACACCCCAGATTGACACCCCCAGAGACCCCCCAAGGAATACCCCCACAGAAAGACAACCCCGGAAAGAGAACACCAGAAACACCCCCCAGAAAGATATGCCCCAGAAAGACACCCAAAAAGAACCCCCCAGAAAGACAACCACAGAAAGGCTATCCCGAGAAAGACACCCCGAGAAAGAAACCCCCCAGAAAGACAATCCAGACAGACACCCCCCTGAAAGACATCCACCAGAAAGACACCCCCAGAAAGACACCCCCTAGAAAGACAACCCCCAGAAAGACAACTCCCAGAAAGACACCCCCCAGAAAAACACCCCCAGAAAGACAACACCCAGAAAGACACCCCGCAGAAAGATACACAACTGACAGTGACCCCCCAGAAAGACACCCCCCCAGAAAGACACCCTCAGGAAGACACACCCCTGAATGTCACCCCCCCAGAAAGAGACACCCCCAGAACGAAACCACCCAGAAAGACAATCCAGAAAGACACACCCCAGAAAGTCAACCCCAGAAAGACTCCCCACAGAGAGACACGCCCAGAAAGACACCCCATGGAAAGACACACCCCTGAAAGACACCCCCAGAGTCACCTAACTGGAAGACACCCACAGAAAGACAACCCCAGAAAGACACCCCCAGAATGATATGCCCCAGAAGGACACCCAGAAAGTCACGCCCATAAAGACACACCCCAGAAAGACACAACCCTAGAAAGACACCCCCAGAAAGACACCCCCCGATAGACAACCCACAGAAAGGCAAACCCCCAGAAAGACAACCTCAGAAAGACACCCCCAGAAAGATATGCCCCAGAAAGAAACCCAGAAAGTCACCCTCCATAAAGACACACCCCAGAAAGACACAACCCCAGAAAGACACCCCCAGAAAGACACGACCCCCGATAGACAACCCCCAGAAAGACAACCCACCAGAAAGACAACCCACCAGAAAGACAACACCAGATAGACAACCCCAGAAAGATACACTCCAGAAAGACACCACCAGAAATACAGCCCCCAGAAAGACAACCCCCAGAAAATCAACCCCCCAGAAAGACAAACCAGATAGACAACCCCAGAAAGACACCCCCAGAAAGACCCACCAGAAAGACAACCCCAGAAAGACACCCCCAGAAAGCCACACACCAGAAAGACACAATCCCAGAAAGATACCCCCAGAAAGAAATCCCCAACAGAAAGACAACCCACAGAAAGACACCCTCCAGATAGACAACACCCAGAAAGACACACCGAGAAAGACACCCCCCAAAAAACACTCCACAGCAAGACAACCCCCCAGAAAGACAACCCCCAGAAAGACACCCCAGAATTCACCCCCCAAAAAGACAACCCCCAGAAAGACACAGCCCAGAAAGAGAACCACCAGAAAGACACCCCCCAGAAAGACAACCACCAGAAAGTCAACCCCAGAAATACTCCCCACAGAGAGACACTCCCAGAAAAACACCCCCAGAGTCACCCAACTGGAAGACACCCACAGAAAGACACCCCAGAAAGACACCCCCAGAAAGACAACCCCAGATAGACACCCCCAGAATGATATGCCCCAGAAGGACACGCAGAAAGTCACCCCCCATAAAGACACACCCCAGAAAGACACAACCCTAGAAAGACCACCCCCAGAAAGACACCCCCCGATAGACAACCCACAGAAAGGCAGCCCCTCAGAAAGAAAACCTCAGAAAGACACCCCCAGAAAGATATGCCCCAGAAAGAAACCCAGAAAGTCACCCCCATAAAGACACAACCCAGAAAGACACAACCCCAGAAAGACACAACACCAGAAACACACGACCCCCGATAGACAACCCCCAGAAAGACAACCCTCCAGAAAGACAACACCAGATAGACAACCCCAGAAAGATACGCGCCAGAAAGACACCCCCAGAAAGACACCCCCCAGAAATACAGCCCCCAGAAAGACAACCCCCCAGAAAGACAACCCCAGATAGACAACCCCAGAAAGATAGACCCCAGAAAGACACCCTCCAGATAGACAACCCCCAGAAAGACACCCCCAGAAACCCCCCCCAGAAAGTCACCCCCAGAAAGACCCACCAGAAAGACAACCCCCAGAAAGACCCCCCCACAAAGACACACCCCAGAAAGACACCCCCAGAAAGACACCCCCAGAGAGAGGCACCCCAGACAGACTCACCCCCAGAAAGACACCCTCAGAAAGACACCCACCAGAAAGATACCCCCCAGAAATACACCCTCCAGATAGACAACCCCAGAAAACACACCCCAGAAAGACAGCCCCCAGAAAGACACACCCCAGATTGACACCCCCAGAGACCCCCCAAGGAACACCCCCACAGAAAGACAACCCCAGAAAGAGAACACCAGAAACACCCCCCAGAAAGATATGCCCCAGAAAGACACCCAAAAAGAACCCCCCAGAAAGACAACCACAGAAAGGCTATCCCGAGAAAGACACCCCGAGAAAGAAACCCCCCAGAAAGACAATCCAGACAGACACCCCCCTGAAAGACATCCACCAGAAAGACACCCCCAGAAAGACACCCCCTAGAAAGACAACCCCCAGAAAGACAACTCCCAGAAAGACACCCCCCAGAAAAACACCCCCAGAAAGACAACACCCAGAAAGACACCCCGCAGAAAGATACACAACTGACAGTGACCCCCCAGAAAGACACCCCCCCAGAAAGACACCCTCAGGAAGACACACCCCAGAATGTCACCCCCCCAGAAAGAGACACCCCCAGAACGAAACCACCCAGAAAGACAATCCAGAAAGACACCCCCCAGAAAGTCAACCCCAGAAAGACTCCCCACAGAGAGACACGCCCAGAAAGACACCCCATGGAAAGACACACCCCTGAAAGACACCCCCAGAGTCAACTAACTGGAAGACACCCACAGAAAGACAACCCCAGAAAGACACCCCCAGAATGATATGCCCCAGAAGGACACCCAGAAAGTCACGCCCATAAAGACACACCCCAGAAAGACACAACCCTAGAAAGACACCCCCAGAAAGACACCCCCCGATAGACAACCCACAGAAAGGCAAACCCCCAGAAAGACAACCTCAGAAAGACACCCCCAGAAAGATATGCCCCAGAAAGAAACCCAGAAAGTCACCCTCCATAAAGACACACCCCAGAAAGACACAACCCCAGAAAGACACCCCCAGAAAGACACGACCCCCGATAGACAACCCCCAGAAAGACAACCCACCAGAAAGACAACCCACCAGAAAGACAACACCAGATAGACAACCCCAGAAAGATACACTCCAGAAAGACACCACCAGAAATACAGCCCCCAGAAAGACAACCCCCAGAAAATCAACCCCCCAGAAAGACAAACCAGATAGACAACCCCAGAAAGATACACCCCAGAAAGACACCCTCCAGATAGACAATCCCCAGAAAGACACCCCCAGAAAGACCCACCAGAAAGACAACCCCAGAAAGACACCCCCAGAAAGCCACACACCAGAAAGACACAATCCCAGAAAGATACCCCCAGAAAGAAATCCCCAACAGAAAGACAACCCACAGAAAGACACCCTCCAGATAGACAACACCCAGAAAGACACACCGAGAAAGACACCCCCCAAAAAACACTCCACAGCAAGACAACCCCCCAGAAGGACAACCCCCAGAAAGACACCCCAGAATTCACCCCCCAAAAAGACAACCCCCAGAAAGACACAGCCCAGAAAGAGAACCACCAGAAAGACACCCCCCAGAAAGACAACCACCAGAAAGTCAACCCCAGAAATACTCCCCACAGAGAGACACTCCCAGAAAGACACCCCCAGAGTCACCCAACTGGAAGACACCCACAGAAAGACACCCCAGAAAGACACCCCCAGAAAGACAACCCCAGATAGACACCCCCAGAATGATATGCCCCAGAAGGACACGCAGAAAGTCACCCCCCATAAAGACACACCCCAGAAAGACACAACCCTAGAAAGACCACCCCCAGAAAGACACCCCCCGATAGACAACCCACAGAAAGGCTGCCCCTCAGAAAGAAAACCTCAGAAAGACACCCCCAGAAAGATATTCCCCAGAAAGAAACCCAGAAAGTCACCCCCATAAAGACACAACCCAGAAAGACACAACCCCAGAAAGACACAACACCAGAAACACACGACCCCCGATAGACAACCCCCAGAAAGACAACCCTCCAGAAAGACAACACCAGATAGACAACCCCAGAAAGATACGCGCCAGAAAGACACCCCCAGAAAGACACCCCCCAGAAATACAGCCCCCAGAAAGACAACCCCCCAGAAAGACAACCCCAGATAGACAACCCCAGAAAGATAGACCCCAGAAAGACACCCTCCAGATAGACAACCCCCAGAAAGACACCCCCAGAAACCCCCCCCAGAAAGTCACCCCCAGAAAGACCCACCAGAAAGACAATCCCCAGAAAGACCCCCCCACAAAG
Source organism: Somniosus microcephalus (assembly GCF_052327205.1). NCBI lineage: Eukaryota > Metazoa > Chordata > Chondrichthyes > Squaliformes > Somniosidae > Somniosus > Somniosus microcephalus. The sequence goes on from NC_140991.1 coordinate 233,209,374, forward strand.
ACACACCCCAGAAAGACACCCCCAAAAAGACACCCCCAGAGAGAGGCACCCCAGACAGACTCACCCCCAGAAAGACACCCTCAGAAAGACACCCACCAGAAAGATACCCCCCAGAAATACACCCTCCAGATAGACAACCCCAGAAAACACACCCCAGAAAGACAGCCCCCAGAAAGACACACCCCAGATTGACACCCCCAGAGACCCCCCAAGGAATACCCCCACAGAAAGACAACCCCAGAAAGAGAACACCAGAAACACCCCCCAGAAAGATATGCCCCAGAAAGACACCCAAAAAGAACCCCCCAGAAAGACAACCACAGAAAGGCTATCCCGAGAAAGACAACCCGAGAAAGTAACCCCCCAGAAAGACAATCCAGACAGACACCCCCCTGAAAGACATCCACCAGAAAGACACCCCCAGAAAGACACCCCCTAGAAAGACAACCCCCAGAAAGACAACTCCCAGAAAGACACCCCCCAGAAAAACACCCCCAGAAAGACAACACCCAGAAAGACACCCCGCAGAAAGATACACAACTGACAGTGACCCCCCAGAAAGACACCCCCCCAGAAAGACACCCTCAGGAAGACACACCCCAGAATGTCACCCCCCCAGAAAGAGACACCCCCAGAACGAAACCACCCAGAAAGACAATCCAGAAAGACACCCCCCAGAAAGTCAACCCCAGAAAGACTCCCCACAGAGAGACACGCCCAGAAAGACACCCCATGGAAAGACACACCCCTGAAAGACACCCCCAGAGTCACCTAACTGGAAGACACCCACAGAAAGACAACCCCAGAAAGACACCCCCAGAATGATATGCCCCAGAAGGACACCCAGAAAGTCACGCCCATAAAGACACACCCCAGAAAGACACAACCCTAGAAAGACACCCCCAGGAAGACACCCCCCGATAGACAACCCACAGAAAGGCAAACCCCCAGAAAGACAACCTCAGAAAGACACCCCCAGAAAGATATGCCCCAGAAAGAAACCCAGAAATTCACCCTCCATAAAGACACACACCAGAAAGACACAACCCCAGAAAGACACCCCCAGAAAGACACGACCCCCGATAGACAACCCCCAGAAAGACAACCCACCAGAAAGACAACCCACCAGAAAGACAACACCAGATAGACAACCCCAGAAAGATACACTCCAGAAAGACACCACCAGAAATACAGCCCCCAGAAAGACAACCCCCAGAAAATCAACCCCCCAGAAAGACAAACCAGATAGACAACCCCAGAAAGATACACCCCAGAAAGACACCCTCCAGATAGACAATCCCCAGAAAGACACCCCCAGAAAGACCCACCAGAAAGACAACCCCAGAAAGACACCCCCCAGAAAGCCACACACCAGAAAGACACAATCCCAGAAAGATACCCCCAGAAAGAAATCCCGAACAGAAAGACAACCCACAGAAAGACACCCTCCAGATAGACAACACCCAGAAAGACACACCGAGAAAGACACCCCCCAAAAAACACTCCACAGCAAGACAACCCCCCAGAAAGACAACCCCCAGAAAGACACCCCAGAATTCACCCCCCAAAAAGACAACCCCCAGAAAGACACAGCCCAGAAAGAGAACCACCAGAAAGACACCCCCCAGAAAGACAACCACCAGAAAGTCAACCCCAGAAATACTCCCCACAGAGAGACACTCCCAGAAAGACACCCCCAGAGTCACCCAACTGGAAGACACCCACAGAAAGACACCCCAGAAAGACACCCCCAGAAAGACAACCCCAGATAGACACCCCCGGAATGATATGCCCCAGAAGGACACGCAGAAAGTCACCCCCCATAAAGATACACCCCAGAAAGACACAACCCTAGAAAGACCACCCCCAGAAAGACACCCCCCGATAGACAACCCACAGAAAGGCAGCCCCTCAGAAAGAAAACCTCAGAAAGACACCCCCAGAAAGATATGCCCCAGAAAGAAACCCAGAAAGTCACCCCCCATAAAGACACAACCCAGAAAGACACAACCCCAGAAAGACACAACACCAGAAACACACGACCCCCGATAGACAACCCCCAGAAAGACAACCCTCCAGAAAGACAACACCAGATAGACAACCCCAGAAAGATACGCGCCAGAAAGACACCCCCAGAAAGACACCCCCCAGAAATACAGCCCCCAGAAAGACAACCCCCCAGAAAGACAACCCCAGATAGACAACCCCAGAAAGATAGACCCCAGAAAGACACCCTCCAGATAGACAACCCCCAGAAAGACACCCCCAGAAACCCCCCGCAGAAAGTCACCCCCAGAAAGACCCACCAGAAAGACAACCCCCAGAAAGACCACCCCACAAAGACACACCCCAGAAAGACACCCCCAGAAAGACACCCCCAGAGAGAGGCACCCCAGACAGACTCACCCCCAGAAAGACACCCTCAGAAAGACACCCACCAGAAAGATACCCCCCAGAAATACACCCTCCAGATAGACAACCCCAGAAAACACACCCCAGAAAGACCACCCCAAGAAAGAAACACCCCAGAAAGATACCCCAAGAAACACCCCACATAAAGACACCCCCAGAAAGACAACCCCATAAAGAAACCACCAGAAAGACACCCCCCAGAAAGACACCTCCAGAAAGGTGCCATTGGTAATACACGGCCAGAAAGACAAGCCCAGAAAAACACACATCAGAAAGACAACCCCCAGAAAGTCACCCCCCAGGAAGACAGACCCCAGATAGACACCCACAGAAAGACACTCCCTAGATAGACACACCCAAGAAAGATACCCCAGGAAAACAAACCCATTTAGACGCATCCCATAAAGACACACCCCAGAAAGACACCCCGGGAAAGACACCCGCTAAAAAACACTCCCCAGAAAGACACGCTCCCAGAAATACAACCCCCAGAAAGACACACCCAGAAAGACAGCCCCCAGAAAGACACACCCCAGAAAGACAACCCGCAGAAAGACACACCCCAGAAAGCACCCTCACAAAGGCAACCCCCAGAAAGACACCCCCAGAAAGACACCACACAGAAAGACACCCCCAGAAAGACCCCAGAAAGACAACGCCAGAAAGACACCCCAGAAAGACCCCCCCAGAAAGACACACCCCAGAAAGACACAATCCCAGAAAGATACCCCCAGAAAGATACACCCCAGAAAGACACCCTCCAGATAGACAACCCACAGAAAGACACCCCCAGAAACACCCCCCAGAAAGTCACCCCCAGAAAGACCCACCAGAAAGACAACCCGCAGAAAGAACCCCCCACAAAGACACACCCCAGAAAGACACCCACAGAAAGAGACCCCCAGAAAGAGACACCCCAGGCAGACTCACACCCAGAAAGACACCCTCAGAAAGACACCCACCAGAAAGACACCCCCCAGAAAAACACCCTCCAGATAGACAACCCCCAGAAAACATACCCCAGAAAGACCACCCCAAGAAAGAAGCACCCCAGAAAGATACCCCAAGAAACAACACCCATAAACACACCCAGAAAGACAACCCCATAAAGAAACCCCCAGAAAGACACCTCCCATAAAGACACCTCCAGAAAGGCGCCATTGGTAATACACGGCCAGAAAGACAAGCCCAGAAAAACACACATCAGAAAGACAACCCCCAGAAAGTCACCCCGCAGGAAGACAGACCCCAGATAGACACCCACAGAAAGACACTCACTAGATAGACACCCCCCCAGAAAGATACCCCAGGAAGACACACCCATTTAGACGCACTCCATAAAGACGCACCCCAGAAAGACGCCCCGGGAAAGACACCCGCTAAAAAACACTCCCCAGAAAGACACGCTGCCAGAAATACAACCCCCAGAAAGACACACCCAGAAAGGCAGACCCCAGAAAGACACACCCCAGAAAGACAACCCGCAGAAAGACAAACCCCAGAAAGACACCCTCAGAAAGACAACCCACAGAAAGACACCCCCAGAAAGACACCACACAGAAAGAACCCAGAAAGACAGCCCCCAGAGAGACACCCCAGATAATCACCCCCAGAAAGACACACCCCAGAAAGACACAGCCCCCAGAAAGACAACCACCAGAAAGACACACCCCAGAAAGACACACCCCAGAAAGACACATCCCAGAAAGACACACCCAGAAAGACACCCCACAGAAAGACACACCCCAGAAAGACACCCCCAGAAAGACACCCCACAGAAAGACACCCACAGAAAGACACCCACAGAAAGACACCCCCAGAAAGACAACTCCAGAAAGTCACCCCCAGAAAGACACCACAGAAAGAGACCCAGAAAGTCACCCCTCATAAAGACACACCCCAGCAAGACACCCCCCCAGAAAGACACCACAAGAAAGACACCACCCGATAGACAAACCCCAGAAAGACAAGCCCCCAGAAAGACACTCCCAGATAGACAACCCCAGAAAGATACACCCTAGAAAGACACCCCCAGAAAGACACCCTCCAGATAGACAACTCCCAGAAAGACTCACCCCAGAAAGAAATCCTCCAGATAGACAACCCACAGAAAGACACCCCCAGAAACACCCCCTAAGAAAGACACACCCAGAAAGACACCCCCAGAAAGACACCCCCCAGAAAGACCCCCCCCCGGAAAGACAGCCTCAGGAAGACAAACCCCAGAAAGTCAGCCCACCAGAAAAATACCCCCCAGAAAGACACCCCCAGAAAAACAATCCAGAAAGACACCACCCAGAAAGACATCCACCAGAAAGACAACCCCAGAAAGTCAAACCCCAGAAAGAGACACCCCAGACAGAATCACCCCAGAAAGACACACCCCAGAAAGACACCCCCAGAAAGACACACCCCAGAAAGACACCCCCAGAAAGACACCCCACAGAAAGACACCCACAGAAAGACACCCACAGAAAGACACCCCCAGAAAGACAACCCCAGAAAGTCAAACCCCAGAAAGAGACACCCCAGACAGAATCACCCCAGAAAGATACACCCCAGAAAGACACCCTCCAGATAGACAATCCCCAGAAAGACACCCCCAGAAAGACCCACCAGAAAGACAACCCCAGAAAGACACCCCCAGAAAGCCACACACCAGAAAGACACAATCCCAGAAAGATACCCCCAGAAAGAAATCCCCAACAGAAAGACAACCCACAGAAAGACACCCTCCAGATAGACAACACCCAGAAAGACACACCGAGAAAGACACCCCCCAAAAAACACTCCACAGCAAGACAACCCCCCAGAAGGACAACCCCCAGAAAGACACCCCAGAATTCACCCCCCAAAAAGACAACCCCCAGAAAGACACAGCCCAGAAAGAGAACCACCAGAAAGACACCCCCCAGAAAGACAACCACCAGAAAGTCAACCCCAGAAATACTCCCCACAGAGAGACACTCCCAGAAAGACACCCCCAGAGTCACCCAACTGGAAGACACCCACAGAAAGACACCCCAGAAAGACACCCCCAGAAAGACAACCCCAGATAGACACCCCCAGAATGATATGCCCCAGAAGGACACGCAGAAAGTCACCCCCCATAAAGACACACCCCAGAAAGACACAACCCTAGAAAGACCACCCCCAGAAAGACACCCCCCGATAGACAACCCACAGAAAGGCTGCCCCTCAGAAAGAAAACCTCAGAAAGACACCCCCAGAAAGATATTCCCCAGAAAGAAACCCAGAAAGTCACCCCCATAAAGACACAACCCAGAAAGACACAACCCCAGAAAGACACAACACCAGAAACACACGACCCCCGATAGACAACCCCCAGAAAGACAACCCTCCAGAAAGACAACACCAGATAGACAACCCCAGAAAGATACGCGCCAGAAAGACACCCCCAGAAAGACACCCCCCAGAAATACAGCCCCCAGAAAGACAACCCCCAGAAAATCAACCCCCCAGAAAGACAAACCAGATAGACAACCCCAGAAAGATACACCCCAGAAAGACACCCTCCAGATAGACAATCCCCAGAAAGACACCCCCAGAAAGACCCACCAGAAAGACAACCCCAGAAAGACACCCCCCAGAAAGCCACACACCAGAAAGACACAATCCCAGAAAGATACCCCCAGAAAGAAATCCCGAACAGAAAGACAACCCACAGAAAGACACCCTCCAGATAGACAACACCCAGAAAGACACACCGAGAAAGACACCCCCCAAAAAACACTCCACAGCAAGACAACCCCCCAGAAAGACAACCCCCAGAAAGACACCCCAGAATTCACCCCCCAAAAAGACAACCCCCAGAAAGACACAGCCCAGAAAGAGAACCACCAGAAAGACACCCCCCAGAAAGACAACCACCAGAAAGTCAACCCCAGAAATACTCCCCACAGAGAGACACTCCCAGAAAGACACCCCCAGAGTCACCCAACTGGAAGACACCCACAGAAAGACACCCCAGAAAGACACCCCCAGAAAGACAACCCCAGATAGACACCCCCGGAATGATATGCCCCAGAAGGACACGCAGAAAGTCACCCCCCATAAAGATACACCCCAGAAAGACACAACCCTAGAAAGACCACCCCCAGAAAGACACCCCCCGATAGACAACCCACAGAAAGGCAGCCCCTCAGAAAGAAAACCTCAGAAAGACACCCCCAGAAAGATATGCCCCAGAAAGAAACCCAGAAAGTCACCCCCCATAAAGACACAACCCAGAAAGACACAACCCCAGAAAGACACAACACCAGAAACACACGACCCCCGATAGACAACCCCCAGAAAGACAACCCTCCAGAAAGACAACACCAGATAGACAACCCCAGAAAGATACGCGCCAGAAAGACACCCCCAGAAAGACACCCCCCAGAAATACAGCCCCCAGAAAGACAACCCCCCAGAAAGACAACCCCAGATAGACAACCCCAGAAAGATAGACCCCAGAAAGACACCCTCCAGATAGACAACCCCCAGAAAGACACCCCCAGAAACCCCCCGCAGAAAGTCACCCCCAGAAAGACCCACCAGAAAGACAACCCCCAGAAAGACCACCCCACAAAGACACACCCCAGAAAGACACCCCCAGAAAGACACCCCCAGAGAGAGGCACCCCAGACAGACTCACCCCCAGAAAGACACCCTCAGAAAGACACCCACCAGAAAGATACCCCCCAGAAATACACCCTCCAGATAGACAACCCCAGAAAACACACCCCAGAAAGACCACCCCAAGAAAGAAACACCCCAGAAAGATACCCCAAGAAACACCCCACATAAAGACACCCCCAGAAAGACAACCCCATAAAGAAACCACCAGAAAGACACCCCCCAGAAAGACACCTCCAGAAAGGTGCCATTGGTAATACACGGCCAGAAAGACAAGCCCAGAAAAACACACATCAGAAAGACAACCCCCAGAAAGTCACCCCCCAGGAAGACAGACCCCAGATAGACACCCACAGAAAGACACTCCCTAGATAGACACACCCAAGAAAGATACCCCAGGAAAACAAACCCATTTAGACGCATCCCATAAAGACACACCCCAGAAAGACACCCCGGGAAAGACACCCGCTAAAAAACACTCCCCAGAAAGACACGCTCCCAGAAATACAACCCCCAGAAAGACACACCCAGAAAGACAGCCCCCAGAAAGACACACCCCAGAAAGACAACCCGCAGAAAGACACACCCCAGAAAGCACCCTCACAAAGGCAACCCCCAGAAAGACACCCCCAGAAAGACACCACACAGAAAGACACCCCCAGAAAGACCCCAGAAAGACAACGCCAGAAAGACACCCCAGAAAGACCCCCCCAGAAAGACACACCCCAGAAAGACACAATCCCAGAAAGATACCCCCAGAAAGATACACCCCAGAAAGACACCCTCCAGATAGACAACCCACAGAAAGACACCCCCAGAAACACCCCCCAGAAAGTCACCCCCAGAAAGACCCACCAGAAAGACAACCCGCAGAAAGAACCCCCCACAAAGACACACCCCAGAAAGACACCCACAGAAAGAGACCCCCAGAAAGAGACACCCCAGGCAGACTCACACCCAGAAAGACACCCTCAGAAAGACACCCACCAGAAAGACACCCCCCAGAAAAACACCCTCCAGATAGACAACCCCCAGAAAACATACCCCAGAAAGACCACCCCAAGAAAGAAGCACCCCAGAAAGATACCCCAAGAAACAACACCCATAAACACACCCAGAAAGACAACCCCATAAAGAAACCCCCAGAAAGACACCTCCCATAAAGACACCTCCAGAAAGGCGCCATTGGTAATACACGGCCAGAAAGACAAGCCCAGAAAAACACACATCAGAAAGACAACCCCCAGAAAGTCACCCCGCAGGAAGACAGACCCCAGATAGACACCCACAGAAAGACACTCACTAGATAGACACCCCCCCAGAAAGATACCCCAGGAAGACACACCCATTTAGACGCACTCCATAAAGACGCACCCCAGAAAGACGCCCCGGGAAAGACACCCGCTAAAAAACACTCCCCAGAAAGACACGCTGCCAGAAATACAACCCCCAGAAAGACACACCCAGAAAGGCAGCCCCCAGAAAGACACACCCCAGAAAGACAACCCGCAGAAAGACAAACCCCAGAAAGACACCCTCAGAAAGACAACCCACAGAAAGACACCCCCAGAAAGACACCACACAGAAAGAACCCAGAAAGACAGCCCCCAGAGAGACACCCCAGATAATCACCCCCAGAAAGACACACCCCAGAAAGACACAGCCCCCAGAAAGACAACCACCAGAAAGACACACCCCAGAAAGACACACCCCAGAAAGACACATCCCAGAAAGACACACCCAGAAAGACACCCCACAGAAAGACACACCCCAGAAAGACACCCCCAGAAAGACACCCCACAGAAAGACACCCACAGAAAGACACCCACAGAAAGACACCCCCAGAAAGACAACTCCAGAAAGTCACCCCCAGAAAGACACCACAGAAAGAGACCCAGAAAGTCACCCCTCATAAAGACACACCCCAGCAAGACACCCCCCCAGAAAGACACCACAAGAAAGACACCACCCGATAGACAAACCCCAGAAAGACAAGCCCCCAGAAAGACACTCCCAGATAGACAACCCCAGAAAGATACACCCTAGAAAGACACCCCCAGAAAGACACCCTCCAGATAGACAACTCCCAGAAAGACTCACCCCAGAAAGAAATCCTCCAGATAGACAACCCACAGAAAGACACCCCCAGAAACACCCCCTAAGAAAGACACACCCAGAAAGACACCCCCAGAAAGACACCCCCCAGAAAGACCCCCCCCCGGAAAGACAGCCTCAGGAAGACAAACCCCAGAAAGTCAGCCCACCAGAAAAATACCCCCCAGAAAGACACCCCCAGAAAAACAATCCAGAAAGACACCACCCAGAAAGACATCCACCAGAAAGACAACCCCAGAAAGTCAAACCCCAGAAAGAGACACCCCAGACAGAATCACCCCAGAAAGACACACCCCAGAAAGACACCCCCAGAAAGACACACCCCAGAAAGACACCCCCAGAAAGACACCCCACAGAAAGACACCCACAGAAAGACACCCACAGAAAGACACCCCCAGAAAGACAACCCCAGAAAGTCAAACCCCAGAAAGAGACACCCCAGACAGAATCACCCCAGAAAGATACACCCCAGAAAGACACCCTCCAGATAGACAATCCCCAGAAAGACACCCCCAGAAAGACCCACCAGAAAGACAACCCCAGAAAGACACCCCCAGAAAGCCACACACCAGAAAGACACAATCCCAGAAAGATACCCCCAGAAAGAAATCCCCAACAGAAAGACAACCCACAGAAAGACACCCTCCAGATAGACAACACCCAGAAAGACACACCGAGAAAGACACCCCCCAAAAAACACTCCACAGCAAGACAACCCCCCAGAAGGACAACCCCCAGAAAGACACCCCAGAATTCACCCCCCAAAAAGACAACCCCCAGAAAGACACAGCCCAGAAAGAGAACCACCAGAAAGACACCCCCCAGAAAGACAACCACCAGAAAGTCAACCCCAGAAATACTCCCCACAGAGAGACACTCCCAGAAAGACACCCCCAGAGTCACCCAACTGGAAGACACCCACAGAAAGACACCCCAGAAAGACACCCCCAGAAAGACAACCCCAGATAGACACCCCCGGAATGATATGCCCCAGAAGGACACGCAGAAAGTCACCCCCCATAAAGATACACCCCAGAAAGACACAACCCTAGAAAGACCACCCCCAGAAAGACACCCCCCGATAGACAACCCACAGAAAGGCAGCCCCTCAGAAAGAAAACCTCAGAAAGACACCCCCAGAAAGATATGCCCCAGAAAGAAACCCAGAAAGTCACCCCCCATAAAGACACAACCCAGAAAGACACAACCCCAGAAAGACACAACACCAGAAACACACGACCCCCGATAGACAACCCCCAGAAAGACAACCCTCCAGAAAGACAACACCAGATAGACAACCCCAGAAAGATACGCGCCAGAAAGACACCCCCAGAAAGACACCCCCCAGAAATACAGCCCCCAGAAAGACAACCCCCCAGAAAGACAACCCCAGATAGACAACCCCAGAAAGATAGACCCCAGAAAGACACCCTCCAGATAGACAACCCCCAGAAAGACACCCCCAGAAACCCCCCGCAGAAAGTCACCCCCAGAAAGACCCACCAGAAAGACAACCCCCAGAAAGACCACCCCACAAAGACACACCCCAGAAAGACACCCCCAGAAAGACACCCCCAGAGAGAGGCACCCCAGACAGACTCACCCCCAGAAAGACACCCTCAGAAAGACACCCACCAGAAAGATACCCCCCAGAAATACACCCTCCAGATAGACAACCCCAGAAAACACACCCCAGAAAGACCACCCCAAGAAAGAAACACCCCAGAAAGATACCCCAAGAAACACCCCACATAAAGACACCCCCAGAAAGACAACCCCATAAAGAAACCACCAGAAAGACACCCCCCAGAAAGACACCTCCAGAAAGGTGCCATTGGTAATACACGGCCAGAAAGACAAGCCCAGAAAAACACACATCAGAAAGACAACCCCCAGAAAGTCACCCCCCAGGAAGACAGACCCCAGATAGACACCCACAGAAAGACACTCCCTAGATAGACACACCCAAGAAAGATACCCCAGGAAAACAAACCCATTTAGACGCATCCCATAAAGACACACCCCAGAAAGACACCCCGGGAAAGACACCCGCTAAAAAACACTCCCCAGAAAGACACGCTCCCAGAAATACAACCCCCAGAAAGACACACCCAGAAAGACAGCCCCCAGAAAGACACACCCCAGAAAGACAACCCGCAGAAAGACACACCCCAGAAAGCACCCTCACAAAGGCAACCCCCAGAAAGACACCCCCAGAAAGACACCACACAGAAAGACACCCCCAGAAAGACCCCAGAAAGACAACGCCAGAAAGACACCCCAGAAAGACCCCCCCAGAAAGACACACCCCAGAAAGACACAATCCCAGAAAGATACCCCCAGAAAGATACACCCCAGAAAGACACCCTCCAGATAGACAACCCACAGAAAGACACCCCCAGAAACACCCCCCAGAAAGTCACCCCCAGAAAGACCCACCAGAAAGACAACCCGCAGAAAGAACCCCCCACAAAGACACACCCCAGAAAGACACCCACAGAAAGAGACCCCCAGAAAGAGACACCCCAGGCAGACTCACACCCAGAAAGACACCCTCAGAAAGACACCCACCAGAAAGACACCCCCCAGAAAAACACCCTCCAGATAGACAACCCCCAGAAAACATACCCCAGAAAGACCACCCCAAGAAAGAAGCACCCCAGAAAGATACCCCAAGAAACAACACCCATAAACACACCCAGAAAGACAACCCCATAAAGAAACCCCCAGAAAGACACCTCCCATAAAGACACCTCCAGAAAGGCGCCATTGGTAATACACGGCCAGAAAGACAAGCCCAGAAAAACACACATCAGAAAGACAACCCCCAGAAAGTCACCCCGCAGGAAGACAGACCCCAGATAGACACCCACAGAAAGACACTCACTAGATAGACACCCCCCCAGAAAGATACCCCAGGAAGACACACCCATTTAGACGCACTCCATAAAGACGCACCCCAGAAAGACGCCCCGGGAAAGACACCCGCTAAAAAACACTCCCCAGAAAGACACGCTGCCAGAAATACAACCCCCAGAAAGACACACCCAGAAAGGCAGCCCCCAGAAAGACACACCCCAGAAAGACAACCCGCAGAAAGACAAACCCCAGAAAGACACCCTCAGAAAGACAACCCACAGAAAGACACCCCCAGAAAGACACCACACAGAAAGAACCCAGAAAGACAGCCCCCAGAGAGACACCCCAGATAATCACCCCCAGAAAGACACACCCCAGAAAGACACAGCCCCCAGAAAGACAACCACCAGAAAGACACACCCCAGAAAGACACACCCCAGAAAGACACATCCCAGAAAGACACACCCAGAAAGACACCCCACAGAAAGACACACCCCAGAAAGACACCCCCAGAAAGACACCCCACAGAAAGACACCCACAGAAAGACACCCACAGAAAGACACCCCCAGAAAGACAACTCCAGAAAGTCACCCCCAGAAAGACACCACAGAAAGAGACCCAGAAAGTCACCCCTCATAAAGACACACCCCAGCAAGACACCCCCCCAGAAAGACACCACAAGAAAGACACCACCCGATAGACAAACCCCAGAAAGACAAGCCCCCAGAAAGACACTCCCAGATAGACAACCCCAGAAAGATACACCCTAGAAAGACACCCCCAGAAAGACACCCTCCAGATAGACAACTCCCAGAAAGACTCACCCCAGAAAGAAATCCTCCAGATAGACAACCCACAGAAAGACACCCCCAGAAACACCCCCTAAGAAAGACACACCCAGAAAGACACCCCCAGAAAGACACCCCCCAGAAAGACCCCCCCCCGGAAAGACAGCCTCAGGAAGACAAACCCCAGAAAGTCAGCCCACCAGAAAAATACCCCCCAGAAAGACACCCCCAGAAAAACAATCCAGAAAGACACCACCCAGAAAGACATCCACCAGAAAGACAACCCCAGAAAGTCAAACCCCAGAAAGAGACACCCCAGACAGAATCACCCCAGAAAGACACACCCCAGAAAGACACCCCCAGAAAGACACACCCCAGAAAGACACCCCCAGAAAGACACCCCACAGAAAGACACCCACAGAAAGACACCCACAGAAAGACACCCCCAGAAAGACAACCCCAGAAAGTCAAACCCCAGAAAGAGACACCCCAGACAGAATCACCCCAGAAAGATACACCCCAGAAAGACACCCTCCAGATAGACAATCCCCAGAAAGACACCCCCAGAAAGACCCACCAGAAAGACAACCCCAGAAAGACACCCCCAGAAAGCCACACACCAGAAAGACACAATCCCAGAAAGATACCCCCAGAAAGAAATCCCCAACAGAAAGACAACCCACAGAAAGACACCCTCCAGATAGACAACACCCAGAAAGACACACCGAGAAAGACACCCCCCAAAAAACACTCCACAGCAAGACAACCCCCCAGAAGGACAACCCCCAGAAAGACACCCCAGAATTCACCCCCCAAAAAGACAACCCCCAGAAAGACACAGCCCAGAAAGAGAACCACCAGAAAGACACCCCCCAGAAAGACAACCACCAGAAAGTCAACCCCAGAAATACTCCCCACAGAGAGACACTCCCAGAAAGACACCCCCAGAGTCACCCAACTGGAAGACACCCACAGAAAGACACCCCAGAAAGACACCCCCAGAAAGACAACCCCAGATAGACACCCCCAGAATGATATGCCCCAGAAGGACACGCAGAAAGTCACCCCCCATAAAGACACACCCCAGAAAGACACAACCCTAGAAAGACCACCCCCAGAAAGACACCCCCCGATAGACAACCCACAGAAAGGCAAACCCCCAGAAAGACAACCTCAGAAAGACACCCCCAGAAAGATATGCCCCAGAAAGAAACCCAGAAATTCACCCTCCATAAAGACACACACCAGAAAGACACAACCCCAGAAAGACACCCCCAGAAAGACACGACCCCCGATAGACAACCCCCAGAAAGACAACCCACCAGAAAGACAACCCACCAGAAAGACAACACCAGATAGACAACCCCAGAAAGATACACTCCAGAAAGACACCACCAGAAATACAGCCCCCAGAAAGACAACCCCCAGAAAATCAACCCCCCAGAAAGACAAACCAGATAGACAACCCCAGAAAGATACACCCCAGAAAGACACCCTCCAGATAGACAATCCCCAGAAAGACACCCCCAGAAAGACCCACCAGAAAGACAACCCCAGAAAGACACCCCCCAGAAAGCCACACACCAGAAAGACACAATCCCAGAAAGATACCCCCAGAAAGAAATCCCGAACAGAAAGACAACCCACAGAAAGACACCCTCCAGATAGACAACACCCAGAAAGACACACCGAGAAAGACACCCCCCAAAAAACACTCCACAGCAAGACAACCCCCCAGAAAGACAACCCCCAGAAAGACACCCCAGAATTCACCCCCCAAAAAGACAACCCCCAGAAAGACACAGCCCAGAAAGAGAACCACCAGAAAGACACCCCCCAGAAAGACAACCACCAGAAAGTCAACCCCAGAAATACTCCCCACAGAGAGACACTCCCAGAAAGACACCCCCAGAGTCACCCAACTGGAAGACACCCACAGAAAGACACCCCAGAAAGACACCCCCAGAAAGACAACCCCAGATAGACACCCCCGGAATGATATGCCCCAGAAGGACACGCAGAAAGTCACCCCCCATAAAGATACACCCCAGAAAGACACAACCCTAGAAAGACCACCCCCAGAAAGACACCCCCCGATAGACAACCCACAGAAAGGCAGCCCCTCAGAAAGAAAACCTCAGAAAGACACCCCCAGAAAGATATGCCCCAGAAAGAAACCCAGAAAGTCACCCCCCATAAAGACACAACCCAGAAAGACACAACCCCAGAAAGACACAACACCAGAAACACACGACCCCCGATAGACAACCCCCAGAAAGACAACCCTCCAGAAAGACAACACCAGATAGACAACCCCAGAAAGATACGCGCCAGAAAGACACCCCCAGAAAGACACCCCCCAGAAATACAGCCCCCAGAAAGACAACCCCCCAGAAAGACAACCCCAGATAGACAACCCCAGAAAGATAGACCCCAGAAAGACACCCTCCAGATAGACAACCCCCAGAAAGACACCCCCAGAAACCCCCCGCAGAAAGTCACCCCCAGAAAGACCCACCAGAAAGACAACCCCCAGAAAGACCACCCCACAAAGACACACCCCAGAAAGACACCCCCAGAAAGACACCCCCAGAGAGAGGCACCCCAGACAGACTCACCCCCAGAAAGACACCCTCAGAAAGACACCCACCAGAAAGATACCCCCCAGAAATACACCCTCCAGATAGACAACCCCAGAAAACACACCCCAGAAAGACCACCCCAAGAAAGAAACACCCCAGAAAGATACCCCAAGAAACACCCCACATAAAGACACCCCCAGAAAGACAACCCCATAAAGAAACCACCAGAAAGACACCCCCCAGAAAGACACCTCCAGAAAGGTGCCATTGGTAATACACGGCCAGAAAGACAAGCCCAGAAAAACACACATCAGAAAGACAACCCCCAGAAAGTCACCCCCCAGGAAGACAGACCCCAGATAGACACCCACAGAAAGACACTCCCTAGATAGACACACCCAAGAAAGATACCCCAGGAAAACAAACCCATTTAGACGCATCCCATAAAGACACACCCCAGAAAGACACCCCGGGAAAGACACCCGCTAAAAAACACTCCCCAGAAAGACACGCTCCCAGAAATACAACCCCCAGAAAGACACACCCAGAAAGACAGCCCCCAGAAAGACACACCCCAGAAAGACAACCCGCAGAAAGACACACCCCAGAAAGCACCCTCACAAAGGCAACCCCCAGAAAGACACCCCCAGAAAGACACCACACAGAAAGACACCCCCAGAAAGACCCCAGAAAGACAACGCCAGAAAGACACCCCAGAAAGACCCCCCCAGAAAGACACACCCCAGAAAGACACAATCCCAGAAAGATACCCCCAGAAAGATACACCCCAGAAAGACACCCTCCAGATAGACAACCCACAGAAAGACACCCCCAGAAACACCCCCCAGAAAGTCACCCCCAGAAAGACCCACCAGAAAGACAACCCGCAGAAAGAACCCCCCACAAAGACACACCCCAGAAAGACACCCACAGAAAGAGACCCCCAGAAAGAGACACCCCAGGCAGACTCACACCCAGAAAGACACCCTCAGAAAGACACCCACCAGAAAGACACCCCCCAGAAAAACACCCTCCAGATAGACAACCCCCAGAAAACATACCCCAGAAAGACCACCCCAAGAAAGAAGCACCCCAGAAAGATACCCCAAGAAACAACACCCATAAACACACCCAGAAAGACAACCCCATAAAGAAACCCCCAGAAAGACACCTCCCATAAAGACACCTCCAGAAAGGCGCCATTGGTAATACACGGCCAGAAAGACAAGCCCAGAAAAACACACATCAGAAAGACAACCCCCAGAAAGTCACCCCGCAGGAAGACAGACCCCAGATAGACACCCACAGAAAGACACTCACTAGATAGACACCCCCCCAGAAAGATACCCCAGGAAGACACACCCATTTAGACGCACTCCATAAAGACGCACCCCAGAAAGACGCCCCGGGAAAGACACCCGCTAAAAAACACTCCCCAGAAAGACACGCTGCCAGAAATACAACCCCCAGAAAGACACACCCAGAAAGGCAGCCCCCAGAAAGACACACCCCAGAAAGACAACCCGCAGAAAGACAAACCCCAGAAAGACACCCTCAGAAAGACAACCCACAGAAAGACACCCCCAGAAAGACACCACACAGAAAGAACCCAGAAAGACAGCCCCCAGAGAGACACCCCAGATAATCACCCCCAGAAAGACACACCCCAGAAAGACACAGCCCCCAGAAAGACAACCACCAGAAAGACACACCCCAGAAAGACACACCCCAGAAAGACACATCCCAGAAAGACACACCCAGAAAGACACCCCACAGAAAGACACACCCCAGAAAGACACCCCCAGAAAGACACCCCACAGAAAGACACCCACAGAAAGACACCCACAGAAAGACACCCCCAGAAAGACAACTCCAGAAAGTCACCCCCAGAAAGACACCACAGAAAGAGACCCAGAAAGTCACCCCTCATAAAGACACACCCCAGCAAGACACCCCCCCAGAAAGACACCACAAGAAAGACACCACCCGATAGACAAACCCCAGAAAGACAAGCCCCCAGAAAGACACTCCCAGATAGACAACCCCAGAAAGATACACCCTAGAAAGACACCCCCAGAAAGACACCCTCCAGATAGACAACTCCCAGAAAGACTCACCCCAGAAAGAAATCCTCCAGATAGACAACCCACAGAAAGACACCCCCAGAAACACCCCCTAAGAAAGACACACCCAGAAAGACACCCCCAGAAAGACACCCCCCAGAAAGACCCCCCCCCGGAAAGACAGCCTCAGGAAGACAAACCCCAGAAAGTCAGCCCACCAGAAAAATACCCCCCAGAAAGACACCCCCAGAAAAACAATCCAGAAAGACACCACCCAGAAAGACATCCACCAGAAAGACAACCCCAGAAAGTCAAACCCCAGAAAGAGACACCCCAGACAGAATCACCCCAGAAAGACACACCCCAGAAAGACACCCCCAGAAAGACACACCCCAGAAAGACACCCCCAGAAAGACACCCCACAGAAAGACACCCACAGAAAGACACCCACAGAAAGACACCCCCAGAAAGACAACCCCAGAAAGTCAAACCCCAGAAAGAGACACCCCAGACAGAATCACCCCAAAAAGACACACCCCAGAAAGACACCCCCAGAAAGACACCCCCCAGAAAGACATACCTCAGGAAGTGGTTAGCACTGTTGCCTCACAGCACCAAGGACCCGGGTTCGAATCCGGCCTCGGGCGACTGTCTGTGTGGAGTTTGCACATTCTCCCCGTGTTTGCGTGGGTTTTCTCCGGGTGCTCCGGTTTCCTCCCACAGTCCAAAGATGTGCGGGTTAGGTTGATTGGCTATGATAAATTGACCCTTAGTGTTAGGGGGATTAAATACGTGGGGTTACGGGAATAGGGTGGGATATGTGTTGGTGTAGGGGTTACGGGGATCGGGTGGGACATGTGTCGGTGCAGGCTCGATGGGCCGAAATGGCCTCTATCTGCACTGTGGGGTTTCTGTGATTTCTGTGAAGTCAACCTTAGAAAGACACCCCCAGAAAGACACCCCCAGAATGACACCCCCTAGAAAGACAACCACAGATAGACACCCCAGAAAGACACACCCCATAAAGACAACCCTAGAATGACACGCTGCAGAAAGACACACCCCAGAAAGACACATCCAGAAAATCAACCCCAGAAAGATACACCCCAGAAAGACACCCCCAGAAAGTCACTCCCCAGAGAGACAACCCACAGAAAGACAAACCCAGAAAGACACCCCCAGAAAGATACAACCAGAATGACACTACCCAGAAAGACACCTCCCAGAAAGACACCCCCAGAAACACTCCCCAGAAGGATACCCCCCAGAAACAACTCCAGAAAGACAACCCAGAAAGACACCCGCAGAAAGGCACCCCTCAGAAAGACACACCCCAGGCAGACACACTCCCAGAAAGATACACCCCAGAAAGACACCCCCAGAAAGACACCCCCCAGAAAGACACACCCCACAAGGACAACTCCCAGAAAGACGCCCCCCCAGAAAGACAAACCCCAGAAAGATAAATCCAGAATGACTCCCCAGAAAGACAACCCCAGAAACACTCCCCAGAAGAACAACCCCAGAAACAACCTCAGAAAGCTAACCCAGAAAGACATGCCCAAGAAAGACAGATCCCAGAAAGACAGCCCCTGAAAGATACACCCCAGAAAGACATCCCGAGAAAGATAACCCCAGAAAGGCACATCCCAGAAAAAGAAGCGCAGAAAGATACCCCCCAGAAATATTCCCCCCAGAAACACACCCCCAGAAAGGCAGCCCCCAGAAAGACAACCCAGAAAGACACTCCCCAGAAAGACTTCCCCAGAAAGACAAACCCAGAAAGATACCCCCATAAAGACAACCCCAGAAAGACACCCCCCAGAAACACACACCCCAGGAAGTCAACCCCAGAAAGGCATCCCCCAGAAAGACACACCCCAGAAAGACACAACCCAGAAAGACACAACCCAGAAAGACACCCCCAGAAAGACACCCCCCAGAAAGACATACCTCAGGAAGACAACCTCAAAGACATCCCCAGAAAGTCACCCCCCAGAAAGACACCCCCAGAAAGACATGCCCAGAAAGACACCCCCAGAAAGACACCCCCAGAATGACACCCCCAGAATGACAACCCCTAGAAAGACAACCACAGAAAGACACCCCAGAAAGACACACCCCATAAAGACAACCCTAGAATGACACACAGCAGAAAGACACACCCCAGAAAGACACACCCAGAAAATCAACCCCAGAAAGATACACCCCAGAAAGACACCCCCAGAAAGTCACCCCCCAGAGAGACAACCCACAGAAAGACAAACCCAGAAAGACACCCCCAGAAAGATACAACCAGAATGATACTACCCAGAAAGACACCCCCAGAAACACTCCCCAGAAGGATACCCCCCAGAAACAACTCCAGAAAGACAACCCAGAAAGACACCCGCAGAAAGACACCCCTCAGAAAGACACACCCCAGGTAGACACACTCCCAGAAAGATACACCCCAGAAAGACACCCCCAGAAAGAAACCCCCCAGAAAGACACACCCCACAAGGACAACTCCCAGAAAGACACCCCCCAGAAAGACAAACCCCAGAAAGATAAATCCAGAAAGACTCCCCAGAAAGATACCCCCAGAAAGACAACCCCAGAAACACTCCCCAGAAGAACAACCCCAGAAAAAACCTCACAAAGTTAACCCAGAAAGACATGCCCCAGAAGGACAGCCCCTGAAAGATACCCCCCAGAAAGACAACCCCAGAAAGATAACCCCCAGAAAGGCGCATCCCAGAAAAAGAAGCGCAGAAAGACACCCCGCAGAAATATTCCACCCAGAAACACACCCCCAGAAAGGCACCCCCCAGAAAGACAACCCAGAAAGACACTCCCCAGAAAGACTTCCTCCAGAAAGACAAACCCAGAAAGATACCCCCATAAAGACAACCCCAGAAAGACACCCCCCAGAAACACACACCCCAGGAAGTCAACCCCAGAAAGGCATCCCCCGGAAAGACACACCCCAGAAAGACAAAAATCCCAGAAAGATACCCCCAGAAAGATACACCCCAGAAAGACACCCTCCAGATAGACAACCCACAGAAAGACACCCCCAGAAACACCCCCCAGAAAGTCCCCCCCAGAAAGACCCACCAGAAAGACAACCCGCAGAAAGAACCCCCCACAAAGACACACCCCAGAAAGACACCCCCAGAAAGAGACACCCCAGACAGACTCACCCCCATAAAGACACCCTCAGAAAGACACCCACCAGAAAGACACCCCCCAGAAAGACACCCTCCAGATAGACAACCCCCAGAAAACACACCCCAGAAAGACCACCCCAAGAAAGAAACACCCCAGAAAGATACCCCAAGAAACACCCCCCATAAACACACACCCAGAAAGACAACCCCATAAAGAAACCCCCAGAAAGACACCCCCCATAAGGACACCTCCAGAAAGGCGCCATTGGTAATACACGGCCAGAAAGACAAGCCCAGAAAAACACACATCAGAAAGACAACCCCCAGAAAGTCACCCCCCAGGAAGACAGACCCCAGATAGACACCCCCAGAAAGACACTCCCTAGATAGACACCCCATCAGAAAGATACCCCAGGAAGACACACCCATTTAGATGCACCCCATAAAGGCGCACCCCAGAAAGACACCCCGGGAAAGACACCTGCTAAAAAACACTCCCCAGAAAGACACGCTGCCAGAAATACAACCCCCAGAAAGACACACCCAGAAAGACAGCCCACAGAAAGACACACCCCAGAAAGACAACCCGCAGAAAGACACACCCCAGAAAGACACCCTCAGAAAGACAACCCCCAGAAAGACAACCCCCAGAAAGACACCACCCAGAAAGACACCCCCAGAAAGACCCCAGGAAGACAAACCCCAGAGAGACACCGCAGAAAGTCACCCCCCAGAAAAACACAGCCCCCAGAAAGACAACCACCAGAAAGACACATCCTAGAAAGACACACCCCAGAAAGACACACCCAGAAAGACACCCCACAGAAAGACACCCCACAGAAAGACACCCCCAGAAAACACCCCCCCAGAAAGACACCCACAGAAAGACACCCCAGAAAGACACCCCAAGAAAGACACACCCAGAAAGTCACCCCAGGAAGACACGACAGAAAGACACCCAGAAAGTCACCCCTCATAAAGACACACCCCAGCAAGACACCCCCCCAGAAAGACACCCCCAGAAAGACACCACCCGATAGACAACCCCCAGAAAGACAAGCCCCCAGAGAGACACTCCCAGATAGAAAACCCCAGAAAGATACACCCTAGAAAGACTCCCCCAGAAAGACACCCCCAGAAAGACACCCCCCAGATAGACAACTCCCATAAAGACACCCCCCCAGAAAGACTCACCCCAGAAAGAAATCCTC
This sequence comes from Somniosus microcephalus, assembly GCF_052327205.1. Lineage (NCBI taxonomy): Eukaryota > Metazoa > Chordata > Chondrichthyes > Squaliformes > Somniosidae > Somniosus > Somniosus microcephalus. The sequence continues at coordinate 233,231,195 of NC_140991.1, forward strand.
CAGATAGACAACCCCCAGAAAGACACCCCCAGAAACAACCCCTAAGAAAGACACACCCAGAAAGAAACCCCCAGAAAGACACCCCCCAGAAAGACCCCCACCCAGAAATACAGCCTCAGGAAGACAAACCCCAGAAAGTCACCCACCAGAAAAATACCCCCCAGAAAGACACCCCCAGAAAGACAATCCAGAAAGACACCACCCAGGAAGACATCCACCAGAAAGACAACCCCAGAAAGTCAAACCCCAGAAAGAGACACCCCAGACAGAATCACCCCCAGAAAGACACACCCCAGAAAGACACCCCCAGAAAGACACCCCCCAGAAAGACATACCTCAGGAAGTCATCCTCAGAAAGTCACCCCCCAGAAAGACACCCCCAGAAAGACACCCCCAGAAAGACATGCCCAGAAAGACACCCCCAGAAAGTCACCCCCCAGAGAGACAACCCACAGAAAGACAAACCCAGAAAGACACCCCCAGAAAGATACAACCAGAATGATACTACCCAGAAAGACACCCCCAGAAACACTCCCCAGAAGGATACCCCCCAGAAACAACTCCAGAAAGACAACCCAGAAAGACACCCGCAGAAAGACACCCCTCAGAAAGACACACCCCAGGTAGACACACTCCCAGAAAGATACACCCCAGAAAGACACCCCCAGAAAGAAACCCCCCAGAAAGACACACCCCACAAGGACAACTCCCAGAAAGACACCCCCCAGAAAGACAAACCCCAGAAAGATAAATCCAGAAAGACTCCCCAGAAAGATACCCCCAGAAAGACAACCCCAGAAACACTCCCCAGAAGAACAACCCCAGAAAAAACCTCACAAAGTTAACCCAGAAAGACATGCCCCAGAAGGACAGCCCCTGAAAGATACCCCCCAGAAAGACAACCCCAGAAAGATAACCCCCAGAAAGGCGCATCCCAGAAAAAGAAGCGCAGAAAGACACCCCGCAGAAATATTCCACCCAGAAACACACCCCCAGAAAGGCACCCCCCAGAAAGACAACCCAGAAAGACACTCCCCAGAAAGACTTCCTCCAGAAAGACAAACCCAGAAAGATACCCCCATAAAGACAACCCCAGAAAGACACCCCCCAGAAACACACACCCCAGGAAGTCAACCCCAGAAAGGCATCCCCCGGAAAGACACACCCCAGAAAGACAAAATCCCAGAAAGATACCCCCAGAAAGATACACCCCAGAAAGACACCCTCCAGATAGACAACCCACAGAAAGACACCCCCAGAAACACCCCCCAGAAAGTCCCCCCCAGAAAGACCCACCAGAAAGACAACCCGCAGAAAGAACCCCCCACAAAGACACACCCCAGAAAGACACCCCCAGAAAGAGACACCCCAGACAGACTCACCCCCATAAAGACACCCTCAGAAAGACACCCACCAGAAAGACACCCCCCAGAAAGACACCCTCCAGATAGACAACCCCCAGAAAACACACCCCAGAAAGACCACCCCAAGAAAGAAACACCCCAGAAAGATACCCCAAGAAACACCCCCCATAAACACACACCCAGAAAGACAACCCCATAAAGAAACCCCCAGAAAGACACCCCCCATAAGGACACCTCCAGAAAGGCGCCATTGGTAATACACGGCCAGAAAGACAAGCCCAGAAAAACACACATCAGAAAGACAACCCCCAGAAAGTCACCCCCCAGGAAGACAGACCCCAGATAGACACCCCCAGAAAGACACTCCCTAGATAGACACCCCATCAGAAAGATACCCCAGGAAGACACACCCATTTAGATGCACCCCATAAAGGCGCACCCCAGAAAGACACCCCGGGAAAGACACCTGCTAAAAAACACTCCCCAGAAAGACACGCTGCCAGAAATACAACCCCCAGAAAGACACACCCAGAAAGACAGCCCACAGAAAGACACACCCCAGAAAGACAACCCGCAGAAAGACACACCCCAGAAAGACACCCTCAGAAAGACAACCCCCAGAAAGACAACCCCCAGAAAGACACCACCCAGAAAGACACCCCCAGAAAGACCCCAGGAAGACAAACCCCAGAGAGACACCGCAGAAAGTCACCCCCCAGAAAAACACAGCCCCCAGAAAGACAACCACCAGAAAGACACATCCTAGAAAGACACACCCCAGAAAGACACACCCAGAAAGACACCCCACAGAAAGACACCCCACAGAAAGACACCCCCAGAAAACACCCCCCCAGAAAGACACCCACAGAAAGACACCCCAGAAAGACACCCCAAGAAAGACACACCCAGAAAGTCACCCCAGGAAGACACGACAGAAAGACACCCAGAAAGTCACCCCTCATAAAGACACACCCCAGCAAGACACCCCCCCAGAAAGACACCCCCAGAAAGACACCACCCGATAGACAACCCCCAGAAAGACAAGCCCCCAGAGAGACACTCCCAGATAGAAAACCCCAGAAAGATACACCCTAGAAAGACTCCCCCAGAAAGACACCCCCAGAAAGACACCCCCCAGATAGACAACTCCCATAAAGACACCCCCCCAGAAAGACTCACCCCAGAAAGAAATCCTCCAGATAGACAACCCCCAGAAAGACACCCCCAGAAACAACCCCTAAGAAAGACACACCCAGAAAGAAACCCCCAGAAAGACACCCCCCAGAAAGACCCCCACCCAGAAATACAGCCTCAGGAAGACAAACCCCAGAAAGTCACCCACCAGAAAAATACACCCCAGAAAGACACCCCCAGAAAGACAATCCAGAAAGACACCACCCAGGAAGACATCCACCAGAAAGACAACCCCAGAAAGTCAAACCCCAGAAAGAGACACCCCAGACAGAATCACCCCCAGAAAGACACACCCCAGAAAGACACCCCCAGAAAGACACCCCCCAGAAAGACATACCTCAGGAAGTCATCCTCAGAAAGTCACCCCCCAGAAAGACACCCCCAGAAAGACACCCCCAGAAAGACATGCCCAGAAAGACACCCCCAGAAAGACACCCCCAGAATGACACCCCCTAGAAAGACAACCACAGAAAGACACCCCAGAAAGACACACCCCATAAAGACAACCCTAGAATGACACGCTGCAGAAAGACACACCCCAGAAAGGCACATCCAGAAAATCAACCCCGGAAAGATACACCCCAGAAAGACACCCCCAGAAAGTCACCCCCCAGAGAGACAACCCACAGAAAGACAAATCCAGAAAGACACCCCCAGAAAGATACAACCAGAATGATACTACCCAGAAAGACACCCCCCAGAAAGACACCCCCAGAAACACTCCCCAGAAGGATACCCCCCAGAAACAACTCCAGAAAGACAACCCAAAAAGACACCCGCAGAAAGACACCCCTCAGAAAGACACACCCCAGGCAGACACAATTCACAATTCACAATTCAAATCGCTTTATTGGCATGATAAGTTACATCTTATGTTGCCAAAGCATCAAAATACATTTATGGTTTAGCACATAAACGCAGTTCTATTCATACAGTGTATAAACAGGTATATCCCTGAGTGTATAAATATACATTCGCATTGTTTATATATATTCTTTTCTTAGTTTACTGGTTGTCCCTCTGTTCATGGCAAGCTGTAACATAGTGTGCCGCCAGTGTTATACAGCTTCTCTCCTCTCCCAGTAGGAATGGGAGTTTTTGGTTGTCATTCAGATTTCTGAAATCAGGGCATATTTGTGAGAATTTTTGGTAGAAATTCTTCCTGATGCCCTGATATTTTCCACAAGCTGTGAGGAAGTGCATCTCTGTCTCCACCACTCCCTGACTGCAGTGAGAGCATATCCTGTCCTCTCTTGGCAGCCTGGTCTGCCTGTGTCTGCCTTTTTCGATCGCTAGGCTATGTTCGCTAAGTCTGTACCTTGTCAAGGTTCTTCTCAGTTTGTTATCCTTTACCATGGTCAGGTAATCAGCTATGTTGTATTGTCTGTTTAGGGCCAAGTAGCAATTGAGTTTGCTTTGGGTTTTTGTTGTTTCTGTCCAATATGTCAGATATTTTTCCTTTTGCTTAGCGACGATTGTGTTGGGGCGAATTCTTTGTGTTGCCCTGTCACTGTCCTGGGGCTGGTTATTGTTAGTATTGTTAGTAGTTACTTCACTGAGTCCCAGGACTAGTTGACTGAGGGTATTCTTCTTTATGGTCAGCTCTTGGCATTTCAGGGCGTCGTAGCGATAGCATTGGGGATTGCTCATTTGTAGGTGATTCCAAAATTTGGTGGCTCTTTTTTGGATAGTGATTATTAATGGATATTGGCCTAGTTCCGCCCTGCATGCATTGTTTACTGTTTTCCTTTGAGTCCGGAGGATACTTTTACAGAATTCTGCATGTAGGATCTCAATTGGGTGTTTGTCCCATTTTGCAAATTCTTGTTGAGTTAGCGGCCCCCATACCTCACTGCCATAGCGTGCAATTGGTTCAATTACTGATTTGAAAATTTTGAGCCAAATGCTAATTGGGATTTCTATTTGGATTGATTTTTTGATGGCATAGAAAGCCCTTCTTGCTTTCTCTTTCAGTTCATTCACAGCCAGTTTGAAGTTTCCTGTAGAACTGATTTTTAAGCCCAAGTATGTGTAGTTAGTGGTTTGTTCAATTTTGGTTGTTCCTACTGTGAAATTTATTTTGGGTCCCTGATGTTTGGATCTTTGCTGGAACACAAGGACTTTGGTTTTTTGGGGATTTATTGTCAGGGCCCAAGTCTGGCAGTACGAAGATACACCCCAGAAAGACACCCCAGAAAGACACCCCCCAGAAAGACACACCCCACAAGGACAACTCCCAGAAAGACACCCCCCCAGAAAGACAAAACCCAGAAAGATAAATCCAGAATGACTCCCCAGAAAGATACCCCCAGAAAGACAACCCCAGAAACACACCCCAGAAGAACAACCCCAGAAACAACCTCAGAAAGATAACCCAGAAAGACATGCCCCAGAAAGACAGATCCCAGAAAGACAGCCCCTGAAAGATACACCCCAGAAAGACATCCCCAGAAAGATAACCCCCAGAAAGGCACATCCCAGAAAAAGAAGTGCAGAAAGACACCCCCCAGAAATATTCAACCCAGAAACACACCCCCAGAAAGGCACCCCCCAGAAAGACAACCCAGAAAGACACTCCCCAGAAAGACTTCCCCCAGAAAGACAAACCCTGAAAGATACCCCCATAAAGACAACCCCAGAAAGACACCTCCCAGAAACACACACCCCAGGAAGTCAACCCCAGAAATGCATCCTCCAGAAAGACAACCCCAGAAAGACACCCTCCAGAAAGACAACCCCAGAAAGACATCACCCAGAAAGACACCCCCAGAAAGACACCCCCAGAAAGACATCCCCCAGAAAGGCAACCACAGAAAGACACCCCAGAAAGGCACACCAGAAAGACACCACCTAGAAAGACACCCCCAGCAAGACACGCCCCAGAAAGACACACCCCAGAAAAACACACCCCCTGAAAGACACCCCCAGAAAGACACCCCCCCGAGAAAGACATCCCCCAGAAAGACACCCTCCAGATAGACAACACCCAGAAAGACACCCCCAGAAAGACACACCCCAGAAAGACAACCCCAGATAGACAACCCCAGAAAGACACCCCCCAGGAAGATAGGCCCCGGAAAGACACTCTCCAGATAGACAACACCCAGAAAGACACCCCCAGAAAGACAACCCCCAGATAGACAACCCCCAGAAAGCCACCCCCAGAAACACACCCCAAGAAAGACACCCCAGAAAGAAAACACCCAGAAAGACCCCCCGACAAAGACAGCACCCAGAAAGTCACACACAGAAAGACATCCCCCAGAAAGATACACAAATGAAAGACACCACCCAGAATGAGACCCTCCAGAAAGACCCCCCAGAAACACAACCCCCAGAAGGACACCCCGCAGAAAGACACACCCCCAGAAAGACACCCACCAGAATGACACCCCCCAGAAGGTCACCCTCCAGATAGACAACACCCAGAAAGACACCCCCCAGAAAGACAACCCCCAGAAAGACACACCCCAGAAGACACCCCAAGAAACACCCCCCTATAAAGACACCCCCAGAACGACACCCCCATAAAGATACCCCCAGAAAGACACCCCCCCATAAAGACACCTCCAGAAAGATGCCCCTGGAAATACACGGCCAGAAAGACAACCCCAGAAAAACACACATCTTAAAGACAACTCCCAGAAAGTCACCCCCCAGGAACACAGACCCCAGATAGACACCCCCAGAAAGACACTCCCTAGAAAGACACCCCCACAGAAAGATACACCCAGGAAGACACACCCCATAAAGACGCACCTCAGAATGACAAACCGGGAATGACACCCACCAAAAAACACTCCCTAGAAAGACACGCCCCCAGAAATACAACCCCCAGAAAGACAAGCCCCAGCAAGACACCCCCAGAAAGAAACCCCCCAGAAAGTCACCCCCAGAAATACAACCCCCAGAAAGACAACTGCAGAAAGACACACCCCAGAAAGACATACCTCAGGAAGTCAACCTCAGAAAGACACCCCCAGAAAGACACCCCCCAGAAAGACACACCCAGAAAGACATGCCCAGAAAGACACCCCAGAATGACACCCCCTAGAAAGACAACCACAGAAAGACACCCCAGAAAGACACCCCCCATAAAGACAACCCTAGAATGACACGCTGCAGAAAGACACACCCCAGAAAGACACCCCCAGAAAGTCACCCCCCAGAGAGACACCCCACAGAAAGACACCCCCCAGAAAGACACCCCCAGAAACACTCCCCAGAAGGATACCCCCCAGAAACAACTCCAGAAAGGCAACCCAGAAAGACACCCGCAGAAAGACACCCCTCAGAAAGACACACCACAGGCAGACACCCCCAGAAAGATACCCCCCAGAAAGACACCCCCAGATAGAGACCCCCCCAAAAGACACCCCCAGGAAGACACTCCCCAGAACGACACACCTCAGAAAGACACCCCCACCCCGACAATGACACCCCTCAGAAAGACAGCAACCAGAAACACACCCACAGAAAGACACGCCCCTGAAAGACACCCCCAAAAAGACACCCCCAGAAAGACACCCACAGAAGACAATCCCAGAAAGACACCCCAGAAAGACACCCCCAGGAAGACACTCCCCAGAAAGACAGCCCCCAGAAAGACAACCCCACAAAGCCAACCCCAGATAGATATCCCCAGAAAGACACACACCCAGAAATGCAAACCCCAGAAAGACAACTCCCAGAAAGATAACCCCAGAAAGACACCCTCCAGAAAGGCACCCCCAGAAAGACACCCCCCAGAAAGACAACATCAGAAAGACACCCCCAGAAAAGCACCCCCAGAAAGACACACCCCAGAAAGATATACACCAGAAAAACACTCCCCAGAAAGACAACCCCAGAAAGGCACCCCAGAAATGCACCCCACAGAAGACACCCAAAGAAACACCCCCCATAAATGCACCCCCAGAAAGACACCCCCATAAAGAAACCCCCAGAAAGACACCCCCCAGAAAGACTCCTCCAGAAAGACGCCCCTGCAAATACACGGCCAGAAAGACAACCCCAGAAAAACACACTTCAGAAAGACAACCCCCAGAAAGTCACCCGCCAGAAAGGCACCCCCAGAAAGACACCCCCAGAATGTCACCCCCAGAAAGACACCCACAGAATGACACCCCGAAGAAAGACAACCCCAGAAAGACACCCCAGAAAGACATCCCCCATAAAGACAACACTAGAATGACACGCCGCAGAAAGACACACCCCAGAAAGACACCCCCAGAAAGACACCCCCAGAATGTCACCCCCAGAAAGAAACCCACAGAACGACACCCCCAAGAAAGACAACCCCAGAAAGAAACCCCAGAAAGACATCCCCCATAAAGACAACACTAGAATGACATGCCGCAGAAAGACACACCCCAGAAAGACACCCCTAGAAAGACACCCCCCAGAAAGGCACCACCAGAAAGGCACACCCGAGAAAGACACCCCACAGAAAGACACCCCCCAGAAAGTCACCCCCAAAAAGAAATACACCAGAAAGAAACCCCCAGAAAGACACACCCAGAAAGACACCCCCCAGAATGACGCCCCTCAGGAAGACACCCCCAGAAAGACACCCCACTGAAAGACACCCCCCAGAAAGACACCGCTAGAAAGACACCCCCCAGAAAACACCCCCCAGAAAGACACCCTAGAAAAATACCCCCATAAAGACAACCCCAGAAAGAGACACCAGAAAGGCACCCCCCCCAGAAAGACACCCCCAGAAAGACACCCCCGATAGACAACCCCAGAAAGACAAGCCCCCAGAAAGACAACCCCAGATAAACAACCCAGAAAGATATACCCCCGAAAGACTCCCCCCAGAAAGACACCCCCAGAAAGACAAGTCGCAGAAAGACACCCCCCCAGAAAGACACCCCCAGAAAGACCCCCCAGAAAGACCCCCCAGAAAGACAACCCCCAGAAAGACCCCCCACAAAGTCACCCCCCAGAAATACACCCCTAGAAAGACACCCCAAGAAAGACACCCGCCAGAATGACACACTCAGGAAGACACACCCCAGAAATTCACCCCCCCCGAAAGATACCACCCAGAAAGAGAAAACCCCAGAAAGACACACCCTAGAAAGAGACACCACTGACAGGCTCACCCCCAGAAAGACACCCCCAGAAAGACACCCACCAGAAAGACACCCCCGAGAAAGACACCCTCCAGATAGACAACCCCCAGAATGACACCCCCTAGAAAGACAACCCCCAGAAAGAAACACCCCAGAAAGTCACCCACAGAAAGATACCCCCATAAAGACAACACTAGAATAGGCCAATATCCATTAATAATCACTATCCAAAAAAGAGCCACCAAATTCTGGAAACACCTAGAAATGAGCAACCCCCAATGCTATCATTACGAAGCCCTGAAATGCCAAGAGAGGACCATAAGGAAGAATACCCTCAGTCAACTAGTCCTGGGACTCTGTGAAGTAACTACTAACACTACTAACAATAACCAGCCCCAGGACAGTGACAGCGTAACACAAAGAATCCGACCCAACACAATCGTCGCTAAGCAAAACGAAAAATATCTGTCATATTGGGCAGAAACAACAAAAACCCAAAGCAAACTCAATTGCTACTTGGCCCTAAACAGACAATACAACATGGCTGATTACCTGACCATGGTAAAGGATAGCAAACTGAGAAAAACCTTGGCAATGTACAGACTTAGTCAACATAGCCTGGCGATCGAAAAAGGTAGACACAGGCAGACCCGGCTACCAAGAGAGGACAGGATATGCTCTCATTGCAGTCAGGGAGTGGTGGAGACAGAGATACACTTCCTCACAGCTTGTAGAAAATATCAGGGCATAAGGGAGAATTTCTACCCAAAATTCACAAAAATATGCCCGGAATTCAGAAATGTGAATGACGACCAAAAACTCCCATACCTACTAGGGGAAGAGAGAAATTGTGTAACACTAGCGGCACACTATGTTCCAGCTTGCCATAAAGAGAGGGACAACCACTAAATATAAGAAAAGAGTATATATAAATTATATGAAAGTATATTTATACACTCAGGGATATATCTGTTTATACACTGTATGGATAGATCTGTATTTTTGTGTACAAACATGAATGTCTTTCGATGCTTTGGCAACATAAGATGTAACTTGTCATGCCAATAAAGCGATTTGAATTGAATTGAATTGAATTGTCTTTCTAGCGGGTGTCTTTCTGGGGGTGTCCTTCTGGGGCATGTCTAAATCGGGGAGTTTTTCTGGGGGGTGTCTTTCTGGGGGTGTCTTTCTGTAGTGTGTCTTTCTGGGGGGTGTCTTTCTGGGGTGTCTTTCTGGGGTTTTCTTTCTGGGGGGTGTCTTTCTGGGTGTGTCTTTCTGGGGTTTTCTTTCTGGGGGGTGTCTTTCTGGGTGTGTCTTTCTGGAGGTTTCTTTCTCGTGTTGTCTTTCTGGGGGGAGCCTTTCTGAGGTTGACATCCTGAGATGTGTCTTTCTGGGGGGTATCATTCTGGGGGTGTCTTTATGGGGTGTGTCTTACTGAGGGTGTCTTTCTGGGGTGTGTCTTTCTGGGGGGTGTCTTTCTGGGGGTGTCTTTCTGGGGGTTGCCTTTCTGGGGGATCTCATTCTGGGTGGTGTCTTAAAGTTGTTTATCTTTCTGGGTGGTGTCTTTCTGGGTGGTGTCTTTCTGAGGGGTCTTTCTGGGGGTATCTTTCTGGGGTCTGTTTTTGTGGACGGGTCTTTCTGGGGGTTGTCTTTCTGGGGGGTCTTTCTGGGGTGGGTGTTTTTGGGCGTGTCTTTCTGAAGTTTGTCTTTCTGGAGGGTGTCTTTCTGGAGTTTGTCCATCTGGAGGGTGTCTTTCTGGGGTGTGTCTTTCCGGGGGTGTGTCTGTCTGTGGTGTGTCTTTCTAGGGCGTGTCTTTCTGGGGTTTGTCTTTCTGGGGGGCATCTTTCTGGGGGTGTCTTTCTGGGGGGTGTCTTTCTTGGGGGGTGTCTTTCTGGGGCTGTCTTTCTGGGGGTGTCTTTCTGGTGTGTGCCTTTCTGGGGTGTGTCTTTCAGTGGTGTGTCTTTCTGGAGGTTTCTTTCTCAGTTTCTCTTTCTGGAGGGAGCCTTTCTGAGGTTGACGTTCTGAGGTGTGTCTTTCTGGGGTGTGTCTTTCTGGGGTTTGACTTTCTGGGGGGTATCTTTCTGGGGGGATGACTTTCTGGGCTGTGTCTTCCTGAGGGTGTCTTTCTGGTGGCGTGTCTTTCTGGGGGGTGTCTTTCTGGGGGGCGTCTTTTTGGGGGTGTCTTTCTGGGGGTTGTGTTTCTGGAGGGGTCTTTCTGGGGGGTCTCGTTCTGGGTGGTGTCTTTCAGTTGTTTATATTTCTGGGGGTGTCTTTCTGGGGGGATGTTTCTGGGGGAGTCTTTCTGTGGTTTGTCTATCTGGAGGGTGTCTTTCTGGGGTGTTTCTTTCTGGGGGTGTGTACTTGAACAATCTACAGCACCCGGCCTCACCCTATATGAATCCAAGGTTAAATTCCTCCTCTATGCCGACGACCTGGTTCTGCTGTCACCAACTAAGGAGGGTCTACAGCAGAACCTGGACCTGCTGGAGTCGTACTGCCAGACTTGGGCCCTGACAATAAATCCCCCAAAAACCAAAGTCCTTGTGTTCCAGCAAAGATCCAAACAACATGGACCCACAATAAATTTCACAGTAGGAACAACCAAAATTGAACAAACCACTCACTACACGTACTTGGGCTTAAAAATCAGTTCTACGGGAAACTTCAAACTGGCTGTGAATGAACTGAAAGAGAAAGCAAGAAGGGCTTTCTATGCCATCAAAAAATCAATCCAAATAGAAATCCCAATTAGCATTTGGCTCAAAATTTTCAAATCAGTAATTGAACCAATTGCACTCTATGGTAGTGAGGTCTGGGGACCACTAACACAACAAGATTTTGCAAAATGGGACAAACACCCAATTGAGATCCTACATGCGGAATTCTGTAAAAGTATCCTCCGGACTCAAAGGAAAACAGTAAACAACGCATGCAGGGTGGAACTAGGCCAATACCCATTAATAATCACTATCCAAAAAAGAGCCACCAAATTTTGGAATCACCTACAAATGAGCAACCCCCAATGCTATCACTACGATGCCCTGAAATGCCAAGAGCTGACCATAAAGAAGAATACCCTCAGTCAACTAGTCCTGGGACTCAATAAAGTAACTAATAACAATACTAACAATAACCAGCCCCAGGACAGTGACAGGGTAACACAAAGAATTCGACCCAACACAATCGTCGCTAAGCAAAAGGAAAAATATCTGTCATATTGGGCAGAAACAACAAAAACCCAAAGCAAACTCAATTGCTACTTGGCTCTAAACAGACAATACAACATAGCTGATTACCTGACCATGGTAAAGGATAACAAACTGAGAAGAACCTTGACAAGGTACAGACTTAGCGAACATAGCCTAGCGATCGAAAAAGGCAGACACAGGCAGACCAGGCTGCCAAGAGAAGACAGGATATGCTCTCACTGCAGTCAGGGAGTAGTTGAGACAGAGATGCACTTCCTCACAGCCTGTGGAAAATATCAGGGCATCAGAGAGAATTTCTATCAAAAATTCTCACAAATATGCCCTGAATTCAGAAATCTGACTGACAACCAAAAACTCCCATTCCTACTGGGGGAGGAGAGAAGCTGTGTAACACTGGCGGCACACTATGTTACAGCTTGCCATGAACAGAGGGACAACCAGTAAACTAAGACAAGAGTATATATAAACAAGGCGAAAATATATTTATAAACTCAGGGATATACCTGTTTATACACTGTATGAATGGAACCGCGTTTATGTGTTCAACCATAAATGTATTTTGATGCTTTGGCAACATAAGATGTACCTTATCATGCCAATAAAGCAATTTGTATTGTATTGTCTGTCTGTGGTGTGTCTTTCTAGGGGATGTCTTTCTGGGGGTGTCTTTCTGGGGGATGTCTAAATCGGGGTGTCTTTCTGGGGGGTGTCTTTCTGGGGGTTTCTTTCGGGGGAGTGTCTTTCTGGGGGTGTCTTTCTGGGGGGTGTTTTTCTGGAGTGTCTTTCTGGGGTTTTCTTTCTGGGGCGTGTCTTTCTGGGTGTGTCTTTCTGGGGTGTGTCTTTCTGGGGTGTGTCTTTCAGTGGTGTGTCTTTCTGGAGGTTTCTTTCTCGGGTTGTCTTTCTGGTTGAGCCTTTCTGAGGTTGACTTCCTGAGATGTGTCTTTCTGGGGGGTATCTTTCTGGGGGGTGTCTTTCTGGGGTGTGTCTTCCTGAGGGTGTCTTTCTGGGGGGAGTCTTTCTGGGGGGTGCCTTTCTGGGGGTGTCTTTCTGGGGGTTGTCTTTCTGGGGGATCTTTCTGGGGGCTCTCAATCTGGGTGGTGTCTTTCAGTTGTTTATCTTTCTGGGTGGGGTCATTCTGAGTGGTCTTTCTGGGGGTATCTTTCTGGCGTTTGTTTTTGTGGCGGGTCTTTCTGGGGGTTGTCTTTCTGGGGGGGCTTTCTGGGGTTGTCTTTCTGGGGTGGGTGTTTCTGGGCATGTCTTTCTGGAGTTTGTCTATCTGGAGGGTATCTTTCTGGGGTTTGTCTTTCCGGGGGTGTGTCTGTCTGTCGTGGGTCTTTCTAGGGGGTTTCTTTCTGGGGTTGTCTTTCTGGGGGAGTCTTTCTGGGGGTGACTTTTCAGGTGGTGACTTTCTGGTGGTATCTTTCTGGGGTTTTCTGTCTGGCGGCTGCCTTCCTTGGGGTGACTTTCTGGGGTGTTTCTCTCTGGGGGGGTGTCTTTCAGTGTTGAGTCTTTCTGGGTGGTGTCTTTCTGATGGGTGACTTTCTGGGGTTGTCTTTCTGGGGTTGTCTTTCTGGGGGTGTCTTTCTGGGGTTAGTCTTTCTGTGGGATCTATCTGGGGGGTGTCTTTCTGGGTGTGTCTTTCTGGGGGTGTCCTTCTGTGGGTGTCTTTCTGTTCGTTGCCTATCTGGAGGGTGTCTTTCTGGGGGGTGTCTTTCTGGGTGTGTCTTTCTGATGGATGTCTTTCTGGGGGTGTTTTTCTGGGGGGTGCCTGTCTGGGGAGTGTCTTTCGGGGTTGTCTTTCTGTGGGTGTCTTTCTAAGGGGTATCTTTCAGGGGTTGTCTTTCTGGGGGTGTCTTGCTGGGAGTGTGTCTGTCTGGGGTGTGTCTTTCTGCGGGTGTCTTTCTGTGGGTGTCTTTCTAGGGGGTGTCTTTCTGCGGGTGTCTTTCTGGGGGGTGTCTTTCTGGGGAGTATCTTTCTGGGTGTATCTTTTTGGGATTGTCTTTCTGGGTTTGTCTTTCTGTGAGGTGTCTCTATGGGGGGGTGACTTTCTGGGGGTGTCTTTCTGGGATGTATCTTTCTGGGGTTGTCTTTCTGGGGGGGGTGTTTCTGGACGTGTCTTTCTGGACTTTGTCTATCTGGAGGGTGTCTTTCTGGAGTTTGTCTATCTGGAGGGTGTCTTTCTGGGGTTTGTCTTTCCGGGGGTGTGTCTGTCTGTGGTGTGTCTTTCTAGGGGGTGTCTTTCTGGGGTTTGTCTTTCTGGGGGTCATCTTTCTGGGGGTGTCTTTCTGGGGGTGTCTTTCTGGGGGTGTCTTTCTGTGGGTGTCTTTCTGGGGGATATCTTTCTGGGGTGTGTCTTTCAATGGTGTGTATTTCTGGAGGTGTCTTTCTGGGGGTTGTCTTTCTGGGGGAGTCTTTCTGGGGTGTCTCCTTCTGGGTGTTGTCTTTCAGTTGTTTATCTTTCTGGGGGGTGTCTTTCTGGGGGGTCCTTCTGGGGGTGTCTTTCTGGGCGGGGGTTTTGTGGGTGGGTCTTTCTGGGGGTTGTCTTTCTGGGGGGTCTTACTGGGGTTGTCTTTGTGGGGGTGGTGTATCTGGGGGTGTCTTTCTGCAGTTTGTCTATCTGGAGGGTGTCTTTCTGGAGTTTGTCTACCTGGCGGGTGTCTTTCTGAGGTGTGTCTTTCGGGGGCTGTGTCTGTCTGTGGTGTGTCTTTCTAGGGGGTGTCTTTCTGGGGGTTTGTCTTTCTGGGGGGCATCTTTCTGGGGGTGTTTTTTTGGGGGTGTCTTTCTGGGGGTGTCTTTCTGGGGGGTGACATTCTGGGGTGTGTCTTTCAGTGGTGTGTCTTTCGGGAGGTTTCTTTCTCGGTTTTTCTTTCTGGAGGGAGCCTTTCTGAGGTTGACGTCCTGAGGTGTGTCTTTCTGGGGTTTGACTTTCTGGTGGGTATCTTTCTGGGTGGGTGACTTTCTGGGGTGTGTCTTCCTGAGGGTGTCTTTCTGGTGGCGTGTCTTTCTGGGGGTGTCTTTTTGGGGGTGTCTTTCTGGGGGTTGTGTTTCTGGGGTGTCTTTCTGGGGGGTCTCGTTCTGGGTGGTGTCTTTCAGTTGTTTATCTTTCTGGGGGTGTCTTTCTGGGGGGATGTTTCTGGGGGTGTCTTTCTGGTGTTTGTCTATCTGGAGGGTGTCTTTCTGGGGTGTTTCTTTCTGGGTGGGTGTCTGTCTGTGGTGTGTCTTTCTAGGGAGTTTCTTTCTGGGGATGTCTTTCTGGGGGATGTCTAAATCGGGGTGTCTTTCTGGGGGGTGTCTTTCTGGTGGTTTCTTTCTGGGGGTTGTCTTTCTGGGGGTGTCTTTCTGGGGGGGGTGTTTCTGGGGGTGTCTTTCTGGGCTGTCTGTTAGGGGTGTGACTTTCTGGGGGTTGTCTTTCCTGGATGTATTTCTGGGTTTTTTTCTAGGTGTGTCCTTCTGGGGAGTGTCTCTGGGGTTGTGTTTCTGGGGGCTGTCATTCTGGGGGGTGTCTTTCTGGGGTTGTCTTTCTGGAGGGTGTATCTCTGGGGATGACTTTTTGGGGGTGTCTTTCTGGGGTGTCTACCTTGGGTTGTCTTTCTCGGGTGTGCCTTTCTGGTGTGTGTCCTTCTGGGGGGGTGTATTTCTGGGTTTGTCTTTCTGGGGGTTGTCTTTCTGGAGGTGTCTTTCTCGGGTTGTCTTTCTGGGGGTGCCTTTCTGAGGTTGACGTCCTGCGGTGTGTCTTTCTGTGGGTTGTCTTTATGGGGGGTGTCTTTCTGGAGGTGTCTTTCTCGGGGTTGTCTTTCTGGGGGAGTCTTTCTGGGGGGTCTCCTTCTGGGTGTTGTCTTTCAGTAGTTTATCTTTCTGGGGGGTGTCTTTCTGGGGGGTCTTTCTGGGGGTGTCTTTCTGGGGGGGGTTTGTGGGCAGGTCTTTCTGGGGGTTGTCTTTCTGGGGGGTGTTTCTGGGGTTGTCTTTGTGGGGGGGTGTTTCTGGGGGTGCCTTTCTGGAGTTTGTCTATCTGGAGGGCGTCTTTCTGGAGTTTGTCTATCTGGAGGGTGTCTTTCTGGGGTGTGTCTTTCGGCGGGTGTGTCTGTCTCTGGTGTGTCTTTCTAGGAAGACACCCCCAGAAAAACAACTCCCAGAAAGACAACCACAGAAAGACACCCCCAGAAAGACAACCCCAGAAAGACACCCCACCAAGACACACCACTGAAAAACACACCCCAGATAGACACCTCCCAGAAAGACACACCATCAAAGACAACCACAGAAAGACACCCTAAAAAGACACATCCCAGAAAGACAACCCCAGAAAGGCACCCCCAGAAAGACACCACCAGAAAGACACGCCCCAGAAAGACACACCCCAGAAAGAAATACCCCCAGAAAGACACCCCCAGAAAGACACCCCCCCAGAAAAATACCCGCCAGAAAGACACCCTGCAGAATGACAACCCCAGATAGACACGCTAGAAAGATACACCCCAGAAAGACACCCCCAGAAAGTCACCCCCCAGAGAGACACCCCACAGAAAGACAAACGCAGTAAGAAAATCCCAGAAAGATACACCCGAGAAAGACACCCCCAGAAAGACACCCCCAGAAACACTCCCCAGAAAGACACCCCCCAGAAAGACACCCACAGAAAGAAACCCCCCAGAAAGACACACCCCAGACAGACACACTCCCAGAAAGACACCCACAAAAAGACACCCCCTGAAAGAAACCCCCTAGAAAGACGTCCCCCAGAAAGACACCCACAGAAAGACAACAACAGAAAGACACTCCCCAGACAGACACCACCCCCAGAAAAGCACACCCAGAAAGACAACTGTTAAGTCTTTGTGTTATAGTGAGAATTACTACACAGACCACAAGAGTAAATTCAACAGGTCTTTACTGGTTGGAGGTCGGACTATACTGAATACAATATTATTACACTGTGCTTATATACCGGTGTGGTCACCACCGGTATTACGTATACAGCAGCCAAAGAAAGTAGTACCTTTCTTAAGGTGGACCAGACTTAAGTTCTCTTAAGGTGGAACAGGTTCCATACACCACAATCCTCCCTTTTTAGCTTAACAGTCATATCCCCAAATAAACATAACATATATACATATATAACTTCAGGTATAACAGTTCAAAGGTTCAGTCTCTCAGGAGGCTTTCTGATTCGGCTTGGATAACGCCTTTCAGTGGTCTCTGATTCTTGTTGTTGAGATGCCTCCTCTAGTTGGTTGCCAATGTATTGGGTGTCATCATCATCAAATACATTCTCGGCCGAGGAAGATGCTTTAGGTTCATGAACGTCTTCCACAACTGTCTCTGTCACAACCATGGGTTCGACCCTTGCTCACGACTCTACCAGTTGATCCGCATGACGCCTTATCACATTATGACCAATATCTACGGTGTACATCAGAGGTCCTTGTCTGGCCCGGATTGTTCCGGACTGCCATTTGTCGTTTCCATAGCCCCTTGCCATCACTGGTTGTCCTACGTCGAAAGTTCGAGTGGTCTTGCTGTTAATATGCCGAAACTGTTTGTTTTCCACTTCCCTCCGCACATTTGGTTTTAACAAGTCCAACTTGGACCGCAACCTCCTGTTATAAAACATCATAGCAGGACTTTGGTTAGTCACGGCATGATCGGCGTTTCTATATGACATCAGGAACTTATCGACCTTGTGTTGCAGCGGAATCTGATCATCATTCATGGCCTTAATAGCCTTTTTGAATGTCTGGACAAATCTTTCAGCCAACCCGTTTGTCGCCGGATGATATGGGGCAGAGGTATAATGTTTAACTCCATTCTTCTTTAAGAATTGTTGGAATTCTTCCGATACAAACTGTGGTCCGTTGTCCGAACAGATCTGTTCTGGCAATCCGTTCCTTGCGAATATTGTTCTTAACACCGCAATTGTCTTTTCTGAAGTAGTGGTATTCATCTTGATGACTTCTGGCCATTTGGAATGTGCGTCCACCGCGATTAGGAACATGGAGTCCATGAATGGACCAGCAAAGTCAATGTGTACGCGTTGCCATGGGGCTGAAGGCCATTCCCATGGGTGTAGCGGTGCTATCGGAGGTGCATTTTGCACTTTTTGACACCCAACGCAGCTTTTCGTTAACTCCTCAATATGTTGGTCAATACCCGGCCACCATACGTAAGCCCTAGCAAGACTTTTCATTTTAACTCCCCCCAGATGACCTTCATGTAGTTCTTTTAAAACTCTTTCCCTTAACTTGGGAGGAATAATCACTCTTGTCCCGTACATCAAAGTACCATGGCAGATGGACAGCTGGTCTCGCCTTGCCGAGAATGCCGGTACAGAGGATCACCCCGTGTTGGCCATCCTTTCACTGTCACCTCGTAGACTCTGGACAGTGTCGGGTCGTTCCTGGTTTCTCTTTCAATACTTGCGTTGGTGACAGGTCAACACTCGATAATGGTCGAATGAAATAACTCAACAGGGTCAACTTCCGTCGTGTCTGCATCTTCAGGTAGTGGCAGGCGCGACAGGCCATCAGCATTGCCATGCTGTTTCGTACCTTTAAATTCTATCTGATATTGATGTGCCCCTAAGAAAAGAGACCATCTCTGGAGACGCTGTGCTGTCATCACCGAAACACCCTTCTTAGGGTTAAAAATGGACACCAACGGTTGATGGTCCGTCAGAAGTGTGAATTTTTGGCCCTGTAGGTAATGATTAAACTTCTTCACTCCCCATACAAGGCTAAGGGCCTCCCTATCGATCTGCGCATAGTTGCGCTCCGCGGAGGTCAATGATCTGGATGCAAACGCGACTGGCCTTTCCGTGCCATTTGGCAATTTATGTGAGAGTACAGCCCCAGTACCATATGGAGAAGCATCACAAGCCAACCGAATAGGCAGTGACGGGTTGTAGTGAGCCAACACTTCCTCTGAGATGATCAATTCTTTGCTTTTGCGAAATGCCTTCTTACAGTTTTCGCCCCAGTCCCATGGTACCCCTTTCTGTAAAAGAGCGTTCAACGGATGCAGCACCGTGGATAGATTTGGCAGAAATTTATGGTAATAGTTAATTAATCCTAGAAACGACCTCAACTGAGAGACATTCTCCGGAGCGGGAGCCTTTACAACTGCCGCTATCTTGTCAGGAGACTTATGAAGCCCCTCCCGGTCAATGACATGACCACAGTACGAGATCCGCTTCTGGAAGAACTCACATTTCTGCCGATTTACTCTAAGTCCATACTCTTTCAGTCTGTTGAGCACCAGTTCCAAGTTAGCGAGATGCTGTTCATCACCATCACCTGTGATCAGAATGTCGTCCAGGTAACATTGTGTGCCTGGAATTCCCTGTAATACCTGCTCCATGGCCCTCTGCCAAATTGCTGGAGCCGATGCCACACCAAAAACCAGCCTATTGTACCGGTACAACCCTCGATGCGTGTTGATCGTGAGGTATTGGCGTGACACTTCTTCAACCTCCATCTGCAAGTACGCCTGCGCCAGGTCTATCTTGGTGAAGTGTTTCCCGCCAGACAGTGAAGCGAAAATATCCTCAATCCGTGGAAGCGGATACTGCACCGTGTGAAGCACCGGATTAACGGTGATCTTGAAATCTCCACAGATGCGAACCTTCCCTGGATCTCCTGGCTTATTGTTCGCAGGACGTTTCATAACAGGAACAATGGGCATAGCCCACTCACTCCAATCTACTTTAGACAGTACCCCTGAACGTTCTAGTGCTTCCAGCTCCGCTTCAACCGCAGGTCGTATTGCATAGGGTACCGGTCTGGCTTTAAAAAATTTTGGTTGTGCATGTTCATCAATCTTGATGTTTGCTGTAATTCCTCTCAGTGTTCCCAGTCCCGGCTGGAACGCCTCTTTAGCCTCATCTAATATTCTGGACAATCGTTTAGGTTTGACAGCTGTTTCCCCGAAATCTACCGTTAGTGCTTTCAAGGAGTGTCAGTCCATATTCATTTTCCTAATCCACTCCCGTCCTAGTAGTGGTGGACCTCCTTCAGGTAGCACATATAAATCCATTACTTGGCTTCCTTCACCCTTGTGGACCACTTCTACCTCTATTTTTCCGATGGGTTACACTGTTTGCCCCGTGTACGTTTTCAATATAATCTCCGTATCCTGTAAGGGAATATGTTGGAATAACCTTCTGTAATCTTTCTTATTCATGACCGTCAATGCCGATCCAGTGTCCAATTCCATTTTTACTTGGACTCCTGCTATCTTAAGAGTGACCCAAATTGTCTGGCGGTCTGTATCCTTACCAACGTTGTGTATTCTTAAGCTATCCAGTTCATTACTGCTAGCGTCTGAATCTGACTTCTGTTCGGTCAAACTGTTCTTTGTCACCTTGTGTACCTTTGCATATTTTCCTTGCGGTGACTTTTTATTGCTGGTCTTCTTTCCTGACCGGCATACTTTAGCTATGTGGCCAAGCCTGCCACACATTCTGCATTCTTGGTTTTTAAACCAACACTGGTTCTGATCGTGCATTGTCTTTCCACAACGATAACATTTGACAGAACTCAAACCCAATTTGTTTGTACCGAGTTCCGGTGGCCGTAGCTGCATTACTGCCGTGCCTCTCGCTGTGGCCTCGTGTGCTGCTGCCATAGTGACCGCCTTCTCGAGAGACAGCTCATTCTCCTCGAGCAGTCGCCTTTGTGTATCCTGTTTAAATAAACCACACACAAATCTATCTCGAAGTGCCTCTGTCAGTCCCGTTCCAAACTGACAATATTTTGCTAGCTTACGTAATTCCATCAAATATTCAGCATTGCTTTCATTTTGCAGCTGTCTTCTATCGTAAAATTTAAATCGTTCCGCTAGCATCAGCGGCGTGGGGCTAAGATGATTTGTTAGGACAGTAACAATCTGTTCGAACGTCTTATCCGCCGGTTCATCTGGTGATAACAGGTGTTTCAATTGCCCGTATGTCTTCGCACCCATTAAGTTTAGTAATGTTAGTGCTTTATCTGTCTCAGGAATTTTATTTGCCTTACAATAGTTTTGTATGCGTTCTACATACATAACCCAGTCTTCTATATCACTGTCGAAGGCATTAATGTTCCCATGTTTAGGCATCGTAGCAATTTATCGTATTTTTAATGTTATCTAAGATGGCGGCTTCCCGCTCTTGCTGTCATCCTCCACCCACAAAATGGCAGCTTTCCCGCGCTTGGCGGTCTTCACCCGTCCCCCGACGCTGTCTCCGCTTCACCGCGGCTCTCGTGCCTTCAGTTTCCCCAGACGCTGCGCCTTTAGCCTGAATGAGGCCATTATCTCCTGTCGTGATCGATGTCCCGCGCTGCGCCTCTCGCTCGAAAGCGGCCCGGCCTGTATCTCTGGTCGCGATCGACCTCACCGCCCTTATTCCTCCGTCTTCCCAGCCCTGTCTGTACAGCCAACGCGGTTGACTTTCTGTCGCGTCGCTGCCCGGCTTACCCACCACAAGGTAGTAGAAGAAGCTGACAGTCGCTGATGGAGGCTTCGAGGTCAGGATGTCTTCTGCACTCCGGTTGCTCGATGCCTGCCGCTCGACATGTCTTCCCGTAGGTGATGAGGGTGGAAACCTCTCTTCGACGTCCTGTCTGTGGACGAAGTCGCCGTGGAAATTACTGCAGCAGGGTAAGAATCGGACTCGTCGCCACTATTAAGTCTGTGTGTTATAGTGAGAATTACTACACAGACCACAAGAGTAAATTCAACAGGTCTTTACTGGTTGGAGGTCGGACTATACTGAATACAATATTATTACACTGTGCTTATATACCGGTGTGGTCACCACCGGTATTACGTATACAGCAGCCAAAGAAAGTAGTACCTTTCTTAAGGTGGACCAGGCTTAAGTTCTCTTAACGTGGAACAGGTTACATACACCACAACAACCCCCAGAAACACACCCCCCAGAAAGACACCCCCAGAAAGAATCCCCAGAAAGACACCCCCCAGAAAGACACACCGATTTAGACATCCCCCAGAGACACGCCCCCAAGAAAGACACACCACAGACAGACACCCCCCCAGAAAGAAGCACCCCAGAAAGACACCCTCCAGATAGACAAGCCCCAGAAAGACACCCCCAGAAACACAACCCCCAGAAAGACACCCCCAAAAAGACACCCCCCAGAAAGACAGGCCCCGGAAAGACATGCCACCAGAAAGACACCCTCAGGAAGACACCCCAGAAAGTCACCCACCCAGAAAGATATCCCCCAGAAAGTCAAACCCCAGAAAAACACACCTCAGGACGTCAACCTCAGAAAGGCTCCCTCCAGAAAGACAAACCGAGAAAGAAACCTCCAGAAAGACACACCACTGAAAGACACACCCCAGAATGTCACCCCCCAGAAAGACACCCCCAGAAAGACAGCCCCAGAAAGACACCCCCAGAAAGACACCCCCAGAAAGACAAAGTCCAGAAAGACACCCCCTAGAAAGACACACCAGAGACAGACACACTCCCCGAAAGACATAACCCCAGAAAGACACCCTCCAGATAGACAAACTCCAGAAAGACACCCTCCAGATAGACAAACTCCAGAAAGACACCCCCAGAAACACCCCCCCACAAAGACAACCCCAGAAAGAACCCCCAGAAAGACACCCCCAGAAAGGCCCCCCAGAAAGACACCCCCCAGAAAGATAAACAACTGAAAGACAACACCCAGAAGGAGACCCCCCAGAAAGACTCCCCCAGAAAGACAACCCCCAGAAAGACACCCCCAGAAAGACACCCCCCATAAAGACAACCCGCAGAAAGACACACCACAGGACGTCAACCTCAGAAAGGCACCCCCAGAAAGACACCCCAATTTAGACATCCCCCAGAAAGACATCCCCAGAAAGAAACACCCTAGAAAGACACACCACAGACAGACACCCACCCAGAAAGAAACACCCCAGAAAGACACCCTCCAGATAGACAAACCACAGAAAGACACCCCCAGAAACATCCCCCCAGAAAGACACCCCCAGAAAGATAAACAACTGAAAGACACCACCCAGAACGAGACCCCCCAGAAAGACACCCCAGAAACACAACCCCCATAAAGACACCCCCAAAAAGACAGCCCCCAGAAAGACACCCCACAGAAAGACACGCCACCAGAAAGACACCCTCAGGAAGACACACCCCAGAAAGTCACACACCCAGAAAGATACCCCCCAGAAAGACACACCCCAGAAAGACACACCTCAGGACGTCAACCTCAGAAAGGCTCCCTCCAGAAAGACAAACCGAGAAAGAAACCTCCAGAAAGACACACCACTGAAAGACACACCCCAGAATGTCACCCCCCAGAAAGACACCCCCAGAAAGACACCCCCAAAAAAACACCCCCAGAAAGATGCCCCCCAGAAAGACAAACCCCCAGAAAGACACCCCCTAGAAAGACACACCACAGACAGACACAGCCCCCGAAAGACACACCTCAGAAAGACACCCTCCAGGTAGACAAACTCCAGAAAGACTCCCTCCAAATAGACAAACTCCAGAAAGACACCCCCAGATACACCCCCCCACAAAGACAACCCCAGTAAGACCCCCCAGAAAGACAACCCCCAGAAAGACCCGCCCACGAAACCCTCACCCAGAAAGACACCCCCAGAAAGACCCCCCAGAAAGACACCCCCCAGCAAGATAAACAACTGAAAGACAACACCCAGAAGGAGACACCCCAGAAAGACTCCCCCAGAAAGACAACCCCCAGAAAGACACCTCCAGAAATACACACCACTGAAAGACACACCCCAGAAAGATATCCCCCAGAAAGACACCCACAGAAAGACACCCGCAGAAAGACAACCCAGAAAGACACCCCCAGAAAGACACCCCCAGAAAGATGACCCCCAGAAAGACAAACCCCAGAAAGACACCCCCTAGAAAGTCACACAACAGACAGACACACCTCCGGAAAGACAAACCCCAGAAAGACACCCTCCAGATAGACAAACTCCAGAAAGACACCCTCCAGATAGACAAACTCCAGAAAGACACGCCCAGAAACAACCCCCACAGAAAGACAACCCCAGAAAGATACATCCCAGAAAGACACCCCCAGAAATTCACCCCCCCATAGAGACACCTCACAGAAAGACAAACCCAGAAAGACAATCCCAAAAAGATACACCCAGAAAGATACTCCCCAGAAAGACACCCCCCAGAAAGACACCCGCAGAAAGACACCCCCTAGAAAGACACCCACAGAAAGACACCCACAGAAAGACACACCCCAGACAGACACACTCCCAGCAAGACACCCCCCAGAAAGACAGCCCCCAGAAACACAACCCCAGAGATACTCCCCAGAAGGACACACCTAGAAAAAAAGCCAGAAATACATCCAGGAAAGACAACCCCCAGAAAGTCACACCCCTAAAAGACAGCCCAGAAAGACACCCCCAGAAACACCCTCCCCAGAAAGACACCCCCAGAAAGACAACCCCCAGAAAGAAACCACCAGAAAGACACCCCCCAGAAAGACACCCCGATTTAGACATCCACCAGAAAGACATCCCCAGAAAGAAACATCCTAGAAAGACACACCACAGACAGACACCCACCCAGAAAGAAACACCCCAGAAAGACATCCTCCAAATAGACAAACCACAGAAAGACACCCCCAGAAACATCCCCCCAGAAAGACACCCCCAGAAAGATAAACAACTGAAAGACACCACCCAGAACGAGAACCCCCAGAAAGACACCCCAGAAACACAACCCCCATAAAGCCCCCCCCAAAAGACACCCCCCAGAAAGACACCCCACAGAAAGACACGCCACCAGAAAGACACCCTCAGGAAGACACACCCCAGAAAGCCACCCACCCAGCAAGATACCCCCCAGAAAGTCAAACCCCAGAAAGACACACCCCAGAAAGACACACCTCAGGACGTCAACCTCAGAAAGGCTCCCTCCAGAAAGACAAACCGAGAAAGAAACCTCCAGAAAGACACACCACTGAAAGACACACCCCAGAATGTCACCCCCCAGAAAGACACCCCCAGAAAGACACCCCCAAAAAAACACCCCCAGAAAGATGCCGCCCAGAAAGACAAACCCCCAGAAAGACATCCCCTAGAAAGACACACCACAGACAGACACAGCCCCCGAAAGACACACCTCAGAAAGACACCCTCCAGGTAGACAGACTCCAGAAAGACACCCTGCAGATAGACAAACTCCAGAAAGACACCCCCAGATACAACCCCCACAAAGACAACCCCAGTAAGACCCCCCAGAAAGACAACCCCCAGAAAGACCCGCCCACAAAACCCCCGCCCAGAAAGACACCCCCAGAAAGATCCCCAGAAAGACACCCCCCAGCAAGATAAACAACTGAAAGACAACACCCAGAAGGAGACACCCCAGAAAGACTCCCCCAGAAAGACAACCCCCAGAAAGACACCTCCAGAAATGCACAACTCTGAAAGACACACCCCAGAAAGATATCCCCCAGAAAGACACCCACAGAAAGACACCCGCAGAAAGACACCCCCAGAAAGACACCCCCAGAAAGATGGCCCCCAGAAAGACAAACCCCAGAAAGACACCCCCTAGAAAGACACACCACAGACAGACACACCCCCGGAAAGACAAACCCCAGAAAGACACCCGCCAGATAGACAAACTCCAGAAAGACACCCTCCAGATAGACAAACTCCAGAAAGACACGCCCAGAAACACCCCCCCCAGAAAGACAACCCCAGAAAGATACATCCCAGAAAGACACCCCCAGAAAGTCACCCCCCCATAGAGACACCTCACAGAAAGACAAACCCAGAAAGACAATCCCAAAAAGATACACCCAGAAAGATACTCCCCAGAAAGACACCCCCCAGAAAGACACCCGCAGAAAGACACCCCCTAGAAAGACACACACAGAAAGACACCCACAGAAAGACACACCCCAGACAGACACAATTCACAATTCACAATTCAAATCGCTTTATTGGCATGATAAGTTAAATCTTATGTTGCCAAAGCATCAAAATACATTTATGGTTTAGCACATAAACGCAGTTCTATTCATACAGTGTATAAACAGGTATATCCCTGAGTGTATAAATATACATTCGCATTGTTTATATATATTCTTTTCTTAGTTTACTGGTTGTCCCTCTGTTCATGGCAAGCTGTAACATAGTGTGCCGCCAGTGTTACACAGCTTCTCTCCTCTCCCAGTAGGAATGGGAGTTTTTGGTTGTCATTCAGATTTCTGAAATCAGGGCATATTTGTGAGAATTTTTGGTAGAAATTCTCCCTGATGCCCTGATATTTTCCGCAGGCTGTGAGGAACTGCATCTCTGTCTCCACTACTCCCTGACTGCAGTGAGAGCATATCCTGTCTTCTCTTGGCAACCTGGACTGCCTGTGTCAGCCTTTTTCGATCGCGAGGCTATGTTCGCTAAGTCTGTACCTTGTCAAGGTTCTTCTCAGTTTGTTATCCTTTACCATGGTCAGGTAATCAGCTATGTTGTATTGTCTGTTTAGGGCCAAGTAGCAATTGAGTTTGCTTTGGGTTTTTGCTGTTTCTGCCCAATATGTCAGATATTTTTCCTTTTGCTTAGCGACGATTGTGTTGGGTCGAATTCTTTGTTTTACCCTGTCACTGTCCTGGGGCTGGTTATTGTTAGTATTGTTAATAGTTACTTCACTGAGTCCCAGGACTAGTTGACTGAGGGTATTCTTCTTTATGGTCAGCTCTTGGCATTTCAGGGCGTCGTAGTGATAGCATTGGGGATTGGTCATTTGTAGGTGATTCCAAAATTTGGTGGCTCTTTTTTGGATAGTGATTATTAATGGATAATTGCCTAGTTCCGCCCTGCATGCATTGTTTACTGTTTTCCTTTGAGTCCGGAGGATACTTTTACAGAATTCTGCATGTAGGATCTCAATTGGGTGTTTGTCCCATTTTGCAAATTCTTGTTGAGTTAGCGGTCCCCATACCTCACTGCCATAGAGTGCGATTGGTTCAATTACTGATTTGAAAATTTTGAGCCAAATGCTAATTGGGATTTCTATTTGGATTGATTTTTTGATGGCATAGAAAGCCCTTCTTGCTTTCTCTTTCAGTTCATTCACAGCCAGTTTGAAGTTTCCTGTAGAACTGATTTTTAAGCCCAAGTATGTGTAGTTAGTGGTTTGTTCAATTTTGGTTGTTCCTACTGTGAAATTTATTTTGGTTCCCTGATGTTTGGATCTTTGCTGGAACACAAGGACTTTGTTTTTTTGGGGATTTATTGTCAGGGCCCAAGTCTGGCAGTACGACTCCAGCAGGTCCAGGTTCTGCTGTAGCCCCTCTTTAGTTGGTGACAGCAGAACCAGGTCGTCTGCATAGAGGAGGAATTTAACCTTGGATTCATATAGGGTGAGGCCGGGTGCTGTAGATTGTTCAAGTAGTTTTGCCAGTCCATTTATGTAAATATTAAAGAGTGTCGGTGAGATTGGCGAGCCCTGCGTCACCCCCCGCCCCTGTGGGAAGTATTTTGTTTGTTTGTCTCCAATTTTAACTGCACATTTGTTGTTTGTATACATTGATTTAATTACATCATATGTTTTCCCTCCTACCCCGCTTTCGATAAGTTTCAGGAATAAACCGTCATGCCAGATGGAGTCAAAAGCCTTCTGGAAATCTACAAAGCATGCGTAGATTTTGCCTTTGTTATGGTGAACGTGTTTGTCACTCCCAGCAAGACACCCCCAGAAAGACAGCCCCTGAAAGACACCCCTTTGAAAGACACCCACAGAAAGACAACCCCGAAAGATACTCCCCAGACAGACATCCCCCAGAAAAACACCCCCAGAAAGACATCCATCAGAAAGACACACCCAGAAAGACACCCCCCAGAAAGACCCCCTCCAGATAGACAACCAACAGAAAGACACCCACAGAAGGACACCCCCAGAAAGACACACCCAGAAAGACACCCCCCAGATAGATCCCACAGAAAGACAAACCCCAGAAAGACACCCCCAGAAAGACAACCCCAGAAAGACACACCACTGAAAGACACACCCCAGAAAGACAACACCAGAAAGACAACCCCAGAAAGTCACCCATCAGAAAGACACCACCCAGAAAGACTCAACACTGAAAGACACCACCCCCGAGAGAAACACCCCAGAAAGTCACCCCAAGGAAGACAGCCGCCAGACAGAAAACCCCAGAAAGATACCACCAGAAAGTCACCACCTGAAAAGGCACACCCCAGAAAGTCACCCCCAGAAAGAAACCCCCAGAAAGACAACCCCAGAAAGAAACCCCCGAGAAAGACCCACCACAGACAGACACACCCCCGGAAAGACAAACCCCAGAAAGACACCCTCCAGATAGACAAACTCCAGAAAGACATGCCCAGAAACACCCACCCCAGAAAGACAACCCCAGAAAGCCCCCCCAGAAAGACAACCCCCAGAAAGACCTGCCCACAAAAACACACACCAGAAAGATACCCCCAGAAAGACCCCTCAGAATGACACCACCCAGAAAGATAAACAACTGAAAGACACCACCCAGATTGAGAGCCCCAAGAAAGATCCCCCAGAAAGACAACCCCCAGAAAGACACCCCCAGAAAGACACCCCCAGAAAGGCACCCCCCAGAAAGACACCCCCCAGAAAGACACCCTCAGGAAGACACACCCCAGAAAGACACCCCCCAGAAAGATACCCCCCAGAAAGACACATCTCAGGAAGTCAACCTCAGAAAGGCTCAACCAGAAAGACAACCCGAGAAAGAAACCTCCAGAAAGACACACCACTGAAAGACACACCCCAGAAAGTCACACCCCAGAAAGACACCCCCAGAAAGACAGCCCCAGAAAGACACCCGCAAAAAGACACCCCCCAGAAAGACACCCCCAGAAAGATGCCCCCCAGAAAGACAAACCGCAGAAAGACACGCCCTAGAAAGACACACCAGAGACAGACACACCCCCGGAAATACACACCCCAGAAAGACACCCTCCAGATGGACAAACTCCAGAAAGACACCCTCCAGATAGACAAACTCCAGAAAGACACGCCCAAAAACACCCACCCCAGAAAGACAACCCCAGAAAACCCCCCCAGAAAGACAACCCCCAGAAAGACCCGTCCACAAAAACACACCCCAGAAAGATACCCCCAGAAAAACCCCTCAGAAAGACACCACCCAGAAAGATAAACAACTGAAAGACACCACCCAGAATGAGAGCCCCCAGAAAGATCCCCCAGAAAGGCAACCCCAGAAAGACACCCCCAGAAAGACACCCCCCAGAAAGACACCCCCCAGAAAGACATCCTCAGGAAGACACACCCCAGAAAGGCACCCCCAGTATGATACCCCCCAGAAAGACACATCTCAGGATGTCAACCTCAGAAAGGCTCCCCCCAGAAAGACAACCCGAGAAAGAAACCACCAGAAAGACACACCACTGAAAGACACAACCCAGAAAGACACACCCAGAAAGACACCCCCCAGAAAGAAAACCCCAGAAAGACACCCCAGAAAGACACACCCCAGAAAGACACCCCCAGAAAGACACGCCCCAGAAAGACACACTACAGAAAGACACCCCCAGAAAGACACCCCCCAGAAAAACTCCCCCAGAAGACCTCCCCCAGAAAGAAACCCCCAGAAAGACCCCCCCAGAAAGACACACCGATTTAGACATGTCCCAGAAGGACACCCCCAGAAAGACACCCGCTAGAAAGACAATTCAATTCAAATCACTTTATTGGCATGACAAGGTACATCTTATGTTGCCAAAGCATCGAAAAACATTCATGTTTGTTCACAAAAATACAGATCTATCCATACAGTGTATAAACAGATATATCCCTGAGTGTATAAATATACTTTCATATAATTTATATATACTCTTTTCTTCTTTTAGTGGTTGTCCATCTGTTTATGGCAAGCTGGAACATAGAGTGCCGCTAGTGTTACACAATTTCTCTCTTCCCCTAGTAGGTATGGGAGTTTTTGGTCGTCATTCATATTTCTGAATTCCGGGCATATTTTTGTGAATTTTGGGTAGAAATTCTCCCTTATGCCCTGATATTTTCTACAAGCTGTGAGGAAGTGTATCTCTGTCTGCACAACTCCCTGACTGCAGTGAGAGCATATCCTGTCCTCTCTTGGTAGCCGGGTCTGCCTGTGTCTACCTTTTTCGATCGCCAGGCTATGTTGACTAAGTCTGTACATTGTCAAGGTTTTTCTCAGTTTGCTATCCTTTACCATGGTCAGGTAATCAGCCATGTTGTATTGTCTGTTTAGGGCCAAGTAGCAATTGAGTTTGCTTTGGGTTTTTGTTGTTTCTGCCCAATATGACAGATATTTTTCCTTTTGCTTAGCGACGATTGTGTTGGGTCGGATTCTTTGTGTTACGCTGTCACTGTCCTGGGGCTGGTTATTGTTAGTAGTGTTAGTAGTTACTTCACTGAGTCCCAGGACTAGTTGACTGAGGGTATTCTTCTTTATGGTCCTCTCTTGGCATTTCAGGGCTTCGTAATGATAGCATTGGGGGTTGCTCATTTCTAGGTGTTTCCAGAATTTGGTGGCTCTTTCTTGGATAATGATTATTAATGGGTATTGGCCTAGTTCTGCCCTGCATGCATTGTTTACGGTTTTCCTTTGAGTCCGGAGGATACTTTTACAGAATTCTGCATGTAGGATCTCAATTGGGTGTTTGTCCCATTTTGCAAATTCTTTTTGTGTTAGCGGTCCCCACACCTCACTGCCATAGAGTGCAATTGGTTCAATTACTGATTTGAAAATTTTGAGCCAAATGCTAATTGGGATTTCTATTTGGATTGATTTTTTAATGGCATAGAAAGCCCTTCTTGCTTTTTCCTTCAGTTCATTCACAGCCCGTTTGAAATTTCCCGTAGAACTGATTTTTAAGCCCAAGTATGTGTAGTTAGTGATTTGTTCAATTTTGGTTGTTCCTAGTGTGAAATTTATTTTGGGTCCCTGATGTCTGGATCTTTGCTGGAACACAAGGACTTTGGTTTTTTGGGGACTTATTGTCAGGGCCAAAGTCTGGCAGTACGACTCCAGCAGATCCAGGTTCTGCTGTAGACCCTCCTCAGTTGGTGACAGCAGAACCAGGTCATCTGCATAGAGGAGGAATTTAAACTTGGATTCGTATAGGGTGAGGCCGGGTGCTGTAGATTGTTCAAGTAGTTTTGCCAATTCATTTATGTAAATATTAAAGAGTGTCGGTGAGATTGGCGAGCCCTGCATCACCCCCCGCCCCTGTGGGAAGTATTTTGTTTGTTTGTCTCCAATTTTAACTGCACATTTGTTGTTTGTATACATTGATTTAATTACATCATATGTTTTCCCTCCTAACCCGCTTTCGATAAGTTTCAGGAATAAACCGTCGTGCCAGATGGAATCGAAAGCCTTCTGGAAATCTATAAAGCATGCGTAGATTTTGCTTTTGTTTTGATGAACGTGTTTGTCGATTAGATCTGTAGGGTGAAGATATGATCTGATGTTCTATAGTTTGGCAGGAATCCAATTTGGCTTTTACTCAAGACATTGTGCTCCTCAAGGAAGTTTATAAGTCTTTTGTTTATGATACTACAGAATACCTTCCCTAAGTTACTGTTCACACAGATGCCTCGATAGTTATTTGGGTTGACTTTGTCCCCACTTTTGTATATGGGCGTTATGAGTCCTTTGTTCCAGATATCAGGGAAGTAACCGACACTCAGAACCAAGTTGAAGAGTTTTAGGATAGCCAGTTTCATTTTATCGTCTGTGTGTTTAATCATCTCGCTTAGTATGCCGTCTGCCCCGCAAGTTTCCCTGGTCGCAGGTCCTTGAGTTTTTCAAAAAGTTCTTTTTCTGTTATTATGGAGTCTAGCGGGTTTTGGTTATCTTTTATGGCCATTTCGAGCTTTTCCAGTTTTTTGCATATTTGGTGTTGCTCTGGCCTTAGTGTGTTTTTCTGGTATAATTTTTCAAAGTGGTTTTCCCATGTGTCTTCATTTTGAATGGCCAATTCGTCGTGTTGTTTTTTGTGTAATGTATTCCAGTTGTCCCAGAAACAATTGGAATTAATGGATTCCTCAATGGAGCTGAGTGTATTCTTAATATATTGCTCTTTTTTGGTTCTGAGTGTGTTTCTGTATTGTGTTAGTGTCTGACAATAAGTAAGGTGTAATTCCTCGTTTTCTGGATGTCTGTGTTTTTGGTTTGATATTTTTCTAAGTTTTTTCCTCATGTTATGGCAATCTGGGTCAAACCATTTTTCATAGTTTTTTGTTTTGGGTTTGTTCTTGCAAGCTTTCAAGTTTGACCTTGGTGCCCAATTATCAAAAATATTATTTAGGTTATTCACTGCCCGGTTTACACCTTCTTTATTGTGAGTGTATATGTTATCCAGAAAGGTGTCCAAGAGAGCTTGAGTTGATTCATTGCTAATTGCTTTCTGGTAATTTTCCGTGTCGTTTTTGGCCCATCTGTACGATTTTTGGTGTTGTACAGTTTACTGGGTTGTGTTTCTGTGTTGTTAGTTTCTGTCTTTTTAAGATACATTGTAATTTGACTGTGATCTGACAGTGTTGTTTGTGGTTTGACTGCGAATGCTCTGAAAGAGGATGGGTCCAAATCCGTAATCATATAGTCTAACGTGCTGCAGCCAAGAGGTGAGCAATAGGTGTCCACAGACAGACACACCCCCAGAAAGAAACACCCCAGAAAGACACCCTCCAGATAGACAAACCCCAGAAAGACACCCCCAGGAACACACCCCAGAAAGACACCCCCAGAAAGACAAACCCCAGAAAGACCTGCCCACAAAGACACCCCGCAGAAAGACACCCCCAGGAAGACACCCCCCAGAAAGACACCCCCCAGAAAGATAAACAACTGAAAGACACCACCCAGAACGAGACACCCCAGAAAGACCCCCCCAGAAAGACAACGCCCAGAAAGATACCCCCCAGAAAGACACCCCCAGAAAGACACCCCCGAGAAAGACACCCCACCAGAAATACACCCTCAGGAAGACAAGCCCCAGAAAGTCACCCCCCCAGAAAGATACCCCCCAGAAAGTCTAACCCCAGAAAGACACACCTCAGGACGTCAACCTCAGAAAGGCTCCCCCCAGAAAGACAACCCGAGAAAGACACCTCCAGAAAGACAAACCACTGAAAGACACACCCCAGAAATACACCCCCCAGAAAGACACCCCCAGAAAGACACCCCCAGAAAGATCCCCAGAAAGACAACCCCCAAATAGACCCGCCCAAAGAAAAAACCCCGAAAGACACCCCCCTGAACGATAAACAACAGAAAGACACCACCCAGAACGAGACCCCCCCAGAAAGACCCCCCCGAGAAAGACAACCCCCAGAAAGACACCCCCAGAAAGACACCCCCAGAAAGACACACCACTGAAAGACACACCCCAGAAAGACACCCCCAGAAAGACACCCCCAGAAAGATGACCCCCAGAAAGGCAAACCCCAGAAAGAAACACCCTCGAGAGACACAACACAGACAGACTCACCCCCGGAAAGACACACCCCAGAAAGATACCCTCCAGATAGATAAACTCCAGAAAGACACCCCCCAGAAAGACACCAGCAGGAAGACACACCCCAGAAAGCCACACCCCAGAAAGATACCACCCAGAAAGACAAACCCCAGAAAACACCCCCAAAAAGACACCCCCCAGAAAGACACAACCCAGGAAGTCAACCTCAGAAAGGTTCCCCCCAGAAAGACAACCCGAGAAAGACACCGCCAGAAAGACACACTACAAAAAGACACCCTCCAGATAGACAACCCCCAGAAAGACACCCCCCCAGAAAGACACGCCCCAGAAAGACACCCCCCAGAAAGACAACACCAGGTAGACACCCCAGAAAGATACACCCCAGAAAGACACCCTCAGAAAGTCAGCCCCCTATAGAGACACCTCACAGAAAGACAAACTGAGAAAGACAATCCCAAAAAGATACGCCCAGTAAGATACTCCCCAGAAAGACATCCCCAGAAAGACACACCCCAGACAGACACACTCCCAGCAAGACATCCCCAGAATGACACCCCCTGAAAGACAACCCCTAGAAAGACATCCCCCAGAAAGACACACACAGAAAGACAACCCCGAAAGACACTCCCCAGACAGACACCCCCCCAGAAAAACACCCCCAGAAAGACATCCATCAGAAAGACAACCCCAGAAAGACACCCACCAGAAAGAAACCCCCAGAAAGACAGCCCCCAGAAAGACACCCTCCAGATAGACAAACTCCAGAAAGACACCCACAGAAGGACAACCCCAGAAAGACACCCCCAGAAAGACACCCCCAGATAGATCCCCCAGAAAGACAAACCCCAGAAAGACACCCCCAGAATGACAACCCCAGAAAGACACACCACTGAAAGACACCCCGCAGAAAGACAACCCCAGAAAGACAATCCCAGAAAGACAGACCACTGAAAGTCACCCATCAGAAAGACACCACCCAGAAAGTCACACCACTGAAAGACACCCCCGAGAGAGAAACACCCAGAAAGACACACCCCAGAAAGACAACCCCGATAGAAACCCCAGAAAGACACACCCCAGAAAGACACCTGCAGAAAGTAACCACCAAGAGAGACACCCTCCAGAAAGACAACCCCAGAAAAACAAATGCAGAAAGACACCCACAGAAAGATACCCCCAGAAACACAACCCCAGAAACACTCCCCAGCAGGACACACCCCCAGAAAACCCCCCAGAAATACATCCCAGAAAGACAACCCCCAGAAAGAGACCCCCTAGAAAGACAACCCAGAAAGACAGCCACCAGAAAGACACACCACAGAAAGACACCCCCCAGAAAGACACTCCCCAGACAGACACAGCCCCAGAAAAACACCCCACAGAAAGACATCCCCAGAAATACAACACCCAGAAAGTCCGCCCCACAAAGACACCCCCCAGAAAGACCCCACCAGAAAGACACCCCCAGAAAGACAACCCCCAGAAAGACACCCCCCAGAAAGACACCCCCCAGAAAGACATCGCCCCCCAGAAAGACACCCTCAGGAAGACACACCCCAGAAAGACACCCTCCCAGAAAGATACCCTCAGAAAGATAAACCCCAGAAAGACACACCCAGAAAGACACACCCCAGAAAGACACCCCCAGAAACACTCGCCCGAAGGACACCCCCCAGAAACAACCCCAGAAAGACACCCCCCAGAAAGACACACTCCCAGAAAGACACCCACAAAAAGACACCCCCTGAAAGAAACCCCCTAGAAAGACGTCCCCCAGAAAGACACCCACAGAAAGACAACCACAGAAAGACACTCCCCAGACAGACACCACCCCCAGAAAAGCACACCCAGAAAGACAACTCCCAGAAAGAAACCCACAGAAGGACACCCCCAGAAGGACACACCCAGAAAGACCACCACCAGAAAGGCACCCCCAGAAAGAAACCCCCCAGAAGAAGAAGCCCCCAGAAAGATGAACCCCAGAAAGACACCCCCAGAAAGACAACCCTCAGAAAGACACACCACAGAAAGACACACCACTGAAAGACACCCCCATAATGAGAACCCCCAGAAAGAAACTGCCAGGAAGACAACCCCAGAAAGACACACCCCAGAAATTCACCCCCCAGAAAGACACAACCCAGGTAGACAGACCCCAGAAAGACAATCCCAAGAAAGACACCCCCAGAAAGACACCACCAGGAAGACACACACCAGAAAGTCACCCCAGCAGAAAGACACTCCCCAGAAAGACACCCCCCCCCAGAAAGACACCCCCAGGAAGACACACCACAGAAAGTCACACCCCAGAAAGGCACCCCGAGAATGATACCCCCCAAAAAACACCCCCCAAAATGACACGGCTCCAGAAAGACAACCCCAGAAAGACAACCCCAGAAAGAACCCCTCAGAAAAACACACCCAGAAAGACATCCTCCAGAAAGACCCCCTCCAGAAAGACAACTCCAGAAAGACAACCCCCAGAAAGACACACCCTAGAAAAACACCCCCCAGAAAGCAACCCCCAAGAAGACAGACACCAGAAAGGCACCCCCCAGAAAGACACCCCCCAGAAAGACACCCTCAGGAAGACACACCCCAGAAAGACACCCCCCAGAAAGATACCCCCCAGAAAGACACATCTCAGGAAGTCAACCTCAGAAAGGCTCAACCAGAAAGACAACCCGAGAAAGAAACCTCCAGAAAGACACACCACTGAAAGACACACCCCAGAAAGTCACACCCCAGAAAGACACCCCCAGAAAGACAGCCCCAGAAAGACACCCGCAAAAAGACACCCCCCAGAAAGACACCCCCAGAAAGATGCCCCCCAGAAAGACAAACCGCAGAAAGACACGCCCTAGAAAGACAAACCAGAGACAGACACACCCCCAGAAAGACACACCCCAGAAAGACACCCTCCAGATAGACAAACTCCAGAAAGACACGCCCAAAAACACCCACCCCAGAAAGACAACCCCAGAAAACCCCCCCAGAAAGACAACCCCCAGAAAGACCCGTCCACAAAAACACACCCCAGAAAGATACCCCCAGAAAAACCCCTCAGAAAGACACCACCCAGAAAGATAAACAACTGAAAGACACCACCCAGAATGAGAGCCCCCAGAAAGATCCCCCAGAAAGGCAACCCCAGAAAGACACCCCCAGAAAGACACCCCCCAGAAAGACACCCCCCAGAAAGACATCCTCAGGAAGACACACCCCAGAAAGGCACCCCCAGTATGATACCCCCCAGAAAGACACATCTCAGGATGTCAACCTCAGAAAGGCTCCCCCCAGAAAGACAACCCGAGAAAGAAACCACCAGAAAGACACACCACTGAAAGACACAACCCAGAAAGACACACCCCAGAAAGACACACCCAGAAAGACACCCCCCAGAAAGAAAACCCCAGAAAGACACCCCAAAAAGACACACCCCAGAAAGACACCCCCAGAAAGACACGCCCCAGAAAGACACACTACAGAAAGACACCCCCAGAAAGACACCCCCCAGAAAAACTCCCCCAGAAGACCTCCCCCAGAAAGAAACCCCCAGAAAGACCCCCCCAGAAAGACACACCGATTTAGACATGTCCCAGAAGGACACCCCCAGAAAGACACCCGCTAGAAAGACAATTCAATTCAAATCACTTTATTGGCATGACAAGGTACATCTTATGTTGCCAAAGCATCGAAAAACATTCATGTTTGTTCACAAAAATACAGATCTATCCATACAGTGTATAAACAGATATATCCCTGAGTGTATAAATATACTTTCATATAATTTATATATACTCTTTTCTTCTTTTAGTGGTTGTCCATCTGTTTATGGCAAGCTGGAACATAGAGTGCCGCTAGTGTTACACAATTTCTCTCTTCCCCTAGTAGGTATGGGAGTTTTTGGTCGTCATTCATATTTCTGAATTCCGGGCATATTTTTGTGAATTTTGGGTAGAAATTCTCCCTTATGCCCTGATATTTTCTACAAGCTGTGAGGAAGTGTATCTCTGTCTGCACAACTCCCTGACTGCAGTGAGAGCATATCCTGTCCTCTCTTGGTAGCCGGGTCTGCCTGTGTCTACCTTTTTCGATCGCCAGGCTATGTTGACTAAGTCTGTACATTGTCAAGGTTTTTCTCAGTTTGCTATCCTTTACCATGGTCAGGTAATCAGCCATGTTGTATTGTCTGTTTAGGGCCAAGTAGCAATTGAGTTTGCTTTGGGTTTTTGTTGTTTCTGCCCAATATGACAGATATTTTTCCTTTTGCTTAGCGACGATTGTGTTGGGTCGGATTCTTTGTGTTACGCTGTCACTGTCCTGGGGCTGGTTATTGTTAGTAGTGTTAGTAGTTACTTCACTGAGTCCCAGGACTAGTTGACTGAGGGTATTCTTCTTTATGGTCCTCTCTTGGCATTTCAGGGCTTCGTAATGATAGCATTGGGGGTTGCTCATTTCTAGGTGTTTCCAGAATTTGGTGGCTCTTTCTTGGATAATGATTATTAATGGGTATTGGCCTAGTTCTGCCCTGCATGCATTGTTTACGGTTTTCCTTTGAGTCCGGAGGATACTTTTACAGAATTCTGCATGTAGGATCTCAATTGGGTGTTTGTCCCATTTTGCAAATTCTTTTTGTGTTAGCGGTCCCCACACCTCACTGCCATAGAGTGCAATTGGTTCAATTACTGATTTGAAAATTTTGAGCCAAATGCTAATTGGGATTTCTATTTGGATTGATTTTTTAATGGCATAGAAAGCCCTTCTTGCTTTTTCCTTCAGTTCATTCACAGCCCGTTTGAAATTTCCCGTAGAACTGATTTTTAAGCCCAAGTATGTGTAGTTAGTGATTTGTTCAATTTTGGTTGTTCCTAGTGTGAAATTTATTTTGGGTCCCTGATGTCTGGATCTTTGCTGGAACACAAGGACTTTGGTTTTTTGGGGACTTATTGTCAGGGCCAAAGTCTGGCAGTACGACTCCAGCAGATCCAGGTTCTGCTGTAGACCCTCCTCAGTTGGTGACAGCAGAACCAGGTCATCTGCATAGAGGAGGAATTTAAACTTGGATTCGTATAGGGTGAGGCCGGGTGCTGTAGATTGTTCAAGTAGTTTTGCCAATTCATTTATGTAAATATTAAAGAGTGTCGGTGAGATTGGCGAGCCCTGCATCACCCCCCGCCCCTGTGGGAAGTATTTTGTTTGTTTGTCTCCAATTTTAACTGCACATTTGTTGTTTGTATACATTGATTTAATTACATCATATGTTTTCCCTCCTAACCCGCTTTCGATAAGTTTCAGGAATAAACCGTCGTGCCAGATGGAATCGAAAGCCTTCTGGAAATCTATAAAGCATGCGTAGATTTTGCTTTTGTTTTGATGAACGTGTTTGTCGATTAGATCTGTAGGGTGAAGATATGATCTGATGTTCTATAGTTTGGCAGGAATCCAATTTGGCTTTTACTCAAGACATTGTGCTCCTCAAGGAAGTTTATAAGTCTTTTGTTTATGATACTACAGAATACCTTCCCTAAGTTACTGTTCACACAGATGCCTCGATAGTTATTTGGGTTGACTTTGTCCCCACTTTTGTATATGGGCGTTATGAGTCCTTTGTTCCAGATATCAGGGAAGTAACCGACACTCAGAACCAAGTTGAAGAGTTTTAGGATAGCCAGTTTCATTTTATCGTCTGTGTGTTTAATCATCTCGCTTAGTATGCCGTCTGCCCCGCAAGTTTCCCTGGTCGCAGGTCCTTGAGTTTTTCAAAAAGTTCTTTTTCTGTTATTATGGAGTCTAGCGGGTTTTGGTTATCTTTTATGGCCATTTCGAGCTTTTCCAGTTTTTTGCATATTTGGTGTTGCTCTGGCCTTAGTGTGTTTTTCTGGTATAATTTTTCAAAGTGGTTTTCCCATGTGTCTTCATTTTGAATGGCCAATTCGTCGTGTTGTTTTTTGTGTAATGTATTCCAGTTGTCCCAGAAACAATTGGAATTAATGGATTCCTCAATGGAGCTGAGTGTATTCTTAATATATTGCTCTTTTTTGGTTCTGAGTGTGTTTCTGTATTGTGTTAGTGTCTGACAATAAGTAAGGTGTAATTCCTCGTTTTCTGGATGTCTGTGTTTTTGGTTTGATATTTTTCTAAGTTTTTTCCTCATGTTATGGCAATCTGGGTCAAACCATTTTTCATAGTTTTTTGTTTTGGGTTTGTTCTTGCAAGCTTTCAAGTTTGACCTTGGTGCCCAATTATCAAAAATATTATTTAGGTTATTCACTGCCCGGTTTACACCTTCTTTATTGTGAGTGTATATGTTATCCAGAAAGGTGTCCAAGAGAGCTTGAGTTGATTCATTGCTAATTGCTTTCTGGTAATTTTCCGTGTCGTTTTTGGCCCATCTGTACGATTTTTGGTGTTGTACAGTTTACTGGGTTGTGTTTCTGTGTTGTTAGTTTCTGTCTTTTTAAGATACATTGTAATTTGACTGTGATCTGACAGTGTTGTTTGTGGTTTGACTGCGAATGCTCTGAAAGAGGATGGGTCCAAATCCGTAATCATATAGTCTAACGTGCTGCAGCCAAGAGGTGAGCAATAGGTGTCCACAGACAGACACACCCCCAGAAAGAAACACCCCAGAAAGACACCCTCCAGATAGACAAACCCCAGAAAGACACCCCCAGGAACACACCCCAGAAAGACACCCCCAGAAAGACAAACCCCAGAAAGACCTGCCCACAAAGACACCCCGCAGAAAGACACCCCCAGGAAGACACCCCCCAGAAAGACACCCCCCAGAAAGATAAACAACTGAAAGACACCACCCAGAACGAGACACCCCAGAAAGACCCCCCCAGAAAGACAACGCCCAGAAAGATACCCCCCAGAAAGACACCCCCAGAAAGACACCCCCGAGAAAGACACCCCACCAGAAATACACCCTCAGGAAGACAAGCCCCAGAAAGTCACCCCCCCAGAAAGATACCCCCCAGAAAGTCTAACCCCAGAAAGACACACCTCAGGACGTCAACCTCAGAAAGGCTCCCCCCAGAAAGACAACCCGAGAAAGACACCTCCAGAAAGACAAACCACTGAAAGACACACCCCAGAAATACACCCCCCAGAAAGACACCCCCAGAAAGACACCCCCAGAAAGATCCCCAGAAAGACAACCCCCAAATAGACCCGCCCAAAGAAAAAACCCCGAAAGACACCCCCCTGAACGATAAACAACAGAAAGACACCACCCAGAACGAGACCCCCCCAGAAAGACCCCCCCGAGAAAGACAACCCCCAGAAAGACACCCCCAGAAAGACACCCCCAGAAAGACACACCACTGAAAGACACACCCCAGAAAGACACCCCCAGAAAGACACCCCCAGAAAGATGACCCCCAGAAAGGCAAACCCCAGAAAGAAACACCCTCGAGAGACACAACACAGACAGACTCACCCCCGGAAAGACACACCCCAGAAAGATACCCTCCAGATAGATAAACTCCAGAAAGACACCCCCCAGAAAGACACCAGCAGGAAGACACACCCCAGAAAGCCACACCCCAGAAAGATACCACCCAGAAAGACAAACCCCAGAAAACACCCCCAAAAAGACACCCCCCAGAAAGACACAACCCAGGAAGTCAACCTCAGAAAGGTTCCCCCCAGAAAGACAACCCGAGAAAGACACCGCCAGAAAGACACACTACAAAAAGACACCCTCCAGATAGACAACCCCCAGAAAGACACCCCCCCAGAAAGACACGCCCCAGAAAGACACCCCCCAGAAAGACAACACCAGGTAGACACCCCAGAAAGATACACCCCAGAAAGACACCCTCAGAAAGTCAGCCCCCTATAGAGACACCTCACAGAAAGACAAACTGAGAAAGACAATCCCAAAAAGATACGCCCAGTAAGATACTCCCCAGAAAGACACCCCCAGAAAGACACACCCCAGACAGACACACTCCCAGCAAGACATCCCCAGAATGACACCCCCTGAAAGACAACCCCTAGAAAGACATCCCCCAGAAAGACACACACAGAAAGACAACCCCGAAAGACACTCCCCAGACAGACACCCCCCCAGAAAAACACCCCCAGAAAGACATCCATCAGAAAGACAACCCCAGAAAGACACCCACCAGAAAGAAACCCCCAGAAAGACAGCCCCCAGAAAGACACCCTCCAGATAGACAAACTCCAGAAAGACACCCACAGAAGGACAACCCCAGAAAGACACCCCCAGAAAGACACCCCCCAGATAGATCCCCCAGAAAGACAAACCCCAGAAAGACACCCCCAGAATGACAACCCCAGAAAGACACACCACTGAAAGATACCCCGCAGAAAGACAACCCCAGAAAGACAATCCCAGAAAGACAGACCACTGAAAGTCACCCATCAGAAAGACACCACCCAGAAAGTCACACCACTGAAAGACACCCCCGAGAGAGAAACACCCAGAAAGACACACCCCAGAAAGACAACCCCGATAGAAACCCCAGAAAGACACACCCCAGAAAGACACCTGCAGAAAGTAACCACCAAGAGAGACACCCTCCAGAAAGACAACCCCAGAAAAACAAATGCAGAAAGACACCCCCAGAAAGATACCCCCAGAAACACAACCCCAGAAACACTCCCCAGCAGGACACCCCCCCAGAAATACATCCCAGAAAGACAACCCCCAGAAAGAGACCCCCTAGAAAGACAACCCAGAAAGACAGCCCCCAGAAAGACACACCACAGAAAGACACCCCCCAGAAAGACACTCCCCAGACAGACACAGCCCCAGAAAAACACCCCACAGAAAGACATCCCCAGAAATACAACACCCAGAAAGTCCGCCCCACAAAGACACCCCCCAGAAAGACCCCACCAGAAAGACACCCCCCAGAAAGACAACCCCCAGAAAGACACCCCCCAGAAAGACACCCCCCAGAAAGACATCGCCCCCCAGAAAGACACCCTCAGGAAGACACACCCCAGAAAGACACCCTCCCAGAAAGATACCCTCAGAAAGATAAACCCCAGAAAGACACCCCCAGAAAGACACACCCCAGAAGGACACACCTCAGGAAGTCACCCACAGAAACGCTCCCCGCAGAAAGATAACCCGAGAAAGACACCTCCAGAAAGACACACCACTGAAAGACACACCCCAGAAAGACACCTCCCAGAAAGACACCCCAGAAGACACCCCCAATAAAGACAACCCTAGAATGACAAGCCGCAGAAAGACACACCCCAGAAAGACACCCCCTACAAGGACACCCCCAAACTGAGAAAAACCTTGACAATGTACAGACTTAGTGAACATAGCCTGGCGATCAAAAAAGGTAGACACAGGCAGACCCGGCTACCAAGAGAGGACAGGATATGCTCTCACTGCAGCCAGTGAGTGGTGGAGATAGAGAGGCAGTTCCTCACAGCTTGTAGAAAATATCAGGGCATACGGGAGAATTTCTACCCAAAATTCACAAAAATATGCCCGGAATTCAAAAATTTGAATGACGACCAAAAACTCCCATACCTACTAGGGGAAGAGAGAAATTGTGTAACCTTAGCGGCACTCTATGTTACAGCTTGCCATAAACAGAGGGAAAACCACTAAATATAAGAAAAGAGTTCATACAAATTATATGAATGTATATTTATATACACTCAGGGATATATCTGTTTATACACTGTATGGATAGATCTGTATTTTTGTGTAAAACCATGAATTTTTTTCGATGCTCTGGCAACATAAGATGTATCTTGTCATGCCAATAAAGCGATTTGAATTGAAAAGTTGAATTGAAAGGCACGCCCCAGAAAGACACACC
This sequence comes from Somniosus microcephalus, assembly GCF_052327205.1. Lineage (NCBI taxonomy): Eukaryota > Metazoa > Chordata > Chondrichthyes > Squaliformes > Somniosidae > Somniosus > Somniosus microcephalus. The sequence goes on from NC_140991.1 coordinate 233,274,370, forward strand.
ACAGAAAGGCTCCCTCCAGATAGCCAACCCCCAAAAAGACATCCCCCCAGAAAGACACCCCCCAGAAAGACACGCTGCAGAAAGACAACACCAGATAGACACCCTAGAAAGATACACCCCAAAAAGACCCCCCCAGAAAGTCACCCCCCAGAGAGACACACCACAGAAAGACAAACCCAGAAAGAAAATCCCAGAAAGATACACCCCAGAAAGACACCCCCCAGAAAGACACCCCCAGAAACACTCGCCCGAAGGACACCCCCAGAAACAACCCCAGAAAGACACCCCCCAGAAAGACACACTCCCAGAAAGACACCCACAAAAAGACACCCCCTGAAAGAAACCCCCTAGAAAGACGTCCCCCAGAAAGACACCCACAGAAAGACAACCACAGAAAGACACTCCCCAGACAGACACCACCCCCAGAAAAGCACACCCAGAAAGACAACTCCCAGAAAGAAACCCACAGAAGGACACCCCCAGAAGGACACACCCAGAAAGACCACCACCAGAAAGGCACCCCCAGAAAGAAACCCCCCAGAAGAAGAAGCCCCCAGAAAGATGAACCCCAGAAAGACGCCCCCAGAAAGACAACCCTCAGAAAGACACACCACAGAAAGACACACCACTGAAAGACACCCCCAGAATGAGAACCCCCAGAAAGAAACTGCCAGGAAGACAACCCCAGAAAGACACACCCCAGAAATTCACCCCCCAGAAAGACACAACCCAGGTAGACAGACCCCAGAAAGACAATCCCAAGAAAGACACCCCCAGAAAGACACCACCAGGAAGACACACACCAGAAAGTCACCCCAGCAGAAAGACACTCCCCAGAAAGACACCACCCCCCAGAAAGACACCCCCAGGAAGACACACCACAGAAAGTCACACCCCAGAAAGGCACCCCGAGTATGATACCCCCCAAAAAACACCCCCCAAAATGACACGGCTCCAGAAAGACAACCCCAGAAAGACAACCCCAGAAAGAACCCCTCAGAAAAACACACCCAGAAAGACATCCTCCAGAAAGACCCCCTCCAGAAAGACAACCCCAGAAAGACAACCCCCAGAAAGACACAACCTAGAAAGACACCCCCCAGAAAGCAACCCCCAAGAAGACAGACACCAGAAAGGCACCCCCCAGAAAGTCACCCCCCAGGAATACACACCCCAGAAAGTCACCCCCCAGGAAGACACTCCCCAGAAAGACAGCCCCAGAAAGGCACCCCAGAAAGACACTCCCAGCAAGACACCCCAGAAAGAAACCCCCTAGAAAGACATCCCCAGATCGACACTCCCAGAAATAACACTGCAGAAAGAAACCCCCCAGAAATACACCCCCAGAAAGGCACACCCCAGAAAGACACACGCCAAAAAGACACTACCAGAAAGACACCCCCCAGAAAGACAACCCCAGAAAGACCCCCCCAGAAACACAACCCCCAGAAAGACACCCCCAAAAAGACACACCCCAGAAAGGCAACCCCCAGAAAGACACGCCACCAGAAAGACACCCTCAGGAAGACACACCCAGAAAGTCACCCCCCCAGAAAGATACCTCCCAGAAAGTCAAACCCCAGAGAGACACACCCCAGAAAGACACACCTCAGGACATCAACCTCAGAAAGGCTCCCTCCAGAAAGGCAAACCGAGAAAGAAACCTCCAGAAAGACACACCACTGAAAGACACGCCCCAGAAAGTCACCCCCCAGAAAGACACCCCCTGAAAGACAACCCCAGAAAGACACCCCCAGAAAGAGACCCCCAGAAAGGCACCACCAGAAAGATGCCCCCCAGAAAGACAAACCCCAGAAACACACCCCCTAGAAAGACACACCACAGACAGACACACCCCCGGAAAGACACACCCCAGAAAGACACCCTCCAGACAGACAAACTCCAGAAAGACACCCTCCAGATAGTCAAACTCCAGAAAGACAACCCGCAGAAAGACACACCTCAGGACGTCAACCTCAGAAAGGCACCCCCAGAAAGACAACCCGAGAAAGACACCTCCAGAAATCAACACCACTGAAAGACACACCCCAGAAAGACACCCCCCAGAAAAACACCCGCAGAAAGACACCTCCAGAAAGACACCCCCAGAAAGACACACCCAGAAAGCTGACCCCCAGAAAGACAAACCCCAGAATGACACCCCCTAGAAAGACACACCAGAGACAGACACCGCCCCCCCCGGAAAGACAAACCCCAGAAAGACACCCTCCAGATAGACAAACTCCAGAAAGACACCCTTCAGATAGACAAACTCCAGAAAGACACGCCCAGAAACACCCCCCCAGAAAGACAACCCCAGAAAGATACATCCCAGAAAGACACCCCCAGAAAGTCACCCCCCCATAGAGACACCTCACAGAAAGACAAACCCAGAAAGACAATCCCAAAAAGATACGCCCAGAATGATACTCCCCAGAAAGACACCCCCCAGAAAGACACCCGCAGAAAGACATCCCCCAGAAAGACACACCCCAGACAGACACACTCCCAGCAAGACACCCCAGAAAGACACATCCCAGAAAGACACCCCCAGAAAGTCACACCCCCATAGAGACACCTCACAGAAAGACAAACCCAGAAAGACAATCCCAAAAAGATACGCCCAGAAAGATAATCCCCAGAAAGTCACCCCCCAGAGAGCCACCCGCAGAAAGACACTCCCTAGAAAAACACGCACAGAAAGACACCCGCAGAAAGACACACCCCAGACAGACACACTCCCAGCAAGACACCCCCTAGAAAGACACCCACAGAAACACAACCCCGAAAACACTCCCCAGACAGACACCCCCCAGAAAAACACCCCCAGGAAGACATCCACCAGAAAGACACCCCCAGAAAGACACCCCCCCAGAAAGACACCCTCCAGATAGACAACCACCAGAAAGACACCCACAGAAGGACAACCCCAGAAAGACACACCCAGAAAGACACCCCCCAGATAGATCCCCCAGAAAGACAAACCCCAGAAAGACAACCCCAGAAAGACACACCACTGAAAGACACCCCCCAGAAAGACAACCCCAGAAAGTCACCCATCAGAAAGACACCACCCAGAAAGACACAACACTGAAAGACACCCCCCAGAGAGACACAGCCCGGAAAGACACCCCAAGAAAGACAGCCGCCAGAAAGAAAACCACAGAAAGTTACCACCAGAAAGTCACCACCTGAAAGGCACGCCCCAGAAAGACACCCTCAGAAAGAAACCCCAGAAAGACAACCCCAGAAAGAAACCCCCTAGAAAGACACACCACAGACAGACACACCCCCGGAAAGACAAACCCCAGAAAGACACCCTCCAGATAGACAAACTCCAGAAAGACACCCTCCAGATAGACAAACTCCAGAAAGACACGCCCAGAAACAACCACCCCAGAAAGACAACCTCAGAAAGACCCCCCAGAAAGACAACCCCCAGAAAGACCCACCCACAAAAACACACCCCAGAAAGATACCCCCAGAAAGATCCCCCAGAAAGACAACCCCCAGAAAGACACCCCCAGAAAGACACCCCCTGGAAAGACCCCCCCCCAGAAAGACTCCCTCAGGAAGACACACCCCAGAAAGACACCCCCCCAGAAAGATACCCCCCAGAAAGACACATCTCAGGAAGTCAACCTCAGAAAGGCTCAACCAGAAAGACAACCCGAGAAAGAAACCTCCAGAAAGACACACCACTGAAAGACACACCCCAGAAAGACACACCCCAGAAAGACACACCCAGAAATATACCCCCCAGAAAGATACCCCCCAGAAAGACACATCTCAGGAAGTCAACCTCAGAAAGGCTCCCCCCAGAAAGACAACCCGAGAAAGACACCTCCAGAAAGACACACCACTGAAAGACACACCCCAGAAAGACACACCCCAGAAAGACACACCCAGAAATATACCCCCCAGAAAGAAAATCCCAGAAAGACACCCCAGAAAGATACCCCCCAGAAAGACACCCCCAGAAAGACACGCCCCAGAAAGACACACTACAGAAAGACACCCTCCAGATAGACAACTCCCATAACGACACCCCCCCAGAAAGACACACCCCAGAAAGACACACCCCAGAAACACAACACCAGATAGACACCCCAGAAAGATACATCCCAGAAAGACACCCCCAGAAAGTCACCCCCCATAGAGACAACTCACAGAAAGACAAACCCAGAAAGACAATCCCAAAAGATACGCCCAGAAAGATACTCCGCAGACAGACACCCCCCAGAAAGACACCCGCAGAAAGACACACACCAGAAAGACACACCCCAGACAGACACACTCTCAGCAAGACACCCCCAGAAAGACACATCCCAGAAAGACACCCCCAGAAAGTCACCACCCCATAGAGACACCTCACAGAAATACAAACCTAGAAAGACAATCCCAAAAAGATACGCCCAGAAAGATGCTCCCCAGAAAGACACCCCCCAGAAAGACACCCGCAGAAAGACACACCCCAGACAGACACACTCCCAGCAAGACACCCCAGAAAGACACCCCCTGAAAGACACCCGCTAGAAAGACACCTACAGAAAGACAACCCCGAAAGACACACCCCAGACAGACACACTCCCAGCAAGACACCCCAGAAAGACACCCCCTGAAAGACACCCGCTAGAAAGACACCCACAGAAAGACAACCCCGAAAGACACTCCCCAGACAGACCCCCCCCAGAAAAACACCCCCAGAAAGACATCCATCAGAAAGAAACCCCCAGAAAGAAACCCACCAGAAAGACACCCCCAGAAAGACACCCCCCAGAAAGACACCCTCCAGATAGACAACCACCAGAAAGACACCCACAGAAGGACATCCCCAGAAAGAAACACCCAGAAAGACACCCCCAGATAGATCCCCAAGAAAGACAAACCACAGAAAGACACCCACAGAAAGACACCCCCAGAAAGACAACCCCAGAAAGACAACCCCAGAAAGTCACCCATCAGAAAGACACTCCCCAGAAATCACAACACTGAAAGACACCCCCCAGAGAGACACACCCCAGAAAGACACCCCAAGAAAGACACCCGCCAGAGAGAAAACCCCAGAAAGATACCACGAGAAAGTCACCAGCTGAAAAGCACACCCCAGAAAGACACCCCCAGAAAGAAACCCCCAGAAAGACAACCCCAGAAAGAAACCCCCAGAAGGACAACCACAGAAAGGCACCCCAGAAAGACACATCCCAGAAAGACAACCCCAGAAAATCACCCCTAGAATGAAACACCCCCAGAAAGACACCCCCAGAAAGACACCCCCCCAGAAAGACAACACCCAGAAAGACACCCTTCTGATAGACAACACCCAGAAAGACACCCCCCCAGAAAGACACACACCAGAAAGGCACACCCCAGAAAGACAACACAAGGTAGACACCCCTGAAAGATACACCCCAGCAAGACACCCCCAAAAAGTCATCCCCAGAGAGACACCCTCCAGAAAGACAACCCCAGAAACACTCCCCAGAAGGACACACCCAGAAAAAAACCCAGAAATACATCCCAGAAAGACAACCCCCAGAATGTCACACCCCAAAAAGTCAGCCCAGAAAGACACCACCAGAAAGACACCCCCCAGAAAGACTACCCCAGAAAGACCTCCCCCTCAAAGAAACCCCCAGAAAGACCCCCCCAGAAAGACACCCCGATTTAGACATCCCCCAGAAAGACACACCCCAGAAAGACAACCCCAGAAAGACACACCACTGAAAGACACACCCCAGAAAGACACCCCCCAGAAAGACACCCCAAGAAAGACACCCCCAGAAAGACACCCCCAGAAAGACACCCCCAGAAAGATGACCCCCAGAAAGACAAACTCCAGAAAGACACCCCCTAGAAAGACACACCACAGACAGACTCACCCCCGGAAAGACACACCCCAGAAAGTCACCCTCCACATAGACAAACTCCAGAAAGACACTCCCCAGAAAGACACCATCAGGAAGACACACCCCAGAAAGTCACACCCCAGAAAGATACCCCCCAGAAAGACAAACCCCAGAAAGACACCCCCAAAAAGACACCCCCCAGAAAGACACAACTCAGGAAGTCAACCTCAGAAAGGCTCCCCCAAGAAAGACAACCCGAGAAAGACACCTCCAGAAAGACACACCACTGAAAGACACACCCCAGAAAGACAACCCCAGAACGACACGCCCCAGAAAGACACACGACAGAAAGACACCCTCCAGATAGACAACCCCCAGAAAGACACCCCCCAGATAGACACCCCAGAAAGATACACTCCAGAAAGACACCCCCAGAAAGTCAGCCCCCCATAGAGACATCTCACAGAAAGACAAACCCAGAAAGACAATCCCAAAAAGATACGCCCAGTAAGATACTCCCCAGAAAGACACCCCCCAGAAAGACACACCCCAGACAGACAATTCACAATTCACAATTCAAATCGCTTTATTGGCATGATAAGTTACATCTTATGTTGCCAAAGCATCAAAATACATTTATGGTTTACCACATAAACGCAGTTCTATTCATACAGTGTATAAACAGGTATATCCCTGAGTGTATAAATATACATTTGCATTGTTTATATATATTCTTTTCTTAGTTTACTGGTTGGCTCTCTGTTCATGGCAAGCTGTAACATAGCTTCTCTCCTCTCCCAGTAGGAATGGGAGTTTTTGGTTGTCATTCAGATTTCTGAAATCAGGGCATATTTGTGAGAATTTTTGGTAGAAATTCTCCCTGATGTCCTGATATTTTCCACTAGCTGTGAGGAAGTGCATCTCTGTCTCCACCACTCCCTGACTGCAGTGCGAGCATATCCTGTCCTCTCTTGGCAGCCTGGTCTGCCTGTGTCTGCCTTTTTCGATCGCTAGGCTATGTTCGCTAAGTCTGTACCTTGTCAAGGTTCTTCTCAGTTTGTTATCCTTTACCATGGTCAGGTAATCAGCTGACACACTCCCAGCAAGACACCCCCTGAAAGACACCCCCTGAAAGGCAACCCCTAGAAAGACATCCCCCAGAAAGACACACACAGAAAGACAATTCACAATTCACAATTCAAATCGCTTTATTGGCATGATAAGTTACATCTTATGTTGCCAAAGCATCAAAATACATTTATGGTTGAGCACATAAATGCAGTTCTATTCATACAGTGTATAAACAGTGATATACCGATCAATTCCTCCAATAAAAGGCGAAGAGTTACGAAGGTGACTAAAGGTTTTTATTGACTAAATAACAGAGCCCACTCTCGTGGGTGATCCGATCCAAGCAGGAGGAATACCAGCCAGTCGCTCACCTTTATACCTGGCCTGGTGGGTGGAGCCAAGGCGGAGTCGGCAGTGGTCATCCCAGGTATAGCAGTGTGGCAAGAGGCGACCTCGTACCGTGATACAATAGTGGTCAGTGATACAGTTATAACGAACAGTGGTGAACAGTGCTAACTACTAACAGTGATACGATAGTGAACGTGGTTTACCACATTCACCCCTTGTTTAGAATTAAGTCCGGCGGGGTGAAGTGTACTACCAATTCTGGTAGGTCAGTCTGTCCGGAGGCTTCGTAAGCCTCTCCGATCGCCGCAGCGGTGGTGTTGCCTTATCCGGTGCTGGTGCCTTATCCGGTGTTGATGCTGGTGTTTGCGTGGTCGGCGAGGGCTCGTGGGGTTCCGGCATGCCGTCTACCTGGACTGAGGTTGGGGGGGGTGGTGGCGGTGTTTCCGGATCGGCTGAGGGTGCGAGGTCTCGTAGGGAGACAGTGTCCTCCCGCCCGTCTGGGTACGCCACGTAGGCGTACTGGGGGTTGGCGTGCAGGAGGTTCACCCTCTCGACCAGGGGGTCCGTTTTATGGGTCCTCACGGGTTTCCGCAGCCAGACCGGCCCCGGGGCGGTCAGCCAGGTTGGTAGAGTGGTTCCCGTATTCGACTTCCTGGGGAAAACGAACATTCGTTCATGGGGGGTGGTGTTAGTGGCCGTGCAAAGTAATGACCGGATGGAGTGCAGCGCTGTCGGGAGGACTTCTTGCCAGCGGGAGGTTGGGAGGCCCTTAGACTTTAAGGCTAAGAGGACGGCCTTCCATACCGTCGCGTTCTCTCTTTCCACCTGACCGTTACCTCTGGGGTTGTAGCTGGTGGTCCTGCTTGCTGCAATACCTCTCTCTAGGAGGAATTGCCGGAGTTCCTCGCTCATGAAGGAGGAGCCCCGGTCGCTGTGTATATAGTTCGGGAACCCGAACAAGGCGAAGAGGGCATTCAGGCACTTAATGACCGTGCTACTGGTCATGTCGGGGCAGGGGAAGGCAAAGGGGAAACGGGAGTACTCATCAACGATGTTGAGGAAGTACACATTACGGTCAGAGGACGGGAGGGGCCCCTTAAAGTTGATGCTCAGGCGCTCGAAGGGGCGGGTGGCCTTGATCAGGCTTGCTCGGTCCGGCCTATAGAAGTGCGGTTTGCACTCCGCACAGGTCTGGCAGTTCCTGGTCATGGTCCTGACCTCCTCGATGGAGTAGGTCAGGTTGCGGGCCTTAATGAAATGCTAGAGTCTGGTGACTCCGGGGTGGCAGAGCTGGTCGTGGAGGGTCTGAAGCCTATCGATATGCGCGCTGGCGCATGTCATTCGTGAAAGGGCATCAGGGGATTCGTTCAGCTTGCCTGGCCGGTACAAGATCTCATAATCGTAGGTGGAGAGCTCGATTCTCCATCTCAAAATCTTGTCATTCTTGATTTTGCCCTTCAGCTTGTTATTAAACATGAAAGCCACCGAACGCTGGTCAGTGAGGAGGGTAAATCGTTTGCCTGCCAGGTAGTGCCTCCAGCGCCGTACTGCCTCCACGATCGCCTGGGCCTCTTTCTCGACCGACGAATGTCTGATCTCGGGGCCCTGTAGGGTCCTTGAGAAGAAGGCCACTGGCCTCCCCTCCTGGTTTAGGGTGGCGGCTAAGGCGAAGTCGGATGCGTCGCTCTCCACCTGAAAGGGGATGGACTCGTCCACTGCGTGCATCGTGGCCTTGGCTATGTCTCCCTTAATGAGGGAGAAGGCCGCGCACGCCTCCTCCGTGAGGGGGAAGGAAGTGGCTTTCAGGAGGGGTCTGGCTTTGTCCGCGTAATTGGGTACCCATTGGGCATAGTAGGCGAAAAGCCCCAGGGTTCTCCTAAGTGCTTTAGGGCAGTGGGGGAGGGGTAGCTCCATGAGGGGGCGCATTCTTTCTGGGTCGGGGCCGATGATTCCGTTCTCCACTATGCAGCCGAGGATGGCAAGGCGCGTGGTGTTAAACACGCATTTCTCCTTATTGTAGGTGAGGTTCAGCCGTTGGGCCGTACGGAGGAATTTCTCCAGATTCGCGTCATGTTCCTGCCGGTCGCGGCCGCAGATAGTGATGTTATCTAGGTAGGGGAATGTAGCCTGCAGTTCGTTCTGGTCAACCATCTGGTCCATCTCCCTTTGGAAGACCGAGACCCCATTAGTGACACCGAAGGGGACCCTAAGGAAGTGGTATAGGCGCCCATTCGCCTCGAAGGCGGTATACTGGCGGTCCTCAGGGTGGATAGGGAGTTGGTGGTAGGCCGACTTCAGGTCGATGGTCGAGAATACTTTATACTGTGCAATCTGATTGACCATGTCAGATATGCGGGGGAGGGGGTATGCGTCCAGCTGGGTATATCTGTTTATGGTCTGGCTGTAGTCGATGATCAGGCGGTTTTTGTCGCCGGTCTTTACGACTACGACCTGGGCACGCCAGGGGCTGCTGCTCCCCTCGATAATGCCCTCTTTCAGGAGGCGCCGCACCTCAGAGCTAATGAAGGCTCTGTCCCCGGCGCTATACCGCCTGCTCTTGGTAGCGACGGGTTTGCAGTCAGAGGTAAGGTTAGCAAACAGAGAGGGTGGCGGGACCTTGAGGGTGGAGAGGCTGCAGGTGTTACGCGGTGGGCGGTTTAACGTTTGCTGGTTGTTGACTGTGAGTGGGGGGAGGGGTCCACCGTATGCTAGGGTTACGCTTTGGAGGTGGGATTGGAAGTCCAGCCCTAGTAGGACGGCAGCGCAGAGATGGGGGAGGACGAGGAGTTTAAAGTTTTTATACTCCGTGCCCTTAACCGACAGGGTCACGACACAGTAGCCGCTGATGTCCGTGGCGTGGGACCGCGATGCCATCGAGATTCGGCTGCGCGTTGGTAGGACAGAGAGGGAGTAGTGGCTCACCGTGTCTGGGTGGATGAAGCTCTCCGTGCTTCCGCTGTCGAACAGGCAGGTCGTGGCGTGGCCGTTCACTTTGATGTCCATCATTGACTTGGACAGGTGGTGCGGGCGGGCTTGGTCCAGGGTGACGGAAGCTAGTGTGTAGCTGAGCGAGTCGTTGTCATCTGCGGGCGAGGCGGTCGGGCGTGGTGAGTAAAATGGCGTCTCCCACGAGGTAGGGCCCCATGAGGCACTATTGGGGTTGGTTGCCTTAATCAAAGATGGCCGCCCCCATGACTCATGTGTGGGGATGCTGGCCTCAGTTGCCCTAAACAAAGATGGCCGCCCCATGACTCATGTGTGGGGATGCTGGCCTCAGTTGCCCTAAACGAAGATGGCCGCCCCCATAGTTCGCATGCGGCACTGCTGGCCTCTGAGGATCCGCTCCTGCAGGCCTTGGAGAAGTGGCCTTTCTTCAGGCAGGTTTTGCATATGGAGTTCTTGGCTGGGCAGCGCGACCTCGGGTGCTTCTCCTGGCCACAAAAAAAACAGCCGGCGGCCCGATCGCGGATGCCCGATGTCGGGGCCGGTGCCGGGGGTGGCGGGGCCGGTCGGGTCCGGGACGCCGACGCAGAGGTAGGTCCCAGGGGCGGCGCTGGGAAGGGTGCTGTGGTAGGGGTCGGGCCCGAGTCCCAGGGTCGTGAGCAGTACCTGGTGAATGCTTCCTGATCTTGGTGGGCCACTTCCAGGGAGATAGCGAGGGCTTCAGCTTTTTCCATGCTGAGGTCTTTAGCTTCCAGCAGTCTTTGCCGTGAGTACTCGGACCGTAGGCCTTTCAGGAATGCGTCGCGGATATTATCTTCAGTATTTTCGGCTGCCGACACCGATTTAAAGTCACAGTTCCTGGCGAGTGCATATAGCGCCTGTGAGAATTCAGCTACTGATTCTCCTGGCTGTTGCGGCCGTGATCTTAGGAGGTGCCTAGCGTACATGTAGTTTACCGGGGTCCGGTACTTCTGTTTCAGCAGGTTGATGGCGGTCTCGTAGGTAGTCATGTCCTCGATGAGAGTGTATACTCTCGGGCTCAGTTGTGCCTGCAGGACACTTAGTTTGGATGCCTGAGGGACGCTGGATTCTCTCAGGTATGATTCGAAGCAGACCAGCCAGTGTTTAAAGTCTGCGGCTGAGTTTGCTGCTCGTGGGTTCAGGTCCAGGTACGGCGGTCTGAGGGCTCGCAGCCAAGCTGGCTGGTGTGGCTGTGCTCCTGGGAGCTGCGCTGGTGGCTCCTCCGCCGGTTGTGACTCGTTGTCGGACATCATTAAATTTAGTCAATAAAATTGATATACCTATCAATTCCTCCAATAAAAGGCGAAGAGTTACGAAGGTGACTAAAGATTTTTATTGACTAAATAACAGAGCCCACTCTCGTGGGTGATCCGATCCAAGCAGGAGGAATACCAGCCAGTCGCTCACCTTTATACCTGGCCTGGTGGGTGGAGCCAAGGCGGAGTCGGCAGTGGTCATCCCAGGTATAGCAGTGTGGCAAGAGGCGACCTCGTACCGTGATACAATAGTGGTCAGTGATACAGTTATAACGAACAGTGGTGAACAGTGCTGACTACTAACAGTGATACGATAGTGAACGTGGTTTACCACAAACAGGTATATCACTGAGTGTATAAATATACATTCGCATTGTTTATATATATTCTTTTCTTAGTTTACTGGTTGTCCCTCTGTTCATGGCAAGCTGTAACATAGTGTGCCGCCAGTGTTACACAGCTTCTCTCCTCTCCCAGTAGGAATGGGAGTTTTTGGTTGTCATTCAGATTTCTGAATTCAGGGCATATTTGTGAGAATTTTTGATAGAAATTCTCCCTGATGCCCTGATATTTTCCACAGGCTGTGAGGAAGTGCATCTCTGTCTCCACTACTCCCTGACTGCAGTGAGAGCATATCCTGTCTTCCCTTGGCAGCCTGGTCTGCCTGTGTCTGCCTTTTTTGATCGCTAGGCTATGTTCGCTAAGTCTGTACCTTGTCAAGTTTCTTCTCAGTTTGTTATCTTTTACCATGGTCAGGTAATCAGCTATGTTGTATTGTCTGTTTAGGGCCAAGTAGCAATTGAGTTTGCGTTGGGTTTTTGTTGTTTCTGCCCAATATGTCAGATATTTTTCCTTTTGCTTAGCGATGATTGTGTTGGGTCGAATTCTTTGTGTTACCCTGTCACTGTCCTGGGGCTGGTTATTGTTAGTATTGTTAGTAGTTACTTCACTGAGTCCCAGGACTAGTTGACTGAGGGTATTCTTCTTTATGGTCAGCTCTTGGCATTTCAGGGCGTCATAATGATAGCATTGGGGGTTGCTCATTTGTAGGTGATTCCAAAATTTGGTGGCTCTTTTTTGGATAGTGATTATTAATGGATATTGGCCTAGTTCCGCCCTGCATGCATTGTTTACTGTTTTCCTTTGAGTCCGGAGGATACTTTTACAGAATTCTGCATGTAGGATCTCAATTGGGTGTTTGTCCCATTTTGCAAATTCTTGTTGAGTTAGCGGTCCCCATTCCTCACTGCCATAGAGTGCAATTGGTTCAATTACTGATTTGAAAATTTTGAGCCAAATGCTAATTGGGATTTCTATTTGGATTGATTTTTTGATGGCATAGAAAGCCCTTCTTGCTTTCTCTTTCAGTTCATTCACAGCCAGTTTGAAGTTTCCCGTAGAACTGATTTTTAAGCCCAAGTATGTGTAGTTATTGGTTTGTTCAATTTTGGTTGTTCCTACTGTGAAATTTATTTTGGGTCCCTGATGTTTGGATCTTTGCTGGAACACAAGGACTTTGGTTTTTTGGGGATTTATTGTCAGGGCCCAAGTCTGGCAGTATGACTCCAGCAGGTCCAGGTTCTGCTGTAGACCCTCTTTAGTTGGTGACAGCAGAACCAGGTCGTCTGCATAGAGGAGGAATTTAACCTTGGATTCATATAGGGTGAGGCCGGGTGGTGTAGATTGTTCAAGTAGTTTTGCCAATCCATTTATGTCAATATTAAAGAGTGTCGGTGAGATTGGTGAGCCCTGCATCACCCCCCGCCCCTGTGGGAAGTATTTTGTTTGTTTGTCTCCAATTTTAACTGCACATTTGTTGTTTGTATACATTGATTTAATTACATCATATGTTTTCCCTCCTACCCCACTTTCGATAAGTTTCAGGAATAAACCATCATGCCAGATGGAGTCGAAAGCCTTCTGGAAATCTACAAAGCATGCGTAGATTTTGCTTTTGTTATGGTGAACGTGTTTGTCAATTAGGGTCTGTAGGGTGAAGATATGATCGGATGTTCTATAGTTTGGCAGGAATCCAATTTGGCTTTTACTCAAGACATTGTGCTCCTCAAGGAAGTTTATAAGTCTTTTGTTTATGATGCTACAGAATACCTTCCCCAGGTTACTGTTTACACAGATGCCTCGATAGTTGTTTGGGTCGATTTTGTCCCCACTTTTGTATATGGGCGTTATGAGTCCTTTGTTCCAGATATCAGGGAAATAACCGACACTCAGAACCAAGTTGAAGAGTTTTAGGATAGTCAGTTTCATTTTGTTGTCTGTGTGTTTAATCATCTCGTTTAGTATGCCATCTGTCCCGCAGGCTTTTCCTGGTCGCAGGTCCTTGAATTTTTCAAGAAGTTCTTTTTCTGTTATTATGGCGTCCAGCGGGTTTTGGTTATCTTTTATGGCCATTTCTAGCTTTTCCAGTTTTTAGCATATTCGGTGTTGCTCTGGTCTTAGTGTGTTTTTCTGGTATAATTTTTCAAAGTGGTTTACCCATGTGTCCCCATTTTGAATGGCCAAATTGTCGTGTTGTTTTTTGTGTAGTGTTTTCAAGTTTTCCCAGAAACAATTGGAATCAATGGATTCCTCCATGGAGCTGAGTGTATTCTTAATATATTGCTCTTTTTTGGTTCTGAGTGTGTTTCTGTATTGTGTTAGTGTCTGACAATAAGTAAGGCGTAATTCCTCGTTTTCTGGATGTCTGTGTTTTTGGTTTGATATTTTTCTAAGTTTTTTCCTCATGTTATGGCAATCTCGGTCAAACCATTTTTCATCGTTTTTTGTTTTGGGTTTGTTCTTGCGAGCTTTCAAGTTTGCATTTGTTGCCAAATTATCAAAAATATTGTTTAGTTTAATAACTGCCCGGTTTACGCCTTCTTTATTGTGAGTGTATATGTTATCCAGAAAGGTGTCTAAGAGAGCTTGAGTTGATGCATTGCTGATTGTTTTCTGGTATTTTTCCGTGTCGTTTTTGGCCCATCTGTACGATTTTTTGGTGTTGTACAGTTTACTGGGTTGTGTTTCTATGTTGTTTGTTTCTGTCTTTTTGAGGAACATAGTAATTTGACTGTGATCTGACAGTGTTGTTTGTGGTTTGACTGTGAATGCTCTGAAAGAGGATGGGTCCAAGTCTGTAATCATATAGTCTACTGTGCTGCTGCCAAGAGGTGAGCAATAGGTCGATCTTCCTAGGAGATCTCCTATGAACCTACCATTGACAATGTACAGACCAAGGTTTCGACAGAGCTGTAGTAGCTGTTTTCCATTGGTATTTGACTGCTTGTCGCAGTTATGCCTGTATGGAAGGGAAGGGATGTCAAATTGGTTATTCCCGAAAACGTAATTGTTTCCCTGATTATTGGTGAAGTCTGGTTCTTCGCCCATTCTTGAATTGAGGTCCCCACAGATCAACACGTTCCCCTGGGCCTGGTATTAGATAATTTCCCTCTCCATGTTGGAGAAGGTGTCCTCTTTAAAGTACGGGGAATCGATTGAGGGGATATAAAGTGCGCAAATGTAAACATCTTGGGTGTTTGAGATAATCTCCCTCTCAAGTTTGAGCCACATATGGTTTTCGCCCTTTTTTATAAATTTGATGTAATTCTTAAGTTCTGTTTTAAACCAGATCAGTATGCCTCCGGAGTCTCTGCCTTGGGTTACACTTGGTAATTTATTGGAGGGGACCACCAGCTCAGTGTACCCTTGGGGACAGCCAGTGTGTCCTTTTCCTTTATACCAAGTTTCCTGTAAAATGATAGGTCTTTAGTTTCATCTATGAACTCTGGGGTCCTACTCTTCACTTCTCGCACTGAAGAGCGTAGACCTTGGATATTCCAGGTCGAAATATATAAGGATTTCATGTTAAGTTTGATCTTTTACTATGATAGGTTAAAGAGTGGTATGTGTTTGTCGTGTCTAAGTGTGGGAAAAAAAAGATCACTTCAGTTGTCTATAAAAGTTAATACAATTTGGTTACAGTTCTTTCTATTAATTAGTCCTTGATCCATAAGGCGGAAGTAGATGCTGCTGCACATCTGCTTATTGTCTCTTAATGGATTCTTTCTGTCTGAGGTATTGCGTACGTCCTGTGCATCTCTCCCTCTGTCTGGCTGGGAGCGGTCCTATTCCCTTGTGGGACAGGAGTGGTGCAGGTCTGATATTGTTGTTTTGCATGGGGATCCTCTCTGGTCTCGGTTGGTGTGTTGGTAGTCTTTGTAGTGTTCCTGATATGTACCCCGCTGATCTCTGGTGGTCGGGGGGGGGTCCTCTTGGAGTCTGGGTATGGACTCGGTTAAAAGCGGCGTCCTTCAGGGCTTTAGCAAAGATCGATATTTTTTGCCTTTGGATGTGGACGTGGTCGTAAAGACATTCCTCATCGAGGGTGGGGTGTTGGGCCAGGTGTACGTTGTGGTTTGATTCGCAGTCTCTTGCTATGCTGGCATTTATCTCATGAATTGTGTTGTTGTTGAAGTCTGTTCTCGGCAATATTGTGGAAACAGTGATTCTAGTGTTTGGAAATGTACTGCTTGCCTTCCTAATCATTGCTCTAAGTGATGTTGCTACCTCTTTCTGTTGGGCCTTTAGGTCATTTGTGCCCGTGTGTATTATTATGTGTTGGGGGGAGCCTAATCTGGCTTTGGTCAGCCATCCCATGGCTCTGTTTGTTGTTGGGCACCAGATCTTTTCTACTTTACTTCTAGGGAATAGCTTTTTCTCCCATAGAAATTTCCCATTTGAGTCTATGAGTATTACGACGTCAGCCTTGTTTGTGTTTACTGTCTGGTGGCTTTCGTTTGGACTCATAGTGTGTGTGCTGGGCTGGGGTGTCTGGTGTGTGCATACCTCTTGTGAGCGGCTCGCTTGTGGTTCCACGGTGGTGGGGGAAGATTGCGAATCAGTATGCTGGTCGGTCTGTGTGGCACCCCTTGTATTGTGTGTCTGTTGCTTTTGTTCCGTGTGGGAGTGCAGCCGTTCCGTCCAGCTCTGTCTTGTCTTATCTCTAGCCTCTGGTTGCTGGTCTAATGGTGTTATCTCTCCTCTATGGCTCTCTTCTTTTTCCTGCAGCTCTTTCACCTGATTCCTAAGTAGATTCACCTGGTTCTCAAGTAGCTTCAGCTCTCTCTTGTGTCTCTCCCTCTCCTGCTTTTGTTCGTCATTCATTTTGAGGAACTCCTCTCTAAGTTTAACCATCTCTATCTCTAATTGATTAAATTTATCTTTTGGTTGTATCTGGCTGTGTGATCCCAGGGTATGTGTCTGGTCGGCCCTGGAAGGCTCACTCACTTCCTGGCTAGGCTGGTCGGCCCTGGAAGGCTCACTCACTTCCTGGCTATGCTGCTCTTCTCTTGGTGAGCTGGGAAAGGTAGGGGGACTATGTGTGGCTTCCTCCCTGGTAGTTATGCTGGGGTTTGTCAGTTGTATCATGTGGCTGTGGTTCCCCGGGGTTAGTGTCTGGTTTGAACTGTGTGGCTCGTTCACCTCCTGACCAGGCAGATTTTCTCCTGGTAAGTTGTCAATGTTGGGGGGAGTGCGGGCCACTCTGGGGCTGTTCCTTCCCCCCTTAGTTAATCTTTTCAGTGTCCTAAAGGCCGTTGCAAATTTGTCGAGGTTGCCTTGCACTAATATTGTTCCGGTATTGTACGCGTTGACCGTCGTGGTTGAACTGTCTCCTGGTGTGTTAATTTTCATTATGGACCCATTTGCAGTATTTTCTAGCTTAACATTGGTATAGTGTGATTTTATTGCTGTGATCCAAGCCGCTGGCTGATTTGAGTAGAAAATGAGGTTACTTTTTGTCCCATTGTTGTAACAGTCAGCAAAAAGAGTTTCTGGTTTTTCTCTCATCTGATCATGCTTGATCGCTTTTATAGGTTTTTTTGCGGTGTTGGGGGGAATCTGGAAGCGGGGCTGTTGTGGATCTTCTGATTCGCTCATTTTTGGTAAAGTATTGTTGATCTTAGAATAAGCTTTTCTGGGGCCCCGGGTTTGGTGTTTCCCTCTCCCAGTTCGCGAACTTTCCCGGTCCCCCTCTCCGACCCCGTGGTCCCTGAGCCTCGGCTCCTGGGTTCACCCTTCTCAGGTCTGAGTCTGTGAGCCGCTGTTTCCCGGTGCCTTCGGGCTGTTCCCCTCCCCCTCAGAGGTATCTGGGCCTCTGTCTCGGCCTGGCTCCTCGGGCCTTTCCCTGGGCCTCCCTCCCTGGGCCCTGTACTCACGGTCTTGGTTGCAAGCCTTCTGGTTGCTCCCCTTCTCCTCAGAGGTCTCTGTGCCTGATGGCCTGGCTCCTCGGGCCTTTCCCGTGCTGGATTGTTAGGCTGCGGCCCGAGTCCCCTCAGCTGTGCCGGTTGCTGGATTTCTGGGCTGCGGCCCGAGTCCCCTCGGCTGTGCCGATTGCTGGATTTCTGGGCTGCGGCCCGAGTCCCCTCAGCTGTGCCGGTTGCTGGATTTCTGGGCTGCGGCCCGAGTCCCCTCAGCTGTGCCGATTGCCGGGTTGCGTTACGAATCTCCTCGGCTGTGCCGATTTCTGGGATGCGGTCCGAGTCCCCTCGGCTGTGCCGGTTGCTGGACCGCTGTGCTGCGGCCCGAGTCACCTCGCCTCCTCGAACTCGGTCCCGATGCCGCCGACTCAACCGCCGCTGCTGAAGCCCTGTGTGGCTGCCGTTCAATGGTTTGTGTAGTTCTTCTCTTGTTTCTTTTTTTGCTTTGGCTTTTTTTTTTTTCCCTCTATTTTCCTCTGGTTTTTTTTTTTTTCTTTCTTTGGTAGTCTTTCTGGCGGTCTTTTCCTTCTCTACTTTGTCCAGACTAATCTAAACTTAAACTAAACTAAACTAAACTAACTTAACTAGAACTAAATTTAATTTTAAAACCTTTTAAAAATTGAAATGAAACTTTTTTCCCCACTTTAGACACTAAAAACACTAAAATCTCAGCAGCCCATCTTCAGCGTGTGTATTCACTCTGTCTGCAAACACACAACCCCGAAAGACACTCCCCAGACAGACACCCCCCCCAGAAAAACACCCCCAGAAAGACATCCATCAGAAAGACACCCCCAGAAAGACAAATGCAGAAAGACACCCCAGAAAGATACCCCCAGAAACAGAACCCCAGAAACACTCCCCAGCAGGACACCCCCCCAGAAAACCCCCCAGAAATGCATCCCAGAAAGACAACCCCCAGAAAGAGACCCCCCAGAAAAAAAACCCAGAAAGACAGCCCCCAGAAAGACACCCCCCAGAAAGACACCCCCAGAAAGACCCCCACAGAAAGACAATCCCCAGACAGGCACAGCCCCAGAAAAACACCGCCCAGAAAGACATCCCCAGAAATACAACACCCAGAAAGACAGCCCCACAAAGACACCCCCCAGAAAGACCCCACCAGAACGACACCCGCCAGAAAGACATCCCCAGAAAGACACCCCCAGAAACACACCCCACAGAAAGATCCCCCCCAGAAAGACACCCTCAGGAAGACACACCCCAGAAAGTCACCCCCCCAGAAAGATACCCCCAGAAAGATAAACCCCAGAAAGACACCCCCAGAAAGACACCCCCCAAAAAGACACACCTCAGGAAGTCACCCTCAGAAAGTCTCCCCCCAGAAAGATAACCCGAGAAAGACACCTCCAGAAAGACACACCACTGAAAGACACACCCCAGAAACACACCCCCCAGAAAGACACCCCAGAAGACACCCCCCATAAAGACTACCCTAGAATGACAAGCCGCAGAAAGACACAACCCAGAAAGACAACCCCAGAAAGACACCCCCCACAAAGACACCCCCAAACTGAGAAAAACCTTGACAATGTACAGACTTAGTGAACATAGCCTGGCGATCGAAAAAGGGAAACACAGGCAGACCCGGCTACCAAGAGAGGACAGGATATGCTCTCACTGCAGTCAGGGAGTGGTGGAGACAGAGATGCACTTCCTCACAGCTTGTAGAAAATATCAGGGCATAAGGGAGAATTTCTACCAAAAATTCACAAAAATATGCCCGGAATTCAGAAATGTGAATGACGACCAAAAACTCCCATACCTACTAGGGGAAGAGAGAAATTGTGTAACCTTAGCGGCACACTATGTTACAGCTTGCCATAAACAGAGGGAAAACCACTAAATATAAGAAAAGAGTATATACAAATTATATGAATGTATATTTATACACTCAGGGATATATCTGTTTATACACTGTATGGATAGATCTGTATTTTTGTGTACAACCATGAATGTTTTTCGATGCTTTGGCAACATAAGATGTACCTTGTCATGCCAATAAAGCGATTTGAATTGAAAACTTTAATTGAAAGATACGCCCCAGAAAGACACACCCCAGAAAGGCTCCCTCCAGATAGCCAACCCCCAAAAAGACACCCCCCCAGAAAGACACCCCCCAGAAAGACACCCTGCAGAAAGACAACCCCAATAGACACCCTAGAAAGATACACCCCACAGAAAGACAAACCCAGAAAGAAAATCCCAGAAAGATACACCCCAGAAAGACACCCCCCAGAAAGACACCCCCAGAAACACTCCTCAGAAAGACACACCCCAGACAGACACGCTCCCAGAAAGACACCCACAAAAAGACACCCCCTGAAAGAAACCCCCTTGAAAGACATCCCCCAGAAAGACACCCACAGAAAGACAACCACAGAAAGACACTCCCCAGACAGACACTACCCCCAGAAAAGCACACCCAGAAAGACAACCCCCAGAAAGACACGCACAGAAGGACACCCCCAGATGGACACACCCAGAAAGACCACTCCCAGAAAGACCCCCCCAGAAAGAAACCCCCAGAAGAAGAAGCCCCCAAAAAGACAAATCCCAGAAAGACACCCCCAGAAAGACAACCCTCAGAAAGACACACCACAGAAAGACACATCACAGAAATTCGCCCCCAGAAAGACACAACCCAGGAAGACAGACCCCAGAAAGACAACCCCAAGAAAGACACCCCCAGAAAGACACCACCAGGAAGACACACACCAGAAAGTCACCCCAGCAGAAAGACACTCCCAAGAAAGACACCCCGCCCCCAGAAAGACACCCCCAGGAAGATACACCACAGAAAGTCACACCCCAGAAAGGCACCCTGCAGAAAGACAACCCCAATAGACACCCTAGAAAGATACACCCCACAGAAAGACAAACCCAGAAAGAAAATCCCAGAAAGATACACCCCAGAAAGACACCCCCCAGAAAGACACCCCCAGAAACACTCCTCAGAAAGACACACCCCAGACAGACACGCTCCCAGAAAGACACCCACAAAAAGACACCCCCTGAAAGAAACCCCCTTGAAAGACATCCCCCAGAAAGACACCCACAGAAAGACAACCACAGAAAGACACTCCCCAGACAGACACTACCCCCAGAAAAGCACACCCAGAAAGACAACCCCCAGAAAGACACGCACAGAAGGACACCCCCAGATGGACACACCCAGAAAGACCACTCCCAGAAAGCCCCCCCCAGAAAGAAACCCCCAGAAGAAGTAGCCCCCAAAAAGACAAACCCCAGAAAGACACCCCCAGAAAGACAACCCTCAGAAAGACACACCACAGAAAGACACATCACAGAAATTCGCCCCCAGAAAGACACAACCCAGGAAGACAGACCCCAGCAAGACAACCCCAAGAAAGACACCCCCAGAAAGACACCACCAGGAAGACACACACCAGAAAGTCACCCCAGCAGAAAGACACTCCCAAGAAAGACACCCCGCCCCCAGAAAGACACCCCCAGGAAGATACACCACAGAAAGTCACACCCCAGAAAGGCACCCCGAGAAAGATAATCCCCCAAAAAACAACCCCCAGAATGACACGACTCCAGAAAGACAACCCCAGAAAGACAACTCCAGAAAAACACCCCCCAGAAAAACACACCCAGTAAGACACCCTCCAGAAAGACACCCCCCAGAAAGAAAATGCCCAGAAAGACCACCCCACAATGACACCCCCCAGAAAGGCACCCCGAGAAAGATACCCCCCCAAAAATCACCCCCCAGAATGGCACGACTCCAGAAAGACAACGCCAGAAAGACAACCCCAGAAAGACAACCCCCAGAAAGACACACCCTAGAAAGACACCCCCCAGAAACCAATCCCCAAGAAGACAGACCCCAGAAAGGCACTCCCGAGAAAGACACCCCCCCAGAAAGACACCCCCAGGAAGACACACCCCAGAAATTCACCCCCCCAGGAAGACACACCCCAGAAAATCACCCATCCAGGAAGACACCCCAGAAAGACACCCTCTAGAAAGACATCCCCATTTCGACACCCCCAGAAATAACCCCGCAGAAAGACACCCCCCAGAAATACACCCCCAGAAAGACACCCCCAGAAAGACACCCCCAGAAAGGTCCCCCCAGAAAGACACCCCCAGAAAGACACCCCCAGAGAGACACCCCTAGAAAGACAAACCCAGAATGACACCCCCAGAAAGACAACCCCCAGAAAGGCAACCACTGAAAGACACCCCCAGAAATACAAACCCAGAAAGACACCCCCAGAAAGACAACCCCAGAAAGATACCCCCACAAAGACACAGCACTGAATGATACCCGCCAGATAGACACCCCCCAGAAAGACACATCACTGAAAGACACCCCCCAGAAAGAAAACCCCCAGAGAGACACCCCCTGAAAGACAACACCAGAAAGACAATGCCCAGAAAGACCCGCCCACAAAACCCCCCCCCAGAAAGACACCCCCAGAAAGACCCCCCAGAAAGACTCCCCACAGAAAGATAAACAACTGAAAGACACCACCCAGAACGAGACCCCCCTGAAAGAGCCCCCCAGGAAGACAACCCCCAGATAGACACCCCCAGAAAGACAGCCCCCAGAAAGACACCCCCCAGAAAGACACCCTCAGGAAGACACACCCCAGAAAGTTAGCCCCCAGAAAGTTACCCCCCAGAAAGACAAACCCCAGATAGACACCCACAAAAAGACACCCCCCAGAAAGACACATCTCAGGAAGTCAACCTCAGAAAGGCTCCTCCCAGAAAGACAACCCGAGAAAGACCCCTCCAGAAAGACACACCACTGAAGGACACACACCAGAAAGACACACCCCAGAAAGACACACCCCAGAAAGACACCCCCCAGAAAGACAACCCCAGAAAGACATTCCAGAAAGACAATCCCCAGAAAGACACACCTCAGAAAGACACCCCCAGAAAGTCACCCCCCCATAGAGACACCTCACAGAAAGACAAACCCAGAAAGACAACCCCAAAAAGATACGCCCAGAAAGATACTCCCCAGAAAGACACACCCCAGAAAGACAACCGGAGAAAGACACCCCCCAGAAAGACACACCCCAGACAGACACACTCCCAGCAAGACACCCCCAGAAAGACACCCACCAGAAAGACCCCCCCAGAAAGACACCCCCCAGAAAGGCACCCTCCAGATAGACACCCCCCAGAAAGACAGCCTCCAGAAAGACAACCCCAGAAAGACACCCCCCCAGAAAGACACCCCCCCAGAAAGACAACCCACAGAAAGACAAATGCAGAAAGACACCCCCAGAAAGATACCCTCAGAATCACAACCCCAGAAACACTCCCCAGCAGGACACCCCCCCAGAATACCCCGCAGAAATACATCCCAGAAAGACAACCACCAGAAAGAAACCCCCCAGAAAGACAAGCAAGATAGACACCCCCCAGAAAGACACTCCCCAGACAGACACAGCCCCAGAAAGACACTCCCCAGACAGACACTGCCCCAGAAAACATCCCCCAGAAAGACATCCCCAGAAAGACAACACCCAGAAAGACTGCCCCACAAAGACACACCCCAGAGAACCCCACCAGAAAGACATCCCCCAGAAAGACACTCCCCAGACAGACACAGCCCCAGAAAAACACCCCCCAGAAAGACATCCCCAGAAAGACAACACCCAGAAAGAAACCCCTCAGAAAGACAACCCAGAAAGACACCCCCAGAAAGACACTCCCCAGACAGACACAGCCCCAGAAAGGCACCCTCCAGATAGCCAACCCCCAGAAAGACACCCCCCCAGAGAGACAACCCCAGAAAGACACCCCCCAGAAAGACAACCCCAGATAGACACCCCAGAAAGGTACACCCCAGAAAGACACCTCACTGCCATAGAGTGCAATTGGTTCAATTACTGATTTAAAAAATTTGAGCCAAATGCTAATTGGGATTTCTATTTGGATTGATTTTTTAATGGCATAGAAAGCCCTTCTTGCTTTCTATTTCAGTTCATTCACAGCCAGATGAATATTTCCCGTAGAACTGATTTTTAAGCCCAAGTATGTGTAGTTAGTGGTTTGTTCAATTTTAGTTGTTCCTAGTGTGAAATTTATTTTGTGTCCCTGATGCACGGTGGCATAGTGGTTAGCACTGTTGCCTCACAACGCCAGAGACCCGGGTTCAAATCCGGCCTCGGGTGACTGTCTGTGTGGAGTTTGCACATTCTCCCCGTGTTTGCGTGGGTTTCCTCCGGGTGCTCCGGTTTCCTCCCACAGTCCAAAGATGTGCGGGTTAGGTTGATTGGCCATGATAAAAATTGGCCCTTAGTGTCAGGGGGGATTAAATATGTGGGGTTACGGGGATAGGGCTTGGGTGGGATTGCTGTCGGTGTTGGGACCGGGTGCTAGGGTTTGGATGATCAGCCATGATCTCGTTGAATGGCGGAGCAGGCTCGAAGGGCCGAATGGCCTGCTCATGCTCCTATCTTCTATGTTTCTATGTCTGGATCTTTGCTGGAACACAAGGACTTTGGTTTTTTGGGGGTTTATTGTCAGGGCCCAGGTCTGACAGAACGACTGTAGCAGATCCAGGTTCTGCTGTAGACCCTCCTTAGTTGGTGACAGTAGAACCAGGTCATCTGCATAGAGGAGGAATTTAACCTTGGATTCATATAGGGTGAGGCCGGGTGCTGTAGATTGTTCAAGTAATTTTGCCAATTCATTTATGTAAATATTAAAGAGTGTTGGTGAGATGGGCGAGCTCTGCATCACACCACGCCCCTGTGGGAAGTATTTTGTTTGCTTGTCTCCAAATTTAACTGCACATTTATTGTTTGTATACATTGATTTAATTACATCATATGTTTTTCCCCCTACACCACTTTCAATAAGTTTCAAGAATAGACCGTCGTGCCAGATGCAATCGAAAGCCTTCTGGAAATCTATAAAGCAGGCAAAAATTTAGCTTTTGTTTTGATGAACATGTTTGTCAATTAGGGTCTGTAGGATGAAGATATGATCTGATGTTCTATAGTTTGGTAGGAATCCAATCCAAAGACACTCCCCAGAAAGACACCCCCAGAAAGACACCCCCAGAAAGACACCCCCAGGAAGACACAAACCAGAAAGACCCCCCCCAGAAAGATGACCCCAGAAAGACACCCCCAGCAAGACACCCCAGAAAGAAACCCCCTAGAAAGACATCCCCAGATCGGCACCCCCAGAAATAACCCCGCAGAAAGACACCCCCCAGAGATACACCCCCAGAAACGCACACCCCAGAAAGACACACACCAAAAAGACACCACCAGAAAGACACCCCCAAGAAAGACAACCCCAGAAAGACCCCCCCAGAAAGACAGCCGCAGAAAGACACCCCCAGACAGTCACCCCCAGAAAGACAAACCCAAAAAGACACCCCCAGAAAGACAACCCACAGAAAGAAAACCACAGAAAGACACTCCCAGAATGTCACCCACAGAAAAACACCCCCCAGAAAGACACCCCCAGAAACACTCCCCAGAATTACACCACCCAGAATCAATGCCCGAAAGACAACCCAGAAATACACTCCCCAGAAAGAGCCACCCCAGATAGACTCACCCCCAGAAAGACACCCCAGAAAGACACCCAACAGAAAGACACCCCCAGAAAGACACGCTCCAGATAGACAACCCCCAGAAAGACACACCCCAGAAAGACAACACCCAGAAAGATACAGCCGAGAAATTCACCCCAAGATACACCCCCAGAAAGACACGCTCCAGATAGACAACCCCCCGAAAGACAACCCCAGAAAGACAATCCCAGAAAGATACACCCAGAAAGATACTCCCCAGAAAGACACCACCCAGAAAGAAACCCCCAGAAACACTTCCTAGAAGGACACAGACCAGAAACAATGCCAGAAAGACAACCCAGAAAGACACCTGCAGAAAGACACCCCCCAGAAAGACACACCCCAGACAGACACACTCCCAGAAAGACACCCCCTGAAAGACACCCCCTAGAAAGACATACCCCAGAAAGACACCCACAGAAAGACAACCACAGGAAGACAATCCCCAGACAGACACCCCCCCAGAAAAACACACCCAGAAAGATATCCCTCAGAAAGACACCCCCAGAAAGACACCCTCCAGATAGACAACCCCCAGAAAGACACCCACAGAAGGACACCCCCTGAAAGACACACCCAGAAAGACAACAGCCAGAAGACCCCCCCAGAAAGAAACCCCCTAGAAGGAGACCCCCCAGAAAGACAAACCCCAGAAAGACATCCCCCAGAAAGACACCCCCAGAAAGACACCCCACAGAAAGACACTCCCCAGACAGACACAACCCCAGAAACACCCCCCCCAAAAGTCATCCCCAGAAAGACAACACCCAGAAAGACCGCCCCACAAAGACACCCACCAGAAAGACCCCACCAGAACGACACCCCACAGAAAGACGCCCCCCAGAAAGACACCCCCCAGAAAGACACACCACAGAAAGACAACCCCCCCGAGAAAGACACCCTCAGGAAGACACACCCCAGAAAGTCACCCCCCCAGAAAGATATCCCCAGAAAGACAAACCCCAGAAAGACACCCCCCAGGAATACAATCCAGAAAGACACCCCCCAGAAAGACATCCACCAGAAAGACATCCCCAGAAATACACTCCCCAGAAAGAGAAACCACAGACAGACTCACCCCCAAAAAGACACCCCCAGAAAGACACCCACCAGAAAGACACCCCCAGAAAGACACCCTCCAGATAGACAACCCCCAAAGACACCCCCCAGAAAGTCACCCCAAGAAACACCCCCCATAAAGACACCCCAGAAAGACACCCCCATAAAGAAGCCCCCAGAAAGACACACCTCAGGAAGTCACCCTGAGAAAGTTTCCCCCCACAAAGACAACCCGAGAAAGACACCTGCAGGAAGACACACCACTGAAAGACACACCCCAGAAAGGCCCCCCCCAGAAAGACACCCACGAGAAAGACACCCCCAGAAAGACACCCCCAGAAAGGCACCCCCAGAATGACACCCCTTGGAAAGACTACCCCAGAAAGACACCCCAGAAGACACCCCCATAAAGACAAACCTAGAATGACACGCCGCAGAGAGGTACACACCAGAAAGACGACCCCAGAAAGATACCCCCCAGAAGGACACCCCCAGAAAGACACGCCCCAGAAAGACACACCCCAGAAAGATACCCTCCAGATAGACAACCCCCAGAAAGAAAACCCCCAGAAAGACAACCCAGAAAGAAAGCCCCCAGAAAGACACCCAGCAGAAAGACACCCACAGAAAGAGAACAGAAAAAGACACTCCCCAGACAGACACAGCCCCAGAAAAACACTCCCGCAGAAAGACATCCCCAGAAAGACAACACCCAGAAAACCGTCCCACAAAGACACCCACCAGAAAGACCGCACCAGAAAGACACCCCACAGAAAGACACCCCCCAGAAAGACACCCCCCAGAAAGACTCCCCACAGAAAGACACCCTCAGGAAGTCACACCCCAGAAAGTCACCCCCCCAGGAAGGTACCCACAGAAAGACAAACCCTAGAAAGACACCCCCAGAAAGATACCCCCCAGGAAGACAATCCAGAAAGACACCCCCCAGAAAGACATCCACCAGAAAGACAACCCCAGAAATACAATCCCCAGAAAGAGAAACCCCAGACAGACTCACCCCCAGAAAGACACCCCCAGAAAGACACCCACCAGAAAGACACCCCCAGAACGACACCCTCCAGATAGACAACCCCCAGAAAGACACCACCCAGAAAGTCACCCCAAGAAACACCCCCCATAAAGACACCCCCAGAAAGACACCCCCATAAAGAAACCCCCAGAAAGACACACCTCAGGAAGTCACCCTCAGAAACGCTCCCCCCAGAAAGACAACCCGAGAAAGACACCTCCAGAAAGATACACCACTGAAAGACACACCCCAGAAAGGCACCCCCCAGAAAGACACCCCCAGAAAGACACCCCCAGAAAGGCACCACCAGAAAGACACCCCCACAGAAAGACACCCTCCAGATAGACAACCCCCAGAAAGACAACCACAGAAGGACAACCCCAGAAAGACACCCCCAGAAAGACACCCCCAGAAAGGCACCCCCAGAATGACACCCCCTAGAGAGACTACCCCAGAAAGACACCCCAGAATGCACCCCCCATAAATACAACCCTGGAATGACACGCCGCAGAAAGACACACCCCAGAAAGACTATCCCAGAAAGACACCCCCCAGAAAGAAACCCCCAGAAAGACACGCCCCAGAAAGGCACACCCCAGAAAGATACCCTCCAGATAGACAACCCTCAGAAAGACACTCCCCAGAAAGACCCCCCCCCGGAATACACCCCCCAGAAAGACAACCCCAGATAGACAACCCAGAAAGATACAGACCAGAAAGACACCCCCAGAATGTCACCCCCAGAAAGACACCCCCCAGAAAGGCTACCCCAGAAAGACACCCCCCAGAAAGACACCCCCAGAACGACACGCCCCAGAAAGACACCCCCCAGAAATACTCCCCACAGAAAGACACCCTCAGGAAGTCACACCCCAGAAAGTCACCCCCCCAGGAAGGTACCCACAGAAAGACAAACCCCAGAAAGACACCCCCAGAAAGATATCCCCCAGGAAGACAATCCAGAAAGACATCCCCCAGAAAGACATCCACCAGAAACACAACCCCAGAAAGAGAAACCCCAGACAGACTCACCCCCAGAAAGACACCCCCAGAAAGACACCCCCAGAACGACACCCTCCAGATAGACAACCCCCAGAAAGACACCACCCAGAAAGTCACCCCAAGAAACACCCCCCATAAAGACACCCCCAGAAAGACACCCCCATAAAGAAACCCCCAGAAAGACACACCTGAGGAAGTCACCCTCAGAAACGCTCCCCCCAGAAAGACAATCCGAGAAAGACACCTCCAGAAAGACACCCACCAGAAAGACACCCCCAGAAAGACACCCTCCAGGTAGACAACCCCCAGAAAGAACCCCCCAGAAAGTCACCCCAAGAAACACCCCCCATAAAGACACCCCTGAAAGTGGGGTAGGAGGGAAAACATATGATGTAATTAAATCAATGTATACAAACAACAAATGTGCAGTTAAAATTGGAGACAAACAAACAAAATACTTCCCACAGGGGCGGGGGGTGACGCAGGGCTCGCCCATCTCACCGACACTCTTTAATATTTACATAAATGGATTGGCAAAACTACTTGAACAATCTACAGCACCCGGCCTCACCCTATATGAATCCAAGGTTAAATTCCTCCTCTATGCAGACGACCTGGTTCTGCTGTCACCTACTAAAGAGGGGCTACAGCAAAACCTGGACCTGCTGGAGTCGTACTGCCAGACTTGGGCCCTGACAATAAATCCCCAAAAAACCAAAGTCCTTGTGTTCCAGCAAAGATTCAAACATCAGGGACCCAAAATAAATTTCACAGTAGGAACAACCAAAATTGAACAAACCACTAACTACACATACTTGGGCTTAAAAATCAGTTCTACGGGAAACTTCAAACTGGCTGTGAATGAACTGAAAGAGAAAGCAAGAAGGGCTTTCTATGCCATCAAAAAATCAATCCAAATAGAAATCCCAATTAGCATTTGGCTCAAAATTTTCAAATCAGTAATTGAACCAATTGCACTCTATGGCAGTGAGGTATGGGGACCGCTAACTCAACAAGAATTTGCAAAATGGGACAAACACCCAATTGAGATCCTACATGCAGAATTCTGTAAAAGTATCCTCCGGACTCAAAGGAAAACAGTAAACAATGCATGCAGGGCGGAACTAGGCCAATATCCATTAATAATCACTATCCAAAAAAGAGCCACCAAATTTTGGAATCACCTACAAATGAGCAATCCCCAATGCTATCACTACGACGCCCTGAAATGCCAAGAGCTGACCATAAAGAAGAATACCCTCAGTCAACTAGTCCTGGGACTCAGTGAAGTAACTACTAACAATACTAACAATAACCAGCCCCAGGACAGTGACAGGGTAACACAAAGAATTCGACCCAACACAATCGTCGCTAAGCAAAAGGAAAAATATCTGACATATTGGGCAGAAACAACAAAAACCCAAAGCAAACTCAATTGCTACTTGGCCCTAAACAGACAATACAACATAGCTGATTACCTGACCATGGTAAAGGATAACAAACTGAGAAGAACCTTGACAAGGTACAGACTTAGCGAACATAGCCTAGCGATCGAAAAAGGTAGACACAGGCAGACCAGGCTGCCAAGAGAGGACAGGATATGCTCTCACTGCAGTCAGGGAGTGGTGGAGACAGAGATGCACTTCCTCACAGCTTGTGGAAAATATCAGGGCATCAGGGAGAATTTCTACCAAAAATTCTCACAAATATGCCCTGATTTCAGAAATCTGAATGACAACCAAAAACTCCCATTCCTACTGGGAGAGGAGAGAAGCTGCATAACACTGGCGGCACACTATGTTACAGCTTGCCATGAACAGAGGGACAACCAGTAAACTAAGAAAAGAATATATATAAACAATGCAAATGCATATTTATACACTCAGGGATATACCTGTTTATACACTGTATGAATAGAACTGCGTTTATGTGCTAAACCATAAATGTATTTTGATGCTTTGGCAACATAAGATGTAACTTATCATGCCAATAAAGCGATTTGAATTGTGAATTGTGAATTGTGAAAGACACCCCCATAAAGAAACCCCCAGATAGACACACCTCAGGAAGTCACCCTGAGAAAGGCTCCCCCCACAAAGACAACCCGAGAAAGACACCTCCAGGAAGACACACCACTGAAAGACACACCCGAGAAAGGCACACCCCAGAAAGACACCCACGAGAAAGACACCCCCAGAAAGACACCCCCAGAAAGGCACCCCCAGAATGACACCCCTTGGAAAGACTACACCAGAAAGACACCTCAGAAGACACCACCATAAAGACAAACCTAGAATGACACGCCGCAGAGAGGTACACACCAGAAAGACGACCCCAGAAAGATACCCCCCAGAAAGACAACCCCAGAAAGACACGCCCCAGAAAGACACACCCCAGAAAGATACCCTCCAGATAGACAACCCCCAGAAAGAAACCCCCAGAAAGACAACCCAGAAAGACAGCCCCCAGAAAGACACCCAGCAGAAAGACACCCCCAGAAAGAGACCCAAAAAAAGACACTCCCCAGACAGACACAGCCCCAGAAAAATACCCCCGCAGAAAGACATCCCCAGAAAGACAACACCCAGAAAACCGCCCCACAAAGACACCCACCAGAAAGACCCCACCAGAAAGACACCCCACAGAAAGACACCCCCCAGAAAGACACCCCCCAGAAAGACTCCCCACAGAAAGACACCCTCAGGAAGTCACACCCCAGAAAGTCACCCCCCCCAGGAAGATACCCACAGAAAGACAAACCCTAGAAAGACACCCCCAGAAAGATACCCCCCCAGGAAGACAATCCAGAAAGACACCCCCCAGAAAGACATCCACCAGAAAGACAACCCCAGAAATACAATCCCCAGAAAGAGAAACCCCAGACAGACTCACCCCCAGAAAGACACCCCCAGAAAGACACCCACCAGAAAGACACCCCCAGAACGACACACTCCAGATAGACAACCCCCAGAAAGACACCACCCAGAAAGTCACCCCCATAAAGAAACCCCCAGAAAGACACACCTCAGGAAGTCACCCTCAGAAACGCTCCCCCCAGAAAGACAACCCGAGAAAGACACCTCCAGAAAGATACACCACTGAAAGACACACCCCAGAAAGGCACCCCCAGAAAGACACCCCCAGAAAGACACCCCCAGAAAGGCACCGCCAGAAAGACACCCCCGCAGAAAGACATCCTCCAGATAGACAACCCCCAGAAAGACAACCACAGAAGGACAACCCCAGAAAGACACCCCCATAAAGAAACCCCCAGAAAGACACACCTCAGGAAGTCACCCTCAGAAACGCTCCCCCCAGAAAGACAACCCGAGAAAGACACCTCCAGAAAGATACACCACTGAAAGACACACCCCAGAAAGGCACCCCCAGAAAGACACCCCCAGAAAGACACCCCCAGAAAGGCACCGCCAGAAAGACACCCCCGCAGAAAGACATCCTCCAGATAGACAACCCCCAGAAAGACAACCACAGAAGGACAACCCCAGAAAGACACCCCCAGAAAGACACCCCCAGAAAGGCACCCCCAGAATGACACCCCCTAGAAAGACTACCCCAGAAAGACAACCCAGAATTCACCCACCATAAATACAACGCTGGAATGACACGCCGCAGAAAGACACACCCCAGAAAGGCTATCCCAGAAAGACACCCCCCAGAAAGAAACCCCCAGAAAGACACGCCCCAGAAAGGCACACCCCAGAAAGATACCCTCCAGATAGACAACCCTCAGAAAGACACCCCCCAGAAAGACACCCCCCAGGAATACACCCCCCAGAAAGACAACCCCAGATAGACAACCCAGAAAGATACAGACCAGTAAGACACCCCCAGAATGTAACCCCCAGAAAGACACCCCCCAGAAAGGCTACCCCAGAAAGACACCCCCCAGAAAGACACCCCCAGAACGACACGCCCCAGAAAGACACCCCCCAGAAATACTCCCCACAGAAAGACACCCTCAGGAAGTCACACCCCAGAAAGTGACCCCCCCAGGAAGATACCCACAGAAAGACAAACCCCAGAAAGACACCCCCAGAAAGATACCCCCCAGGAAGACAATCCAGAAAGACACCCCCCAGAAAGACATCCACCAGAAAGACAACCCCAGAAATACTCTCCCCAGAAAGAGAAACCCCAGACAGACTCACCCCCAGAAAGACACCCCCAGAAAGACACCCACCAGAAAGACACCCACCAGAAAGACACCCCCAGAACGACACCCTCCAGATAAACACCCCCCATAAAGACACCCCCAGAAAGACACCCCATAAAGAAACCCCCAGAAAGACACACCTCAGGAAGTCACCCTCAGAAACGCTCCCCCCAGAAAGACAACCCGAGAAAGACACCTCCAGAAAGACACCCACCAGAAAGACACCCCCAGAAAGACACCCTCCAGATAGACAACCCCCAGAAAGACACCCCCCAGAAAGTCACCCCAAGAAACCCCCCCCATAAAGACACCCCAGAAAGACACCCCCATAAAGAAACACCCAGATAGACACACCTCAGGAAGTCACCCTGAGAAAGGCTCCCCCCACAAAGACTACCCGAGAAAGACACCTCCAGGAAGACACACCACTGAAAGACAAACCCCAGAAAGGCAGCCCCCAGAAAGACACCCACGAGAAAGACACCCCCAGAAAGACACCCCCAGAAAGGCACCCCCAGAATGACACACCTTGGAAAGACTACCCCAGAAAGACACCTCAGAAGACACCCCCATAAAGACAAACCTAGAATGACACGCCGCAGAGAGGTACACACCAGAAAGACGACCCCAGAAAGATACCCCCCAGAAAGACAACCCCAGAAAGACACGCCCCAGAAAGACACACCCCAGAAAGATACCCTCCAGATAGACAACCCCCAGAAAGAAACCCCCCAGAAAGACAACCCAGAAAGACAGCCCCCAGAAAGACACCCAGCAGAAAGACACCCCCAGAAAGAGACCCAAAAAAAGATACTCCCCAGACAGACACAGCCCCAGAAAAACACCCCCGCAGAAAGACATCCCCAGAAAGACAACACCCAGAAAACCGCCCCACAAAGACACCCACCAGAAAGACCCCACCAGAAAGACACCCCACAGAAAGACACCCCCCAGAAAGACACCCCCCAGAAAGACCCCCCACAGAAAGACACCCTCAGTAAGTCACATCCCAGAAAGTCACCCCCCCAGGAAGATACCCACAGAAAGACAAACCCTAGAAAGACACCCCCAGAAAGATACCCCCCAGGAAGACAATCGAGAAAGACACCCCCCAGAAAGACATCCAACAGAAAGGCAACCCCAGAAATACAATCCCCAGAAAGAGAAACCCCAGACAGACTCACCCCCAGAAAGACACCCCCAGAAAGACACCCACCAGAAAGACACCCCCAGAACGACACCCTCCAGATAGACAACCCCCAGAAAGACAGCACCCAGAAAGTCACCCCAAGAAACACCCCCCATAAAGACACCCCCAGAAAGACACCCCCATAAAGAAACCCCCAGAAAGACACACCTCAGGAAGTCACCCTCAGAAACGCTCCCCCCAGAAAGAGAACCCTAGAAAGACACCTCCAGAAAGATACACCACTGAAAGACACACCCCAGAAAGGCACCCCCCAGAAAGACACCCCCAGAAAGATACCACCAGAAAGGCACCGCCAGAAAGACACCCCCGCAGAAAGACACCCTCCAGATAGACAACCCCCAGAAAGACACCCACAGAAGGACAACCCCAGAAAGACACCCCCAGAAAGACACCCCCAGAAAGGCAACCCCAGAATGACACCCCCTAGAAAGACTACACCAGAAAGACACCCCAGAATTCACCCCCCATAAATACAACCCTGGAATGACACGCCGCAGAAAGACACACCCCAGAAAGACTATCCCAGAAAGACACCACCCAGAAAGAAACCCCCAGAAAGACACGCCCCAGAAAGGCACACCCCAGAAAGATACCCTCCAGATAGACAACCCTCAGAAAGACACCCCCCAGAAAGACACCCCTCAGAAATACACACCCCAGAAAGACAACCCCAGATAGACAACCCAGAAAGATACAGACCAGAAAGACACCCCCAGAATGTCACCCCCAGAAAGACACCCCCCAGAAAGGCTACCCCAGAAAGATACCCCCCAGAAAGACACCCCCAGAAAGACACGCCCCAGAAAGACACACCCCAGAAAGATACACTCCAGATAGGCAACCTCCAGAAAGATTCCCCCCAGAAAGACAACCCAGAAAGACAGCCCCCAGAAAGACACCCCCTGAAAGACACCACCAGAAAGACACCCCACAGAAAGACACACCCCAGACAGACACAGCCCCAGAAAAACACCCCCCAAAAAGACATCTCCAGAAAGACAACACCCAGAAATACCACCCCACAAAGACACCCACCAGAATGACACCCCACAGAAAGACACCCCCCAGAAAGACACCACCCAGAAAGACACGCCACAGAAAGACATCCCCCCTGAGAAAGACACCCTCAGGAAGACACACCACAGAAAGTCACCCCCCCAGAAAGATACCCCCAGAAAGACAAACCCCAGAAAGACACCCCCAGAAAGACACCCCCCAGGAATACAATCCAGAAAGACACCCCCAAGAAAGACATCCACCAGAAAGACAACCCCAGAAATACACTCCCCAGAAAGAGAAACCCCAGACAGACTCACCCCCAGATAGACAACCCCCAGAAAGACACACCAAGAAAGTCACCCCAAGAAACACCCCCCATAAAGACACCTCCAGAAAGACACCCCCATAAATAAACCCCAGAATGACACACCTCAGGAAGTCACCCGCAGAAAGGCTCCCCCCAGAAAGACAACCCGAGAAAGACACCTCCAGGAAGACACACCACTGAAAGACACACCCCAGAAAGGCAACCCCAGAAAGACACCCCCCAGAAAGACAGCCCCAGAAAGACACCCCCAGAAAGGCACCCCCAGAATGACAGCCCCTAGAAAGACTACCCCAGAAAGACACCCCAGAAAACATCCCCCATAAAGACAACCCTAGAATGACACGCCGCAGAGAGACACACCCCAGAAAGACACACCCAGAAAGACACGCCCCAGAAAGACACACCCAGAAAGATACCCTCCAGATAGACAACCCCCAGAAAGAATCCCCCCAGAAAGACAACCCAGAAAGACAGCCCCCAGAAAGACACCCCCCAGAAAGACACCCCCAGAAAGAGACCCCACAGAAAGACACTCCCCAGACAGACACAGCCTCAGAAAAACATACCCCCAGAAAGAAATCCCCAGAAAGACTACACCCAGAAATCCACCCCACAAAGACACCCACCAGAAAGACCCCACCAGAAAGACACCCCACAGAAAGACACCCCCCAGAAAGATACCCCAAAGAAAGACACCCCACAGAAAGATAATCCCCCGAGAAAGACACCCTCAGTAAGACACACCCCAGAATGTCACCCCCCCAGAAAGATACGCACAGAAGGACAAACCACAGAAAGACACACCCAGAAAGATACCCCCCAGGAAGACATTCCAGAAAGACACCCCCCAGAAAGATATCCACCAGAAAGACAACCGCAGAAATACACTCCCCAGAAAGAGAAACCCCAGACAGACTCACAACCAGAAAGACACCCCCAGAAAGACACCCACCAGAATGACACCCCCAGAACGACACCCTCCAGATAGACCACCCACAGAAAGACAACCCCCAGAAAGTCACCCCAAGAAACACCCCCCATAAAGACACCCCCAGAAAGACACCCCCATAAAGAAACCCGCAGAAAGACACACCTCAGGAAGAAACCCTCAGAAAGGCTCCCCCCACAAAGACAACCCGAGAAAGACACCTCCAGAAAGATACACCACTGAAAGACACCCCCCAGAAAGACACCCCCCAGAAAGACACCCCCAGAAAGACACCCCCAGAAAGGCACCCCCAGAAAGACACCCCCTAGAAAGACACCCTCCAGATAGACAACCCCCAGAAAGACACCCACAGAAGGACACCCCCAGAAAGACACCCCCAGAAAGACACACCCAGAAAGGCACCCCCAGAATGACACCCCCTAGAAAGACTAACCCAGAAAGACACCCCAGAAGCCACCCCCCATAAAGACAACCGGAGAATGACACGCCGCAGAAAGACACACCCCAGAAAGACTACCCCAGAAAGACACCCCCCAGAAAGAAACCCCCACAAAGACACACCCCAGAAAGGCACACCCCAGAAAGATACTCTCCAGATAGATAACCCCCAGAAAGACACCCCCAAGAAAGACCCCCCAGAAATACACCGCCCAGAAAGACAACCCCAGATAGACACCCCAGAAAGATACAGCCCAGAAAGACACCTCACTGCCATAGAGTGCAATTGGTTCAATTACTGATTTAAAAAATTTGAGCCAAATGCTAATTGGGATTTCTATTTGGATTGATTTTTTAATGGCATAGAAAGCCCTTCTTGCTTTCTATTTCAGTTCATTCACAGCCAGATGAATATTTCCCGTAGAACTGATTTTTAAGCCCAAGCATGTGTAGTTAGTGGTTTGTTCAATTTTAGTTGTTCCTAGTGTGAAATTTATTTTGTGTCCCTGATGCACGGTGGCATAGTGGTTAGCACTGTTGCCTCACAGCGCCAGAGACCCGGGTTCAAATCCGGCCTCGGGTGACTGTCTGTGTGGAGTTTGCACATTCTCCCCGTGTTTGCGTGGGTTTCCTCCGGGTGCTCCGGTTTCCTCCCACAGTCCAAAGATGTACGGGTTAGGTTGATTGGCCATGATAAAAATTGGCCCTTAGTGTTAGGGGGGATTAAATATGTGGGGTTACGGGGATAGGGCTTGGGTGGGATTGCTGTCGGTGTTGGGACCGGGTGCTAGGGTTTGGATGATCAGCCATGATCTCGTTGAATGGCGGAGCAGGCTCGAAGGGCCGAATGGCCTGCTCATGCTCCTATCTTCTATGTTTCTATGTCTGGATCTTTGCTGGAACACAAGGACTTTGGTTTTTTGGGGGTTTATTGTCAGGGCCCAGGTCTGACAGAACGACTGTAGCAGATCCAGGTTCTGCTGTAGACCCTCCTTAGTTGGTGACAGTAGAACCAGGTCATCTGCATAGAGGAGGAATTTAACCTTGGATTCATATAGGGTGAGGCTGGGTGCTGTAGATTGTTCAAGTAATTTTGCCAATTCATTTATGTAAATATTAAAGAGTGTTGGTGAGATGGGCGAGCTCTGCGTCACACCACGCCCCTGTGGGAAGTATTTTGTTTGCTTGTCTCCAAATTTAACTGCACATTTATTGTTTGTATACATTGATTTAATTACATCATATGTTTTTCCCCCTACACCACTTTCAATAAGTTTCAAGAATAGACCGTCGTGCCAGATGCAATCGAAAGCCTTCTGGAAATCTATAAAGCAGGCAAAAATTTAGCTTTTGTTTTGATGAACATGTTTGTCAATTAGGGTCTGTAGGATGAAGATATGATCTGATGTTCTATAGTTTGGTAGGAATCCAATCCAAAGACACTCCCCAGAAAGACACCCCCAGAAAGACACCCCCAGGAAGACACACACCAGAAAGACCCCCCCCAGAAAGATGACCCCAGAAAGACACCCCCAGCAAGACACCCCAGAAAGAAACCCCCTAGAAAGACATCCCCAGATGGGCACCCCCAGAAATAACCCCGCAGAAAGACACCCCCCAGAGATACACCCCCAGAAACGCACACCCCAGAAAGACACACGCCAAAAAGACACCACCAGAAAGACACCCCCAAGAAAGACAACCCCAGAAAGACCCCCCCAGAAAGACAGCCGCAGAAAGACACCCCCAAACAGTCACCCCCAGAAAGACAAACCCAAAAAGACACCCCCAGAAAGACAATCCACAGTAAGAAAACCACAGAAAGACAACCCCAGAATGTCACCCACAGAAAGGCACCCCCCAGAAAGACACCCCCCAGAAAGACACCCCCAGAAAAACTCCCCAGAATTACACCACCCAGAAACAATGCCCGAAAGACAACCCAGAAATACACTCCCCAGAAAGAGCCACCCCAGATAGACTCACCCCCAGAAAGACACCCCAGAAAGACACCCAACAGAAAGACACCCCCAGAAAGACACCCTCCAGAGAGACAACCCCCAGAAAGGCACACCCGAGAAAGACAACACCCAGAAAGACACAGCTGAGAAATTCACCCCAAGAAACACCCCACAGGAAGACACCCCCCCGAAAGACAACCACAGAAAGACAATCCCAGTAAGATACACCCAGAAAGATACTCCCCAGAAAGACACCCCCCAGAAAGACACCCCCAGAAACACTCCCCAGATTGACAACCCCCAGAAACACTTCCTAGAAGTACACCCCCCAGAAACAACGCCAGAAAGACAACCCAGAAAGACACCTGCAGAAAGACACCCCCCAGAAAGACACACCCCAGACAGAAACACTCCCAGAAAGACATCCCCAGAAAGACACCCCCTGAAAGACACCCCCTAGAAAGACATACCCCAGAAAGACACCCACAGAAAGACAACCACAGAAAGACAATCCCCAGACAGACACACCCCCGAGAAAAACAAACCCAGAAAGACATCCCTCAGAAAGACACCCCCAGAAAGACACCCACCAGAAAGACACCACCAGAAAGATACCCCCCAGGAAGACACCCTCCAGATAGACAACCCCCAGAAAGACACCCACAGAAGGACACAACCTGAAAGACACACCCAGAAAGGCCATCACCAGAAAGACTCCCCCAGAAAGAAACCCCCCAGAAGGAGACCCCCCAGAAAGACAAAGCCCAGAAAGAAACCCCCAGAAAGACAACCCTCAGAAAGACACCCCCAGAAAGACAACCCTCAGAAAGACACACCACTGAAAAACACCCCCAGAATGAAACACCCCAGAAAGACACTGCCAGAAAGACAACCCCAGAAAGACACCACCCAGAAATACACACCCCAGGAAGACAGACCCCAGAAAGACACCCCCAAGAAAGACACCCCAGGAATGACACCCCCAGGAAGACACAACCCAGAAAGTCACCCCAGCAGAAAGACACTCCCCAGAAAGACACCCCCCAGAAAGACACCCCCAGGAAGACACACCACAGAAAGATACACCCCAGAAAGGCACCCCGAGAAAGATACCCCCCAAAAAATCACCCCACAGCATGACAGGACTCCAGAAAGACAACCCCCAGAAAAACAACCCCAGAAAGACACCCCCCAGAAAAACACACCCTGAAAGACACCCCCAGAAAGACACCCACCAGAAAGACAGACCCTAGAAAGAAACCCCTGAGAAAGCAACCCCCAGGAAGACAGACCCCAGAAAGACACCCCCCAGAAAGGCACACCCCCAGAAAGACACCCCTAGGAAGACACACGCCAGAAAGTCACCCCCCCAGGAAGACACACCCCAGAAAGTCAACCCTCCAGGAAGAAACTTCCCAGAAAGACAACCACCCAGAAATACACCCCCAGGAAGACACACCCCATAAAGACACCCCCAGAAAGACACCCCCAGAAAGACACCCCAGAAAGACACCCCCTAGAAAGACATCCCCAGATCGACGCCCTCAGAAATAACCCTGCAGAAAGACACCCCCCAGTAAGACACCCCCAGAAAGGCACACCCAGAGTGATACCCCCAGAAAGGCTAGCCCAGAAAGACACCCCCAGTAAGACAACCCCAGAAAGACACACCCACAAAGATACACCACTGAAAGACACCCACCAGATAGACACCCCCCAGAAAGACAGATCACTGAAAGAAACCCCCCTGAAAGTAACGCCCCAGAGAGACACCCCCAGAAAGACAACACCAGAAAGTCACCCCCAGCAAGACACCCCAAGAAAGACAGCCACCAGAAAGAAAAACCCAGAAAGACACCACAAAAAGACTCCACAGAAAGACACCTCTCAGAAAGACAACCCCAGAAAGGCACACCCCAGAAAGACACCCCCAGTAAGACACGCCCCAGAAAGACAGCCCCAGAAAGACAAATCCAGAAAGACACCCCCAGAAAAACAAACCCAGAAAGGCACCCCCAGAAAGACAACCCCAGAAAGACAACCCCACAAAGACACACCACTGAAAGACACCCGCCAGAAAGACACCCCGCAGAAAGAGACATCACTGAAAGACACCCCCCAGAAAGAAACCCCCCAAAGAGACACCCCCAGAAAGACAACACCAGAAAGACACCCCTAGCAAGACAACCGCAAGAAAGATACCCCCAGAAAGGCTCCCCCAGAAAGAAATCCCCAGAAAGAAACCCCCAGAAAGAAACCCCCCAGAAAGACAACCACAGAAAGACACCCCCCAGAAAGACAACCCCAGAAAGGCACCCCCAGAAAGACACCCCCAGTAAGACACGCCCCAGAAAGACACACCCCAGAAAGCCAACACCCCAGAAAGACACACCCAGAAAGACAACCACAGAAAGACACCACAGAAAGACCCCCCCCAGCAAGGCACCCCCAGAAAGGCACACCCCAGAAAGACCCCCCAGAAAGACAAATCCAGAAAGACATCCCCAGAAAGACAAACCCAGAAAGGCACCCCCAGAAAGACAACCCCAGAAAGACAACCCCACAAAGACACACCACTGAAAGACACCCGCCAGAAAGACACCCCGCAGAAAGAGACATCACTGAAAGATACCCCCCAGAAAGAAACCCCCCAAAGAGACACCCCCAGAAAGACAACACCAGAAAGACACCCCAGCAAGACAACCCCAAGAAAGATACCCCCAGAAAGGCTCCCCCAGAAAGAAATCCCCAGAAAGAAACCCCCAGAAAGAAACCCCCCAGAAAGACAACCACAGAAAGACACCACAGAAAGACACCCCCCAGAAAGACAACCCCAGAAAGGCACCCCCAGAAAGACATCCCCAGTAAGACACGCCCCAGAAAGACACACCCCAGAAAGCAAACACCCCAGAAAGACACACCCAGAAAGACAACCACAGAAAGACACCACAGAAAGACACCCCCCAGCAAGGCACCCCCAGAAAGGCACACCCCAGAAAGACCCTCCAGAAAGACAGCCCCAGAAAGACACCCCCAGAAACACCACCCCGGAAATTCTCCCCCAGAAAGACAAACCCCAGAAAGACTTGCCCACAAAGACACCCACCAAAAAGACCCCCCCAGAAAGACACGCCCCAGAAAGACACCCCCAGAAAGATAAACAACAAAAAGACACCACCCAGAACGAGACCCCCTAGAAAGAAACCCCCAGAAAGACAATCCCCAGAAAGACACCCCCAAAAAGACACCCCCCAGAAAGACAACCCCAGAAAGACACCCCACCAGAAAGACACCCTCAGGAAGACACACCCCAGAAAGTCACAATTCACAATTCACAATTCAAATTGCTTTATTGGCATGATAAGTTACATCTTATGTTGCCAAAGCATCAAAATACATTTATGGTTGAGCACATAAACGCAGTTCTATTCATACAGTGTATAAACAGGTATATCCCTGAGTGTATAAATATACATTCGCATTGTTTATATATATTCATTTCTTAGTTTACTGGTTGTCCCTCTGTTCATGGCAAGCTGTAACATAGTGTGCCGCCAGTGTTACACAGCTTCTCTCCTCTCCCAGTAGGAATGGGAGTTTTTGGTTGTCATTCAGATTTCTGAATTCAGGGCATATTTGAGAGAATTTTTGGTAGAAATTCTCCCTGATGTCCTGATATTTTCCACAGGCTGTGAGGAAGTGCATCTCTGTCTCCACTACTCCCTGGCTGCAGTGAGAGCATATCGTGTCTTCTCTTGGCAGCCTGGTCTGCCTGTGTCTGCCTTTTTCGATCGCTAGGCTATGTTCGCTAAGTCTGTACCTTGTCAAGGTTCTTCTCAGTTTGTTATCCTTTACCATGGTCAGGTAATCAGCTATGTTGTATTGTCTGTTTAGGGCCAAGTAGCAATTGAGTTTGCTTTGGGTTTTTGTTGTTTCTGCCCAATATGTCAGATATTTTTCCTTTTGCTTAGCGACGATTGTGTTTGGTCGAATTCTTTGTGTTACCCTGTCACTGTCCTGGGGCTGGTTATTGTTAGTATTGTTAGTAGTTACTTCACTGAGTCCCAGGACTAGTTGACTGAGGGTATTCTTCTTTATGGTCAGCGCTTGGCATTTCAGGGCGTCGTAGTGATAGCATTGGGGGTTGCTCATTTGTAGGTGATTCCAAAATTTGGTGGCTCTTTTTTGGATAGTGATTATTAATGGATATTGGCCTAGTTCCGCCCTGCATGCATTGTTTACTGTTTTCCTTTGGGTCCGGAGGATACTTTTACAGAATTCTGCATGTAGGATCTCAATTGGGTGTTTGTCCCATTTTGTGAATTCTTGTTGAGTTAGCGGTCCCCATACCTCGCTGCCATAGAGTGCAATTGGTTCAATTACTGATTTGAAAATTTTGAGCCAAATGCTAATTGGGATTTCTATTTGGATTGATTTTTTGATGGCATAGAAAGCCCTTCTTGCTTTTTCTTTCAGTTCATTCACAGCCAGTTTGAAGTTTCCCGTAGAACTGATTTTTAAGCCCAAGTATGTGTAGTTAGTGGTTTGTTCAATTTTGGTTGTTCCTACTGTGAAATTTATTTTGGGTCCCTGATGTTTGGATCTTTGCTGGAACACAAGAACTTTGGTTTTTTGGGGATTTATTGTCAGGGCCCAAGTCTGGCAGTATGACTCCAGCAGGTCCAGGTTCTGCTGTAGACCCTCTTTAGTTGGTGACAGCAGAACCAGGTCGTCTGCATAGAGGAGGAATTTAACCTTGGATTCATATAGGGTGAGGCCGGGTGCTGTAGATTGTTCAAGTAGTTTTGCCAATCCATTTATGTAAATATTAAAGAGTGTCGGTGAGATTGGCGAGCCCTGCGTCACCCCCCGCCCCTGTGGGAAGTATTTTGTTTGTTTGTCTCCAATTTTAACTGCACATTTGTTGTTTGTATACATTGATTTAATTACATCATATGTTTTCCCTCCTACCCCACTTTCGATAAGTTTCAGGAATAAACCGTCATGCCAGATGGAGTCGAAAGCCTTCTGGAAATCTACAAAGCATGCGTAGATTTTGCTTTTGTTATGGTGAACGTGTTTGTCAATTAGGGTCTGTAGGGTGAAGATATGATCGGATGTTCTATAGTTTGGCAGGAATCCAATTTGGCTTTTACTCAAGACATTGTGCTCCTCAAGGAAGTTTATAAGTCTTTTGTTTATGATGCTACAGAATACCTTCCCCAGGTTACTGTTTACACAGATGCCTCGATAGTTGTTTGAGTCGATTTTGTCCCCACTTTTGTATATGGGCGTTATGAGTCCTTTGTTCCAGATATCAGGGAAATAACCGACACTCAGAACCAAGTTGAAGAGTTTTAGGATAGCCAGTTTCATTTTGTTGTCTGTGTGTTTAATCATCTCGTTTAGTATGCCGTCTTTCCCGTAGGCTTTTCCTGGTCGCAGGTCCTTGAGTTTTTCAAGAAGTTCTTTTTCTGTTATTATGGCGTCCAGCGGGTTTTGGTTATCTTTTATGGCCATTTCTAGCTTTTCCAGTTTTTAGCATATTTGGTGTTGCTCTGGTCTTAGTGTGTTTTTCTGGTATAATTTTTCAAAGTGGCTTACCCATGTGTCCCCATTTTGAATGGCCAAATCGTCGTGTTGTTTTTTGTGTAGTGTTTTCAAGTTTTCCCAGAAACAATTGGAATCAATGGATTCCTCCATGGAGCTGAGTGTATTCTTAATATATTGCTCTTTTTTGGTTCTGAGTGTGTTTCTGTATTGTGTTAGTGTCTGACAATAAGTAAGGCATAATTCCTCATTGAAAGTTACCCCCCAGAAAGTCAAACCCCAGAAAGACACACCACAGAAAGACACACCACAGAAAGACACACCACAGAAAGACACACCACAGAAAGACACACCACAGAAAGACACACACAGAAAGACACACCCAGAAAGACACACCACAGAAAGACACACCTCAGGACGTCAAATTCAGAATGTCTCCCTCCAGAAAGGCAACCCGAGAAAGACACCTCCAGAAAGATACACCACTGAAAGACACACCCCAGAAAGACACCCCCCAGAAAGATACCCCCAGAAAGACACCCCCAGAAAGATACCCCTCAGAATGACAAACTCCAGAAAGACACCCCCTAGAAAGACACACCACCGACAGACACCCCCCCGGAAAGAAACACCCCAGAAAGACACCCTCCCGATAGACAAACTCCAGAAAGAGACCCTCCAAATAGACAACCTCCAGAAAGACACCCCCAGAAACACCCCCCCAGAAAGACAACCCCAGAAAGACCCCCCAGAAAGACAACCCCCAGAATGACCCACCCACAAAGACACCCCACA
This sequence comes from Somniosus microcephalus, assembly GCF_052327205.1. Lineage (NCBI taxonomy): Eukaryota > Metazoa > Chordata > Chondrichthyes > Squaliformes > Somniosidae > Somniosus > Somniosus microcephalus. Next base: position 233,319,216 of record NC_140991.1, read on the forward strand.
GACAGGCACCCCCAGAAAGACCCCACAGAAAGAAAACCCCCAGAAAGATAATCAACTGAAAGGCACCACCTAGGGCAAGAGCCCCGAGAAAGAACCCCCCAGAAAGAAACCCTCAGGAAGACACACCCCAGAAATTCACCCCCCAGAAAGATACCCCCCAGACAGACAAACCCCAGAAAGACACCCCCAAAAAGACACCACCCAGAAAGACACATCTCAGGAAGTCAACCTCAGAAAGGCTCACCCCAGAAAGACAACCCGAGAAAGACACCTCCAGAAAGACACACCACTGAAAGACACACACCAGAAAGACACACCCCAGAAAGACACCTCCAAAAAGACAGCCCCCAGAAAGACAACCCCAGAAAGACACCCCCCAGAAAGACACCCTCAGAACGACACGCCCCAGAAACACACACCCCAGAAAGACACCCTCCAGATAGACAACCCCCAGAGAAACCCTCCCAGAAAGACATGACCCAGAAAGACACCCCTCAGAATGACAACCCCAGATAGACACGCCCCAAAAAGACACACCCCAGAAAGACACCCTCCATATAGACAACCCCCAGAGAGACCCCCCCAGAAAGATAAATCCCAGAAAGACACCCCCAGAAAGTCTCCCCCCCATAGAGACACCTCACAGAAAGACAAACCCAGAAAGACAATCCCAAAAAGATACGCCCAAAAAATACTCCGCAGAAAGACAGCCCCCAGAAAGACGCCCACAGAAACACTCCGCAGAAGGACACCCCCCAAAACAATGCCAGAAAGACAACCCAGAAAGACACCCGCAGAAAGGCACCCCCCAGAAAGACACACCCCAGACAGACACACTCCCAGGAAGACACCCGCAGAAAACACCCCCTGAAAGACATCCCCTGGAAAGACATCCCCCAGAAAGACACCCAGAGAAAGACAACCCCAAAAGACACTCCCCAGACAGACACCCCCCCAGAAAAACACCCCCAGAAAGACATCCATCAGAAAGACACCCCCAGAATGACACCCACCAGAAAGACAACACCAGAAAGACATACCCCAGAAAGATACACCCCAGATAGACAACCCCCAGAAAGTCACCCACAGAACGACACCCCGAGAAAGACACCCCCAGAAAAAAAAACCCCAGATAGATCCCCCAGAAAGACAAACCCCAGAAAGACACCCCCAGAAAGACAACCCCAGAAAGACACACCACTGAAAGACACCCCCGAGAAAGACAGCCAAAGAAAGACAACCCCAGAAAGACACACCACTGAAAGACACCCCCGAGAAAGACAGCCAAAGAAAGACAACCCCAGAAAGACAGACCACTGAAAGTCACCCCCCAGAAAGACACCACCCAGAAAGACACACCACTGAAAGACACCCCCCAGAAATACAACCCCAAACAGAAACCCCAGAAAGATACACCCCATAAAGACAATTCACAATTCACAATTCAAATCGCTTTATTGGCATGATAAGTTACATCTTATGTTGCCAAAGCATCAAAATACATTTATGGTTGAGCACATAAACGCAGTTCTATTCATACATTGTATAAACAGGTATATCCCTGAGTGTATAAATATACATTCGCATTGTTTATATATATTCATTTCTTAGTTTACTAGTTGTCCCTCTGTTCATGGCAAGCTGTAACATAGTGTGCCGCCAGTGTTACACAGCTTCTCTCCTCTCCCAGTAGGAATCGGAGTTTTTGGTTGTCATTCAGATTTCTGAATTCAGGGCATATTTTTGAGAATTTTTGGTAGAAATTCTCCCTGATGTCCTGATATTTTCCACAGGCTGTGAGGAAGTGCATCTCTGCCTCCACTACTCCCTGATTGCAGTGAGAGCATATCCTGTCTTCTCTTGGCAGCCTGGTATGCCTGTGTCTGCCTTTTTCGATCGCTAGGCTATGTTCGCTAAGTCTGTACCTTGTCAAGGTTCTTCTCAGTTTGTTATCCTTTACCATGGTCAGGTAATCAGCTATGTTGTATTGTCTGTTTAGGGCCAAGTAGCAATTGACACCCCCAGAAAATAACAACCCAGAGAGACACACTCCAGAAAGACTACCCCAGAAAGACACCCCCCCAGAAATACTGCCCCCAGAAAGACAAATGCAGAAAGACACCCCCAGAAGGATACCCCCTCAGAAAACCCCCCAGAAATACATCCCAGAAAAACAACCCCCAGAAAGTAACCCCCCAGAAAGACAACCCAGAAAGACAGTCCACAGAAAGACACTCCCCAGACAGACACAGCCCCAGAAAAACAACCCCCAGAAAGACATCCCCAGAAAGACAATACCCAGAAAGACCGCCCCACAAAGACACCCTGCAGAAAGACCCCACGAGAATGACACCCCACAGAAAGACACCCCCCAGAAAGACACCCCCCAGAAAGACACCCCACAGAAAGACATCCCCCCTGAGTTAGACACCCTCAGGAAGACACACCCCAGAAAGTCACCCCCTCAGAAAGATATCCCCAGAAAGACAAACCCCAGAAAGACACCCCCAGAAAGACAACCCCAGGAATACAATCCAGAAAGACACCCCCCAGAAAGACATCCACCTGAAAGACAACCCCAGAAATACACTCCCCAGAAAGAGAAACCCCAGACAGACTCACCCCCAGAGAGACATCCCCAGAACGACACCCACCAGAAAGACACCCCCAGAAAGACACCCTCCAGATAGACAACCTGTGGTGTATGTAACCTGTTCCACCTTAAGAGAACTACCTTAAGAGATGTACTACTTTCTCTTGGCTGCTGTATACTGTAATACCGGTGTTGACCACACCGGTATATAAGTGTTGTGTAGGCATTTGCTGGGCAGTTCAGCCCTGACCTCCGAATAGTAAAGACCTGTTAAAGTTATTCTTGTGGTCTGTGTCCAGTGATTTATAATAAGCATAACTGGGACACACAGACTTAACAGTGGCGACGAGTCCGAGCTTACCCTGCGCAGTTTTACATCCAAGCCAGCTTCGTCCTCAGAACGGGCGTCGAGAAGAGGCATCCGCCCTCATCATCCTGCTGAGCACCATCGCACGGGAGGCATCGAGAACCCGGGTTAAAAAGAAAAATTATGACCACGAAGCCCTCCATCAGCGACAGGCAGTGATCATCCCTTCTACCACGGTGGTGGGTAAGCCGATCAGCGACACGAGCAGAAAGTCGGCCGCGTTGACTGTGGAGTGGGGGAGGGAAAACGGAGGAAAAAGGGCAGACAACTCGACCACGGCCGGTGAAAAGGGCCGGGCTGCAATCGAGGCCGAGAGGCGCAGCGACTGGGGCAGCTTAAGACACGAGAGCCGCGGAGAACTCAAACGCAGCCGGTGTAAAGGACCGGGCTGCATGCGGGGCTGAGAGGCGCGACAGCAGGGGAAGCGTGAATGCCCACGGGAACCGCGGGGGAGTAAAAGCAGCGTCGGGGAATTGAGAGCCGCTGGGGAGGTGAGAACGGCAGCAGCACGGCAATCGCCATTGCAGCCAGCGGGGGAAGAAGACGAGCACGGGAAAGACCGCCAAGCGCGGGAAGCCGCCATTTTAGTTAGCGGGGGAAGAAGACAAGCGCGGGAAGCCGCCATTCTGAGAAAAAGAAAAATTTAAAAACTTGCAAGGATGCCTAAAAATGGGAACATTAATACCTTTGATAGCGATATCGAAGATTGGACCACGTATGTAGAAAGCATGGAAGTTTATTGTAAAGCAAATAAGGTACCAGATGATGAGAAAGCACTAACCTTATTAAGCTCAATGGGTGCGAAGACATACGGGCTATTGAAGCACCTTCTGTCACCAGATAAACCGGCGGATCAGACTTTTGCGAATATTGTTACTGTCCTGAAAAATCATTTAAACCCCACGCCGCTGATGATAGCGGAACGATTTAAATTTTACAGAAGAACGCAGCTGAAAGACGAAAGCAACGCTGAATTTTTATTTGAGCTGCGTAAGCTATCAAAGTACTGTCAGTTTGGAACAGGACTAGCAGATGCGCTGAGAGATAAATTTGTGTGTGGATTGTTAAAAGAAGGAACACAAAAGCGACTGCTTGAGGAGAATGATCTTACGCTTGATAAAGCTGTCGCTATTGCAGCATCGCACGAAGCCGCAGCGAGAGGCACTGTGGAAATGCAGCTACGGTCACCGGAACTCAGCACCAATCAAATGGTCTTGGGTACAGTAAAATGTTATCGTTGTGGAAAGACAACGCACGGTCAGAACCAGTGCTGGTTCAAAAATCAGGAATGCAGAAAATGTGGCAGGCTTGGTCACATAGCTAAAGTATGCCGGTCAGGAAAGAAGACCAGCAACAAAAAGTCACCGCAGGAAAAGTACAGAAAGGTACGCAAGGTGACAGAGAACAGTTCGAACGAACAGAAGTCAAATTCAGACTCCAGCAGTAATGAACTGGGTAGTCTAAGAGTACACAATGTTGGTAATGAAGCAGACCTCCAAACAATCTGGGTCACACTTCAGATAGCAGGAGTCCAAGTGAAGATGGATTTGGACACTGGATCGGCATTGACGGTCATGAATAAGCAAGATTACAAAAGGTTATTCCCACATATTCCCCTACGGGATACGGAGATTGTATTCAAAACATACTCGGGGCAAAGAGTATACCCCATCGGGAAGATAGAGGTAAAGGTGGTCCACAAGGGCAAAGAAAGCCGAGGGATGGACTTATATGTGCTACCTGAGGGAGGTCCACCACTACTGGGATGGGAGTGGATTAGGAAAATAAATATGGACTGGCATTCCTTAAAAGCACTAACGGTAGATTCCGGTAAAAAAGATGTCAAACCTAAACGATTGTCCAGAATATTGGACGATGCTAAAGAGGTGTTCCAACAGGGACTGGGAACACTGAGAGGAATTACGGCAAACATCAAGGTTGAAGAACATGCAAACCCGAAATTTTTCAAAGCCAGACCGGTACCTTATGTGATACGACCTGCTGTGGAAGCTGAGCTGGAAGGGCTAGAAAGTTCAGGAGTACTGTCTAAGGTAGACTGGAGTGAGTGGGCCACGCCCATTGTCCCCGTCATGAAGCGTTCATCGAGCAACAAGCCGGGGGAACCGGGGAAGGTTCGCATCTGTGGAGATTTCAAGATCACTGTTAATCCGGTGCTTCACACGGTGCAGTATCCGCTTCCGCGGATTGAGGATATCTTCGCTTCATTGTCTGGCGGGAAACACTTCACCAAGATAGACCTGGCGCAGGCGTACTTACAGATGGAAGTTGAGGAAGAGTCACGCCAGTATCTCACGATCAACACGCACAGAGGCTTGTACCGGTATAATAGACTGGTTTTTGGAGTGGCATCGGCTCCAGCAATTTGGCAGAGGGCCATGGAGCAGGTATTACAGGGAATTCCAGGCACACAATGTTACCTGGATGATATTCTGATTACAGGAGATGATGACGAGGAACACCTTGCAAATTTGGAACTGGTGCTCACCAGATTGAAAGAATATGGACTTCAAGTTAATCGTAAGAAATGTGAGTTCTTTCAGGAGCAGATCTCGTACTGTGGTCATGTCATTGACCAGGAGGGGCTTCATAAGTCTCCTGACAAGATCAAAGCTGTTGTGAAGGCTCCCGCTCCGGATAAGGTATCCCAGTTGAGGTCGTTCCTAGGGTTGATTAACTATTACCATAAGTTTCTGCCAAATTTATCCACGGTGCTGCACCCGCTGAATGCTCTTTTGCAGAAGGGAGTACCATGGAAGTGGAGCGAGGACTGTAAGAGGGCCTTTCGCAAAAGCAAGGCATTGATCACCTCAGAGGAAGTGTTGGCTCACTTCAACCCAACGCTGCCTATTCGTTTGGCTTGTGATGCTTCTCCATATGGTATTGGGGCAGTACTCTCACACAAGTTGCCAAATGGCCTGGAGAGGCCAGTTGCGTTCGCATCCAGATCATTGACCTCCGCTGAGCGCAACTATGCTCAGATAGATAGGGAGGCTCTCAGCCTTGTGTGGGGAGTAAAGAAGTTTAATCATTACCTGCAGGGCCAAAAGTTTACGCTTCTGACAGACCACCAGCCATTGGTATCCATTTTTAACCCTAAGAAGGGTGTTTCGGTGATGACAGCACAGAGACTCCAGAGATGGTCCCTTTTCCTAGGGGCACATCAATATCAGATCGAATTCAAAGGTACAAAGCAGCATGGTAATGCTGATGGGCTGTCGCGCCTGCCACTACCTACAGAGGAGGAGGCACCGACTGTTGACCCTGTTGAGTTATTTCACTCGACCATCATCGAATGTTTACCAGTCACCAATGCAAGTATTGAAAGAGAAACCAGGAATGACCCGACACTGTCCCGGGTCTACGAAGTGACAGTGAAGGGATGGCCAGCACATGGTGATCCACTGTTACCGGCATTCTCAGCAAGACGAGAACAGCTGTCCATCTGTCAAGGAACATTGATGTATGGAACAAGGGTGATTATTCCTCCTAAGTTAAGAGAGAGAGTTCTAAAGGAACTGCATGAAGGTCATCTGGGGGGAGTCAAGATGAAAAGCCTTGCTAGGGCTTAGGTGTGGTGGCCGGGTATCGACCAACAGATAGAGGATCTGACGAAAAGCTGCTCAGGGTGCCAAAAAGTGCAAAATGCACCTCCGATTGCACCGCTGCATCCATGGGAATGGTCTTCAACCCCATGGCAACGTGTACATATTGACTTTGCTGGTCCATTCATGGACTCCATGTTTTTAATTGCGGTGGACGCACATTCTAAATGGCCAGAAGTGATTAAGATGACTACCACTACCTCGGAAAAGACGATCGCGGTGCTAAGAACGATATTTGCAAGAAATGGATTGCCAGAACAAATATGTTCAGACAACGGACCGCAGTTCGTGTCAGAAGAATTCCAGAAATTCATGAAGAAGAATGGGGTGAAACATTATACCTCTGCCCCATATCATCCGGCTACAAACGGGTTGGCTGAGAGATTTGTACAAACGTTCAAAAAAGCAATAAAGGCCATGAGCGAAGATCAGATTCCACTACAACACAAGGTGGACAAATTCCTACTGGCATATCGAAACGCCACTCATGCAGTGACAAACCAAAGTCCTGCCATGATGTTCTATAACAGGAGGTTGCGGTCCAGGTTGGACTTGTTAAAACCAAATGTGCGGAGGGAAGTTGAAAACAAACAGTTCCAGCATATAAATAACAAGACCACTCGGAGTTTCGAAATAGGACAACCAGTGTTAGCCCGGGACTATAAAAACGAGAAATGGCAATCTGGAACAATTCGGGCCAGACAAGGACCCCTGATGTACATGGTAGATATTGGTGCAAATGTAATACGGCGTCATGCTGACCAACTGGTAGAATCGAGAACAAGGGTCGAACCCATGGTTACGGCAGAGACAACCGTGGAAGAAGTTAGTGAACCTGAAGCATCTACCTCAGAAGTGAATGTACCTGATGATGATGTCCAATCCATAAGAGACCAACTAGATGAGTCACCCCAGCAACGAGAATCAGAGACCCCTGAAAGGCGTTATACAACTCGAATCAGGAGGCCTCCTCAGACACTGAATCTTTGAACTGTTTTGCATGAAGTTGTATATATATATGTTATTATGTTATGTTAAATGGGGATATAACTGTTAAGCTAAAAAGGGAGGATTGCGGTGTATGTAACCTGTTCCACCTTAAGAGAACTACCTTAAGAGATGTACTACTTTCTCTTGGCTGCTGTACACTGTAATACCGGTGGTGACCACACCGGTATATAAGTGTTGTGTAGGGATTTGCTGGGCAGTTCAGCCCTGACCTCCGAATAGTAAAGACCTGTTAAAGTTATTCTTGTGGTCTGTGTCCAGTGATTTATAATAAGCATAACTGGGACACACATACTTAACACAACCCACAGAAAGACACACCCCAGAAAGTCACCCCAAGAAATACCCCCCATAAAGACACCCCCAGAAAGACACCCCCATAAAGAAAACCCCAGAAAGACACACCTCAGGAAGTCACCCTCAGAAAGGCTCCCCTCAGAAAGACAACCCGAGAAAAACACCTCCAGGAAGACACACCACTGAAAGACACACCCCAGAAAGGCACCCCCCAGAAAGACACACCCAGAAAGAGAGCCCCAGAAAGGCACCCCCAGAATGACACCCCCTAGAAAGACTACCCCAGAAAGACACCCCAGAAGACACCCCCCATAAAGACAACCCTAGAATGACATGCCGCAGAAAGACACACCCCAGAAAGACTACCCCAGAAAGATACCCCGCAGAAAGACACCCCCAGAAAGGCACGCCCCAGAAAGACACACCACAGAAAAATACCCTCCAGGTAGACAACCCCCAGAAAGAAATCCCCCAGAAAGACAACCCAGAAAGACAGCCCCCAGAAAGACACCCCCCAGAAAGACATCCCCAGAAAGATACCCACAGAAAGACACTCCCCAGACAGACACAGCCCCAGAAAAACACCCCCCAAAAAGACATCCCCAGAAAGACAACACCCAGAAAGACCGCCCCACTAAGACACCCACCAGAAAGACCCCACCAGAACGAAACGCCACAGAAAGACATCCCCCCCGAGAAAGACACCCTCAGGAAGACACACCCCAGAAAGTCAGCCCCCAGAAAGATACCCCCAGAAAGACAAACCCCAGAAAGACTCCCCCAGAAAGACGCCCCCCAGGAATACAATCCAGAAAGGCACCCCCCAGAAAGACATCCACCAGAAAGACAACCCCAGAAATACACTCCCCAGAAAGAGAAACCCCAGACAGACTCACCCCGAGAAAGACACCCTCAGAAAGACACCCACCAGAAAGACACCCCCAGAAAGACTCCCTCCAGATAGACAACCCCCAGAAAGACACCCCCCAGAAAGTCACCCCAAGAAACAACCCCATAAAGGCACCCCCAGAAAGACAACCCCATAAAGAAACCCCCAGAAAGATACACCGCAGGAAGTCACCCTCAGAAAGGATCCCCCCAGAAAGACAACTCGAGAAAGACACCTCCAGGAAGATACACCACTGAAAGACACACCCCAGAAAGGCACCCCCCAGAAAGACACACCCCAGAAAGACTAACGCAGAAAGACACACCCCAGAAAGACTAACCCAGAAAGACACCCCCAGAAAGAAAACCCCAGAAAGACACGCCCCAGAAAGGCACACCCCAGAAAGATAGCCTCCAGAAAGACAACCCCAGAAAGACACCCCAGAAAGACACCTCCCACAAAGACACCCCCAGAAAGACACGCCCCAGAAAGACACACCCCAGAAAGACACCCTCCAGATAGACAACCCCTAGAGAGACCCCCCCCAGAAAGACATGCCCCAGAAGGACACCCCTCAGAATGACAACCCCAGAGAGACACGCCCCAAAAAGACACCCCCCAGAAAGACACCCTCCATATAGACAAACCCCAGAGAGACACCCCCCAGAAAGATACACCCCAGAAAGGCACCCCCAGAAAGTCACCCCCCCATAGAAACACCTCACAGAAAGACAAACCCAGAATGACAATCCCAAAAAGATACACCCAAAAAATACTCCCCAGAAAGACACCCCCCAGAAAGACGCCCCCAGAAACACTCCGCAGAAGGACACCCCCCGAAACAATGCCAGAAAGACAACCCAGAAAGACACCCGCAGAAATGCATCCCCCAGAAAGTCACACCCCAGACAGACACGCTCCCAGGAAGATGCCCCCAGAATGACACCCCCTGAAAGACATCCCCTAGAAAGACATCCCCCAGAAAGGCACCCAGAGAAAGACAACCCCAAAAGACACTCCCCAGACCGACACCCCCTCAGAAGAACACCCCCAGAAAGACATCCATCAGAAAGACACCCCCAGAAAGACACCCACCAGAAAGACAACACCAGAAAGACATCCCCCAGAAAGACACCCTCCAGATAGACAACCCCCAGAAAGTCACCCACAGAACGACACCCCCAGATAGACACCCCCAGAAAGAAAACCCCCTGATAGATCCCCCAGAAAGACACACCACTGAAAGACACCCCCAAGAAAGACAGCCAAAGAAAGACAACCCCAGAAAGACAAACCACTGAAAGTCACCCCCCAGAAAGACACCACCCAGAAAGACACACCACTGAAAGACACCCCCCAGAAATACAACCCCAAACAGAAACCCCAGAAAGATACACCCCATAAAGACACCCACAGAAAATAAGAACCCAGAGAGACACACTCCAGATAGATTACCCCACAAAGACACCCCCTCAGAAAGACAACCCCCAGAAACACAAACCCAGAAACACTCCCCAGCAGGACAACACCCCAGAAAACCCCCCAGAAATACATCCCAGATAGACAACCCCCAGAAAGAAACCCCCCAGAAAGACAACACAGAAAGACAGCTCCCAGAAAGACACCCCCCAGAAAGACACCCCCAGAAAGACAACCCACAGAAAGACACTCCCCAGACAGACACAGCCCCAGGAAAACAACCCCCAGAAAGACATCCCCAGAAAGACAATACCCAGAAAGACCGCCCCACAATGACCCCCGGAAGAAATACCCCACCAGAACAACACCCCACAGAAAGACAACCCCCAGAAAGACACCCCACAGAAAGACATCCCCCCTGAGAAAGACACCCTCAGGAAGACACACCCCAGAAAGTCACCACTCCAGAAAGATACCCCCAGAAATACAAACCCCAGAAAGACACCCCCAGAAAGACAACCCCAGGAATACAATCCAGAAAGACACCCACAGAAAGACACCCACCAGAAAGACACCCCCAGAAAGACACCCTCCAGATAGACAATCCCCAGAAAGACACCCCCCAGAAAGTCACCCCAAGAAACACCCCCCATAAAGACACCCCCAGAAAGACACCCCCATGAAGAAACCCCCAGAAAGACACACCTCAGGAAATCACCCTCAGAAAGGCTCCCCCCAGAAAGACAACCCGAGAAAAACACCTCCAGGAAGACACACCACTGAAAGACACACCCCAGAAAGGCACCCACCAGAAAGACACCCCCTGAAAGACACCCCCAGAAAGGCACCCCCAGAATGACACCCCCTAGAAACACTACCCCAGAAAGACACCCCCGAAGTCACCCCCCATAAAGACAACTCTAGAATGACACGCCGCAGAAAGACACACCCCAGAAAGACTACCCCAGAAAGATACACCCCAGAAAGACACCCCCAGAAAGACACGCCCCAGAAAGACACACCCCAGAAAGATACCCTCCAGATAGACAACCCCCAGAAAGAAACCCCCCAGAAAGACAATCCAGAAAGACTGCCCCCAGAAAGACACCCCCTAGAAAGACACCCCCCAGAAAGAGACCCCCAGAAAGACACCCCACAGATAGACACTCCCCAGACAGACACAGCCCCAGAAAAACACCCCCCAAAAAGACATCCCCAGAAAGACAACACCCAGAAAGACCGCCCCACAAAGACACCCACCAGAAAGACCCCACCAGAGCGACACCCCACAGAAAGACACCCCCCCAGAAAAACACACCCCAGAAAGGCACCCCACAGAAATATATCCCCCCCGAGAATGACACCCTCAGGAAGACACACCCCAGAAAGTCAGCCCCCAGAAAGATACCCCCAGAAAGACAAACGCCAGAAAGACACCCCCAGAAATACATCCCCCAGGAATACAACCCAGAACGACACCCCCCAGAAAGACATCCACCAGAAAGACAACCCCAGAAATACACTCCCCAGAAAGAGAAACCCCAGACAGACACACCCCCAGAAAGACACCCCCAGAAAGACACCCACCAGAAAGACACCCCCAGAAAGACTCCCTCCAGATAGACAACCCCCAGAAAGACACCACCCAGAAAGTCACCCCAAGAAACACCCCCCATAAAGACACCCCCAGAAAGACAACCCCATAAAGAAACCCTCAGAGAGACACACCTCAGGAAGTCACCCTCAGAAAGGATCCCCCCGAAAGACAACCCGAGAAAGACACCTCCAGGAAGACACACCACTGAAAGACACACCCCAGAAAGGCACCCCGCAGAAAGACACCCCACAGAAAGACACCCCCAGAAAGACAACCCCAGAAAGGCACCCCCAGAATGACACACCCTAGAAAGACTACCCCAGAAAGACACCCCAGAAGACACCCCCCATAAAGACAACCCTAGAATGACATGCTGCAGAGAGACACACCCCAGAAAGACACCCCAGAAAGATACCCCACAGAAAGACAGCCCCACAAAGACACACCCCAGAAAGACACACCCCAGAAAGATAACCTCCAGATAGACAACCCCCAGAAAGAAACCACCCAGAAAGACAACCCAGAAAGACAGCCCCCAGAAAGACACCCCCCAGAAAGACACCCCCAGAAAGAGACCCCACAGAAAGACACTCCCCAGACAGACACAGCCCCAGAAAAACACCCCCCCAGAAAGACATCCCCAGAAAGACAAAACCCAGAAAACCGCCCCACAAAGACACCCACCAGAAAGACCCCACCAGAAAGACACCCCACAGAAAGACACCCCCCAGAAAGACACCCCCCATAAAGACACCCCCAGAAAGACACCCCCATAAAGAAACCCCCAGAAAGACACACCTCAGGAAGTCGCCCTCAGAAAGGCTCCCCCCAGAAAGACAACCCGAGAAAGACACCTCAGAAAGATACACCACTGAAAGACACACCCCAGAAATGCACCCCCCAGAAAGACACCCCCAGAAAGGCACCCCCAGAAAGACACCCCCCAGAAAGACACCCTCCAGATAGACAACCCCCAGAAAGACACCCACAGAAGGACACCCCCAGAAAGGCACCGCTAGAATGACACCCCCTAGAAAGACTACCCCAGAAAGACACCCCAGAAGTCACCCCCCATAAAGGCAAACCTAGAATGACACGCCGCAGAAAGACACACCCACAACGACTACCCCAGAAAGACACCCCCCAGAAAGAAACCCCCAGAATGACACGCCCCAGAAAGGCACACCCCAGAAAGATACCCTCCAGATAGACATCCCTCAGAAAGACACCCCCCAGAAAGAAACCCCCCAGAAATACACCCCCTAGAAGGACAAACCCACGTAGACACCCCAGAAAAATACAGCCCAGAAAGACACCCCCAGAATGTCACCCCCAGAAAGACACCCCCCAGAAAGACTACCCGAGAAAGATACCCCACAGAAAGACACCCCCAGAAAGACACGCCCCAGAAAGACACACCCCTGAAAGATACCCTCCAGATAGACAACCCCCACAAGGAAACCCCCCAGAAAGACAACCCAGAAAGACAGCCCCCAGAAAGACACCCCCAGAAAGACACCCCACAGAAAGACACTCCCCAGACAGACACAGCCCCAGAAAAACACCCCCCAAAAAGACATCCCCAGAAAGACACCCCCCAGAAAGACACCCCCAGAAAGTCACACCCCAGAAAGACACACCCTAGAAAGAAACCCCCCAGAAAGCCACCCACAGGAAGACAGACCCCAGAAAGGCACCCCCCAGAAAGAGACCCCCCCAGAAAGACACCCCTAGGAAGACACACCCCAGAAAGTCACCCCCCCCAGGAAGACACACCCCAGAAAGTCAACCCTCCAGGAAGACACTCCCCAGAAAGACAACTACCCAGAAATACACCCCGAGGAAGACACACCTCATAAAGACACACCCAGAAATACACACCCAGGAAGACACACCCCATAAAGACACCCCCAGAAAGACACCACCAGAAAGACACCCCCAGAAAGACAACCCGAGAAAGACCCCCCAGAAAGACACCACCAGAAAGACACCCCCTGAAAGACAAACCCAGAAAGACACCCCCAGAAAGACAACCACAGAAAGACACCCCCACAAAAACACACCACTGAAAGACAACCCCCAGAAAGACAACCACAGAAAGACACCCCCACAAAGACACACCACTGAAAGACAACCACCAGATAGACACCCCGCAGAAAGACACATCACTGAAAGACACCCCCCAGAAAGTAACCCCCCAAAGAGACACCCCAAGAAAGACAACACCAGAAAAACACCACCAGCAAGACAACCCCAAGAAAGATATCCCGAGAAAGACACCCCCAGAAAGAAACCCCCAGAAAGAAACCCCCAGAAAGAAACCCCCGAGAAAGACAACCACAGAAAGACACCACAGAAAGAAACCCCGCAGAAAGGCAACCCCAGAAAGGCACCCCCAGAAAGACACCCCCAGTAAGACACACCCCAGAAAGACAATTCACAATTCACAATTCAAATCGCTTTATTGGCATGATAAGTTACATCTTATGTTGCCAAAGCATCAAAATACATTTATGGTTTAGCACATAAATGCAGTTCTATTCATACAGTGTATAAACAGGTATATCCCTGAGTGTATAAATATACATTCGCATTGTTTATATATATTCTTTTCTTAGTTTACTGGTTGTCCCTCTGTTCATGGCAAGCTGTAACATAGTGTGCCGCCAGTGTTATACAGCTTCTCTCCTCTCCCAGTAGGTATGGGAGTTTTTGGTTGTCATTCAGATTTCTGCAATCAGGGCATATTTGTGAGAATTTTTGGTAGAAATTCTCCCTGAAGCCCTGATATTTTCCGCAGGCTGTGAGGAAGTGCATCTCTGTCTCCACTACTCCCTGACTGCAGTGAGAGCATATCCTGTCTTCTCTTGGTAGCCTGGTCTGCCTGTGTCTGCCTTTTTCGATCGCTAGGCTATGTTCGCTAAGTCTGTACCTTGTCAAGGTTCTTCTCAGTTTGTTATCCTTTACCATGGTCAGGTAATCAGCTATGTTGTATTGTCTGTTTAGGGCCAAGTAGCAATTGAGTTTGCTTTGGGTTTTTGTTGTTTCTGCCCAATATGTCAGATATTTTTCCTTTTGCTTAGCGACAATTGTGTTGGGTCGAATTCTTTGTGTTACCCTGTCACTGTCCTGGTGCTGGTTATTGTTAGTATTGTTAGTAGTTACTTCACTGAGTCCCAGGACTAGTTGACTGAGGGTATTCTTCTTTATGGTCAGTTCTTGGCATTTCAGGGCGTCGTAGTGATAGCATTGGGGATTGCTCATTTGTAGGTGATTCCAAAATTTGGTGGCTCTTTTTTGGATAGTGATTATTAATGGATATTGGCCTAGTTCCGCCCTGCATGCATTGTTTACTGTTTTCCTTTGAGTCCGGAGGATACTTTTACAGAATTCTGCATGTAGGATCTCAATTGGGTGTTTGTCCCATTTTGCAAATTCTTGTTGAGTTAGCGGTCCCCATACTTCACTGCCATAGAGTGCAATTGGTTCAATTACTGATTTGAAAATTTTGAGCCAAATGCTAATTGGGATTTCTATTTGGATTGATTTTTTGATGGCATAGAAAGCCCTTCTTGCTTTCTCTTTCAGTTCATTCACAGCCAGTTTGAAGTTTCCTGTAGAACTGATTTTTAAGCCCAAGTATGTGTAGTTAGTGGTTTGTTCAATTTTGGTTGTTCCTACTGTGAAATTTATTTTGGGTCCCTGATGTTTGGATCTTTGCTGGAACACAAGGACTTTGGTTTTTTGGGGATTTATTGTCAGGGCCCAAGTCTGGCAGTACGACTCCAGCAGGTCCAGGTTTTGCTGTAGCCCCTCTTTAGTAGGTGACAGCAGAACCAGGTCGTCTGCATAGAGAAGGAATTTAACCTTGGATTCATATAGGGTGAGGCCGGGTGCTGTAGATTGTTCAAGTAGCTTTGCCAATCCATTTATGTAAATATTAAAGAGTGTCGGTGAGATTGGCGAGCCCTGCGTCACCCCCCGCCCCTGTGGGAAGTATTTTGTTTGTTTGTCTCCAATTTTAACTGCACATTTGTTGTTTGTATACATTGATTTAATTACATCATATGTTTTCCCTCCTACCCCGCTTTCGATAAGTTTCAGGAATAAACCGTCATGCCAGATGGAGTCGAAAGCCTTCTGGAAATCTACAAAGCATGCGTAGATTTTGCTTTTGTTATGGTGAACGTGTTTGTCAATTAGGGTCTGTAGGGTGAAGATATGGTCGGATGTTCTATAGTTTGGCAGGAATCCAATTTGGCTTTTACTCAAGACATTGTGCTCCTCAAGGAAGTTTATAAGTCTTTTGTTTATGATGCTACAGAATACCTTCCCCAGGTTACTGTTTACACAGATGCCTCGATAGTTGTTTGGGTTGATTTTGTCCCCACTTTTGTATATGGGCGTTATGAGTCCTTTGTTCCAGATATCAGGGAAATAACCGACACTCAGAACCAAGTTGAAGAGTTTTAGGATAGCCAGTTTCATTTTGTTGTCTGTGTGTTTAATCATCTCGTTTAGTATGCCGTCTGTCCCGCAGGCTTTTCCTGGTCGCAGGTCCTTGAGTTTTTCAAGAAGTTCTTTTTCTGTTATTATGGCGTCCAACGGGTTTTGGTTATCTTTTATGGCCATTTCTAGCTTTTCCAGTTTTTTGCATATTTGGTGTTGCTCTGGTCTTAGTGTGTTTTTCTGGTATAATTTTTCAAAGTGGTTTACCCATGTGTCCCCATTTTGAATGGCCAAATCGTCGTGTTGTTTTTTGTGTAGTGTTTTCAAGTTTTCCCAGAAACAATTGGAATCAATGGATTCCTCCATGGAGCTGAGTGTATTCTTAATATATTGCTCTTTTTTGGTTCTGAGTGTGTTTCTGTATTGTGTTAGTGTCTGACAATAAGTAAGGCGTAGTTCCTCGTTTTCTGGATGTCTGTGTTTTTGGTTTGATATTTTTCTAAGTTTTTTCCTCATGTTATGGCAATCTCGGTCAAACCATTTTTCATCGTTTTTTGTTTTGGGTTTGTTCTTGCGAGCTTTCAAGTTTGCATTTGTTGCCAAATTATCAAAAATATTGTTTAGTTTACTAACTGCCCGGTTTACGCCTTCTTTATTGTGAGTGTATATGTTATCCAGAAAGGTGTCTAAGAGAGCTTGAGTTGATGCATTGCTAAATGTTTTCTGGTATTTTTCCGTGTCGTTTTTGGCCCATCTGTACGATTTTTTGGTGTTGTACAGTTTACTGGGTTGTGTTTCTATGTTGTTTGTTTCTGTCTTTTGGAGGAACATAGTAATTTGATTGTGATCTGACAGTGTTGTTTGTGGTTTGACTGTGAATGCTCTGAAAGAGGATGGGTCTAAGTCTGTAATCATATAGTCTACTGTGCTGCAGCCAAGAGGTGAGCAATAGGTCGATCTTCCTAGGAGGTCTCCTATGAACCTACCATTGACAATGTACAGACCCAGGTTTCGACAGAGCTGTAGTAGCTGTTTTCCGTTGGTATTTGACAGCTTGTCGCAGTTATGCCTGTATGGAAGGGAAGGGATGTCAAAGTGGTTATTCCCGAAAACGTAATTGTTTCCCTGATTATTGGTGAAGTCTGGTTCTACGCCCGTTCTTGAATTGAGGTCCCCACAGATCAACACGTTCCCCTGGGCCTGGTATTGGATAATTTCCCCCTCCATGTTGGAGAAGGTGTCCTCTTTGTAGTACGGGGAATCGATTGGAGGGATATAAAGTGCGCAAATGTAAACATCTTGGGTGTTTGAGATAATCTCCCTCTCAAGTTTGAGCCACATATGGTTTTCGCCCTTTTTTATAAATTTGATGTAATTCTTAAGTTCTGTTTTAAACCAGATCAGTATGCCTCCGGAGTCTCTGCCTTGGGTTACACTTGGTAATTTATTGGAGGGGACCACCAGCTCAGTGTACCCTTGGGGACAGCCAGTGTGTCCTTTTCCTTTATACCAAGTTTCCTGTAAAATGATAATATCTAGGTCTTTAGTTTCATCTATGAACTCTGGGGTCCTACTTTTCACTTCTCGCAGTGAAGAGCGTAGACCTTGGATATTCCAGGTCGAAATATATAAGGATTTCATGTTAAGTTTGATCTTTTACTATGATAGGTTAAAGAGTGGTATGTGTTTGTCGTGTCTAAGTGTGGGAAAAAAAAAGATCACTTCAGTTGTCTATAAAAGTTAATACAATTTGGTTACAGTTCTTTCTATTAATTAGTCCTTGATCCATAAGGCGGAAGTAGATGCTGCTGCACATCTGCTTATTGTCTCTTAATGGATTGTTTCTGTCTGAGGTATTGCGTACGTCCTGTGCATCTCTCCCTCTGTCTGTCTGGGAGCGGTCCTATTCCCCTGTGGGACAGGAGTGGTGCAGGTCTGATATTGTTGTTTTGCATGGGGATCCTCTCTGGTCTCGGTTGGTGTGTTGCTGGTCCTTGTAGTGTTCCTGATATGTACCCCGCTGATCTCTGGTGGTCGGGGGAGGGTCCTCTTGGAGTCTGGGTATGGACCCGGTTAAAAGCGACGTCCTTCAGGGCTTTAGCAAAGATCGATATTCTTTGCCTTTGGATGTGGACGTGGTCGTAAAGACATTCCTCATCGAGGGTGGGGTGTTGGGCCAGGTGTACGTTGTGGTTTGATTCGCAGTCTCTTGCTATGCTGGCATTTATCTCATGAATTGTGTTGTTGTTGAAGTCTGTTCTCGGCAATATTGTGGAAACAGTGATTCTAGTGTTTGGAAATGTACTGCTTGCTTTCCTAATCATTGCTCTGAGCGATGTTGTTACTTCTTTCTGTTGGGTC
Organism: Somniosus microcephalus; assembly: GCF_052327205.1. Taxonomy (NCBI): domain Eukaryota; kingdom Metazoa; phylum Chordata; class Chondrichthyes; order Squaliformes; family Somniosidae; genus Somniosus; species Somniosus microcephalus. The sequence continues at coordinate 233,337,819 of NC_140991.1, forward strand.
TTTAGGTCATTTGTGCCCGTGTGTATTATTATGTGTTGGGGGGAGCCTAATCTGGCTTTGGTCAGCCATCCCATGGCTCTGTTTGTTGTTGGGCACCAGATCTTTTCTACTTTACTTCTAGGGAATAGCTTTTTCTCCCATAGAAATTTCCCATTTGAGTCTATGAGTATTACGACGTCAGCCTTGTTTGTGTTTACTGTCTGGTGGCTTTCGCTTGGACTCATAGTGTGTGTGCTGGGCTGGGGTGTCTGGTGTGTGCGTACCTCTTGTGAGCGGCCCGCTTGTGGTTCCACGGTGGTGGGGGAAGATTGCGAATCAGTATGCTGGTCGGTCTGTGTGGCACCCCTTGTATTGTGTGTCTGTTGCTTTTGTACCATGTGGGAGTGCAGCCGTTCCGTCCGGCTCTGTCTTGTCTTATCTCTAGCCTCTGGTTGCTGGTCTAATGGTGTTATCTCTCCTCTATGGCTCTCTTCTTTTTCCTGCAGCTCTTTCACCTGATTCCTAAGTAGATTCACCTGGTTCTCAAGTAGCTTCAGCTCTCTCTTGTGTCTCTCCCTCTCCTGATTTTGATCGTCATTCATTTTGAGGAAGTCCTCTCTAAGTTTAACCATCTCTATCTCTAATTGATTAAATTTATCTTTTGGTTGTATCTGGCTGTGTGATCCCGGGGTATGTGTCTGGTCGGCCCTGGAAGGCTCACTCACTTCCTGGCTAGGCTGGTCGGCCCTGGAGGGCTCACTCACTTCCTGGCTATGCTGCTCTTCTCTTGGTGAGCTGGGAATGGTAGGGGGACTATGTGTGGCTTCCTCCCTGGTAGTTATGCTGGGGTTTGTCAGTTGTATCGTGTGGCTGTGGTTCCCCGGGGTTCGTGTCTGGTTTGAACTGTGTGGCTCGTTCACCTCCTGACCAGGCTGATTTTCTCCTGGTAAGTTGTCAATGTTGGGAGGAGTGCGGGCCACTCTGGGGCTGTTCCTTCCCCCCTTAGTTAATTTTTTCAGTGTCCTGAAGGCCGTTGCAAATTTGTCGAGGTTGCCTTGCACTAATATTGTTCCGGTATTGTACGCGTTGATCATCGTAGTTGAACTGTCTCCTGGTGTGTTAATTTTCATTATGGACCCATTTGCGGTATTTTCTAGCTTAACATTGGTATAGTGTGATTTTATTGCTGTGATCCAAGCCACTGGCTGATCTGAGTAGAAAATGAGGTTACTTTTTGTCCCATTGTTGTAACAGTCAGCAAAAAGTGTTTCTGGTTTTTCTCTCATCTGCTCATGCTTGATCGCTTTTATAGCTTTTTTTGCGGTGTTGGGGGGAATCTGGAAGCGGGGCTGTTGTGGATCTTCTGATTCGCTCATTTTTGGTAAAGTATTGTTGATCTTAGAATAAACTTTTCTGGGGCCCCGGGTTTGGTGTTTCCCTCTCCCTGTTCGCGAACTTTCCAGGTCCCCCTCTCCGACCCCGTGGTCCCTGGGCCTCGGCTTCTGGGTTCACCCTTCTCAGGTCTGGGTCTGTGAGCCGCTGTTTCCCGGTGCCTTCGGGCTGTTCCCCTCCCCCTCAGACGTCTCTGTGCCTCTGTCTCGGCCTGGCTCCTCGGGCCTTTCCCTGGCTTCAGTCTCCCTCCCTGGGCCCTGTACTCACAGTCTTGGTTTGCTTCTGGAAGCCTTCTGGTTGCTCCCCTTCTCCTCAGAGGTCTCTGGGCCTGGCTCCTCGGGCCTTTCCCGGGCTTTCTAGCCCAGCCGCCGCTCGGGCTGTGCCTCGTTCGCCGTTCGGGTGCTGGACTGCGGTCGTCGCTCGGGTGCTGGACTGCGGCCGTCGCTCGGGTGCTGGACTGCGGTCGTCGCTCGGGTGCTGGACTGCGGCCGCCGATCGGGCCGTGTCTCGTTCGCCGCTCGGGCTCCCCGAGTCACCTCGTTCCGGCTGCCGCTGCGTCTCCGTGCGGCCTCCCCGATTCGCCTCGTTTCCCGAAGCGGCCTCCCCGAGTCTCCTCGCTCCAGCTGCCGCTGCGTCTCTGTGCGGCCTTCGCGCCTCGGTTCCCGATGCGGCCGAGTCACCTCGCTTCTGCTGCTGCTGTAGCCCCGTGCGGCCGCTGTTCTTTGGTTTGTATATATTTTTTTTTTTTTCCCTTATTTCTTTTTTTTACTTTGGCTTTTTTTTTTCTAATTTCCTCTGGTTTTTTTTTCCTTTGGTGGTCTCTTTGGTGGTCTTTTCCTTCCTTACTTAATCTAGACTAAACTAAACTTAAAATTAACTAAACAAACTAAACTAACTTAACTAGAACTGAATTTAACTTTAAAACCTTTTTAAACTTGAAATGAACCTTTTTTCCCCCACTTTAAACACTAAAAACACTAAAAATTCAGCAGCCCATCTTCAGCATGTGTATTCACAAAGACAACCCCCCAGAAAGACACCCCCAAAAAGACATCCCCCCAGAAAGAAACCCCCAGAAAGAAACCCCCCAAAAAGACAACCACAGAAAGACACCACAGAAAGACACCCCCCAGAAAGACACCCCCCAGAAAGACATCCCCAGAAAGGCACCCCCAGAAAGACACACCCCAGAAAGACAAACCCCAGAAAGACACACCCCAGAAAGTCACCCCAAGAAACACCCCCCTGAAAGACACCCCCCAAAAGACAATCCCAGATAGACACCCCAGAAAGATACAACCCAGAAAGCACCCCCCAGAATGTCACCCCAGAGAGACACCCCACAGAAAGACAAACCCAGAAACATTTCCCAGAAGTACACCCCCCAGAAACAACGCCAGAAAGACAACCCAGAAAGACACCTGCAGAAAGACACCCCCCAGAAAGACACACCCCAGACAGACACACTCCCAGAAAGACACCACCAGAAAGACATGCCCTGAAAGACACCCCCTAGAAAGACATACCCCAGAAAGACACCCACAGAAAGACAACCACGGAAAGAAACTCCCCAGACAGACACACCCCCCAGAAAAACACACCCAGAAAGACATCCCTCAGAAAGACACCCCCAGAAAGACACCCCCAGAAAGACACCGCCCAGAAAGACGCCCTCCAGATAGACAACCCCCAGAAAGACACCCACAGAAGACACCCCCAGAAAGACACACTCAGAAAGACCACTCCAGAAAGACACCCCCAGAAAGAAACCCAAAAGAAGGAGACACCCCAGAAAGACAAACCCCAGAAAGACACCCCTAGAAAGACAACCCTCAGAAAGACAACCCCAGAAATACACTCCCCAGAAAGAGAAACCCCAGACAGAGTCACCCCCAGAAAGACACCCCCAGAAAGGCACCCACCAGAAAGACACACCCAGAAAGACACCCTCCAGATAGACAAACCCCAGAAAGACACCCCCCAGAAAGTCACCCCCAAGAAACACCCCCCATAAAGACACCCCCAGAAAGATACCCCCATGAAGAAACCCCCAGAAAGACACACCTCAGGAAGTCACCCTCAGAAAGGTTCCCCCCAGAAAGATAACCCGAGAAAAACACCTCCAGGAAGACACACCACTGAAAGACACACCCCAGAAAGGCACCCCCCAGAAAGACACCCCCAGAAAGACACCCCCAGAAAGGCACCCCCAGAATGACACCCCCTAGAAAGACTACCCCAGAAAGACACCCCAGAAGTTACCCCCCATAAAGACAACCCTAGAATGACACGCCGCAGAAAGACACACCCCAGAAAGAGTACCCCAGAAAGATACACCCCAGAATGACACCCCCAGAAAGACACGCCCCAGAAAGACACACCCCAGAAAGATACCCGCCAGATAGACAACACCCAGAAAGAAACCCCCCAGAAAGACAACCCAGAAAGACAGCCCCCAGAAAGACACCCCCCAGAAAGGCACCCCCAGAAAGACACCCCACAGAAAGACACTCCCCAGACAGACACAGCCCCAGAAAAACACCCCCCAATAAGACATCCACAGAAAGACAACACCCAGAAAGCACCCCCCAGAATGTCACCCCAGAGAGGCACCCCACAGAAAGACAAACCCAGAAAGAAAACCCCAGAAAGATACACCCAGAAAGATAATCCCCAGAAAGACACCCCCCAGAAAGACACCCCCAGAAACATTTCCCAGAAGGACACCCCCCAGAAACAACGCCAGAAAGACAACCCAGAAAGACACCTGCAGAAATACACCCCCCAGAAAGACACACCCCAGACAGACACACTCCCAGAAAGACACCCCCAGAAAGACATGCCCTGAAAGACACCCCCTAGAAAGACATACCCCAGAAAGACAACCACAGAAAGAAACTCCCCAGACAGACACACCCCCCAGAAAAATACACCCAGAAAGACCCCTCAGAAAGACACCCCCAGAAAGACACCCAAAGAAGACACCCCCAGAAAGACACACCCAGAAAGACAACTCCAGAAAGACCCCCCCAGAAAGAAACACAACAGAAGGAGACACCCCAGAAAGCCAAACCCCAGAAAGACACCCCCAGAAAGACAACCCTCAGAATGACAACCCCAGAAATACACTCCCCAGAAAGAGAAACCCCAGACAGAGTCACCCCCAGAAAGACACCCCCAGAAAGACACCCACCAGAAAGACACCCCCAGAAAGACACCCTCCAGATAGACAACCCCCAGAAAGACACCCCCCAGAAAGTCACCCTCAAGAAACACCCCCCATAAAGACACCCCCAGAAAGATATCGCCATGAAGAAACCGCCAGAAAGACACACCTCAGGAAGTCACCCTCAGAAAGGCTCCCCCCAGAAAGGCAACCCGAGAAAAACAACTCCAGGAAGACACACCACTGAAAGACACACCCCAGAAAGGCACCCCCCAGAAAGACACCCCCAGAAAGACACCCCCAGAATGGCACCCCCAGAATGACACCCCCTAGAAAGACTACCCCAGGAAGACACCCCAGAATTCACCCCCATAAAGACAACCCTAGAATGACACGCCGCAGAAAGACACACCCCAGAAAGACTACCCCAGAAAGATACACACCAGAAAGACACCCCCAGAAAGACACCCCAGAAAGACACACCCCAGAAAGACACACCCCAGAAAGACTACCCCAGAAAGATACACCCCAGAAAGACACCCCCAGAAAGACACGCCCCAGAAAGACACACCCCAGAAAGATACCCGCCAGATAGACAACCCCCAGAAAGAAACCCCCCAGAAAGACAACCCAGAAAGACAGCCCCCAGAAAGATACCCCCCAGAAAGACACCCCCAGAAAGACACCCCACAGAAAGACACAGCCCCAGAAAAACACCCCCCAAAAAGACAACAGCCAGAAAGACCACCCCACAAAGACACCCACCAGAAAGACCCCACCAGAACGACACCCCACAGAAAGACACACCCCAAAAAGACACCCCCCAGAAAGACACCCCACAGAAATACATCACCCCCGAGAAAGACACCCTCAGGAAGACACACCCCAGGACGTCACCCCCCCAGAAAGATACCCGCAGAAAGACAAACCCCAGAAAGACACCCCCAGAAAGGCACCCCCAGAATGACACCCCCTAGAAAGACTACCCCAGAAAGACACCCCAGAAGTCACCCCCCATAAAGACAACTCCAGAATGACACGCCGCAGAAAGACACACCCCAGAAAGACTACCCCAGAAAGATACACCCCAGAAAGACACCCCCAGAAAGACACGCCCCAGAAAGACACACCCCAGAAAGATACCCTCCAGATAGACGACCCCCAGAAAGAAACCCCCCAGAAAGACAATCCAGAAAGACTGTCCCCAGAAAGACACCCCCCAGAAAGAGACCCCCAGAAAGACACCCCACAGATAGACACTCCCCAGACAGACACAGCCCCAGAAAAACATCCCCCAAAAAGACATCCCCAGAAAGACAACACCCAGAAAGACCGCCCCACAAAGACACCCACCAGAAAGACCCCACCAGAGCGACACCCCACAGAAAGACACCCCCCCAGAAAAACACCCCCCAGAAAGGCACCCCACAGAAATATATCCCCCCCGAGAATGACACCCTCAGGAAGACACACCCCAGAAAGTCAGCCCCCAGAAAGATACCCCCAGAAAGACAAACGCCAGAAAGACACCCCCAGAAATACATCCCCCAGGAATACAACCCAGAACGACACCCCCCAGAAAGACATCCACCAGAAAGACAACCCCAGAAATACACTCCCCAGAAAGAGAAACCCCAGACAGACACACCCCCAGAAAGACACCCCCAGAAAGACACCCACCAGAAAGACACCCCCAGAAAGACTCCCTCCAGATAGACAACCCCCAGAAAGACACCACCCAGAAAGTCACCCCAAGAAACACCCCCCATAAAGACACCACCAGAAAGACAACCCCATAAAGAAACCCCCAGAGAGACACACCTCAGGAAGTCACCCTCAGAAAGGATCCCCCCGAAAGACAACCCAAGAAAGACACCTCCAGGAAGACACACCACTGAAAGACACACCCCAGAAAGGCACCCCCCAGAAAGACACCCCACAGAAAGACACCCCCAGAAAGACAACCCCAGAAAGGCACCCCCAGAATGACACCCCCTAGAAAGACTACCCCAGAAAGACACCCCAGAAGACACCCCCCATAAAGACAACCCTAGAATGACACGCTGCAGAGAGACACACCCCAGAAAGACTAACCCAGAAAGATACCCCACAGAAAGACAGCCCCCAGAAAGACACCCCCCAGAAAGACACCCCCCAGAAAGACACCCCCAGAAAGAGACCCCACAGAAAGACACTCCCCAGACAGACACAGCCCCAGAAAAACACCCCCCCAGAAAGACATCCCCAGAAAGACAAAACACAGAAAAACGCCCCACAAAGACACCCACCAGAAAGACCCCACCAGAAAGACACCCCACAGAAAGACACCCCCCAGAAAGACACCCCCCTTAAAGACACCCCCAGAAAGACACCCCCATAAAGAAACCCCCAGAAAGACACACCTCAGGAAGCCACCCTCAGAAAGGCTCCCCCCAGAAAGACAACCCGAGAAAGACACCTCAGAAAGATACACCACTGAAAGACACACCCCAGAAATGCACCCCCCAGAAAGACACCCCCAGAAAGGCACCCCCAGAAAGACACCCCCCAGAAAGACACCCTCCAGATAGACAACCCCCAGAAAGACACCCACAGAAGGACACCCCCAGAAAGGCACCGCTAGAATGACACCCCCTAGAAAGACTACCCCAGAAAGACACCCCAGAAGTCACCCCCCATAAAGACAACCCTAGAATGACACGCCGCAGAAAGACACACCCACAACGACTACCCCAGAAAGACACCCCCCAGAAAGAAACCCCCAGAAAGACACGCCCCAGAAAGGCACACCCCAGAAAGATAACCTCCAGATAGACATCCCTCAGAAAGACAGCCCCCAGAAAGAAACCCCCCAGAAATACACCCCCTAGAAAGACAAACCCAGGTAGACACCCCAGAAAAATACAGCCCAGGAAGACACCCCCAGAATGTCACCCCCAGAAAGACACCCCCCAGAAAGACTACCCGAGAAAGATACCCCCCGAAAGACACCCCCAGAAAGACACGCCCCAGAAAGACACACCCCTGAAAGATACCCTCCAGATAGACAACCCCCACAAGGAAACCCCCCAGAAAGACAACCCAGAAAGACAGCCCCCAGAAAGACACCCCCAGAAAGACACCCCACAGAAAGACACTCCCCAGACAGACACAGTCCCAGAAAAACACCCCCCAAAAAGACATCCCCAGAAAGACACCCCCCAGAAAGACACCCCCAGAAAGTCACCCCCCAGAAAGACACACCCTAGAAAGAAATCCCCAGAAAGCCACCCACAGGAAGACAGACCCCAGAAAGGCACCCCCCAGAAAGAGACCCCCCCAGAAAGACACCCCTAGAAAGACACACCCCAGAAAGTCACCCCTCCCAGGAAGACACACCCCAGAAAGTCAACCCTCCAGGAAGACACTCCCCAGAAAGACAACTACCCAGAAATACACCCCGAGGAAGACACACCTCATAAAGACACACCCAGAAATACACACCCAGGAAGACACACCCCATAAAGACACCCCCAGAAAGACACCACCAGAAAGACACCCCCAGAAAGACAACCCGAGAAAGACCCCCCAGAAAGACACCACCAGAAAGACACCCCCTGAAAGACAAACCCAGAAAGACACCCCCAGAAAGACAACCACAGAAAGACACCCCCACAAAGACACACCACTGAAAGACAACCCCCAGAAAGACAACCACAGAAAGACAACCCCACAAAGACACACCACTGAAGGACAACCACCAGATAGACACCCCGCAGAAAGACACATCACTGAAAGACACCCCCCAGAAAGTAACCCCCCAAAGAGACACCCCAAGAAAGACAACACCAGAAAAACACCCTCAGCAAGACAACCCCAAGAAAGATACCCCGAGAAAGACACCCCCAGAAAGAAACCCCCAGAAAGAAGCCCCCAGAAAGAAACCCCCGAGAAAGACATCCACAGAAAGGCACCCCCAGAAAGACACCCCCAGTAAGACACACCCCAGAAAGACACACCCCAGAAAGACACCCCCCAGAAAGACACCCCCAAAAAGACGTCCCCCCAGAAAGAAACCCCCAGCAAGAAACCCCCCAAAAAGACAGCCCCAGAAAGACAAACCCCAGAAAGACAAACCCCAGAAAGACAAACCCCAGAAAGACACACCCCAGAAAGACAAACCCCAGAAAGACAAACCCCAGAAAGTCACCCCAAGAAACACCCCCCTGAAAGACACCCCCCCAAAAGACAACCCCAGATAGACACCCCAGAAAGATACAACCCAGAAAGCACCCCCCAGAATGACACCCCAGAGAGACACCCCACAGAAAGACAAACCCAGAAAGACAATCCCAGAAAGATACATCCAGAAAGATAATCCCCAGAAAGACACCCCCCAGAAAGACACCCCCAGAAACATTTCCCAGAAGGACACCCCCCAGAAACAACGCCAGAAAGACAACCCAGAAAGACACCTGCAGAAAGACACCCCCCAGAAAGACACACCCCAGACAGACACACTCCCAGAAAGACACCACCAGAAAGACATACCCCAGAAAGACACCCACAGAAAGACAACCACAGAAAGAAACTCCCCAGACAGACACATCCCCCAGAAAAACACACCCAGAAAGACATCCCTCAGAAAGACAACCCCAGAAAGACACCCACCAGAAAGACACCCCCAGAAAGACACCGCCCAGAAAGACGCCCTCCAGATAGACAACCCCCAGAAAGACACCCACAGACGACACCCCCAGAAAGACACACTCAGAAAGACCACTCCAGAAAGACACCTCCAGAAAGAAACCCAACAGAAGGAGACACCCCAGAAAGACAAACCCCAGAAAGACACCCCTAGAAAGACAACCCTCAGAAAGACAACCCCAGAAATACACTCCCCAGAAAGAGAAACCCCAGACAGAGTCACCCCCAGAAAGACACCCCCAGAAAGACACCCACCAGAAAGACACCCCCAGAAAGACACCCACCAGAAAGACACCCCCAGAAAGACACCCCCCAGAAAGTCACCCCCAAGAAACACCCCCCATAAAGACACCCCCAGAAAGATACCCCCATGAAGAAACCCCCAGAAAGACACACCTCAGGAAGTCACCCTCAGAAAGGTTCCCCCCAGAAAGACAACCCGAGAAAAACACCTCCAGGAAGACACACCACTGAAAGACACACCCCAGAAAGGCACCCCCCAGAAAGACACCCCCAGAAAGACACCCCCAGAAAGGCACCCCCAGAATGACACCCCCTAGAAAGACTACCCCAGAAAGACACCCCATAAGTCACCCCCCATAAAGACAACCCTAGAATGACACGCCGCAGAAAGACACACCCCAGAAAGAGTACCCCAGAAAGATACACCCCAGAAAGACACCCCCAGAAAGACACGCCCCAGAAAGACACACCCCAGAAAGATACCCGCCAGATAGACAACACCCAGAAAGAAACCCCCCAGAAAGACAACCCAGAAAGACAGCCCCCAGAAAGACACCCCCCAGAAAGGCACCCCCAGAAAGACACCCCACAGAAAGACACTCCCCAGACAGACACAGCCCCAGAAAAACACCCCCCAATAAGACATCCACAGAAAGACAACACCCAGAAAGCACCCCCCAGAATGTCACCCCAGAGAGGCACCCCACAGAAAGACAAACCCAGAAAGAAAACCCCAGAAAGATACACCCAGAAAGATAATCCCCAGAAAGACACCCCCCAGAAAGACACCCCCAGAAACATTTCCCAGAAGGACACCCCCCAGAAACAACGCCAGAAAGACAACCCAGAAAGACACCTGCAGAAATACACCCCCCAGAAAGACACACCCCAGACAGACACACTCCCAGAAAGACACCCCCAGAAAGACATGCCCTGAAAGACACCCCCTAGAAAGACATACCCCAGAAAGACAACCACAGAAAGAAACTCCCCAGACAGACACACCCCCCAGAAAAATACACCCAGAAAGACCCCTCAGAAAGACACCCCCAGAAAGACACCCACCAGAAAGACGCCCTCTGTGGTAAACCACTGTTATAGTTATCACTGTATATTGTTCTCACTGTTCTCACTGTCACATCACTACACGAGGTCGCCTCTTGTCGCACTGTTATACCTGGGCTGACCACCTCCGACTCCGCCCATTACCTGCCCAGGTATAAAGGTAGCTGACTGGCTAGTATTCCTCCCTGTTGGATCGGATCACCCACGAGGGTGGGCTCTGTTATTTAGCCAATAAAAACCTTCAGTTACGTTCTTAACTCGTCGCCTTTTATTGGACTAATTGATAGGCATATCAATTTTATTGGCTAAATTTTAAAGATGTCTGATAATGAACAGCAACAGCAAGGAGCTCACCCAGCAGCACAGCAACAGCAGCCTCCAGACAACGGGCCACACCAGCCGGCTTGGCTGCAAGCCTTGAAACCACCATACCTGGATCTAAACCCACAGGCACCAAACTCAGCCAACGACTTCAAACACTGGCTGGACTGCTTCGAATCGTACCTGGAGGAAGCCGTCGTCCCTCAGAGATCCAAACTAAGAGTCCTGAAAGCCCAAGCGAGCCCGAGAGTATATACACTCATCCAGGACATGACTACGTACGACGACGCCATCAACCTACTGAAACAGCAGTACCGGAGCCCGGTAAACTACATGTACACTAGGCATCTCTTAAGATCTCGCCAGCAACAGCCAGGAGAATCGATAGCTGAATTTTCACGAGCGCTGAGACAACTCGGCAGGAACTGTGACTTTAAAGCGGTGACGGCTACTGCGAACATGGAAGACAATGTCCGCGACGCCTTGGTGAGAGGCCTACGTTCCGACTACACACGGCAAAGACTGCTTGAAGCTAAGGACATAGACCTGGACAAGGCCGAAGCCCTCGCCCTCACCCTAGAGGCCACCCAGCAAGACCAGGAAGCGTTTGCCAGGTACTATTCGCGACCCTGGGACTCGGGCCCGACCCCCACCCCACCACCCTTCACAGCGCTGCCCCCGGGACCTACCTCAGCGTCTGCATCACGGATCCGACCGGGCCCGCTAGCCCCGGTACCGGCCCCGACATCAGGCAACCCCGATCGGGCCGCTGGCTGCTTCTTTTGCGGCCAGGAGAAGCATCCGAGGTCGCGCTGCCCAGCCAAAAACTCGACCTGCAAAACCTGCCTCAAGAAAGGCCACTTCTCCAAGGCCTGCAGAAGCAAATCCTCAGAAGCCAGCAGTGCCTCATGCGAACCCTGGGGGCGGCCATCTTTGTGCGGGGCAGCCGAAGCCTGCAGAGCCTCATGGGAAAACCAGGGGCGGCCATCTTTGTGCGGGGCAGCCGAAGCCTGCAGAGCCTCATGGGAAAACCAGGGGCGGCCATCTTTGTGCGGGGCAGCCGAAGCCTGCAGAGCCTCATGGGAACAGCAGGGGCGGCCATCTTTGTGCGGGGCAAACGATTTAAACAGAGCCTCATGTGAACTACGGGGGCCGCCATCTTCGCCGCCATCTTGTCATGACAACGACGCGCTCATCTACACCCTAGCTTCCGTGACCCTGGATCAAGCCCGCCCGCACCACCTGGCCAGCTCAATGATGGACATCAAAGTCAACGGCCACGCCACGACCTGCCTGTTCGACAGCGGAAGCACGGAGAGCTTCATCCACCCAGACACGGTGAGCCACTACTCCCTCCCCGTCCTGCCAACGCGCAGCCGCATCTCGATGGCATCGAGGTCGCACGCCACAGACATCAGCGGCTACTGTGTCGTGACATTGTCGGTTAAAGGGACAGAGTATAAAAATTTTAAACTCCTCGTACTCCCCCAGCTGTGCGCTGCCGTCATACTAGGGCTGGACTTCCAATCCCACCTCCAAAGTGTAACCCTAGCATACGGTGGACCCCTCCCCCCACTCACAGTCGACAACCAGCGAAAGTTAAACCGCCCACCGCGTAACACCTGCAGCCTATCCACCCTCAAGGTACCGCCACCTTCCCTGTTCGCTAACCTCACCCCCGACTGCAAACCTGTCGCTACTAAGAGCAGGCGGTACAGCGCTGGGGACAGAGCCTTCATTAGCTCTGAGGTGCAGCGACTCCTGAAAGAGGGCATTATTGAGGGGAGCAGCAGCCCCTGGCGTGCCCAGGTGGTGGTAGTCAAGACCGGCGACAAAAATCGCCTGGTTATCGACTACAGCCAGACCATAAACAGATACACCCAGCTGGACGCATACCCCCTCCCCCGCATATCGGACATGGTCAATGAGATTGCACAATACCGCGTATTCTCGACCATCGACCTCAAGTCGGCCTACCACCAACTCCCCATCAGCCCGGAGGACAGCCAGTACACCGCCTTCGAGGCGAATGGCCGCCTCTACCAATTCCTTAGGGTCCCCTTTGGTGTCACCAACGGGGTCTCGGTTTTCCAACGGGAGATGGACCGGATGGTTGACCAGAACGGACTACAGGCCACTTTCCCCTATCTCGATAACGTCACCATCTGCGGCCGCAACCGGCAGGACCATGACGTGAATCTGGAGAAATTCCTCCGTACGGCCCAACGGCTGAACCTCACCTACAATAAGGAGAAATGCGTGTTTAACACAGCGCGCCTTGCCATCCTTGGCTGTGTAGTAGAGAACGGAGTCATCGGCCCCGACCCCGAAAGAATGCGCCCCCTCATGGAGCTACCCCTCCCCCACTGTCCAAAAGCACTTAGGAGAACCCTGGGGCTTTTCGCCTACTATGCCCAATGGGTACCCAATTATGCGGACAAAGCCAGACCCCTCCTGAAAACCACATCCTTCCCCCTCACGGAAGAGGCGTGCGCGGCCTTCTCCCTCATTAAGGGAGACATAGCCAAGGCCACAATGCACGCAGTGGATGAGTCAATCCCCTTCCAAGTGGAGAGCGATGCATCCGACTTCGCCCTAGCCGCTACCCTTAACCAGGAGAGTAGGCCGGTAGCCTTCTTCTCAAGGACCCTACAGGGCCCCGAGACCCGACACTCGTCGGTCGAGAAGGAAGCCCAGGCAATTGTGGAGGCAGTACGGCGCTGGAGGCACTACTTGGCAGGCAAACGATTTACCCTCCTCACCGACCAACGCTCGGTTGCCTTCATGTTTAATAACAAGCTGAGGGGCAAGATCAAGAACGACAAAATCTTGAGGTGGAGAATCGAGCTTTCCACCTATGATTATGAGATCTTGTACCGGCCCGGTAAACTGAACGACCCCCCTGATGCTCTTTCACGCATTACATGCGCCAGCGCGCAAAGTGATAGACTTCAGACCCTCCACAATGACCTCTGCCACCCCGGAGTCACCAGACTCTACCATTTCATTAAGGCCCGCAACCTGCCATACTCCATCGAGGAGGTCAGGACCATGACCAGGAACTGCCAGATCTGTGCTGAGTGCAAACCGCACTTCTATAAGCCGGACAGAGCAAGCCTGATCAAGGCCACCCGCCCCTTCGAGCGTCTGAGCATCGACTTCAAGGGGCCCCTACCGTCATCCGACCGTAATGTGTACTTCCTCAACATCGTTGATGAGTACTCCCGTTTCCCCTTTGCCTTCCCCTGCCCAGACATGACCAGTAACACGGTCATTAAATGCCTGAACAAACTCTTCGCCTTGTTCGGTTTCCCGAACTATATACATAGTGACCGGGGCGCCTCCTTCATGAGCGAGGAACTCCGTCAGTTCCTATTGGAGAGGGGTATTGCAGCAAGCAGGACCACCAGCTACAACCCCCGAGGGAACGGCCAGGTGGAAAGAGAGAACGCGACGGTATGGAAGGCCACCCTCTTAGCCTTAAAGTCTAAGGGCCTCCCAACCTCCCGCTGGCAAGAGGTCCTCCCGATTGCACTGCACTCCATCCGGTCACTACTTTGCACTGCCATTAACACCACCCCCCATGCTCGAATGTTTGTCTTCCCCAGGAAGTCGACTACGGGAACCACCCTACCAACCTGGCTGACCTCTCCGGGACCCGTCTTGCTGCGAAAGCACGTGAGGGCCCATAAAACGAGAAGGTGAACCTCCTGCACGCCAACCCCCAGTACGCCTATGTGGCTTACCCAGACGGACGGGAGGACACTGTCTCCTTACGAGACCTCGCACCCTCACCCCCCCCTCCCAACCCCCCGAGTCCAGCCGAGGTAGACGGCATGCCGGAACCCCACGAGCCTTTGCCGACTACGCAGACACCAGCTTTAACACCGGATAATGTAACACCGCCGCTGCGACGATCGGAGAGGCTAACGAAGCCTCCGGACAGACTGACATACCAGAGCTGGTAATACACTTCACCCCGCCGGACTCTAATCTAAACAAGGGGTGAATGTGGTAAACCACTGTTATAGTTATCACTGTATATTGTTCTCACTGTTCTCACTGTCACATCACTACACGAGGTCGCCTCTTGTCGCACTGTTATACCTGGGCTGACCACCTCCGACTCCGCCCATTACCTGCCCAGGTATAAAGGTAGCTGACTGGCTAGTATTCCTCCCTGTTGGATCGGATCACCCACGAGGGTGGGCTCTGTTATTTAGCCAATAAAAACCTTCAGTTACGTTCTTAACTCGTCGCCTTTTATTGGACTAATTGATAGGCATATCACCCTCCAGATAGACAACCCCCAGAAAGACACCCAAAGAAGACACCCCCAGAAAGACACACCCAGAAAGACAACTCCAGAAAGACCCCCCCAGAAAGAAACACAACAGAAGGAGACACCCCAGAAAGACAAACCCCAGAAAGACACCCCCAGAAAGACAACCCTCAGAAAGACAACCCCAGAAATACACTCCCCAGAAAGAGAAACCCCAGACAGAGTCACCCCCAGAAAGACACCCCCAGAAAGACACCCACCAGAAAGACACCCCCAGAAAGACACCCTCCAGATAGACAACCCCCAGAAAGACACCCCCCAGAAAGTCACACTCAAGAAACTCCCCCCATAAAGACACCCCCAGAAAGATACCGCCATGAAGAAACCGCCAGAAAGACACACCTCAGGAAGTCACCCTCAGAAAGGCTCCCCCCAGAAAGGCAACCCGAGAAAAACAACTCCAGGAAGACACACCACTGAAAGACACACCCCAGAAAGGCACCCCCCAGAAAGACACCCCCAGAAAGACACCCCCAGAATGGCACCCCCAGAATGACACCCCCTAGAAAGGCTACCCCAGGAAGACACCCCAGAATTCACCCCCATAAAGACAACCCTAGAATGACACGCCACAGAAAGACACACCCCAGAAAGACTACCCCAGAAAGATAAACCCCAGAAAGACACCCCCAGAAAGAGACGCCCCAGAAAGACACACCCCAGAAAGACTACCCCAGAAAGATAAACCCCAGAAAGACACCCCCAGAAAGACACGCCCCAGAAAGACACACCCCAGAAAGATACCCGCCAGATTGACAACCCCCAGAAAGAAACCCCCCAGAAAGACAACCCAGAAAGACAGCCCCCAGAAAGATACCCCCCAGAAAGACACCCCACAGAAAGACACTCCCCAGACAGACACAGCCCCAGAAAAACACACCCCAAAAAGACATCCCCAGAAAGACAACAGCCAGAAAGACCACCCCACAAAGACACCCACCAGAAAGACCCCACCAGAAAGACACCCCCCAGAAAGACACCACACAGAAATACATCACCCCCGAGAAAGACACCCTCAGGAAGACACACCCCAGGACGTCACCCTCCCAGAAAGATACCCCCAGAAAGACAAACCCCAGAAAGACACCCCTAGAAAGAAATCCCCCAGGAATACAGCCCAGAAGGACACCCCCCAGAAAGACATCCACCAGAAAGAAAACCCCAGAGATACACTCCCCAGAAAGAGAAACCTCGGAAAGACACACCCCAGAAGGTCACCCCAAGAAACAGCCCCTGAAAGACACCCCCCCAAAAGACAACCCCAGATAGACACCCCAGAAAGGTACAACCCAGAAAGCACCCCCCAGAATGTTACCCCAGAGAGACACCCCACAGAAAGACAAACCCAGAAAGACAATCCCAGAAAGATACACCCAGAAAGATAATCCCCAGAAGGACACCCCCCAGAAAGACACCCCCAGAAACATTTTCCAGAAGGACACCCCCCAGAAATAACGCCAGAAAGACAACCCAGAAAGACACCTGCAGAAAGACACCCCCCAGAATGACACACCCCAGACAGACACACTCCCAGAAAGACACCCCCAGAAAGACATGCCCTGAAAGACACCCCCTAGAAAGACATACCCCAGAAAGACACCCGCAGAAAGACAACCACAGAAAGAAACTCCCCAGACAGACACACCCCCCAGAAAAAAACACCCAGAAAGACCTCCCTCAGAAAGACACCCCCAGAAAGACACCCACCAGAAAGACAGCCCCAGAAAGACACCCCCCAGAAAGACGCCCTCCAGATAGACAACCCCCAGAAAGACACCCACAGAAGACACCCCCAGAAAGACACACCCAGAAAGACCACTCCAGAAAGACCCCCCCGGAAAGAAACCCAGCAGAAGGAGACACCCCAGAAAGACAAACCCCAGAAAGACACCCCCAGAAAGACACCCCACAGAAAGACACTCCCCAGACAGACACAGCCCCAGAAAAAAAAACCCCAAAAAGACATCCCCAGAAAGACAACACCCAGAAAGACCGCCCCACAAAGACACCCATCAGAAAGACCGCACCAGAACGACACCCCACAGAAAGACACCCCACAGAAAGACACCCCCCAGAAAGACACCCCACAGAAATACATCCCCCCTGAGGAAGACACCCTCAGGAAGACAGACCCCAGAAAGTCACCCCCCCAGAAAGATACCCCCAGAAAAACAAACCCCAGAAAGACACACCCAGAAAGACATCCCCCAGGAATACAGCCCAGAAAGACACCCCCCCAGAAAGACATCCACCAGAAAGACAACCCCAGAAATACACTCCCCAGAAAGAGTAACCCCAGAAAGACACACCCCAGAAAGTCACCCCAAGAAACACGCCCCTGAAAGACACCCCCATAGAACAACCCCAGATAGACACCCCAGAAAGATACAACCCAGAAAGCACCCCCCAGAATATCACCCCAGAGAGACACCCCACAGAAAGACAAACCCAGAAAGACAATCCCAGAAAGATACACCTAGAAAGATAATCCCCAGAAAGACACCCACCAGAAAGACACCCCCAGAAACATTTCCCAGAAGGACACCCCCCAGAAACAACGCCAGAAAGGCAACCCAGAAAGACACCTGCAGAAAGACACCCCCCAGAAAGACACACCGCAGACAGACACACTCCCAGAAAGACACCCCCAGAAAGACATGCCCTGAAAGACACCCCCTAGAAAGACATACCCCAGAAAGACACCCACAGAAAGACAACCACAGAAAGAAACTCCCCAGACAGACACACCTCCCAGAAAAACTCACCCAGAAAAACCTCCCTCAGAAAAACACCCCCAGATAGACACCCACCAGAAAGACACCCCCAGAAAGACACCCCCCAGAAAGACACCCTCCAGATAGAGAACCCCCAGAAAGACACCCACAGAAGACACCCTCAGAAAGACACACCCAGAAAGACCACTCCAGAAAGACCCCCCAGAAAGACACCCCACGGAAAGACACGCCCCAGACAGACACAGCCCCAGATAAACACCCCCCAAAAAGGCATCCCCAGAAAGACAACACCCAGAAAGACCGCCCCACAAAGACACCCACCAGAAAGACCCCACCAGAATGACACCCCACAGAAAGACACCCCCCAGAAAGACACCCCCCAGAAAGACACCCCACAGAAATACATCCCCCCTGAGAAAGACACCCTCAGGAAGACACACCCCAGAAAGTCACCCCCCCAGAAAGATACCCCCAGAAAGACAAACCCCAGAAAGACTCCTCCAGAAAGACATCCCCCAGGAATACAGCCCAGAAAGACACCCCCCAGAAAGACATTCACCAGAAAGACAACCCCAGAAATACACTCCCCAGAAAGAGAAACCCCAGAAAGACACACCCCAGAAAGTCACCCCAAGAAACACCCCCCTGAAAGACACCCCCCAAAAGACAACCCCAGATAGACACCCCAGAAAGATACAACCCAGAAAGCACCCCCGAGAATGTCACACCAGAGAGACACCCCACAGAAAGACAAACCCAGAAAGACAACCCCAGAAAGATACATCCAGAAAGATAATCCCCAGAAAGACACCCCGCAGAAAGACACCCCCAGAAACATTTCCCAGAAGGACACCCCCCAGAAACAACGCCAGAAAGACAACCGTGAAAGACACCTGCAGAAAGACACCCCCCAGAAAGACACACCCCAGACAGACACACTCCCAGAAAGACACCCCCAGAAAGACATGCCCTGAAAGACACCCCCTAGAAAGACATACACCAGAAAGACACCCACAGAATGACAACCACAGAAAGAAACTCCCCAGACAGACACCCCCCCCAGAAAAACACACCCAGAAAGACCTCCCTCAGAAAGACACCCCCAGAAAGACACCCACCAGAAAGACACCCCCAGAAAGACACCCCCCAGAAAGTCACCCTCCAGATAGAGAACCCCCAGAAAGACACCCACAGAAGACACCCTCAGAAAGACACACCCAGAAAGACCACTCCAGAAAGACCCCCCAGAAAGAAACTCAACAGAAGGAGACACCCCAGAAAGACAAACCCCAGAAAGACACCCCCAGAAAGAGACCCCACAGAAAGACACTCCCCAGACAGACAATTCACAATTCACAATTCAAATCGCTTTATTGGCATGATAAGTTACATCTTATGTTGCCAAAGCATCAAAATACATTTATGGTTTAGCACATAAACGCAGTTCTATTCATACAGTGTATAAACAGGTATATCCCTGAGTGTATAAATATACATTCGCATTGTTTATATATATTCTTTTCTTAGTTTACTGGTTGTCCCTCTGTTCATGGCAAGCTGTAACATAGTGTGCCGCCAGTGTTATACAGCTTCTCTCCTCTCCCAGTAGGAATGGGAGTTTTTGGTTGTCATTCAGATTTCTGAAATCAGGGCATATTTGTGAGAATTTTTGGTAGAAATTCTCCCTGATGCCCTGATATTTTCCACAAGCTGTGAGGAAGTGCATCTCTGTCTCCACCACTCCCTGACTGCAGTGAGAGCATATCCTGTCCTCTCTTGTCAGCCTGGTCTGCCTGTGTCTGCCTTTTTCGATCACTAGGCTATGTTCGCTAAGTCTGTACCTTGTCAAGGTTCTTCTCAGTTTGTTATCCTTTACCATGGTCAGGTAATCAGCTATGTTGTATTGTCTGTTTAGGGCCAAGTAGCAATTGAGTTTGCTTTGGGTTTTTGTTGTTTCTGCCCAATATGTCAGATATTTTTCCTTTTGCTAAGCGACGATTGTGTTGGGTCGAATTCTTTCTGTTACCCTGTCACTGTCCTGGGGCTGGTTATTGTTAGTATTGTTAGTAGTTACTTCACTGAGTCCCAGGACTAGTTGACTGAGGGTATTCTTCTTTATGGTCAGCTCTTGGCATTTCAGGGCGTCGTAGTGATAGCATTGGGGATTGCTCATTTGTAGGTGATTCCAAAATTTGGTGGCTCTTTTTTGGATAGTGATTATTAATGGATATTGGCCTAGTTCCGCCCTGCATGCATTGTTTACTGTTTTCCTTTGAGTCCGGAGGATACTTTTACAGAATTCTGCATGTAGGATCTCAATTGGGTGTTTGTCCCATTTTGCAAATTCTTGTTGAGTTAGCGGTCCCCATACCTCACTGCCATAGAGTGCAATTGGTTCAATTACTGATTTGAAAATTTTGAGCCAAATGCTAATTGGGATTTCTATTTGGATTGATTTTTTGATGGCATAGAAAGCCCTTCTTGCTTTCTCTTTCAGTTCATTCACAGCCAGTTTGAAGTTTCCCGTAGAACTGATTTTTAAGCCCAAGTATGTGTAGTTAGTGGTTTGTTCAATTTTGGTTGCTCCTACTGTGAAATTTATTTTGGGTCCCTGATGTTTGGATCTTTGCTGGAACACAAGGACTTTGATTTTTTTGGGGATTTATTGTCAGGGCCCAAATCTGGCAGTACGACTCCAGCAGGTCCAGGTTTTGCTGTAGCCCCTCTTTAGTAGGTGACAGCAGAACCAGGTCGTCTGCATGGAGGAGGAATTTAACCTTGGATTCATATAGGGTGAGGCCGGGTGCTGTAGATTGTTCAAGTAGTTTTGCCAATCCATTTATGTAAATATTAAAGAGTGTCGGTGAGATTGGCGAGCCCTGCGTCACCCCCCGCCCCTGTGGGAAGTATTTTGTTTGTTTGTCTCCAATTTTAACTGCACATTTGTTGTTTGTATACATTGATTTAATTACATCATATGTTTTCCCTCCTACCCCACTTTCGATAAGTTTCAGGAATAAACCGTCATGCCAGATGGAGTCGAAAGCCTTCTGGAAATCTACAAAGCATGCGTAGATTTTGCTTTTGTTATGGTGAACGTGTTTGTCAATTAGGGTCTGTAGGGTGAAGATATGATCGGATGTTCTATAGTTTGGCAGGAATCCAATTTGGCTTTTACTCAAGACATTGTGCTCCTCAAGGAAGTTTATAAGTCTTTTGTTTATAATGCTACAGAATACCTTCCCCAGGTTACTGTTTACACAGATGCCTCGATAGTTGTTTGGGTCGAGTTTGTCCCCACTTTTATATATGGGCGTTATGAGTCCTTTGTTCCAGATATCAGGGAAATAACCGACACTCAGAACCAAGTTGAAGAGTTTTAGTATAGCCAGTTTCATTTTGTTGTCTGTGTGTTTAATCATCTCGTTTAGTATGCCGTCTGTCCCGTAGGCTTTTCCTGGTCGCAGGTCCTTGAGTTTTTCAAGAAGTTCTTTTTCTGTTATTATGGCGTCCAGCGGGTTTTGGTTATCTTTTATGGCCATTTCTAGCTTTTCCAGTTTTTTGCATATTTGGTGTTGCTCTGGTCTTAGTGTGTTTTTCTGGTATAATTTTTCAAAGTGGTTTACCCATGTGTCCCCATTTTGAATGGCCAAATCGTCGTGTTGTTTTTTGTGTAGTGTTTTCAAGTTTTCCCAGAAACAATTGGAATCAATGGATTCCTCCATGGAGCTGAGTGTATTCTTAATATATTGCTCTTTTTTGGTTCTGAGTGTGTTTCTGTATTGTGTTAGTGTCTGACAATAAGTAAGGCGTAGTTCCTCGTTTTCTGGATGTCTGTGTTTTTGGTTTGATATTTTTCTAAGTTTTTTCCTCATGTTATGGCAATCTCGGTCAAACCATTTTTCATAGTTTTTTGTTTTGGGTTTGTTCTTGCGAGCTTTCAAGTTTGCATTTGTTGCCAAATTATCAAAAATATTGTTTAGTTTACTAACTGCCCGGTTTACGCCTTCTTTATTGTGAGTGTATATGTTATCCAGAAAGGTGTCTAAGAGAGCTTGAGTTGATGCATTGCTAATTGTTTTCTGGTATTTTTCCGTGTCGTTTTTGGCCCATCTGTACGATTTTTTGGTGTTGTACAGTTTACTGGGTTGTGTTTCTATGTTGTTTGTTTCTGTCTTTTTGAGGAACATAGTAATTTGACTGTGATCTGAGAGTGTTGTTTGTGGTTTGACTGTGAATGCTCTGAAAGAGGATGGGTCTAAGTCTGTAATCATATAGTCTACTGTGCTGCAGCCAAGAGGTGAGCAATAGGTCGATCTTCCTAGGAGGTCTCCTATGAACCTACCATTGACAATGTACAGACCCAGGTTTCGACAGAGCTGTCGTAGCTGTTTTCCGTTGGTATTTGACTGCTTGTCGCAGTAATGCCTGTATGGAAGGGAAGGGATGTCAAAGTGGTTATTCCCGAAAACGTAATTGTTTCCCTGATTATTGGTGAAGTCTGGTTCTTCGCCCGTTCTTGAATTGAGGTCCCCACAGATCAACACGTTCCCCTGGGCCTGGTATTGGATAATTTCCCCCTCCATGTTGGAGAAGGTGTCCTCTTTAAAGTATGGGGAATCGATTGGAGGGATATAAAGTGCGCAAATGTAAACATCTTGGGTGTTTGAGATAATCTCCCTCTCAAGTTTGAGCCACATATGGTTTTCGCCCTTTTTTTATAAATTTGATGTAATTCTTAAGTTCTGTTTTAAACCAGATCAGTATGCCTCCGGAGTCTCTGCCTTGGGTTACACAGAAAGGCACCCCAGAAGTCACCCCCCATAAAGACAACCCTAGAATGACACGCCGCAGAAAGACACACCCCAGAAAGACTACCCCAGAATGACACCCCCAGAAAGACACGCCCCAGAAAGACACACCCCAGAAAGATACCCGCCAGATAGACAACCCCCAGAAAGAAACCCCCCAGAAAGACAACCCAGAAAGACAGCCCCCAGAAAGACACCCTCCAGAAAGGCACCCCCAGAAAGACACCCCACAGAAAGACACTCCCCAGACAGACACAGCCCCAGAAAAACACCCCCCAAAAAGACATCCCCAGAAAGACAACACCCAGAAAGACCGCCCCACAAAGACACCCACCAGAAAGACCCCACCAGAATGACACCCCACAGAAAGACACCCCCCAGAAAGACACCCCCCAGAAAGACACCCCACAGAAATACATCCCCCCCGAGAAAGACACCCTCAGGAAGACAAACCCCAGAAAGTCACCCCCCCAGAAAGATACCCCCAGAAAGACAAACACCAGAAAGACACCCCCAGAAAGACATCCCCCAGGAATACAACCCAGAAAGACACCCCCCAGAAAGACATCCACCAGAAAGACAACCCCAGAAATACACTCCCCAGAAAGAGAAACCCCAGACAGACACACCCCCAAAAAGACACCCCCAGAAAGACACCCACCAGAAAGACACCCCCAGAAAGACTCCCTCCAGATAGACAACCCCCAGAAAGACACCCCCCAGAAAATCACCCCAAGAAACACCCCCCATAAAGACACCCCTAGACAGACACCCCCATAAAGAAACCCCCAGAAAGACACACCTCAGGAAGTCAACCTCAGAAAGGATCTCCCAAGAAAGACAACCTGAGAAAGACACCTCCAGGAAGACACACCACTGTAAGACACACCCCAGAAAGGCACCCCCCAGAAAGACACCCCACAGAAAGACACCCCCAGAAAGACACCCCGAGAAAGGCACCCCCAGAATGACACCCACTAGAAGGACTACCCCAGAAAGACACCCCAGAAGACACCCCCCACAAAGACAACCCTAGAATGACACGCCGCAGAGAGACACACCCCAGAAAGACTACCCCAGAAAGATACCCCCGAGAAAGACAGCCCCAGAAAGACACGCCCCAGAAAGACACACCCCAGAAAGATACCCTCCAGATAGACAACCCCCAGAAAGAAACCACACTGAAAGACAACCCAGAAAGACAGCCCCCGGAAAGACACCCCCCAGAAAGACACCCCCAGAAAGACACCCCCCAGAAAGACGCCCTCCAGATAGACAACCCCCAGAAAGACACACACAGAAGTCACCCCCAGAAAGACACACCCAGAAAGACCACTCCAGAAAGAACCCCCCAGAAAGAAACCCAACAGAACGAGACACCCCAGAAAGACAAACCCCAGAAAGACACCCCCAGAAAGACAGCCCTCAGAAAGACAACCCCAGAAATACACTCCCCAGAAAGAGAAACCCCAGACAGAGTCACCCCCAGAAAGACGCCCCCAGAAAGACACCCACCAGAAAGACACCCCCAGAAAGACACCCCCAGAAAGAGAAACCCCAGACAGAGTCACCCCCAGAAAGACACCCCCAGAAAGATACCCACCAGAAAGACACCCCCAGAAAGACACCCTCCAGATAGACAATCCCCAGAAAGCCACCCCCCAGAAAGTCACCCCCAAGAAACACAACCTATAAAGACACCCCCAGAAAGATACCCCCATGAAGAAACCCCCAGAAAGACACACCTCAGGAAGTCACCCTCAGAAAGGTTCCCCCCAGAAAGACAACCCGAGAAAAACAACTCCAGGAAGACACACCACTTAAAGACACACCCCAGAAAGGCACCCCCCAGAAAGACACCCCCAGAAAGACACCCCCGGAAAGGCACCCCCAGAATGACACCCCCTAGAAAGACTACCCCAGAAAGGCACCCCAGAAGTCACCCCCCATAAAGACAACGCTAGAATGACACGCCGCAGAAAGACACACCCCAGAAAGACTACCCCAGAAAGATACACCCCAGAAAGACACCCCCAGAAAGACACGCCCCAGAAAGACACACCCCAGAAATATACCTGCCAGATAGACAACCCCCAGAAAGAAACCCCCCAGAAAGACAACCCAGAAATACAGCCCCCAGAAAGACACCCCCCAGAAAGGCACCCCCAGAAAGACACCCCACAGAAAGACACTCCCCAGACAGACACAGCCCCAGAAAAACACCCCCCAAAAAGACATCCCCAGAAAGACAACACCCAGAAAGACCGCCCCACAAAGACACCCCCAGAAAGACATCCACCAGAAAGACAACCCCAGAAATACACTCCCCAGAAAGAGAAACCCCAGACGGACACCCCCCCAAAAAGACAACCCCAGAAAGACACCCACCAGAAAGACACCCCCAGAAAGACTCCCTCCAGATAGACAACCCCCAGAAAGACAACCCCCAGAAAATCACCCCAAGAAACACCCCCCATAAAGACACCCCCAGAAAGACACCCCCATTAAGAAACCCCCAGAATGACACACCTCAGGAAGTCACCCTCAGAAAGGCTCCCCCCAGAAAGACAAGCTGAGAAAGACACCTCAGAAAAATACACCAGTGAGAGACACACACCAGAAAGGCACCCCCCAGAAGGACACCCCCAGAAAGACACCCCCAGAAAGGCACCCCCAGTAAGACACCCCGCAGAAAGACACCCTCCAGATAGACAACCCGAGAAAGACACCCACAGAAGGAGGCCCCCAGCAAGACACCCGCAGAAAGATACCCCCAGAAAGGCAACCCCAGAATGACACCCCCTAGAAAGGCTACCCCAGAAAGACACCCCAGAAGTCACTCCCCATAAAGACAACCCTAGAATGACATGCCGCAGAAAGACACACCCACAACGACTACCCCAGAAAGACACCGCCCAGATAGAAAACCCCAGAAAGACACGCCCCAAAAAGTCACACCACAGAAAGATACCCTCCAGATAGACATCCCTCAGAAAGAAACACCCCAGAAAGACACCCCCCAGAAATACACCCCCTAGAAAGACAAGCCCAGGTAGACACCCCAGAAAGATACAGCCCAGAAAGACACCCCCAGAATGTCACCACCAGCAAGGCAACCCCCAGAAAGACTACCCGAGAAAGATACCCCCCAGAAGGACACCCCCAGAAAGACATGCCCCAGAAAGACACACCCCAGAAAGATACCCTCCAGATAGACAACCCCCAGAAAGAAACACCCCAGAAAGACAACCCAGAAAGACAGCCCCCAGAAAGACACCCTCAGAAAGATACCCCCCAGAAAGACACCCCCAGAAAGACACCCCCAGAAAGAAACACCCAAGAAAGAAACCCCCCAGAAAGCAACCCACAGGAAGACAGACCCCATAAAGGCACCCCCCGGAAAGACACCCCCCCAGAAAGACACCCCTAGGAAATCACATCCCAGAAAGTCACCCCCCCAGGAAGACACACCCCAGAAAGTCAACCCTCCAGGAAGACACACCCCAGAAATACAACTACCCAGAAATACACCCCCAGGAAGACACACCCCATAAAGACACCCCCAGAAAGACACCACCAGAAAGACACCCCCAGAAAGACAAACCCAGAAAGACACCCCCAGAAAGACAACCCAAGAAAGACACCCCCACAAAGGCACACCACTGAAAGACACCCGACAGATAGACTCCCCACAGAAAGACACATCACTGAAAGACACCCCCCAGAAAGAAACGCCCCAGAGAGACACCCCCAGAAAGACAATACCAGAAAGTTACCCCCAGCAAGACACCCCAAGAAAGACAGCCGCCAGAAAGAAAACTCCAGAAAGACACCACAGAAAGACACCACAGAAAGACACCACAGAAAGACACCTCCAAGAAAGACAACCCCAGAAAGGCAACCCAGAAAGACACCCCCAATAAGACACGCCCCAGAAAGACACCCCCAGAAAGACACCCCCAGAAAGACACCCTCCAGATAGACAACCCACAGAAAGACACCCCCCAGAATGTCACCCCCAAGAAACACCCCCCATAAAGACACCCCCAGAAAGATACCCCCATGAAGAAACCCCCAGAAAGACACACCTCAGGAAGTCACCCTCAGAAAGGTTCCCCCCAGAAAGACAACCCGAGAAAAACACCTCCAGGAAGACACACCACTGAAAGACACAACCCAGAAAGGCACCCCCCAGAAAGACACCCCCAGAAAGACACCCCCAGAAAGGCACACCCAGAATGACACCCCCTAGAAAGACTACCCCAGAAAGACACCCCATACGTCACCCCCCATAAAGACAACCCTGGAATGACACGCCGCAGAAAGACACACCCCAGAAAGAGTACCCCAGAAAGATACACCCCAGAAAGACACCCCCAGAAAGACACGCCCCAGAAAGACACACCCCAGAAAGATACCCGCCAGATAGACAACACCCAGAAAGAAACCCCCCAGAAAGACAACCCAGAAAGACAGCCCCCAGAAAGACACCCCCCAGAAAGGCACCCCCAGCAATACACCCCACAGAAAGACACTCCCCAGACAGACACAGCCCCAGAAAAACACCTCCCAAAAAGACATCCACAGAAAGGCAACACCCAGAAAGCACCCCCCAGAATGTCACCCCAGAGAGGCACCCCACAGAAAGACAAATCCAGAAAGAAAATCCCAGAAAGATACACCCAGAAAGATAATCCCCAGAAAGACACCCCCCCGAAAGACATCACCAGAAAGACACCCCCAGAAAGACAACCCCAGAAAGACACCCTCACAAAGAAACACCACTGAAAGACACCCGCCAGATAGACACCCCCCAGAAAGACACATCACTGAAAGACACCCCCAGAAAGAAACCCCCCAAAGAGACCCCCCAGAAAGACATCACCAGAAAGACACCCCCAGAAAGACAACCCCAGAAAGGCACCCCCACAAAGAAACACCACTGAAAGACACCCGCCAGATAGACACCCCCCAGAAAGACACATCACTGAAAGACACCCCCAGAAAGAAACCCCCCAAAGAGACACCCCCAGAAAGACAACACCAGAACAACACCCCCGGCAAGACTACCCCAAGAAAGATACCCCCAGAAAGACACCCCCAGAAAGAAACCCCCCAGAAAGACAACCACAGAAAGACACCACAGAATGACACCCCCCAGAAAGACAACCCCAGAAAGACACCACCAGAAAGACACCCCCTGAAAGACAAACCCAGAAAGACACCCCCAGAAAGATAATCCCCAGAAGGACACCCCCCAGAAAGACACCCCCAGAAACATTTCCCAGAAGGACACCCCCCAGAAACAACACCAGAAAGACAACCCAGAAAGACACCTGCAGAAAGACACCCCCCAGAATGACACACCCCAGACAGACACACTCCCAGAAAGACACCCCCAGAAAGACATGCCCTGAAAGACACCCCCTAGAAAGACATACCCCAGAAAGACACCCGCAGAAAGACAACCACAGAAAGAAACTCCCCAGACAGACACACCCCCCAGAAAAACACACCCAGAAAGACCTCCCTCAGAAAGACACCCCCAGAAAGACACCCACCAGAAAGACACCCACAGAAAGACACCCCCTAGAAAGACGCCCTCCAGATAGACAACCCCCAGAAAGACACCCACAGAAGACACCCCCAGAAAGACACACCCAGAAAGACCACTCCAGAAAGACCCCCCCAGAAAAAACCCAACAGAAGGAGACACCCCAGAAAGACAAACCCCAGAAAGACACCCCCAGAAAGACACCCCACAGAAAGACACTCCCCAGACAGACACAGCCCCAGAAAAACACCCCCCAAAAAGACATCCCCAGAAAGACAACACCCAGAAAGTCCGCCCCACAAAGACACCCACCAGAAAGACCGCACCAGAACGACACCCCACAGAAAGACAACCCCCAGAAAGACACCCCCCAGAAAGACACCCCACAGAAATACATCCCCCCTGAGAAAGACACCCTCAGGAAGACACACCCCAGAAAGTCACCCCCCCAGAAAGATACCCCCAGAAAGACAAACCCCAGAAAGACACCCCCAGAAAGACATCCCCCAGGAATACAGCCCAGAAAGACACCCCCCAGAAAGACATCCACCAGAAAGACAACCCCAGAAATACACTCCCCAGAAAGAGTAACCCCAGAAAGACACACCCCAGAAAGTCACCCCAAGAAACACCCCCCTGAAAGTCACCCCCCCAAAATATAACCCCAGATAGACACCCCAGAATGATACAACCCAGAAAGCACCCCTCAGAATGTCACCCCAGAGAGACACCCCACAGAAAGACAAACCCAGAAAGACGATTCCAGAAAGATACATCCAGAAAGATAATCCCCAGAAAGACACCCCCCAGAAAGACCCCCCCAGAGACTTTTCCCAAAGGACACCCCCCAGAAACAACACCAGAAAGACAACCCAGAAAGACACTTGCAGAAAGACACCCCCCAGAAAGACACACCCCAGACAGACACACTCCCAGAAAGACACACCCAGAAAGACATGCCCTGAAAGACACCACCTAGAAAGACATACCCCAGAAAGACACCCACAGAAAGACAACCACAGAAAGAAACTCCCCAGACAGACACCCCCCCAGAAAAACACACCCAGAAAGACATCCCTCAGAAAGACACCCCCAGAAAGACACCCACCAGAAAGTCACCCTCAGAAAGACACCCCCCAGAAAGACGCCCTCCAGATAGACAACCCCCAGAAAGACACGCACAGAAGACACACCCAGAAAGACACACCCAGAAAGACCACTCCAGAAAGACCCCACCAGAAAGAAACCCAACAGAAGGAGGCACCCCAGAAAGACAAACCCCAGAAAGACACCCCCAGAAAGACAACCCTCAGAAAGACAACCCCAGAAATACACTCCCCAGAAAGAGAAACCCCAGACAGAGTCACCCGCAGAAAGACACCCCCAGAAAGACACCCCCCAGAAAGACACCCCCAGAGACTTTTCCCAAAGGACACCCCCCAGAAACAACACCAGAAAGACAACCCAGAAAGACACTTGCAGAAAGACACCCCCCAGAAAGACACACCCCAGACAGACACACTCCCAGAAAGACACACCCAGAAAGACATGCCCTGAAAGACACCACCTAGAAAGACATACCCCAGAAAGACACCCACAGAAAGACAACCACAGAAAGAAACTCCCCAGACAGACACCCCCCCAGAAAAACACACCCAGAAAGACATCCCTCAGAAAGACACCCCCAGAAAGACACCCACCAGAAAGTCACCCTCAGAAAGACACCCCCCAGAAAGACGCCCTCCAGATAGACAACCCCCAGAAAGACACGCACAGAAGACACACCCAGAAAGACACACCCAGAAAGACCACTCCAGAAAGACCCCACCAGAAAGAAACCCAACAGAAGGAGGCACCCCAGAAAGACAAACCCCAGAAAGACACCCCCAGAAAGACAACCCTCAGAAAGACAACCCCAGAAATACACTCCCCAGAAAGAGAAACCCCAGACAGAGTCACCCGCAGAAAGACACCCCCAGAAAGACACCCACCAGAAAGACACCCCCAGAAAGACACCCTCCAGATAGACAACCCCCAGAAAGACACCTCACAGAAAGTCACCCCCAAGAAACACAAACCATAAAGACACCCCCAGAAAGATACCCCCATGAAGAAACACCCAGAAAGGCACACCTCAGGAAGTCACCCTCAGAAAGGATCCCCCCAGAAAGACAACACGAGGAAAACACCTCCAGGAAGACACACCACTGAAAGACACACCCCAGAAAGGCACCCCCCGGAAAGACACCCCCAGAAAGACACCCCCAGAAAGGCACCCCCAGAATGACACCCCCTAGAAAGACTACCCCAGAAAGGCACCCCAGAAGTCACCCCCCATAAAGACAACCCTAGAATGACACGCCGCAGAAAGACACACCACAGATAGACTACCCCAGAAAGATACACCCCAGAAAGACACCCCCAGAAAGACACGCCCCAGAAAGACACACCCCAGAAAGATACCCGCCAGATAGACAACCCCCAGAAAGAAACCCACCAGAAAGACAACCCAGAAAGACAGCCCCCAGAAAGACAAACCCAGAAAGACGATTCCAGAAAGATACATCCAGAAAGATAATCCCCAGAAAGACACCCCCCAGAAAGACACCCCCAGAGACTTTTCCCAAAGGACACCCCCCAGAAACAACACCAGAAAGACAACCCAGAAAGACACTTGCAGAAAGACACCCCCCAGAAAGACACACCCCAGACAGACACACTCCCAGAAAGACACACCCAGAAAGACATGCCCTGAAAGACACCACCTAGAAAGACATACCCCAGAAAGACACCCACAGAAAGACAACCACAGAAAGAAACTCCCCAGACAGACACCCCCCCAGAAAAACACACCCAGAAAGACATCCCTCAGAAAGACACCCCCAGAAAGACACCCACCAGAAAGTCACCCTCAGAAAGACACCCCCCAGAAAGACGCCCTCCAGATAGACAACCCCCAGAAAGACACGCACAGAAGACACACCCAGAAAGACACACCCAGAAAGACCACTCCAGAAAGACCCCACCAGAAAGAAACCCAACAGAAGGAGGCACCCCAGAAAGACAAACCCCAGAAAGACACCCCCAGAAAGACAACCCTCAGAAAGACAACCCCAGAAATACACTCCCCAGAAAGAGAAACCCCAGACAGAGTCACCCGCAGAAAGACACCCCCAGAAAGACACCCACCAGAAAGACACCCCCAGAAAGACACCCTCCAGATAGACAACCCCCAGAAAGACACCTCACAGAAAGTCACCCCCAAGAAACACAAACCATAAAGACACCCCCAGAAAGATACCCCCATGAAGAAACACCCAGAAAGGCACACCTCAGGAAGTCACCCTCAGAAAGGATCCCCCCAGAAAGACAACACGAGGAAAACACCTCCAGGAAGACACACCACTGAAAGACACACCCCAGAAAGGCACCCCCCGGAAAGACACCCCCAGAAAGACACCCCCAGAAAGGCACCCCCAGAATGACACCCCCTAGAAAGACTACCCCAGAAAGGCACCCCAGAAGTCACCCCCCATAAAGACAACCCTAGAATGACACGCCGCAGAAAGACACACCCCAGAAAGACTACCCCAGAAAGATACACCCCAGAAAGACACCCCCAGAAAGACACGCCCCAGAAAGACACACCCCAGAAAGATACCCGCCAGATAGACAACCCCCAGAAAGAAACCCACCAGAAAGACAACCCAGAAAGACAGCCCCCAGAAAGACACCCTCCAGAAAGGCACCCCCAGAAAGACACCCCACAGAAAGACACTCCCCAGACAGACACAGCCCCAGAAAAACACCCCCCAAAAAGACAACCCCAGAAATACAACACCCAGAAAGACCGCCCCACAAAGACACCCACCAGAAAGACCCCACCAGAACGACACCCCACAGAAAGACACCCCCCAGAAACACACCCCGCAGAAAGACACCCCACAGAAATACATCCCCCCCGAGAAAGACACCCTCAGGAAGACAAACCCCAGAAAGTCACCCCCCCAGAAAGATACCCCCAGAAAGACAAAAACCAGAAAGACACCCACAGAAAGACATCCCCCAGGAATACAACCCAGAAAGACACCCCCAGAAAGACACGCCCCAGAAAGACACACCCCAGAAAGATACCCGCCAGATAGACAACCCCCAGAAAGAAACCCCCCAGAAAGACAACCCAGAAATACAGCCCCCAGAAAGACACCCCCCAGAAAGGCACCCCCAGAAAGCCACCCCACAGAAAGACACTCCCCAGACAGACACAGCCCCAGAAAAACACCCCCCAAAAAGACATCCCCAGAAAGACAACACCCAGAAAGACCGCCCCACAAAGACACCCACCAGAAAGACCCCACCAGAACGACACCCCACAGAAAGAAACCCCCCAGAAAGACACCCCACAGAAATACATCCCCCCCGAGAAAGACACCCTCATGAAGACAAACCCCAGAAAGTCACCCCCCCAGAAAGATACCACCAGAAAGACAAATGCCAGAAAGACACCCCCAGGAAGACATCCCCCAGGAATACAACCCAGAAAGACACCCCCCAGAAAGACATCCACCAGAAAGACAACCCCAGAAATACACTCCCCAGAAAGAGAAACCCCAGACAGACACCCCCCCAAAAAGACACCCCCAGAAAGACACCCACCAGAAAGAAACCCCCCAGAAAGACAACCCAGAAAGACAGCCCCCAGAAAGACACCCTCAGAAAGATACCCCCCAGAAAGACACCCCCAGAAAGACACCCCCAGAAAGAAACACCCTAGAAAGAAACCCCCCAGAAAGCAACCCACAGGAAGACAGACCCCAGAAAGGCACCCCCTAGAAAGACACCCCCCCAGAAAGACACCCCTAGGAAGTCACATCCCAGAAAGTCACCCCCCCCAGGAAGACACACCCCAGAAAGTCAACCCTCCAGGAAGACACACCCCAGAAATACAACTACCCAGAAATACACCCCCAGGAAGACACACCCCATAAAGACACCCTCAGAAATACACCCCCAGGAAGACACATCCCATAAAGACACCCCCAGAAAGACACCACCAGAAAGACACCCCCAGAAAGACAAACCCAGAAAGACACCCCCAGAAAGACAACCCAAAAAAGACACCCCCACAAAGGCACACCACTGAAAGACACCCGACAGATAGACTCCCCCCAGAAAGACACATCACTGAAAGACACCCCCCAGAAAGAAACGCCCCAGAGAGACACCCCCAGAAAGACAATACCAGAAAGTTACCCCCAGCAAGACACCCCAAGAAAGACAGCCGCCAGAAAGAAAACTCCAGAAAGACACCACAGAAAGACACCACAGAAAGACACCTCCAAGAAAGACAACCCCAGAAAGGCAACCCAGAAAGACACCCCCAATAAGACACGCCCCAGAAAGACACCCCCAGAAAGACAAACCCAGAAAGACACCCACAGAAAGAAAACCCCAGAAAGGCACCCCCACAAAGACACACCACTGAAAGACACCCGCCAGATAGACACCCCCTAGAAAGAGACATCACTGAAAGACACCCCCCAGAAAGAAACCCCCCAAGGAGACACCCGCAGAAAGACAACACCAGAAAGACACACCAAGCAAGACAACCCCAAGAAAGATACTCACAGAAAGACACCCCCAGAAAGAAATCCCGAGAACGAAACCCCCAGAAAGAAACCCCCCAGAAAGACAACCCCAGAAAGGCACCCCCAGAAAGACACCCTCAGTAAGACACGCCCCAGAAAGATACACCCCAGAAAGACACCCCCACAGAAAGACACCCCAAGAAAGACACCACCCCAGAAAGAAACCCCCAGAAAGAAACCCGCCAGAAAGACAAACACAGAAAGACACCACAGAAAGAGCCCCCCCAGTAAGTCACCCCCAGAAAGGCACACCCGAGAAAGACCCCCCCAGAAAGACATCACCAGAAAGACACCCCCAGAAAGACAACCCCAGAAAGACACCCCCACAAAGAAACACCACTGAAAGACACCCGCCAGATAGACACCCCCCAGAAAGACACATCACTGAAAGACACCCCCAGAAAGAAACCCCCCAAAGAGACCCCCCAGAAAGACATCACCAGAAAGACACCCCCAGAAAGACAACCCCAGAAAGGCACCCCCACAAAGAAACACCACTGAAAGACACCCGCCAGATAGACACCCCCCAGAAAGACACATCACTGAAAGACACCCCCCAGAAAGAAACCCCCCAAAGAGACACCCCCAGAAAGACAACACCAGAACAACACCCCCGGCAAGACTACCCCAAGAAAGATACCCCCAGAAAGACACCCCCAGAAAGAAACCCCCCAGAAAGACAACCACAGAAAGACACCACAGAATGACACCCCCCAGAAAGACAACCCCAGAAAGACACCACCAGAAAGACACCCCCTGAAAGACAAACCCAGAAAGACACCCCCAGAAAGACACCCCCACAAAGACACACCACTGAAAGACAACCACCAGATAGACACCCCGCAGAAAGACACAACACTGAAAGACACCCCCCAGAAAGAAACCCCCCAAAGACACACCCCAAGAAAGACAACACCAGAAAAACACCCCCAGCAAGACAACCCCAAGAAAGAAACCCCGAGAAAGACACCCCCAGAAAGAACCCCCGAGAAAGAAACCCCCAGAAAGAAACCCCCGAGAAAAACAACCACAGAAAGACACCACAGAAAGAAACCCCGCAGAAAGGCAACCCCAGAAAGGCACCCCCAGAAAGACACCCCCAGTAAGACACACCCCAGGAAGACACACCCCAGAAAGACAACCCCCCAGAAAGACACCCCCAAAAAGACGTCCCCCCAGAAAGAAACCCCCAGCAAGAAACCCCCCAAAAAGACAACCACGGAAAGACACCACAGAAAGACACAACCCAGAAAGACAGCCCCAGAAAGACACACCCCAGAAAGACAAACCCCAGAAAGACACACCCCAGAAAGTCACCCCAAGAAACACCCCCCTGAAAGACACCCCCCCAAAAGACAACCCCAGATAGACACCCGAGAAAGATACAACCCAGAATGCACCCCCCAGAAAGACACCCCAGAAAGTCTCCCCACGGAAAGACACCCCCAAAAAGACAACCCCAGAAAGACACCCCCAGAAAGACACCCCCCAGAAAGACACCCCCCCTGAAAGATACCCCCCTAGAAAGACACCCGCTAGAAAGACAACTGCAGAAAGACACCCTCCAGATAGACAACCACAGAAAGTCAACCCAAGCAAGAAACCCCAGAAAGACAACCCCAGAAAGACAAACCCCGCTAAGACACATCCCAGAAAGACACTCCCGAGAAAGGCACCCCCCAGAAAGACACCCCCAGAAAGACACCACTAGAAAGACAGCCGCAGAAAGACTACCCCAGAAAGACAACCACAGAAAGTCTCCCCCCGGAAAGACACCCCGAGAAAGAGTCCCCCAGAAAGATACCCACGAGAAAGACAAACCCCAGATAGGCCCCCCAGAAAGACACATCCCAGAAAGACATCCCCAGAAAGACACCCCAAAGAAAGAAAAGCCCAGAAACACTCCCCCAGGAAGATACCGCCAGAAAGAAACCACCCCAGAAAGACATCCCCCAGAAAGACACCCCAGAAATACACCCCCCACAAAGACATCCCCAGAAAGATACCACCCAGAAAGACACCCCAAAAATACACCCCCCACAAAGAGATCCCCAGAAAGACACCCCACAGAAAGACACCCCAGAAAGTCTCCCCTGGAAAGACACCCCCAAAAAGACAACCCCAGAAAGACACACCCAGAAAGACACCCCCCAGAAAGCCACCCCACAGAAAGATACCCCCCTAGAAAGACACCCCCCTAGAAAGACAACCGCAGAAAGACACCCTCCAGAAAGATCCACCCAAAGAGACAAACCCAGAAAGACACCACCCAGAAAGAACCCCAGAAAGGCAACACACATAAAGACAATTCACAATTCACAATTCAAATCGCTTTATTGGCATGATAAGGTACATCTTATGTTGCCAAAGCATCAAAATACATTTATGGTTGAACGCATAAACGCGGTTCTATTCATACAGTTTATAAATATACATTCGCCTTGTTTGTATATATTCTTGTCTTAGTTGACTGGTTGTCCCTCTGTTCATGGCAAGCTGTAACATAGTGTGCCGCCAGTGTTACACAGCTTCTCTCCTCCCCCAGTAGGAAAGGGAGTTTTTGGTTGTCATTCAGATTTCTGAATTCAGGGCATATTTGGGAGAATTTTTGGTAGAAATTCTCCCTGATGTCCTGATATTTTCCATAGGCTGTGAGGAAGTGCATCTCTGTCTCAACTACTCCCAGACTGCAGTGAGAGCATATCCTGTCTTCTCTTGGCAGCCTGGTTTGCCTGTGTCTGCCTTTTTCGATCGCGAGGCTATGTTCGCTAAGTCTGTACCTTGTCAAGGTTCTTCTCAGTTTGTTATCCTTTACCATGGTCAGGTAATCAGCTATGTTGTATTGTCTGTTTAGGGCCAAGTAGCAATTGAGTTTGCTTTGGGTTTTTGTTGTTTCTGCCCAATAT
This sequence comes from Somniosus microcephalus, assembly GCF_052327205.1. Taxonomy (NCBI): domain Eukaryota; kingdom Metazoa; phylum Chordata; class Chondrichthyes; order Squaliformes; family Somniosidae; genus Somniosus; species Somniosus microcephalus. Next base: position 233,374,667 of record NC_140991.1, read on the forward strand.
GTCAGATATTTTTCCTTTTGCTTAGCGACGATTGTGTTGGGTCGAAATCTTTGTGTTACCCTGTCACTGTCCTGGGACTGGTTATTGTTAGTGTTGTTAGTAGTTACTTCACTGAGTCCCAGGACTAGTTGACTGAGGGTATTTTTCTTTATGGTCAGCTCTTGGCATTTCAGGGCGTCGTAGTGATAGCATTGGGGGTTGCTCATTTGTAGGTGATTCCAAAATTTGGTGGCTCTTTTTTGGATAGTGATTATTAATGGATATTGGCCTAGTTCCGCCCTGCAAGCATTGTTTACTGTTTTCCTATGAGTCCGGAGGATACTTTTACAGAATTCTGCATGTCGGATCTCAATTGGGTGTTTGTCCCATTTTGCAAATTCTTGTTGTGTTAGCGGTCCCCATACCTCACTGCCATAGAGTGCAATTGGTTCAATTACTGATTTGAAAATTTTGAGCCAAATGCTAATTGGGATTTCTATTTGGATTGATTTTTTGATGGCATAGAAAGCCCTTCTTGCTTTCTCTTTCAGTTCATTCACAGCCAGTTTGAAGTTTCCCGTAGAACTGATTTTTAAGCCCAAGTATGTGTAGTGAGTGGTTTGTTCAATTTTGGTTGTTCCTACTGTGAAATTTATTTTGGGTCCCTGATGTTTGGATCTTTGCTGGAACACAAGGACTTTGGTTTTTTGGGGATTTATTGTCAGGGCCCAAGTCTGGCAGTACGACTCCAGCAGGTCCAGGTTCTGCTGTAGACCCTCCTTAGTTGGTGACAGCAGAACCAGGTCGTCTGCATAGAGGAGGAATTTAACCTTGGATTCATATAGGTTGAGGCCAGGTGCTGTAGATTGTTCAAGTAGTTTTGCCAATCCATTAATGTAAATATTAAAGAGTGTCAGTGAGATTGGCGAGCCCTGCGTCACCCCCCGCCCCTGTGGGAAGTATTTTGTTTGTTTGTCTCCAATTTTAACTGCACATTTATTGTTTGTATACATTGATTTAATTACATCATATGTTTTCCCTCCTACCCCGCTTTCGATAAGTTTCAGGAATAAACCGTCATGCCAGATGGAGTCAAAAGCCTTCTGGAAATCTACAAAGCATGCGTAGATTTTGCTTTTGTTATGGTGAACGTGTTTGTCAAGTAGGGTCTGTAGGGTGAAGATATGATCGGATGTTCTATAGTTTGGCAGGAATCCAATTTGGCTTTTACTCAAGACATTGTGCTCCTCAAGGAAGTTTATAAGTCTTTTGTTTATGATGCTACAGAATAACTTCCCCAGGTTACTGTTTACACAGATGCCTCGATAGTTGTTTGGGTCGATTTTGTCCCCACTTTTGTATGTGGGTGTTATGAGTCCTTTGTTCCAGATGTCAGGGAAATAACCGACACTCAGAACCAAGTTGAAGAGTTTTAGGATAGCTAGTTTCATTTTGTCGTCTGCGTGTTTAATCATCTCGTTTAGTATGCTGTCTGTCCCGCAAGCTTTTCCTGGTCGCAGGTCCTTGAGTTTTTCAAGAAGTTCTTTTTCTGTTATTATGGCGTCTAGCGGGTTTTGGTTATCTTTTATGGCCAATTCAAGCTTTTCCAGTTTTTTGCGTATTTGGTGTTGCTCTGGTCTTAGTGTGTTTTTCTGGTATAATTTTTCAAAGTGGTTTACCCATGTGTCCCCATTTTGAATGGACAAATCGTCGTGTTGTTTTTTGTGTAGTGTTTTCAAGTTGTCCCAGAAACAATTGGAATCAATGGATTCCTCCATGGAGCTGAGTGTATTCTTAATAAATTGCTCTTTTTTGGTTCTGAGTGTGTTTCTGTATTGTGTTAGTGTCTGACAATAAGTAAGGCGTAATTCCTCGTTTTCTGGATGTCTGTGTTTTTGGTTTGATATTTTTCGAAGTTTTTTCCTCATGTTATGGCAATCATGGTCAAACCATTTTTCATAGTTTTTTGTTTTGTGTTTGTTCTTGCGAGCTTTCAAGTTTGCATTTGTTGCCAAATTATCAAAAATATTGTTTAGTTTACTAACTGCCCGGTTTACGCCTTCTTTATTGTGAGTGTATATGTTATCCAGAAAGGTGTCTAAGAGAGCTTGAGTTGATGCATTGCTAATTGTTTTCTGGTATTTTTCCGTGTCATCTTTGGCCCATCTGTACGATTTTTTGGTGTTGTACAGCTTACTGGGTTGTGTTTCTATGTTGTTTGTTTCTGTCTTTTTGAGAAACATAGTAATTTGACTGTGATCTGACAGTGTTGTTTGTGGTTTGACTGTGAATGCTCTGAAAGAGGATGGGTCTAAGTCTGTAATCATATAGTCTACTGTGCTGCAGCCAAGAGGTGAGCAATAGGTCGGTCTTCCTCGGAGGTCTCCTATGACCCTACCATTGACAATGTGCAGACCCAGGTTTCGACAGAGCTGTAGTAGTTGTTTTCCGTTGGTATTTGACTGCTTGTCGCAGTTATGCCTGTATGGAAGGGAAGGGATGTCAAAGTGGTTATTCCCGAATACGTAATTGTTTCCCTGATTATTGGTGAAGTCTGGTTCTTCGCCCGTTCTTGAATTGAGGTCCCCACAGATCAACACGTTCCCCTGGGCCCGATATTGGATAATTTCCCCCTCCATGTTGGAGAAGGTGTCCTCTTTAAAGTACGGGGAATCGATTGGAGGGATATAAAGTGCGCAAATGTAAACATCTTGGGTGTTTGAGATAATCTCCCTCTCAAGTTTGAGCCACATATGGTTTTCGCCCTTTTTTATAAATTTGGTGTAATTCTTAAGTTCTGTTTTAAACCAGATCAGTATGCCTCCAGAGTCTCTGCCTTGGGTTACACTTGGTAATTTATTGGAGGTGACCACTAGCTCAGTGTACCCTTGGGGACAGCCAGTGTGTCCTTTTCCTTTATACCAAGTTTCCTGTAAAATGAAAATATCTAGATCTTTAGTTTCTTCTATGAACTCTGTGGTCCTACTCTTCACTTCTAGCACTGAAGAGCGTAGACCTTGGATATTCCAGGTCGAAATATATAAGGATTTCATGTTAAGTTTGATCTTTTACTATGATAGGTTAAAGAGTGGTACGTGTTTGTCGTGTCTAAGTGTGGGGAAAAAAAAGATCACCTCAGTTGTCCATAAAAGTTAATACAATTTGGTTACAGTTCTTTCTATTAATTAGTCCTTGATCCATAAGGCGGAAGTAGATGCTGCTGCACATCTGCTTAGATGCCACCCCAGAAAGACAACCCCAGAAAGACAACCCAAGAAAGACACCCCAGAAAGACAACCCCAGAAAGACACACCCCAGAAAGACACACCACATAAAGACACACCACATAAAGACACCCCCCACAAAGACAGCCCCAGAAAGACAACCACAGAAAGTCTCCCCCCGAAAAGGCACCCACAGAAAGACAAGCCCAGAAAGACACCCCCAGAAAGACACTCCCAGAAAGATACGCCCGAGAAAGACAAACCCCAGAAAAGCCCCCCCAGAAAGACACACCCCAGAAAGACACCCCCCAGAATGACACCCCACAGAAAGATACCCCCCTAGAAAGACACCCCCCTAGAAAGACAATGGCAGAAAGACACCCCCAGAAAGTCAACCCACAAAGATAACCCCAGAAAGACACCCCCCAGAAAGACACCCCCCAGAAAGACACCCCCAGAAAGACAACCCCTAGAAAGACACACCCAAAAAGACACCCCCACAAAGACAACCCCACAAAGACAATCCTAGAAAGACACCCCCCAGAAAGACACCACCCAGAAAGAACCCCAGAAAGACAACCCCCATCAAGACACCCCCCCAGAAAGACACCCCCAGAAAGACACCCCAGAAAGTCTCCCCCTGGAAAGACACCACCAAAAAGACAACCCCAGAAAGACATCCCCAGAAAGACACACCAGAAAGTCTCCCCCTGGATAGACACCCCACAGAAAGATACCCCCCTAGAAAGACACCCCCCTAGAAAGACAACCGCAGAAAGACACCCTCCAGAAAGATACACCCAAAAAGACAAACCCAGAAAGACACCGCCCAGAAAGAACCCCAGAAAGACAACACACATAAAGACACGCAGCCAGAAAGATAACCCCAGAAAGACAACCCAAGAAAGACACCCCAGAAAGACATCCCGAGAAAGACACACCCCAGAAAGACACAACCCATAAAGACACCCCCCAGAAAGACAGCCCTAGAAAGACAGCCGCAGAAAGACTACCCCAGAAAGACAACCCAGAAAATCTCCCCCCGGAAAGACACCCACAGAAAGACAAGCCCAGAAAGACACCCCCAGAATGACACCCCCTGAATGATACCCCCGAGAAAGACAAACCCCAGAATAGCCCCCCAGAAAGACACACCCCAGAACGACATCCCCAGAAAGACACCCCAAAGAAAGACAAGCCGAGAAACACTCCCCCATGAAGACACGCCCAGAAAGACACCACCCAAGAAAGAAACCACCAGACAGACAACCCACAAAGACACCCCCACAAAGACACGTACCACAAAGGCAACGCCAGAAAGACACACCCCAGAAAGGCACCCCAGAAAGACACACCCCAGAATGACACCCCCAGAAAGACACCCCCAGAAAGACACCCCCAGATAGACGCCCCCAGAATGCCTAAACCAGAAATACAACCCCCAGAAAGACAACTTCCAGAAAGACAACCACAGAAAACACCCTCCAGAAAGATATGCTCAGAAAGACAACCCCAGAAAGAAACCCTCCAGAAATAAACTCCCAGAAAGACAACCCCGGAAAAAAAAAACCAGAAGGAAACCCCCAGGAAGAAACCTCCCATAAAGACACCCTCAGGAAGACACTCCCCAGAAAGATTCACCCCAGAAATACACCCCCAGAAAGACATCCCCCCGAAAGACACCTCCAGCAAGACACCCCCCGGAAAGACACCCCCAGAAAGACACCCCCCAGAAAGACACACGCCAGAAAATCACCCCCCAGGCAGACAACCCCAGAAAGACATCCCCCAGAAAGACACCCCACAGAAAGACAGCACCAGAAAGACACCCCCAGAAAGACACCCCCCTGAAAGACAGCCCCAGTAAGACACCCCCAGAAAGGCACCACCCAGAAAGACACCCCCAAAAAGACACCCACCACAAAGACAACCCCAGAAAGATACCCCAGAAAGACAACACCACAAAGTCATCCCCCACAAAGAGACCCCCCAGAAAGAACCCCAGAAAGACAACCCCCATATTGGCACCCCCAGAAAGACACGCCCAGAAAGGCCCCACCCAGAAAGACACCACTAGAAAGACACCCACCACAAAGATAACCCCAGAAAGATACACCCAGAAAGACACCCCCACAAAGACAACCCCACAAAGTCAACCCCACAAAGACTTACCCCTCATAGACACCCCCCAGAAAGAACCCCAGAAAGTCAACCCCCATAAAGACACACCCCCAGAAAGACACAACCAGAAAGGCAACCCAATAAAGACACCCCAGAAAGACAACCCCAGAAATTCTCCCCCCAGAAAGACAACCCCAGAAAGACAACCCCAGAAAGACACCCGCAGAAAGACACCCCCAGAAAGATACCCCCGACAAAGACAACCCCAGAAAGACAACTCCCAGAAAGAAACCCCAGAAAGGCACTCCCCAGAAAGACACACCCAGAATGACACCCCCCAGCAATACACACCCCTAGAAAGACACCCCAGAAAGACAACCGCAGAATGACACCCTCCAGAAAGGTACCCCCAGAAAGACAACCCCAGAAAGACACCCTCCAGAAATAAAAACCCAGAAAGACAACCCCAGAAAGAAACCCCCCAGAACGAAAGACCCCAGAAGGACACCCCGAGGAAGACACAAGCCAGAAAGACACCCCAGAAAAACACCCCCAGGAAGACACCACCCAGAAAGTCACCCCCAATAAAACAACCGCAGAAAGACACCCCCAGAAAGACACCCCACAGAAAGACATCCCACAGAAAGACACCCCCAGGAATACACTACCCAGAAAGACACCCCCAGAAAGACAAGCTCACCCCAAGAAAGACAACCCCCAGAAAGACACGCAGCAGAAGCATACCACCCAGAAAGACACACCCCCACAAATACAACCCCAGAAACATAACCCCAGAAAACACCCCCCAGAATGACATGCCCCAGAAAAACACCAAGAAAGACACCCCCTGAAAGACACCCCCAGAAAGTCACCCACCCGAAAGACACACCCAGAAAGACACACGCCAGAGTGTCACCCCCAAAAAGACACCCCCCACAAAGACAAAAACAGAAAGATGCCCCCAGAAAGACACCCCCAGAAAGACAACCCCAGAAAGACACACTCCCAGAAAGACAACACCCAGAAAGACATCCCCCAGAAAGACAACCCCACAGAAAGACACCACAGAAAGACACCCCAGAAAGACAACCCCACAAAGACACCCCCAAGAAAGACACCACTCAGAAAGACACACCCCAGAAAGACACCCGCACAGAAAGAAACCACAGAAAGGCAACCCCAGAAAGACACCCCAGAAAGACGACCCCAGAAAGACACCCGCAGAAAGTCAGCCCCAGAAAGACACCACAGAAAGACACCCCAGAAAGACAACCCCAGAAAGACACTACCGAGAAAGACACCCCCCAGAAAGACACCACTCAGAAAGACACCCCCAGAAAGACACCCCCCAGAAAGACACCCCACAGAAAGACACCACCCAGAAAGAACCCCAGAAAGACAACCCCCATCAAGACAACCCCCCAGAAAGACACCCCCAGAAAGACACCCCAGAAAGTCGCCCCCTGGAAAGACACCACCAGAAAGACAACCCCAGAAAGACACCCCCAGAAAGACACCCCAGAAAGTCTCCCCCTGGATAGACACCTCACAGAAAGATACCCCCCTAGAAAGACACCCCACTAGAAAGACAACCGCAGAAAGACACCCTCCAGAAAGATACACTCAAAAAGACAAACCCAGAAAGACACCGCCCAGAAAGAACCCCAGAAAGACAACACACATAAAGACACGCCCCCAGAAAGATAACCCTAGAAAGACAACCCAAGAAAGACACCCCAGAAAGACATCCCGAGAAAGACACACCCCAGAAAGACACAACCCATAAAGACACCCCCCAGAAAGACAGCCCCAGAAAGACAGCCCTAGAAAGACAGCCGCAGAAAGACTACCCCAGAAAGACAACCCAGAAAATCTCCCCCCGGAAGGACACCGACAGAAAGACAAGCCCAGAAAGACACCCCCAGAATGACACTCACTGAATGATACCCCCGAGAAAGACAAACCCCAGAAAAGCCGCCCAGAAAGACACACCCCAGAACGACATCCCCAGAAAGACACCCCAAAGAAAGACAAGCCGAGAAACACTCCCCCAGGAAGACACGCCCAGAAAGACACCACCCAAGAAAGAAACCACCAGACAGACAACCCACAAAGACACCCCCAGAAAGACACCCCCAGATAGACGCCCCCAGAATGCCTAAACCAGAAATACAACCCCCAGAAAGACAACTTCCAGAAAGACAACCACAGAAAGACACCCTCCATAAAGATATGCCCAGAAAGACAACCCCAGAAAGAAACCCTCCAGAAATAAACTCCCAGAAAGACAACCCCGGAAAAAAAAAACCAGAAGGAAACCCCCAGGAAGAAACCTCCCATAAAGACACCCTCAGGAAGACACTCCCCAGAAAGATTCACCCCAGAAATACACCCCCAGAAAGACATCCCCCCGAAAGACACCTCCAGCAAGACACCCCCCGGAAAGACACCCCCAGAAAGACACCCCCCAGAAAGACACACGCCAGAAAATCACCCCCCAGGCAGACAACCCCAGAAAGACATCCCCCAGAAAGACACCCCACAGAAAGACAGCACCAGAAAGACACCCCCAGAAAGACACCCCCCTGAAAGACAGCCCCAGTAAGACACCCCCAGAAAGGCACCACCCAGAAAGACACCCCCAAAAAGACACCCACCACAAAGACAACCCCAGAAAGATACCCCAGAAAGACAACACCACAAAGTCATCCCCCACAAAGAGACCCCCCAGAAAGAACCCCAGAAAGACAACCCCCATATTGGCACCCCCAGAAAGACACGCCCAGAAAGGCCCCACCCAGAAAGACACCACTAGAAAGACACCCACCACAAAGATAACCCCAGAAAGATACACCCAGAAAGACACCCCCACAAAGACAACCCCACAAAGTCAACCCCACAAAGACTTACGCCTCAAAGACACCCCCCAGAAAGAACCCCAGAAAGTCAACCCCCATAAAGACACACCCCCAGAAAGACACAACCAGAAAGGCAACCCAATAAAGACACCCCAGAAAGACAACCCCAGAAATTCTCCCCCCAGAAAGACAACCCCAGAAAGACAACCCCAGAAAGACACCCGCAGAAAGACACCCCCAGAAAGATACCCCCGACAAAGACAACCCCAGAAAGACAACTCCCAGAAAGACACCCCAGAAAGGCACTCCCCAGAAAGACACACCCAGAATGACACCCCCCAGCAATACACACCCCTAGAAAGACACCCCAGAAAGACAACCGCAGAATGACACCCTCCAGAAAGGTACCCCCAGAAAGACAACCCCAGAAAGACACCCTCCAGAAATAAAAACCCAGAAAGACAACCCCAGAAAGAAACCCCCCAGAATGAAAGACCCCAGAAGGACACCCCGAGGAAGACACAAGCCAGAAAGACACCCCAGAAAAACACCCCCAGGAAGACACCACCCAGAAAGTCACCCCCAATAAAACAACCGCAGAAAGACACCCCCAGAAAGACACCCCACAGAAAGACATCCCACAGAAAGACACCCCCAGGAATACACTACCCAGAAAGACACCCCCAGAAAGACAAGCTCACCCCAAGAAAGACACCCCCCAGAAAGACACGCAGCAGAAGCATACCACCCAGAAAGACACACCCCCACAAATACAACCCCAGAAACATAACCCCAGAAAACACCCCCCAGAATGACATGCCCCAGAAAAACACCAAGAAAGACACCCCCTGAAAGACACCCCCAGAAAGTCACCCACCCGAAAGACACACCCAGAAAGACACATGCCAGAGTGTCACCCCCAAAAAGACACCCCCCACAAAGACAAAAACAGAAAGATGCCCCCAGAAAGACACCCCCAGAAAGACAACACCCAGAAAGACATCCCCCAGAAAGACAACCCCACAGAAAGACACCACAGAAAGACACTCCAGAAAGACAACCCCACAAAGACACCCCCAAGAAAGACACCACTCAGAAAGACACACCCCAGAAAGACACCCGCACAGAAAGAAACCACAGAAAGGCAACCCCAGAAAGACACCCCAGAAAGACGACCCCAGAAAGACACCCGCAGAAAGTCAGCCCCAGAAAGACACCACAGAAAGACACCCCAGAAAGACAACCCCAGAAAGACACTACCGAGAAAGACACCCCCCAGAAAGACACCACTCAGAAAGACACCCCCAGAAAGACACCCCCCAGAAAGACACCCCACAGAAAGACACCACCCAGAAAGAACCCCAGAAAGACAACCCCCATCAAGACACCCCCCCAGAAAGACACCCCCAGAAAGACACCCCAGAAAGTCGCCCCCTGGAAAGACACCACCAGAAAGACAACCCCAGAAAGACACCCCCAGAAAGACACCCCAGAAAGTCTCCCCCTGGATAGACACCCCACAGAAAGATACCCCCCTAGAAAGACACCCCACTAGAAAGACAACCGCAGAAAGACACCCTCCAGAAAGATACACTCAAAAAGACAAACCCAGAAAGACACCGCCCAGAAAGAACCCCAGAAAGACAACACACATAAAGACATGCCCCCAGAAAGATAACCCTAGAAAGACAACCCATGAAAGACACCCCAGAAAGACATCCCGAGAAAGACACACCCCAGAAAGACACAACCCATAAAGACACCCCCCAGAAAGACAGCCCCAGAAAGACAGCCCTAGAAAGACAGCCGCAGAAAGACTACCCCAGAAAGACAACCCAGAAAATCTCCCCCCGGAAGGACACCCACAGAAAGACAAGCCCAGAAAGACACCCCCAGAATGACACTCCCTGAATGACACCCCCGAGAAAGACAAACCCCAGAAAAGCCGCCCAGAAAGACACACCCCAGAACGACATCCCCAGAAAGACACCCCAAAGAAAGACAAGCCGAGAAACACTCCCCCATGAAGACACGCCCAGAAAGACACCACCCAAGAAAGAAACCACCAGACAGACAACCCACAAAGACACCCCCACAAAGACACGTACCACAAAGGCAACCCCAGAAAGACACACCCCAGAAAGGCACCCCAGAAAGACACACCCCAGAAAGACACCCCCAGAAAGACACCCCCAGAAAGACACCCCCAGATAGATGCCCCCAGAATGCCTAAACCAGAAATACAACCCCCAGAAAGACAACTTCCAGAAAGACAACCACAGAAAGACACCCTCCATAAAGATATGCCCAGAAAGACAACCCCAGAAAGAAACTCTCCAGAAATAAACCCCCAGAAAGACAACCCCGGAAAAAAAAACCAGAAGGAAACCCCCAGGAAGAAACCTCCCATAAAGACACCCTCAGGAAGACACTCCCCAGAAAGATTCACCCCAGAAATACACCCCCAGAAAGACATCCCCCCGAAAGATACCTCCAGCAAGACACCCCCCAGAAAGACACCCCCAGAAAGACACCCCACAGAAAGACACATGCCAGAAAATCACACCCCAGGCAGACAACCCCAGAAAGACATCCCCCAGAAAGACACCCCACAGAAAGACAGCACCAGAAAGACACCCCCAGAAAGACATCCCCCTGAAAGACAGCCCCAGAAAGACACCCCCAGAAAGGCACCACCCAGAAAGACACCCCCAGAAAGACACCCACCACAAAGACAACCCCAGAAAGATACCCCAGAAAGACACCCCCACAAAGACAACCCCACAAAGACAACCCCACAAAGACATCCCCCACAAAGAGACCCCCCAGAAAGAACCCCAAAAAGACAACCCCCATATAGGCACCCCCAGAAAGACACGCCCAGAAAGGCCCCACCCAGAAAGACACCACTAGAAAGACACCCACCACAAAGATAACCCCAGAAAGATACACCCAGAAAGACACCCCCACAAAGACAACCCCACAAAGTCAACCCCACAAAGTCAAACCCACAAAGACTTACCCCTCATAGACACCCCCCAGAAAGAACCCCAGAAAGACAACCCCCATAAAGACACACCCCCAGAAAGACACAACCAGAAAGGCAACCCAATAAAGACACCCCAGAAAGACAACCCCAGAAAGACAACCCCAGAAAGACAACCCCAGAAAGACACCCGCAGAAAGACTCCCCCAGAAAGATACCCCCAACGAAGACAACCGCAGAAAGACAACTCGAAGAAAGACACCCCAGAAAGGCACTCCACAGAAAGACACACCCAGAATGACACCACCCAGGAATACACACCACTAGAAAGACACTCCAGAAAGACAACTGCAGAATGACACCCTCCAGAAAGATACCCCCAGAAAGACAACCCCAGAAAGACACCCTCCAGAAATAAAAACCCAGAAAGACAACCCCAGAAAGAAACCCCCCAGAATGAAAGACCCCAGAAGGACACCCAATTCACAATTCACAATTCAAATCGCTTTATTGGCATGATAAGTTACATCTTATGTTGCCAAAGCATCAAAATACATTTATGGTTTACCACATAAACGCAGTTCTATTCATACAGTGTATAAACAGGTATATCCCTGAGTGTATAAATATACATTCGCATTGTTTATATATATTCTTTTCTTAGTTTACTGGTTGGCTCTCTGTTCATGGCAAGCTGTAACATAGCGTGCCGCCAGTGTTATACAGCTTCTCTGTATACCCCCAGGAAGACACACGCCAGAAAGACACCCCAGAAAAACACCCCCAGGAAGACACCACCCAGAAATAACCCCCAAAAAAACAACCCCAGAAAGACACCCCCAGAAAGACACCCCACAGAAAGACATCCCACAGAAAGACACCCCCAGGAACACACTACCCAGAAAGACACCCCCAGAAAGACAAGCTCACCCCAAGAAAGACACCCCCCAGAAAGACACGCAGCAGAAGCATACCACCCAGAAAGACACCCCCCCAGAAATACAACCCCAGAAACATAACCCCAGAAAGACACCCCCCAGAATGACATGCCCCAGAAAAACACCAAGAAAGACACCCCCAGAAAGACACCACCAGAATGTCACCCACCCGAAAGACACACCCAGAAAAACACATGCCAGAGTGTCACCCCCAAAAAGACACCCCCCACAAAGACAAATCCAGAAAGATACCCCCAGAAAGACACCCCCAGAAAGACAACCCCAGAAAGACACACCCCCAGAAAGACAACACCCAGAAAGACATCCCCCAGAAAGACAACCCCACAGAAAGACACCACAGAAAGACACCCCAGAAAGACAACCCCAGAAAGACACTACCGAGAAAGACACCCCCCAGAAAGACACGACTTAGAAAGACAGCCCCCAGAAAGACACCCGCACAGAAAGGAACCACAGAAAGGCAACCCCAGAAAGACACCCCAGAAAGACAACCCCAGAAAGACACCCGCAGAAAGTCAGCCCCAGAAAGACAACACCCAGAAAGACATCCCCCAGAAAGACAACCCCACAGAAAGACACCACAGAAAGACACCCCAGAAAGACAACCCCAGAAAGATACTACCGAGAAAGACACCCCCCAGAAAGACACCACTCAGAAAGACACCCCCAGAAAGACACCCCACAGAAAGACACCCCCCAGAAATGCACACCTCAGAAAGACAACCCCAGAAAGGCAGCTCCCAGAAAGACACCCAGAGAAAATCAGCCCCAAGAAAGAAACCCGCAGAAAGACATCTCCCAGAAAGACACCACAGGAAAGGCAGCCCCCAGAAAGACGCCCCCAGAAAGTTGTCCCCAGCAAGACAACCCCCAGAAAGACACCCACCAGAAAGACACTGCCAGAAAGACAACCCCAGAAAGACTCCACCAGAAAGACACACCCCAAGAAAGACACACCCCAGAATGACACCCCTATAATGACACCAACCAGAAAGACACCCCGAGAAAGACAAACCCCGGAAAGACGCCCACAGAAAGACACCCACTGGAAAGTCACCCGCAGAATGACACCCAAGAAAGACTCCCCCCAGAAAGACACCCCCCATAAAGAAACTCCCAGAAAGACATACCCCAGAAGGACAATCCCAGAAAGAAACCCCCAGAAAGACAACCACAGAAAGACATCCCAGAAAGACAGCCCCCAGAAAGACAACCCAGAAAGACACTCTCCCAGAAAGACTCCCCCAGAAAGACAGCCCCAGAAAGACACAAACCAGAAAGACACCCCCAGAAATACACCCCACAGAAAGACACACCCAGAAAGACACCCACAAGAAAGACACACCCAGGAACACACACCCCAGAAATACACCCAGCAGAAGCACACCCCCCAGAAAGACACCCCCAGAAAGACAAGCCCCAGAAAGACACCCCACAGAAAGACAATCCCAGAAAGACAACTCCCAGAAAGACAACTCCCAGAAAGACAACCCCAGAAAGACACTCCCCAGAAAGACAACCCCAGAAAGACACCCCAGAAAGACACCCCCCAGAAATACAACCCCAGAAAGACACCCTCCAGAAAGACATCCCCCAGAAATACAACCCCAGACAGACAACCCCTAGATAGACAACCCCAGAAAGACACCCTCCAGAAAGACACCTCACGGAAATACAACCCCTGAAAGATACCCCCCAGAAAAACGAAACAAACCCAAGTCAACATCATGTCACAGAAAAACTCCACACATTAGAAGCAACAATTAAAGACAACCAAAACCCTCTAGACTCCCCAATCACATGGAAAGAACTGGCCACAAAAACAAAATCTCTCCACCTAAAGAAAGCCTGTGGTCCAGACAACATCAAAAATGCAATGCTCAAGTTCAACAATATGGACATGCGGGGTGCGGTACTCAAGTTATTCAACATCATATTACGTTCAGGCTGTTTTCCCGATATCTGGTGCCAAGGTCTCATCTCTCCCATATATAAAAGTGGAAACAAATCAGACCCAAATAACTACCACGGCATCTGTGTCAACAGTTGTCTAGGGAAATTATTCTGCAGTATTCTAAATAGTAGATTACTGGATTTTCTTAACAAACATAATATCCTCAGAAAAAATCAAATAGGCTTTCTTCCAAAACACCGCACCACCGACCATATCTATACCCTTCACACTCTCATTGAAAAACATATACACCAAACAAAAAATGGGAAAATATTCGCTTGTTTCATTGACTTCAAGAAAGCCTTTGACTCTATCTGGCATGAAGGGCTCTATTATAAACTTCTTCAGTGCAGAATAGGGGGCAAAGTCTATGACCTTATTAAATCGATGTATCTGAAAAATAAATGCGGGGTCAAAATTGGAGACAAACGCACCGGTTTCTTCACCCAGAGAAGAGGCGCCCGGCAGGGCTGCAATTTGAGCCCGACCCTGTTCAACATATACATAAATGAATTAGCAGACATGCTGGAGCAAAGCGAGTCACCAGGTCTCTGTCTCCTGGATGGAGAAGTGAAATCCCTGTTCTATGCAGACGACCTGGTTCTGCTGTCTCCCACAGAACAGGGATTACAGCAACAACTAGACCTACTCGACAAATACTGCCAAAACTGGGCTCTAACAGTAAATCTAAAGAAAACCAACATCATGATTTTTCAAAAAAGGCCCAGGTGTCAGGAAAACAAATATCAGTTTACTCTCAGTGATATCATCATAGGACACACTATGAGCTACACTTACCTTGGTCTAACCATTACAGCATCAGGGAGCTTCAGCATAGCAGTGAATGCACTAAAAGAAAAAGCCCAAAGAGCCCTATATGCAATAAAAAGAAAATTCTACAACATCCAAATCCCAATCAAAATCTGGCTCAAAATATTTGACAGCATAATCCTGCCCATTGCGCTGTACGGTAGTGAAGTATGGGGCCCGCTAAATCACCATAGCTACACTAAATGGGAAAAACACACAATAGAAGCCCTATATGCAGAATTTTGCCGAAGCATCCTTCGCACCCAAAGGAAAACACCAACAAATGCATGCAGAGCCGAACTAGGCAGATACCCACTGATAATAAACATCCAAAAACGAGCACTAAAATTCCTAAATCACCTCAAAACTAGCTCCCCAGACACCCTTCATTTTAAAGCCTTCCAGACCCAAGAGCTAAACCCAGAAAGGAGTCCCCTGAGTCAGCTGCTACTGAGACTAAGTACTTCTACTCAGCCGGACCCTGACCAGTCCCAGGCCAACACTGCCGTCCAAACACCAATCCGAGTGAACCAAATCATTAAACAATGCAAAGAAACCTACCTGGAACATTGGAACAAAATAACCAAAAGCCAAAGCAGATTAGAATGTTACCGGGCCCTAAAAAGAGAATATAAACTGGCAGACTATCTCTCGACCATCAGAGACACAAAACAGAGACAGACCCTCACCAGGTACAGACTAAGCGACCACCAACTGGCAATTGAAAAAGGGAGATACAAGAAATCCTGGCAGCCTAGAGAGAATAGAATATGTGATCAATGTCTGACCGGCGAGGTTGAAACAGAAATGCATTTCCTCCTAAAATGCGAAAAATTCAACACATCAAGAAACATATTATTTAACAGGCTCAGCCAAACAACCCCAGATTTCAAAGATTTGGATGACCTGTCAAAATTAAGATTAGTCCTGGGAGAAGGAGACAGACCATACCTTGGTGCCAAATATGTAACAACATGTCACAACCTGATGACTGTTTAAAATTCATACTGAATGTACCCAATGATGTACAAAGACTGTTTAAATTAATATTGTTTAAAAGTAATATTGTATGTACCCAACAAGGGTCAAAATTGTTTGATACCTACAGAATGTTGGAAAACTGTGCTTTTTTGTTGTGAAAGCTTTGGCAATATGGTTCTCTGTAAACTTTCATGCCAATAAAGTATTTGAATTGTGAATTGTGAATTGTTACACACCCCCAGAAAGACAACCCCAGAAAGACACACCCCAGAAAGACACCCCCAGAAATACACCCCACAGAAAGACACCCCCAGAAAGACATCCCCCAGAAAGACACAACCAGGAAGACACGACCCAGAAAGACACCCACACCCCAAGAAAGACACACCCCAGAAATACACCCAGCAGAATCACACCCCCCAGAAAGATACCCCCCAGAAAAACACTTCCAGAAAGACACTCCCAGAAAGACAAGCACCAGAAAGACTCACTCCAGAAAGAATCCCCCAGAAAGAGACACCCCAGAAAGCCACACCCCAGAAAGACACCCCGAGAAAGACACACCCCACAAAGACACCCCAGAAAGATACCCCCCAGAAAGACACCTCCCAGAAAGCCAAACCCAGAAAGAAACCACCAGGAATACATCCCCAGAAATACAACCACCAGAAAGAGAACCACAGAAAGACACGATCCAGAACGACAATCCCCAGAAAGACACACCCCAAAATGACAACGCCAGAAAGACACCCCCAGAAAGCCACTCTCTGGAAAGACAACACCATAAAGACACCCCCCAGAAAGACAAACCCAGAATGACACCCCCAGAAAGACACACCCCAGAAAGATACACCCCAGAAAGGCACACCCCAGAAAGACAACCCCAGAAAGGCAGCTCCCAGAAAGACACCCACAGAAAGTCAGCCTCAAGAAAGAAACCCCGAGAAAGACACCTCCCAGAAAGACACCCCAAGAAAGGCAGCCCCCAGAAAGACACCCCCAGAAAGTTGTCCCCAGCAAGACACCTCGCAGAAAGTCACCCACCAGAAAGACAACCCCAGAAAGATACACCCAGAAAGACACCCCCACAAGGACAACCCCACAAAGACAACCCCACAAAGACTTACCCCACAAAGACACACCCCAGAAAGAACCCCAGAAAAACAACCCCCATAAAGACACCCCACCAGAAAGACAACTCCAGAAAGACAACCCAAGAAAGACACCCCAGAAAGACAACACCAGAAAGTCTCCCCCGAGAAAGACAACCCCAGAAAGACAACCCCAGAAAGACACCCGCAGAAAGACACCCCCAGAAAGGCACCCCCGACGAAGACAGCCCCAGAAAGACAACTCCCAGAAAGACACTCCCCAGAAAGACACACCCAGAATGACACCCCCAGCAATACACACCCCTAGAAAGACAGCCCAGAAAGACAACTGCAGAATGACACCCTCCAGAAAGATACCCCCAGAAAGACAACCCCAGAAAGACACCCTGCAGAAATAAAAACCCAGAAAGACAACCACAGAAAGAAACACCCCAGAACGAAAGACCCCAGAAGGACACCCCCAGGAAGACACAAGCCAGAAAGACACCCCAGAAAAACACCCCCAGAAAGACACCACCCAGAAAGTCACCCACAGAAAAACAACCCCAGAAACACATTACCCAGAAAGACACCCCCAGAAAGACAAGCTCACCCCGAGAAAGACACCCCCCAGAAAGACACGCAGCAGAAGCACACCACCCAGAAAGACACCCCTCCAGAAATACAACCGCAGAAAAATAACCCCAGAAAGACACCCCCCAGAATGACACGCCCAAGAAAAACAACACCAAGAAAGACACCCCCAGAAAGACACCCCCAGAAAGGCACCCAACCGAAAGACACACCCAGAAAGACACACCCCAGAGTGACACCCCCAAAAAGACACCCCCCACAAAGACAACACCAGAAAGATACCCCCAGAAAGACACCCCCAGAAAGACAACCCCAGAAAGACACCCCCCTGAAAGACAACACCCAGAAAGACACCCCCCATAAAGACACCCACACAGAAAGAAACCACAGAAAGGCAACCCCAGAAAGACACACCAGAAAGATGACCCCAGAAAGACACCCCCAGAAAGTCAGCCCCAGAAAGACAACACCCAGAAAGACATCCCCCAGAAAGACACCCCCAAAGAAAGACACCACAGAAAGACAACCCAGAAAGACAACCCCAGAAAGACACTAACGAGAAAGACACCCCCCAGAAAGACACCACTCAGAAAGACATCCCCCAGAAAGACACCCCCAGAAAGACACCCCCCAGAAAGGCACACCCCAGAAAGACAACCCCAGAAAGACACCTCCCAGAAAGCCAAACCCAGAAAGAAACCCCCAGGAAGACATCCCCAGAAATACAACCCCGAGAAAGAGAACCGCAGAAAGACACGATCCAGAATGACAATCCCCAGAAAGACACATCCCAAAATGACAATCCCAGAAAGACACCCCTAAAAAGCCACTCTCTGGAAAGACAACACCAGAAAGACACCCCCCAGAAAGACAAACCCAGAATGACACCCCCAGAAAGACAAACCGCAGAAAGATACACCCCAGAAAGATACAATCCAGAAAGACAACCCCAGAAAGGCAGCTCCCAGAAAGACACCCACAGAAAGTCAGCCCCAAGAAAGAAACCCCGAGAAAGACACCTCCCAGAAAGACACCCCAAGAAAGGCAGCACCCAGAAAGACACCCCCAGAAAGTTGTCCCCAGCAAGACACCTCCCAGAAAGTCACCCACCAGAAAGACAACCCCAGAAAGATACACGCAGAAAGACACCCCCACAAAGACAACCCCACAAAGACAACCCCACAAAGACTTACCCCAGGAAGACACCTCCCAGAAAGAACCCCAGGAAGACAACCCCCATAAAGACACCCCCCAGAAAGACACCCCAAGAAGGACACCCCAGAAAGACAACGCCAGAAAGTCTCCCCCCAGAAATACAACCCCAGAAAGACAACCACAGAAAGACACCCGCAGAAAGACACCCCCAGAAAGACACCCCCGACGAAGACAACCCCAGAAAGACAACCCCCAGAAAGATACCCCAGAAAGACACTCCCCAGAAAGACACACCCAGAATGACACACCCCTGCAATACACACCCCTAGAAAGACACCCCAGAAAGACAACCGCAGAATGACACCCTCCAGAAATAAAAACCCAGAAAGACAACCCCAGAAAGACACCCCCAGAAAGACACCCACAGAAAGACACCCCCAGATAGACACCCCCAGAATGCCGAAACCAAAAATACAACCCCCAGAAAGACAACTTCCAGAAAGACAACCACAGAAAGACACCCTCCATAAAGATATGCCCAGAAAGACAACCCCAGAAAGAAACCCTCCAGAAATAAACTCCCAGAAAGACAACCCCGGAAAAAACCCCAGAAATAAACCCCCAGGAAGAAACCTCCCATAAAGACACCCTCAGGAAGACATTCCCCAGAAAGATTCACCCCAGAAATACACCCCCAGAAAGACATCCCCCCGAAAGACACCTCCAGCAAGACACCGCCCGGAAAGATACCCATAGAAAGACACCCCCCAGAAAGACACACGCCAGAAAATCACCCCCCAGGAAGATAACCCCAGAAAGACATCCCCCAGAAAGACAGCCCCCAGAAAGACAGCCCCAGAAAGACAGCCCCCAGAA
The DNA here is from genome assembly GCF_052327205.1 of Somniosus microcephalus. Classification (NCBI taxonomy): domain Eukaryota; kingdom Metazoa; phylum Chordata; class Chondrichthyes; order Squaliformes; family Somniosidae; genus Somniosus; species Somniosus microcephalus. The sequence continues at coordinate 233,394,255 of NC_140991.1, forward strand.
AGACATCCCCAGAAAGACATCCCCCAGAAAGACAGCCCCCAGAAAGACAGCCCCAGAAAGACAACCCCAGAAAGATACCCCCAGAAAGACACCCACACAAAGACAACCCCACAAAGACAACCCCACAAAGACAACCCCACAAAGACATCCCCCACAAAGAGACACCCCAGAAAGACACGCCCAGAAAGACATCCCCCAGAAAGACACCCCCCAGGAAGACAGCCCCAGGAAGACAGCCCCAGAAAGACACCCCCAGAAAGGCACCACTCAGAAAGACACCCCCAGAAAGACACCCACCACAAAGACAACCCCAGAAAGATACACCCAGAAAGACACCCCCACAAAGACAACCCCACAAAGTCAACCCCACAATGACTTACCCCACAAAGACACCCCCCAGAAAGAAACTCAGAAAGACAACCCCCATAAAGTCATACCCCCAGAAAGACACACCCAGAAAGACAACCCAATAAAGACACCCCAGAATGACAACCCCAGAAAGTCTCCCCCCAGAAAGACAACCCCAGGAAGACAACACCAGAAAGACACCCGCAGAAAGACACCCCCAGAAAGACACCCCCGACGAAGACAACCCCAGAAAGACAACCCCCAGAAAGACACACCAGAAAGGCACTCCCCAGAAAGACACACCCAGAATGACAACCCCCAGCAATACACACCCCTAGAAAGACACCCCAGAAAGACAACCGCAGAATGACACCCTCCAGAAAGATACCCCCAGAAAGAAAACCCCAGAAAGACACCCTCTAGAAATAAAAACCCAGAAAGACAACCCCAGAAAGAAACACCCCAGAATAAAAGACCCCAGAAGGACACCCCCAGGAAGACACAAGCCAGAAAGACACCCCAGAAAAACACACCCAGAAAGACACCACCCAGAAAGTCACCCCCAGAAAAACAACCCCAGATAGACACCCCCAGAAAGACACCCCACAGAAAGACATCCCACAGAAAGACACCCCCAAGAACACACTTCCCAGAAAGACACCCCCAGAAAGACAAGCTAACCCCGAGAAAGACACCCCCCAGAAAGACACGCAGCAGAAGCACACCACCCAGAAAGACACCGCCCCAGAAATACAACCCCAGAAACATAACCCCAGAAAGACACTCCCAGAATGTCACGCCCCAGAAAAACAAAACCAAGAAAGACATCCCCAGAAAGACACCCCCAGAAAGTCACCCACCCGAAAGACACACCCAGAAAGACACACCCCAGAGTGACACCCCCAAAAAGATACCCCCCACAAAGACAACACCAGAAAGATACCCCCAGAAAGACACCCCCAGAAAGACAACCCCAGAAAGACACCCCCCTGAAAGACAACACCCAGAAAGACACCCCCATAACGACACCCACACAGAAAGAAACCACAGAAAGGCAACCCCAGAAAGACACACAAGAAAGACGACCCCAGAAAGACACCCCCAGAAAGTCAGCCCCAGAAAGACAACACCCAGAAAGACACCACAGAAAGACACCCCAGAAAGACAACCCCAGAAAGACACTACCGAGAAAGACAACCCCCAGAAAGACACCACTCAGAAAGACATCCCCCAGAAAGACACCCCCAGAAAGACACCCCCCAGAAAGGCACACCCCAGAAAGACAACCCCAGAAAGACACCTCCCAGAAAGCCAAACCCAGAAAGAAACCCCCAGGAAGACATCCCCAGAAATACAACCCCGAGAAAGAGAACCGCAGAAAGACACGATCCAGAACGACATTCCCCAGAAAGACACACCCCAAAATGACAACCCCAGAAAGACACCCCCAAAAAGCCACTCTCTGGAAAGACAACACCAGAAAGACACCCCCCAGAAAGACAATCCCAGAATGACACCCGCAGAAAGACAAACCCCAGAAAGATACACCCCAGAAAGATACAATCCAGAAAGACAACCTCAGAAAGGCAGCTCCCAGAAAGACACCCACAGAAAGTCAGCCCCAAGAAAGAAACCCCGAGAAAGACACCTCCCACAAAGACACCCCAAGAAAGGGAGCACCCAGAAAGACACCTCCAGAAAAAACCCCAAAAAGACACCTCCCACAAAGACAACACCAGAAAGATACCCCCCAGAAAGACACCCCCAGAAAGACAACCCCAGAAAGACACCCCCCAGAAAAACAACACCCAGAAAGACACCCCCCAGAAAGACACCCGCACAGAAAGAAACCACAGAAAGGCAACCCCAGAAAGACACCCCAGAAAGACGACCCCAGAAAGACACCCCCAGAAAGTCAGCCCCCGAAAGACAACACCCAGAAAGACATCCCCCAGAAAGACACCCCCACAGAAAGACACCACAGAAAGACACCCCAGAAAGACACACCCCAGAAAGACACAACTCAGAAAGACACCCCCCAGAAAGACACCCCCCAGAACGACACCCCCCAGAAAGGCACACCCCAGAAAGACAACTCCAGAAAGGCAGCTCCCAGAAAGACACCCAGAGAAAGTCAGCCCCAAGAAAGAAACCCGCAGAAAGACACCTCCCAGAAAGACATCACAAGAAAGACAGCCCCCAGAAAGACAAACCCAGAATGACACCCCCAGAAAGACAAACCCCAGAAAGATACACCCCAGAAAGATACAATCCAGAAAGACAACCCCAGAAAGATTCCCCAGGGAGACACAATACAATACAATACAATACAAATCGCTTTATTGGCATGATAAGGTACATCTTATGTTGCCAAAGCATCAAAATACATTTATGGTTGAACACATAAATGCGGTTCCATTCATACAGTGTATAAACAGGTATATCCCTGAGTTTATAAATATATTTTCGCCTTGTTTATATATACTCTTGTCTTAGTTTACTGGTTATCCCTCTGTTCATGGCAAGCTGTAACATAGTGTGCCGCCAGTGTTACACAGCTTCTCTCCTCCCCCAGTAGGAATGGGAGTTTTTGGTTGTCAGTCAGATTTCTGAATTCAGGGCATATTTGTGAGAATTTTTGATAGAAATTCTCTCTGATGCCCTGATATTTTCCACAGGCTGTGAGGAAGTGCATCTCTGTCTCAACTAGTCCCTGACTGCAGTGAGAGCATATCCTCTCTTCTCTTGGCAGCCTGGTCTGCCTGTGTCTGCCTTTTTCGATCGCTAGGCTATGTTCGCTAAGTCTGTACCTTGTCAAGGTTCTTCTCAGTTTGTTATCCTTTACCATGGTCAGGTAATCAGCTATGTTGTATTGTCTGTTTAGGGCCAAGTAGCAATTGAGTTTGCTTTGGGTTTTTGTTGTTTCTGCCCAATATGACAGATATTTTTCCTTTTGCTTAGCGACGATTGTGTTGGGTCGAATTCTTTGTGTTACCCTGTCACTGTCCTGGGGCTGGTTATTGTTAGTATTGTTATTAGTTACTTTATTGAGTCCCAGGACTAGTTGACTGAGGGTATTCTTCTTTATGGTCAGCTCTTGGCATTTCAGGGCGTCGTAGTGATAGCATTGGGGGTTGCTCATTTGTAGGTGATTCCAAAATTTGGTGGCTCTTTTTTGGATAGTGATTATTAATGGGTATTGGCCTAGTTCCGCCCTGCATGCGTTGTTTACTGTTTTCCTTTGAGTCCGGAGGATACTTTTACAGAATTCCGCATGTAGGATCTCAATTGGGTGTTTGTCCCATTTTGCAAAATCTTGTTGTGTTAGTGGTCCCCAGACCTCACTGCCATAGAGTGCAATTGGTTCAATTACTGATTTGAAAATTTTGAGCCAAATGCTAATTGGGATTTCTATTTGGATTGATTTTTTGATGGCATAGAAAGCCCTTCTTGCTTTCTCTTTCAGTTCATTCACAGCCAGTTTGAAGTTTCCCGTAGAACTGATTTTTAAGCCCAAGTATGTGTAGTGAGTGGTTTGTTCAATTTTGGTTGTTCCTACTGTGAAATTTATTGTGGGTCCATGTTGTTTGGATCTTTGCTGGAACACAAGGACTTTGGTTTTTTGGGGATTTATTGTCAGGGCCCAAGTCTGGCAGTACGACTCCAGCAGGTCCAGGTTCTGCTGTAGACCCTCCTTAGTTGGTGACAGCAGAACTAGGTCGTCGGCATAGAGGAGGAATTTAACCTTGGATTCATATAGGGTGAGGCCGGGTGCTGTAGATTGTTCAAGTAGTTTTGCCAATCCATTAATGTAAATATTAAAGAGTGTCGGTGAGATTGGCGAGCCCTGCGTCACCCCCCGCCCCTGTGGGAAGTATTTTGTTTGTTTGTCTCCAATTTTAACTGCACATTTATTGTTTGTATACATTGATTTAATTACATCATATGTTTTACCTCCTACCCCGCTTTCGATAAGTTTCAGGAATAAACCGTCATGCCAGATGGAGTCGAAAGCCTTCTGGAAATCTACAAAGCATGCGTAGATTTTGCTTTTGTTATGGTGAACGTGTTTGTCAATTAGGGTCTGTAGGGTGAAGATATGATCGGATATTCTATAGTTTGGCAGGAATCCAATTTGGCTTTTACTCAAGACATTGTGCTCTTCAAGGAAGTTTATAAGTCTTTTGTTTATGATGCTACAGAATACCTTCCCCAGGTTACTGTTTACACAGATGCCTCGATAGTTGTTTGGGTCGATTTTGTCCCCACTTTTGTATATGGGTGTTATGAGTCCTTTGTTCCAGATATCAGGGAAATAACCGACACTCAGAACCAAGTTGAAGAGTTTTAGGATAGCCAGTTTCAGTTTGTCGTCTGCGTGTTTAATCATCTCGTTTAGTATGCCGTCTGTCCCGCAAGCTTTTCCTGGTCGCAGGTCCTTGAGTTTTTCAAGAAGTTCTTTTTCTGTTATTATGGCGTCTAGCGGGTTTTGGTTATCTTTTATGGCCATTTCAAGCTTTTCAAGTTTTTTGCGTATTTGGTGTTGCTCTGGTCCTAGTGTGTTTTTCTGGTATAATTTTTCAAAGTGGTTTACCCATGTGTCCCCATTTTGAATGGACAAATCGTCGTGTTGTTTTTTGTGTAGTGTTTTCAAGTTGTCCCAGAAACAATTCGACTCAATGGATTCCTCCATGGAGCTGAGTGTATTCTTAATAAATTGCTCTTTTTTGGTCCTGAGTGTGTTTCTGTATTGTGTTAGCGTCTGACAATAAGTAAGGCGTAATTCCTCGTTTTCTGGATGTCTGTGTTTTTGGTTTGATAGTTTTCTAAGTTTTTTCCTCATGTTATGGCAATCATGGTCAAACCATTTTTCATAGTTTTTTGTTTTGGGTTTGTTCTTGCGAGCTTTCAAGTTTGCATTTGTTGCCAAATTATCAAAAATATTGTTTAGTTTACTAACTGCCCGGTTTACGCCTTCTTTATTGTGAGTGTATATGTTATCCAGAAAGGTGTCTAAGAGAGCTTGAGTTGATGCATTGCTAATTGTTTTCTGGTATTTTTCCGTGTCGTTTTTGGCCCATCTGTACGATTTTTTGGTGTTGTACAGTTTACTGGGTTGTGTTTCTATGTTGTTTGTTTCTGTCTTTTTGAGAAACATAGTAATTTGACTGTGATCTGACAGTGTTGTTTGTGGTTTGACTGTGAATGCTCTGAAAGAGGATGGGTCCAAGTCTGTAATCATATAGTCTACTGTGCTGCAGCCAAGAGGTGAGCAGTAGGTCGATCTTCCTAGGAGGTCTCCTATGAACCTACCATTGACAATGTACAGACCCAGGTTTCGACAGAGCTGTAGTAGCTGTTTAGCGTTGGTATTTGACTGCTTG